>NC_091789.1:118381652-118994418 GCF_029378745.1 Bos indicus | reverse complement strand
TCCAGTTTTGACTCTTCTCATAGAAGACCACATGTTTTCATTTTCTTCACAGGCATCTAAAGCTATATAGGTGAAAATGGGATGAAGAAGTTTAATTAGATATTTAACTTGAAGGACACCCATTAAAATTTTGGAAGAAAAGATGAAAAATAAAGGAACATCTTATTTTTCCAAGTTTTTCTAACATAACAACTGCTTGAAAATAATTATTTTGTACAAAAAGCAAATAAAATTGATTTTAACTTTGAGTATTTATTCTTCTTAGAATGACTTAAAATCCTAAAAGATGCTGCTGCTAAAGTGTTGCACTCAATATTTCAGCAAATTTGCAAAACTCAGCAGTGGCCAGAGGACTGGAAAAGGTCAGTTTTCATTTCAATCTCAAAGAAGGGCAATGCCAAATAATATTCAAACTACTGTACAATTGTGCTCATTTTGCATGATAGCACAATTATGCTCAAAATCCTTCAAGTGAGGCTTCAATAGTATTTGAACAACAACTTCTAGATGTACAAGCTGGGTTTAGAAAAGGCAGAGGAATCAGAGATCAAATTGCCACCATTCACTGGATCATGGAGAAAGCAAGGGAATTCCACAAAAACATCTACTTTTGCTTCATTGATTACACTAAAGCCTTTGAGTGTGTATCACAACAAACTATAAAAAAATTCTTAAACAGATAGGAATACCAGACCACTTGACCTGCCTTCTGAGAAATCTGTATGCAGGTCAAGAAGCAACAGTTAGAATTGGACATGGAACAACAGAGTGGTTCCAAATTAGGAAAGGAGTACATCAAGGCTGTATATTGTCACCCTGCTTATTTAAGTTATATGCAGATTACATCTTGAGAAATGCAAGGCTGGATGACTCACTAGCTGAAATCAAGATCGCTGGGAGAAATATCACCAACCTCAGATAAGCAGATGATACCACGCTAATGGCAGAAAGTGAAAAGGAACTACAGTGCGTCTTGATGAGGATGAAAAAGGAGAGAGAAAAATCTCGCCTGAAGCTCAACATTAAAAACAAAAAAACTAAAGATCATGGCATCTGGTCCCATCACTTCATGGCAAATAGAAGAGGGAAAAGTGGAAGCAGTGACAGATTTTCTTTTCTTGGGCTCCCAAATCACTACGGACAGTGACTGCATGAAAGTAAAAAATGTCTGCTCCTTGGAAGGAAAGCTATAACAAACCTAGACTGTGTATTAAAAAAGCAGAGACATCACCTTGCCAACAAAGTTCTGTATAGTCAAAGTTATGGGTTTTCCAGTAGTCATGTAGGGATGTGAGAGTTGGATCATAAAGAAGGCTGAGTGCTGAAGAATTGATGCTTTTGAATTGTGATGCTGGAGAAGACTCTTGAGAGTCCCTTGAACAGCAAGGAGATCAAACCAGTCAGTCCTAAAGGAAATCAACCCTGAATATTCATTGGAAGGACTGATGCTGAAGCCCCAGACTTTAAGAACTGACTCACTGGAAAAGACCCTGATGCTGGGAAAGATTGAAGGCAGGAGGAGAAGTGGGTGACAGAGGGTGAGATGGTTGGATGGCATAACCTACTCAACGCACATGAGTTTGAGCAAACTCCAGGAGACAGTGAAGGACAGGAAAGCCTGGTGTGCTGCAGTCCACAGGTTGCAGAGAAACAGACACAACTGAGCATCAGCATGGATGGACCTAAAGATTATTATACTAAGTGAAGTAAGCGAGGCAGAGAAAGAAAGATGAATACCATAGGATACCACTTCTATGTGGAATCTAAAAAAAATAATACAAATGAACTTATTTACAAAACAGAAATAGATTCACAGAGAGAAAGCAAATTTATGATTAATAAAGGGGAAAGAGAGGGAAGGGTAAATTTGGGATTAACAGATACAAATTACTATAGGTAAAATAGATAAACAAGGATCTATCCATCTACCTATACACATACGCATGCATGCACACACACACACACACACACACACATATATAAATCACTTTGCTGTACACTTGAAACATTGTAAGTCAATTATACCTCATTTTTTTTAACGACAACACTCCATTTTCTCCTAGTCTCTACTGTCACTGAAAAGTCTAAAGCCATTCTGATTTTTGACCCTTGAATTTCTCTTTATCCTCTTGTTTTGAAATTCCATGATGATAAGCCTTGTGTGGACTTTTATTTTAATCTTGAATATTCAGTATGCCCTTTAAATCTGGAAACTCATTTTCTTCACTTCTAAAAACATTTATTTTGTCACATCTTTGATAACTTCCTCTCCATAGTTTCCATTCTTATTCTGTCTGTAATTTTGATTATTTGGCTATTTGACTACCTAGATTAAGGTTTTTCAACAAAACCCGATATTTTGGGTTGGACAATTATTGCTGTTTGTGGCTCTATTGTGTATTGCAGAAGATACAATAACATCCTTCCAGTTCAGGTTTATAAGATGCAAATACCATCCCCTCCCTGATGTGCAATAAACATTATCTTCAGACACTGACAATTGTTTTGTGGAGAGCAAAACCATCTCCAGTTAAAAACCACTGACCTAATATCATCCTCTAAGATTCTGGTATTTTCTTTTCATTTTACATTTCTTTGTGTGTTTATATTATTTTATTGAAGAGTTCTTCAAATTTATCTTTTACCTCTTTTGTAGAACTTTTATTTCTGCTATTTTTTATTATACTTAATTTCTTAGGGAAGTTTTATACTCACGACAAAATTGAGCAGAAAGTACAATGATTTACCCTATACCCTCTATCTTCTCCTGCCAACACAGAGCTTCTCCCATTATAAAGATCCAGTATCAGAGTATTATATCTGTGACAACTGATGAACTTACACTGACAAATAATACTCACCCCAAGTCCACAGTTTAGTGTTCACTCTTGATGTGGTATATTCCATGCATTTGGACAAATATGACATGTATCTACCATTATAGTATCATACAAAATATTTCCGCTGCTTTAAAACTGCTATTAAAATTTTAATTTAAATAGAAATCACATAATAATAATTATTTCTCTGAAATATATTTTTCTATATTCTCTTGTACATTTTTATGTATATAAAAATGCAGTATAAATGCAGTAACTAATCTCACTCTGAGGTAATAACTGTAGCTATGTATAACAAGTTTTCTTAAGATCTGTATCTTATATCTATCTCTTCAGAGTTTCTTGATTTATTTATATTGTTATTATTCTCTTTTTTTTTTCTAATATGACTGCTTTTGTTTATGTTTGCTTCAGTCTTTTGTTGTTGTTAGAGGCTTTCAATATCTGTAAATCCTTAGTTCTCTCTTAAAATTGAAGTACTTAAATGTTTACTGGAAGCCCTCTGTGAATATGTGGGGCAGGCTTCTATATAGGGTCACCAGGTAAGGATTCTGTTATTTCATTGTGGATCATAATATATTACTAGCTGTAGATCTTTTGTCTTATGATGACCAGGTTCTCTGAAGAAAAATTTATAATCTTCTGCTCAGAGCATAGAAACCTAATAGCCAGGAGGGAGAGGAGAGTCTGGTAGTCTTACCATTAAATATATTGACCTTAACTTAATCCCCTACATTCAGTGTGATGGTTCACTCCTTCCATCAACTGATCCTATTGTGTACATGTTGAGAGTTTTTCCTCTTTCAGTCTCACCAGAAAGCACACTACTTGCTCATGTCTGATAGGATGGGATAGGATTAATGTCTGTCTACTCCTGAGCTGGAGATCTGACATCTACTTACTTGCTCCTTTTAGGGGCTTCAGAACAAACTGTTCATTTCCAGCCCCACTCAAGACTATCACTACCCTGTAAAATACCTAATGCCTTCAATTCAGGAGTCTTTCTTTGGTCCCACAGAACAATCTGGAATCCTTGTCTTAATTTCCTTCTTTACAGACTTGATATGTCTTTGCAGATGTCTCCTCTTTCTTTGTGATTTTGCAACTGCATTTTTTTTAAATTCCTTTAGGGTGATCTTAGAAGAATTTGGAGATGAAATAAATGCATGTTTTCAACTCAGTTTTTTTTTTTTTTGGCAATTTTACATCTTCTATTTCATCAGATTGTTTAAAAATGTTAGTAAATGGATAGCATGATTCATCACAGGGAAAATCACTACAGCTTATTTTGTACTCAAGCAAAACCCAGTCCAAACTATAAATATTGAGCATGATCCCTTACCTTAAGCAGCACAGATTGGACTGCTAGGACAATCACATTCACAATTCACTCAGTAAATAGATGGAACAAAAATAATAATGGTGCATATTATTCATGTCAACTGTCCCTTTTCACTGAGGTCCATGGTGAAGCCTATTCTCTTCCCTCATCTGTTCCAAGGTAGTATCTTGAAGTTGCCTCGACTTCACCCTCTGTGCTGCATGCAGCCTTTCTGAGGTTGAAAGCTTCCACCCTGCAATGTGACTGGGGCTAATTCCAGTCTATTCATCAAGCAAGAGAACAGCCTTAACACCACTCTTAGTTACAAGCTTCCATCATTACTCTTAGGCCTCTGTTGACCCATAGCTTTTTGTAAGCTATAGCCCCAGGCTGTAGTCTAAAGCAGCAACCCCCCTCCCCCGCACAGGAATAGAGGAGCCACCAACCAGACTTTGGCTGTGAACACTGAACATGTCTCTAATTAGTCCCACTGACCCCAGAACATCCCAATGCCTGGTTGCCACTGTTGTTTTGTGCTTCAAAGATAAGCCTAGCAGTGACTTTTGCCCCATTCCCTGATTTACATTTCTGTTCCTGTGGATGTGGGCATTTTCTGTACAATTGTATAATGTATCCTTTTGAGGTCACATTTTTTTCTTTGTTATATTTTTGGACTGGATGAGAATGCCACTCAGATCAGAAATCTCTAATGATGGTTTGGCACTGTTTCTTTACAACAGCCTCCAGTATAAAGTGGGCTCTTTCATTACACATTTGCCCAATACATGAACTAACACATTATAGCTTTCAGTGGAAATCCTGTTGTGAGACAGGTGTATCTCAAAAGAGCCTGTTTTATACAGATCACTAGAAATAGATACACTACCACACCCCTTTCAGAAAGACCCAAGATCATTCAAGCTATTTTCCAATCCATAAAATGGACTTCCTTTCCTTACCTGAATCCTAACTAAACTTCTTTGATAAATATACTTTCTTAGACTGGCCATATCTTCCCTGGTAGCTCAGTTGGCAAAGAATCCACCTGCAATGCAGGAGACCCTGGTTCAATTCCTGGGTTGGGAAGATCCCCTGGAGAAGGGATAGGCTGGCTACTCACTCTAGTATTCTTGGGATTCCCTGGTGGCTCAGCTGGTAAAGAATCCACCCGCAATGTGGGAGACCTGGGTTCGATCCCTGGGTTGGGAAGATCCCCTGGAGAAGGGAACAGCTACCCACTCTAGATTCTGGCCTGGAGAATTCCATTTACTGTATAGTCCATGAGGTCGCAAAGAGTCAGACATGACTGAGCGACTTTCACTTCACTAGATTGGCTACATATTACTTCAATTCCATATTAAATCCAGTTCTCCTAGGAATGAATTCTGATAATGTGACTTAGGTGATATGCCACAGCACTCAAGGGGTCCACGGTTCTGTAAAGCTAACACCCAAAATTGAACGATAATCAACTCACAAGGAGCAGTCTTGACCACAAGGTAAGTACCAGGCTCATTATCACCCCTTCCCTCAAACTTTAAAGGCCTTATTATATACAACAATCATGCTAGAAATAAGGCTGACATGGTTATCCTGCACACACTTTATATCCAGAGATATCACTTTTAACATGATTCTCTTAGGATCTTTTAACATTTAACTTCATAACAAGTTACTATGTATCTTTTTGCTTTCTTTAAAAAATGGAAGCTCTAAAAGGGAAATAGCATCATTTATCTAATACAGAGAGTATGTTATTTGTTTTATTTAGTACTTTTTATGCTGTGTTTTTCCCCCAAATAAATAAACAAACATAAAACATACACTTATGCACCCTGTAACATCTCATGAAACATCTTGGCTAAATTTGCCTCAGGATGCTAGGATCTGATTATTCATGTTGTTTCTTGGGAGTCAGATTATCTCGTAGCAAAGAATAGCAATCTTATTTAGTTAAAACACTGGGATAGGTATAATATGTGTAAATGCGCATGTGCACGCACGCACACACACACACACACACACACACACACACACACATAAGATTGTTATGTGTCCCTGAGGTGAAGATGGAATTACAAGAAAAGAATTTTTGTTGTGATATTCCTTTCTGGTATGGAGTAGATAGGCAAAAACATAAACATTCCTGGAAACAAATAGTCCTGTAGAAATGATAGTAGAAAATGAATTGCAATACTTGGATGATAATCATTGCATTGCTGCCAACTAACAATGGGATCTTGGGCAAACTTTTATCTTTTTATCTTTAAGCTTCATTTTCTACACTTTAAAAATCATAAAGTGAACATAGATCAACATTTTGAGGTGCTATGACACTATACCATATCTTCTTTTTTCCCAAAATTTCTTTATGCTAATATGTAGCCTTGAAACTATTCTTAGACAACAGTAGGGATTTTAAATTGTTGAATTTAGCCAGAAAGGGATATGCATATTATGAAAGCTAACTAAGTAAGATTTTAGTTAACCAAAGAAACACACATGGGATGAAAATATATGATCTTTAGGTAAGAATGAAAATAAAGAATGAAAAAATAAATACTTTCTCTCTCTTTAGAGTATACATATGAAAATAAATACTCAGGTAGATAAAACTCTGGCAAGCATTTGCTTGATTAAATGCCAATGAAAGCTAATTAGACCAGAAGCTGGTTTCACATATGACACTACAAACTGATAAATAAAAGCAAGTATTAAAAACACAAGGTATTTATTTAGTGGTCAGAATCTTATAGCTAGGAGAAAAAATCATAAGATGTTAAGCCAGTGGTGTGCTGGTGAATGTCTAACAGCTGTCCTGGAAGTGGGTGGGGATTTATTTGAATACTCCCATTATGTAAAGTAAGTTAGTTATATTTCCCTTTTTGCTCAGCTGGTAAAGAATCCGCCTGTAATGCGGAGACCTGGGTTCAATCCCTGGATCAGGAAGATCCCCTGGAGAAGGGAAAGGCTACCCATCCAGTATTCTGGCCTGGAGAATTCCATGATTGTATAGTCCATCAGGTCACAAAGGGTTGGACAGTACTGAGTGACTTTCACTTTCACACACACACATATATATATATATATACACACACACACATACTGGATATACACTGGATGTATATATACACACACATACATATCCATTCTTTTTTTAGATTCTTCTCTCATATACACTATTACAGAGTGCTGAGTCTAGTTACCCATTAAATTTTATTTCAAGCTATCATCATCGCATCAGTAAACATGGAGCTGGTAGTGTACCATTATATAGTCATTCCACCATTCAGATACAATAGACATAAATGGTATCAAAATCAGAGATTAAAGTAAAAGGTAGTAAAATAATTAGGCAATGGTGAGATTTGAACATCTATTTCCTTTGTTTGTAATATAATTTAATGTATGTTAATATAATTTAATTTTCAGTGACATTTATATTTAACAGTGTTCCAAAAGTTTCTGAAAGTTTAATGATTGGCTCTAGCAAGCCACTATGAACCATCTGTAGTACACCATGGAGTGAATTTAAACATTAGTCTAACTCCACGTGTAAGAGAAAAAAGGTTCTTACCAGTGCCTACACCTTAATTCATTAACTTTGCTTATTCTTTGAATATATTAGTGTTATATACTATTTTTTTTTTTGAAAACAAGTCGTAGAAAGGACTCATAGAAAATCATAACATGAGGGATCTAGTTCTGTTAATACTCTACAAGTCAAATTATGGCTCATAATTAACACCAGCTAATCGCAGGTGTTGAAATTGCAGATGCAGAACTCATTAACTTTTTCTATGCACTAGAGAACCAACTCAGAGAAGGCAATGGCAACCCACTCCAGTACTCTTGCCTGGAAAATCCCATGGACGGAGGAGCCTGGTGGGCTACAGTCCATGGGGTCGTGAAGAGTCAGACACAACTGAGTGACTTCACTTTCACTTTTCACTTTCATGCATTGGAGAAGGAAATGGTAACCCACTCCAGTGTTCTTGCCTGGAGAATCCCAGGGACGGGGGAGCCTGGTGGGCTGCCGTCTATGGGATCACACAGAGTCGGACATGACTGATGAGACTTAGCAGCAGAGAACCAACTAGTGAGCTAATTTCACACAAAATACACACACACATGCACACACAATTTAGCTATATTCAGGCAGGCCCACACAATTTAGCTATATTCAGGCAGGCTCCACTCTAGACCAACAAAATCAGACTATTTGATTGATATTTTGTAGATTCCCTCAGCTAACATAAATTTAATTATTGAGCCACATTTAAAAACCACTGCCAAAGAAAAAAAAATAAGTTGTACTCTATAGCTTTGTTTTATATTATGAACATTTTCAAAGATATGTAAATGTAAAAATAACAAGATGATGACCCCCATGTATCTGTCACTCAACTTCAATAATTATCAGTATTTTGTCAATCTTGTTTCACCTTCTCCTACTGCTTATATATATAAGTTTTTTGTAGGTTTGTCAAAGAAAAATTCATACATCATGCTATTTTGCATTAAAATAGTTCAGCATGTGCCTGTAATTGCTCTCTGAAAATAGAGTATAGAGTAGTGACAGTGAATGCAAAAAACTTAGTCATTAAATATTTCAGTTATTGAATACTGGTCCAGATATGATGGCAGATTCTGGGGATGCAGAGAATCTTAATGTCAATTTAATGGCTTGTTCTTAACACGAAGGCAATAAGATAATGGGTAAGTTTGCTCATGCTTTTGTTCTTAATATATAACAGTGCTTCTTCACTAATCTTTTTGTTATCTGATTAATCCCGCTTAGTTTTTTTAGAATTCAGTTCAAGAACTTTCCCGTTCTTTCCTGACTGTGGCTCTCAGGTTGGATTGGGTGAACCCCACACCGCCCCCCCCCAACCATAGTATGCCCACTGCTCCCAATACAGACTCCACCCCAAGAACTCATCACTTTGCATTAAAATAGAGTTGATCATTCTTCCTTCTCTAAAATTTTTGAGATCAGGGCCCATATTTTATTCAGCTGTATACTTCAAGTCTTTAAACACAGTATTAGAATTATAGCAGGATCACAATACTATTTGTTGAATGAATGAAGAGTCTAAGAATGATCAGTTCTGGTAGGTTTTCAGTGTGCAGGTCAGAGACAGAAGAAGAAAACTGCCAAGCTTGCAAATATGAAGATATTAATTTAAGGGCAAATATTTTATAATCTTTCGCTTCCATAATCATCACCACAATGAGCTGCAGATTTTACGACAAGAAAGATGTCATATTAATTATTTCAACTGTTTCATTGCAGGAACAATTATGGCATGGAAAATGAAACAATTATGCTTTGAAGAAGTTAGAGAAGGATATTCAGTTCATTTCAGTTGTTCAGTCATGTCCAACTCTTTGTGATCCCATGGACTGCAGCACACCAGGTTTCCCTGTCCATAACCAACTCCTGAAGCTTGCTCAAACTTATGTCCCTCAAGTTGGTGATGCCATCCAACTATCGCATCCTCTGTCATCTCCTTCTCCTCCTGCCTTCAATCTTGCCCAGCATCAGGGTCTTTTCTAAGGAATCGGTTCTTCACATCAGGTGGCCAAAATACTGGATCTTCAGCTTCAACATCAGTCCTTCCAATGAATATTCAGGACTGATTTATTTTAAGATTGACTGGTTTGATCTCCTTGCAGTCCAAGGGACTCTCAAGAGTCTTCTCCAACACCACAGTTAAAGCATCAATTCTTCAGCGCTCAGCTTTCTTTATGGTCCAACTCTCACATCCATATATGACTACTGGAAAAACCATAGCTTTGAAGAGATGGACTTTTGTTGGCAAAGTAATGTCTCTGCATTTTAATATGCTGTCTAGCTTTTCTTCCATGGAGCAAGTGTATTTTAATTTCATGGCTGCAGTCACCATCTGTAGTGATTTTGGAGCCCAAGAAAATAGTCTGTCACTATTTCCATTGTTTCCCCATCTATTTGCTATGAAGTGATGGGACCAGATTACATGATCTTCGTTTTTTTGAATGTTGAGTTTTAAGCCAGCTTTTTCATTCTCCTCTTTCACTTTCATCAAGAGGCTCTTTACTTCCTCTTTGCTTTCGGTCATAAGGGTGGTATCATCTGAATATCTGAGGTTATTGGAATTTCTCCTGGCAATCTTGCTTCCAGCTTGTGATTCATCCAGCCTGGCATTTTGCACGATGTACTCTGCATATAAGTTAAATATGCAGGGTGACAATATACAGCCTTGTCTTACTCCTTTCCCAATTTGAAATCAGTCCATTGTTCCATCTTCAGTTCTAACTGTGGCTTCTTGACTTGCATACGGATTTCTCAGGAGGCTAGACAGGTGGTCTGGTATTCCCATCTCTTGAACTATTTTCCAGTTTGTTGTAATTCACACAGTCAAGGGCTTTGGTGTAGTCAATAAAGCAGAAGTAGATGTTTTTCTGTCATTCTCTTGCTTTCTCTGTGATCCAACTTTTACTTTTTTAGTTAAAGTGAAAGTTGCTCAGTCATGTCCGACTTTTTGCCACTCCATGGACTATATAGTCCATGGATTTCTCCAGGCCAGAATACTGGAGTGTGTAGCTTTTCCCTTCTCCTGGGGATCTTCCCAACCCAGGGATTGAATCCAAGCCTCCCACATTGCAGGCAGATTCTTTATCAGCTGAGCCACAAGGGAAGCCCTAGAATACCTGAGTGGGTAGCCTATCCCTTCTCCAGTGGATCTTCCTGACCCAAGAATTGAACCGGGATCTCCTGCACAGAAGGCAGATTCTTTACCAACTGAGCTATCAGGGAAGCCCCTATGATCCAACAGATGTTGGCCTCTGTTGATCTCTGGTTCCTCTGCCTTTTTTAAATCCAGCTTGAATATCTTGAAGTTCTTGGTTCATGTACTGTTGAGGCCTAGCTTGGAGAATTTTGAGCATTATTTTGCTGGCATGTGAGATGAGTGCAATTGTGCAGTAATTTGAACATTTTTGGCATTGCCTTTCTTTGGTATTGAAATGAAAACTGACCTTGTCCAGTCCTGTGGCCACTGCTGAGTTTTCCAAATTTGCTGGCATATTGAGTGCAGCACTTTCATAGCATCATCTTTTAGGATTTGAAATAGCTCAGCTGAGATTCTATCACCTCCACTAGCTTTGTTCTTAAGGATATTATAGGTATAAAATAAAATACCAATAAGACAAGGATATTATTGGTATAAAATAACCCAAATCTGCAGATCCATTATGGATTCCCTACAAATGCTCATATACAGGCAATATTTATGAATTAATTTTAATATCTGATATTTAATGAAATACTTTTCTTAAATGTGCCTTATATTTTGTGACAGAAAAAAATAATAAAAATATAATATTAATATTCATTAAAACATTGTTATAATTTTGTTAAATAAAACTTCTGAAGTCATGTGGTGATTTCAATTATTTAGTCTTAAACTATATTATATTCTTATAGTGAATTGTTCACTTATCTATTTTAATTTCTAGACTGAGAAATTAAAATTTTATTTGACAACAATTAGACTCAAATTATAATTAAAGTATCACTTGCTACACATTTAAGCACCCAGATGCCCACTTTATAGCCTGTTTATATTATGATACTAATTAATTGTGGCACTATGCCAAAAAATATAAGAGCAGGAAGTAAGTAAAGAGCTCATTACAAATATAAGACTAATAATTGCAAATTCCTGGGTTCTCAATAAAATGTGAGTTAGTAACCATATAATTAATTACTAACTAAACTGTATAATATACTCTACTATGCCAAATGAATTATCAAGAATAATTCAATGTGACTTTTATTATAGATGATCATATATAACTTTGCTTTTCTGGAGTTGTCAGACTGGATTTTAAGTATGAAAATAATAAAAATAAAGGTACAGATATTGTTTTAAAATATGTTGACATGCTAATCACTATGACAATAGTGAGATCTTATATAATTTTTATGTATAGGGACCAAGACTGTAGGATAGTAAAACTATTAAATTAAAGAAAAAATAAGTAAGTTTCAAAAATATATTTTTAGGATAAGGGCTCAACTCTTATGTGAAAATTATTCTAGCCCAGAAGAAATTTCCAATTATTCTCATGTTCACATTCCATAATAATTATATGTATCAAATTGTATATATATGTAAATAAAGTGTGTGTGTGTATGTATGTAAAACTTTACAAATCCCATTTCTAGCCAGGCATTAAACATTCCTTATATTTGATAGTGAAAGTTGCTCAGTCATGTCCGACTCTTTGTGACCGATTTTCAAGGCCAGAATACTGGAGTGGGTAGCCATTCCCTTCTCCAGAGAATCTTCCCAACCCAGGTCTCCCACACACAGGCAAATTCTTCACCAGCCGAGCCACAAGGGAAGCCCTACAATAGTAAAAAAAATATGTTTTGTTGTCATCAAGTTGATTTTGGTTGTACTCAACTCTATGAAATAGAGCTTTGCAACACAGTTTCATAGTGTCTTAAAACCTACTCTTATATTTGAAGCATAAGAAATTACATTAGAAGCTCATCAAATATTCCACTAAAAAGTTCCTTTGAGTCAATGGTTCTCCATATTCTTTGGTGACTATGAGCTACTATTCATAATTTCAAAGAACCTTGAAATGACCAAAGAGGAAAGATGCTTGAAGATAAGACCAGAACATACTGATGAGAATCTCAAAACATTGCCAGCAAAGGTCGAATTCATACCTTTATTATCCTTATTTGACTAATGAGTGAACTGAGACTCAGGTAAAACTTGGTAAAAATTCACAGTCAGGGATTGGTGGAGCTAAGATCCAAACTCAGGTCAGTCTAATTCCAAAGCTAAGTTCTTAACTGTGTCTGACATTCACTTATTCCTGGACAAACTATCAGTATAAACCTGACTTTGTCCTGTTAATACTCCACACAAACTGAAGGTACTTTTAGACAAAATTCCTTTGTGTTTCTGTTCTTCTCTTTGGTCCATGGATTAAACACCCAAATATTCTGGAATAGGAGCCAGGATATCCTGATAAGGTTCTGTAGTCAGAAGTGCTGACATAGCTGCTATCATCCAGCAATGCCTACTGTTTCCTTAAAGCTTGCAATTCTGGAGCAATGCCAAAATTCTTTAGTTCTCTTCATAAACTATTCTGTATACAGTGTCACTTTTTTTTTTTTTTACATGAAAAGTGTTTGGAACCATTCAGTGCCCAAGCATTTTCCTAGAATGATGAATTCAGCTCCTCATCTAGTTCTTGGGAAAACATGCATTTATTTTTCTGATAACAGCAGTAATAATTATAATATTTTTATAGTTCTATAGAGCCTTTTATCTGGAGGATTTACAGGAACTCCACATATATAGTACTCACTGAAGAGCATTTTTATTGAATATATCTCAGTGGAAATATTGGAAATGGTGTTTTTAACATTTAAATATATGTCAGTTTTAAAATTCTACTTTCTCTTCTACTCACAATCTACTATCTGCCCTCAAAATGATTATGTGTGTTTTATGTCTACTCTATAGGCATATAATAAAATGGTAAATGTGGCTTTTCCTCACTCTCTTTCGAGCTAATATTGTTTTAAGTTTCTTCTTACATTCCTTAGTAAGCAGTATTTTCTCTCATTCTTATTAAACTTTACTTGTCTAGTTTAACCAGTTTTATTTTCCTCCTGCTTATTGTATTTCCATCCACAAATGTCAAAAGGAATTTCTTACATTCCTATTTCCTCTGACACAGAATGCTTCTCTTAAGTACATAATTCTAACTCTCTTATATTGTAACTATGGACATGATTGTAATTAAACATTAAGCAAAGCAGGAGACCTAAGTGGGCATTGTCTTCATAATCAACACATGGTCAGTCACTTCCAAAGGGTCCTCAACACTGATGAGCAGTATCACTGGCACCTTAAGCTTATACAGTGGACCACTGTTGCCCACTGGCCTCTCTGTGAAATTATCTCCTGGTTTTCTTCCTTTCTCAGTGGCTATTTGTTTTCATGTTGCACTTCCTCATGACTTTGTCCTGACCCATCTTCTCTTCTGGCCATACTCTCTACTGAGGTTATTGTATCCACTCACATAATTTAAAATAGCATTTCTATGTCTGTGACTCTCATATGTATCTTCCATGTATTGCTCATTTGTATAATTATAGATGGGGATCAGCAGTTTAGCTCCATGAACTTTTTTTGTGTGTGTGAGGATATCTACCAAACATAAAATTTAGCATTTTAACTGTTTTTAAGTGTAGAATTTAGTGGCACTAAGTATATCCACATTGATGTTGTTTAGTCATCCAGTCATGTCTGACTCTTTTGCAACCCCATGGAGTATAGCCTGCCAGGCTCCTCTGTCCATGGGATTTCCCAGGCAAGAATACTGGAATGGGTTGTCATTTCATCCTCCAGGGGATCTTCCTTAACCAGGGACAGAACCTGCATCTCCTGCCTGCATCTTCTGCATTGCAGGCAGATTTTTTTACTGCTGAGCCACTGGGGAAGCCCATATTCATATTGCTATGTAACTATCACCACTCTCCATTTCTAGAACATTTCATCCTTCTAATCTGAAACTCCCTACCCATTAAAGAATTCCCCATTCCTTTCTACCTCTAGCCCCTGGTAACCACCATTCCACTTTCTTTATGAATTTGACTGTCTAGGTACCTTATGTATGTGGAGTCATACAGTGTTTTTCCTTTTGTCTTTGTCTTATTTCACTGAGCCTAATGTCTTCACTCTTCATCCATGTGGTAACATGTATCGAAATCTCATTATTTTTTTAAAGCTGAGTAATATTATGAATGTTGGCTTAAAGCTCAACATTCAGAAAACGAAGATCATGGCATCTGGTCCCATCACTTCATGGGAAATAGATGGGGAAACAGTGGAAACAGTGTCAGACTTTATTTTGGGGGGCTCCAAAATCACTGCAGATGGTGACTGCAGCCATGAAATTAAAAGACGCTCACTCCTTGGAAGGAAAGTTATGACCAACCTAGATAGCTTATTGAAAAGCAGAGACATTACTTTGCCAACAAAGGTCCGTCTAGTCAAGGCTATGGCTTTTCCTGTGGTCATGTACGGATGTGAGAGTTAGACTGTGAAGAAAGCTGAGTGCCGAAAAATTGATGCTTTTGAACTGTGGTGTTGGAGAAGACTCTTGAGAGTCCCTTGGCCTGCAAGGAGATCCAACCAGTCCATTCTATAGGAGATCAGCCCTGGGATTTCTTTGGAAGGAATGATGCTAAAGCTGAAACTCCAGTACTTTGGGCACCTCATGCGAAGAGTTGACTCATTGGAAAAGACTTTGATGCTGGGAGGGATTGGGGGAAAGGAAGAGAAGGCGACGACAGAGGATGAGATGGCTGGATGGCATCACTGACTCGATGGACGTGAGTCTGAGTGAACTCCAGGATTTGGTGATGGACAGGGAGGCCTGGCGTGCTGCGATTCATGGGGTTGCAAAGAGTCGGACATGACTGAGCAACTGAACTGAACTGAACTGAATATTACATTGTATGGATACACCACACTTTGTTTATGCATTCAGTTATATCAGTGGACATTTGGGTTGTTTATACCTCTTGTTTATTGTGAATAATGCTCCTATAAACACGGGGATACAAATACCTGCCTGAGTTCCTGCTTTCAGTTTTTTTGGGTATATATTCAAAAGTGGAATAATTGGGTAATATGGGAATTCTATGTTTCTTTGTCTCAGGGGGGGGCTGATTTTTAAAAAGAAAGTTTTATTAGAATACAATCACACCCATTCATTTATGTATTGTCTATGGTAGTATTTGCACAAATAAGGTAGACTTGAATAGTTGTGACAAAGACCATAGGATGTACAAAGCCTAAACTATTTACTACCTGGGTCTTGACAGAAAAATGTGTTGACTCGTGCTACAGAAAATAGTGCTACCAATTCCTTGGCTTCACAGAGTATACATATGGTTTTTAAAGAGTTAAAAGATCTTTTACATATGGAGACAGAGAGAGGATGTTATTCTCAGCCTAAAGATGAGAAACCAAGGATAGAATGCCATACATAAGTCATATTCTCAATGAAGTTAGTCCGATATTAATATTGAGACTCAGTTGTTCCAGGTAAATCTTGCTTTCTCATCACAGAATTACTGAATTACATCAGTCTATATTAGATGGAAAAATCAGGCATCAGTTTTCCATATCAATGCAATATTTTACACTGCCTTATTTGACTGAAGATAAGATTAGGGATATTGCTTCAAATGAGAAATCACCTGAGTTTTCAAGAGGCTGACCCATATAACTGTGAAATAATTTGGTCTCCAAACGCTTCAACTATAAAATATATAAAATCCATGTGCTATGTATGACTGCAAATACACTTGCCCTGGAATGCTAAGGACTAGGGTAGAACATCCCTTTTTACTGTTTTGAACATAGCCACAGGTAAGACTGTGAAAGAGTACAACTTACATAAATAGAAAAATAAATGATTCATAAACCGATCTCAGGTACCAAAGAGGCAAAATAATTCAATGGAATTATTTCACTGTGCTACAAATTGTGCACTTACATGGTATATTAGATACAAATAAGAGTTTATTTTAAATCAGTATAGGCAGAAGTGGCTGGAAACTAAAAGGCTATATATCTTATCTATAATATTAAAGAGGATTTAGGATACATTTAAGATAACATAGTAAATCTTGTTTGTTTTGCCAATGAAGCTTCTGCTTAGCTTTAAAATCTCTATTACTTAATAGAAAAAATTAATTTGGGGCTCTTAAAGTGTCATAGGAAATCCTTCATTAAAATTAGAACTATTCAAATTCTACCCATCCATATCATTCAATGACTGGTATCTTCAGATCTCACCCAAGAGTGTGATATACTGTTATTTTGAGAAATTGTTCTCATTCAATATAAATCCATGCTAACTTTTCCAATTAAAAATATCTTCTATAAAATGCATTCTAACGTGAATATCCCATTTTGTGTTATTTATGGCAATGCTCTTGGTTCTCTATGACTACATATATCAAACACAAATAATATAAAATATGTACTTTTCTATAAATATATATTATGATGTTTTATTTGCTTTAAAGTAATTTAATAGGATTCTATATTATTGTATTAAATTTATATTGTATTAAATTTATACTTATGATGAATACAAGGTAAATAAAATCTAGAGTAACATGAAATGTTGTAACAAATTTGCTCTATGCTTCAAAAACTCATCAATATTTTTACTGAAAATCCACCATGTACTTTGGACACAGTTTTAAAGCAGATACTGCTACTCTTGTCTCAAAGATCATACACTGAAACTCTACTATGCTTTTGATGCTATGAGGAGACACACTAAATTAATACTCTTGATCATTGCCCCCTAAGAGCATAGGATATAATTTATACAATAAATAATAACTATAAATTATTATGATAGGAATCAGTATAAATACATGGAATGCAATGCTCCAAATGAGCAGAGAAATTAGATACTGTCTCCTGATCAGTTGATCAAGGATGCCTTGATAGAAAGGGTAGCTGAGGGTACCTGAGAAAGGGTACCTGAGTAATTCACTGAAGCATCATTTAATGAAATATATATATATATATATATATTCATTAATACATTTATATATTATATTATACATTTAAACAATGTATATTTAAATGTTATTTAAATATGAATTTAATATATATTATTTAAATATACACACACACATATTATTTAAATTTCTAATATCCCTTATTTCTGGAGAAAATTAGTGCTTACTGAATTTCCCAGTATTCCCTTATAGTTCCCATACTCTTTTGAGGTTGCTTTGGGACAAATATGGTTAAAAATTGAGAAATGGGACTGTGAGAAAGTGATATACTATTTCCTGTGTGAGGCACTTAATAATCAGTGCCCAGTCTTCAGTTCCCCTCTGACAATGCCCCTGAAGTTTACAAAGTGAGGTGGCAGAACCAGCGATGTAAACATAGTCTAGATTCCTGAGTTACCACATGGAAGAGAGTTATATGTTGTTGGCAAAATGGTGGAGTAGAAGGACATACACTCATCTTCTCCTGTGAGAACACCAAAATTGGAACTAGCTGCTGAACCATCAACAGGAAAATGTTGGATCCCACCAAAAAAAGATACCCCACATCTAAGGGCAAAGAAGAAGCCCCAACAAGACAGTAGGAGGGACACAATCGTGTTTAAAATAAAATTTCAGACCTGCCAGAGACGCTCGGAGGAGGCAAACAAAATATTATGTGTACCAGGACTGAGGGAAAGGAACAGTGACCCCCACAAGAGACTGAGCCAGACCCACATTTCTATCAGACATATAAGCAAAAAAAAAAAAAAATTACATTTACGTCATTGAGAAATAAGGATTTGTGTGTGTGTGTGTGGCTGCTATCATTAATTACTCTGACTAAACATTTCATTTTTTTGGTTATTGGTACCCTGCTTTTCCTTTGGAGAAAATTAATCTTCCCTCATCCCACATGATCTCAGGGGGACTTTTCATCACTACACTCTGCAAACTTTATAAAGAGGTAAGACAAAGACCCAATGTAGGCCAATTAGATTCAAGACTTTGAATCCAGAGTTGAGAGAAACAGGGACAGGAGAGTTTAGAGCTAAGCCATTTTGATGGCAGGGACTTTCCTGAGCTCTGAGTTCTCAGTGCTGTCCTGCCTGGGCTGTGGCTGCCACTTTTTCCCCCTTTCATTTCTGTGAACTATATGGTGTCTTCCCAACAGATCCCATTTCTCTTAAGGCCAATGGATTCTTTCAGGTTCTTATAACCAAAGCTTCCTAGTGGTATTAAGTGAAGAGGATTTTATATGTGTAGCTCTATTCCAAAGAAGTGTCTTCAGATTAAGGGCATTTTAGATAAAAATGGGTTTCCCCAGTGGCTCAGATGTAAAGAGTCTGCCTGCAAAGAGGGAGACTCGTGTTCAATCACGGCGTCAGGAAGATCCCCTGGAGGAGGGCATGGCAACCCACTCCAGTATCCTTCCCTGGAAAATTCCGTGGACAGAGGAGCGTGGTGGGCTACAGTCCATATGGTCACAAAGAGTCAGACACAACTGAGTGACAAAGTACATTACTAAGCCCATATATTACTCGATAAAAATAAGTTCAGTTTTCTGTAGAGGTATGTGGAATTGCAAGTCAGAGAAACTAAGTTAGGGCTGTGAATGCCGGGCTATGAATTTTTGATGTTAGCCTCTGGGCTAGGGGGTTATAAAATCAAATGCCTTCAGGGGCATTTGGGACACATAAAATTGTAAAGCTGTACAAGGTATAAGGCCATAAGTGCTAAACTGATTGTGTTGACCAGTTCAACCCCTGCCCTGTTTTAGTGCTTTTTAAAGCTCCCCGCAGGCCAAAGAAAACAACCAAGCAAAGCATATCCTCCAGCTCTCTTGTCTCCAGCGGCCACCAGTTTGAAACTAAGATCATCAATAGAGAACCCTCAGAGGGTTCTGTGCTGGGGAATGTGAGCCCAGGACTTGCTGCTTTAGAAAGATTAACCTGTCAAAATAGACAGCGGGTGGGTGGAGGCAGATCTCTTATAAGGAATCTATTGACTTGAGATTGATGTAAAGAAGAATGGAAAGCAAGTGAAGGCATAAAAACAGTTGAAAAGGAAGAGTCTACAGAACTGGGTAAATGCTAAAATGAGGAATTCAAGTGCAGGGAATTCAGGCTGAAGTGGAATTTTTTTTTTTTTTTTTTTTTTTTTTAAGCTCTCATTATTGTGCTATACAATAGACCCGCTTCCCTGGCGGCTCAGACGGTAAAGCATCTGCCTGCAATGCGGGAGATCCAGGTTCGATTCCTGGGTTGGAAAGATTCCCCGGAGAAGGAAATGGCAATCCACTCCAGCACTCTTGCCTGGAAAATCCCATGGACGGAGGAACCTGATAGGCTACAGTCCATGGCGTCGCAAAGAGTCGGACACGACTGAGCGACTTCACTTTCACTTATTGTGCTATAAAGATCATTCTGGTGCCACCATAATGGCAAAGCCAAGGAATGGACACAGTGAAATATATGGAAATATGAGGTCATGAGAAGGAGAATGTTTCATAGTGCCTTGAATGTGAAAACTTACAACATCCAAAAGCATTTCTAGAAATTACTAGAATAAGAGCAGCATCTATATAATCGAAGCATGATGCTGAAAAACAGCAACAAAAAAAGTTCTAACTGGCTAGTCTTGATATTTGTAAAGAAGCTGCCAAACACAGTGATGTGAGAGGGAAGAAAAATACTTTACAATATGCATTGCTTAATGTTTAAGCCACAAAATGAAGCTGCTGCACCAGGACTTTGCTATTTGCCTTTGGGGGAGTGCAAGGCAATGGCACCCCACTCCAGTACTCTTGCCTGGAAAATCCCATGGACGGAGGAGCCTGGTAGGCTACAGTTCATGGGATCGCGGAGGCTCGGACACGACTGAGTGACTTCACTTTCACTTTTCACTTTCATGCATTGGAGAGGGAAATGGCAACCCACTCCAGTGTTCTTGCCTGGAGAATCCCAGGGGCGGGGGAGCCTGGTGGGCTGCCCTCTATGGGGTCGCTCAGAGTCGGACATGACTGAAGCGACTTAGCAGCAGCAGCAGCAGTGTTTTAGACAAGCACTATGGCAATAATAGGCTGGAATAATAAACATGTCTTCTCCCTGGGCTTGATGCTTGATACTCTATCAATTAACAAGCATCATTAAGAAGAAGGTGTTCATTGAAATATATACATAATTGCAAACATTAAAAATGGTCCATATTCACAACAAGAAAATTTTTAACACAGTATCAAATTAGCATAACTACTGCATATAAAATAATTATAAAGTCAATGTACCAACATGGAAAATGTTTATAACAGTTAATAAAAAAATTTAAAAATCAGATTATAAAAAAATAAAGTATAGGTAAGAATAAAGAGAGGACAATAAATGCTTTTGCCTGAGGGCCTCATGAGAAATAATGGTGGTGTCCTCATGGAACTGCGAAGTCTAATTAAAGTTCATGTTTTTTGATTAAAGTGATGGTGCTACTGACCTGGTTAATTTAAGATGATTTTATAAAATACTTAAGTTTGTAGTTCTTTATCTCATGCTTAGTAGCACAAATACATCAAAATAACCACTTACAAATATCTCCCTACAGAAGTTATACAGATATATAGGCAGACAGGAGTGTTTTTTTTTTTTTTTTTTTTTAATGAATGACTGACCAAAGAAAATTATTGATCTCAAGAAACCAGTTTGAGATTTATCTGGGTGTAGGTAGTAGAGCAGAATATTGGGAGAGTACTATTTAATTCTAGGACTAAATATATTGGGTTGGCCAAAAATTTATTCAGGTTTTTTCCCAAAGGAACTTTTTTGCCAATTCAATAAATAATAAGTATAAAATTTGAACACGGTAATTTTGGAGGAAATATGTTCCATTTCTATACCTGAATAGCAGATCATTTTTAAGGTATTTGATGGAAATTGAGCTTATAAAAAAGGATTGATTACAAAGAAAGCAGAAACTCCCTAAACAGTCAGGGTCATTTGAATCCTGAGGACTTATCCTAACACAATGGCATAATTCAATGCATAACGCAGGTCCAGGAACTAGTATCACAATCAGAGTGGAATGTTTTTATTGCCTTATTTAATGTGTGCACTCACATAGCAATCATATTAGCCACAAATGAGAGTTAGTGAGTGAGTGAGAGTTAGTGAGTGGAGACCAAAAAATAAAAGGTGTGTATTCTATGATTCTATTTTTATAACAATCTAGAAAACGCAAACTGATCTATAGTGTCAGACACCAGATCAATGATTTCCTGGGGTGGAGGCAGGGCAGGAGGGAGGGATTACTAAAAGGCTTATGAAGGTGATGGTTATATTCATGGTCTTGATTGTGGCCATGATTTTACTGGTGTATACACCTATAAACACTTGTCAAATTGGATTATTTAAACATGGTAAGGTTTATTGTATGCCAGCTACACCTCAATAAAACTATTGAAAGGGTTAGTAGCTGGGCTCTATCACTACCAAAATGCATTACTAGATATAAAATATTTAGTTAATTTATGCTTCTTCAACAAGGGAAATTGACTACTATAAGTGGATGCTGTGATGTGTAGCCCAAAGTCATGAATTACAAATGAAGCGTGCATTTCTCTCATTGTTGTAGTGTTATCTGCTAACAAATCACCATTTAGCCCTTCTCAGAAGTTTTCCTCAGAAGATAGGAGCTTCCCTGCCCAAGATTATACAGCCTTGCAGTGGGTAAGTGGGAGACATATTCAATGATAGATGGATTTAGGGCCACAAATATCCAACCTCTTTGCCTCACTCAGGAATATTCTAAATAACCATTCCAACTCCAAATAGGACTAGCTGAGATTTCTCTTGTAATGACAACACAACTTCAATGCTTCCATCTGTCTAATCCCATTCCCTTTATTCTCTCCCAGGCATTGTTTTTAGAGCACTTCCCAGTAGAAATCTCTGTCTCAGAGTCTGTTTCTTGAGGAACCCTGTCTAAGACAACAAATTTTACACTGAAAATTAAAAGTGCAGAAAACAAAGCTGCATACCTGAAGATGTCACCTAAATAACATCATGAAAATTTCTATCATTATGCATAAAGACATTGATATACAACAGATCTTTTTTTGTTGTTCATTGCTCATTCACTTTGTTACTAGATTTCTGGAACAAGACACAGGATATAAGTGTTTAAAAAAAGACTCAGGAAATAGATATGGTGAACACTTGGCATGTGATTAACAGAGAATCTTTTGCAGAATGTCAGCTATAAGGGACATTTTCATGCTTGGCAGAATAACTGTCATTAAATTTTAGTACATGAAGGCACAACATTTTGTTATCAATCTTACTAGATCCATCCACCATGTCAAAATAATATGAACACATGCCAGGAAAAACTGCATTTCACTACTATTACTGCCAGAAACTTGGCAAAATGTGGCCTCTTATTTTGTAAATTTATTAAAATAATAATGCTAATAAATATGGCATTAACTAGATGCTAACTTTCCAGGGTCATTTTTCACTAAATGAAATTGCCATTAGAATTCTTTCCTTAGGATGAAGAGAACAGTTTCCATGAAAACCTCAATTGATTTTCACTACCTAGCAACATTAAACACATGTTAGCCCTGGGAGACAAATGAGAGAAAAGAAACAATTTCTTTTACCAGAAGTTCATCCAGCATATTGAGTGGTAATAGACATATTCCATCTAATGACAGACATGAGGAGGGAAACAAGGCTTTAATAACAGAAACAATTCTTTCCTCCTCTATCCACTCTCATCTATCCCTTAGGTATTGATTTAAAAAATATTTCATAAGTTTGACATCCAAGTGAAGAAATGTAAATGAAGTGTACTTCCGAACTATCTTCAGACAGTCCAAGAGATTTGCTTTCAGCAGAATGAAAACCAAAATATCTATACATTTTCTTAGTGTACAAAAACAACCCATATATACATATATTTAAAGGCAGTATAATCAGTGCATTTTACTTTCTCAGTTTACTTACTAAAGCTAAATGGCATTTTTATCTTTATTTTTTGTCTTCAAATTCCATTATCCTATTAATAATAGAAACATTGTGAGATAAGTATTTTAAGTTCTGTCCATGGGCATTCTTTGATACAAAGATTCAGACCATATGGGCAGACATGTTATCATGAAAGCCATTTAGAGAGCTAGTTCATGGAAAACATCTCATGTTTATTATATTTTTAATATCAACAAAGTTATTCCCTATAAAACAGCTATTGGAAAATATCATTGATAAAGGGCATATCTTATCACTAAGATGTTTCAAAGCAACAGAAGAAATACTGAAATGTTATACAGATAAGGGATCTGATTTTATGGCCATTGATGAGGCTGATAGTGTAGTCTTCACACAAGGTATATTTCTTAGTACCTTTTCTTATAACTTCAAGAAGACACATGGTCCAGCCCAGTCAATAAATGGCTATATAATAATGATTATTAAAATAATACTTGGTCATGTCTTCCATGATCCATATGTCACCACAGCCAAAGGGACCATGAGACAGTCTGTACTGAAGTTAGTGACAACCTGAATGTTCCCCTTTAGCTAGGCTGTGATCTATTTTCTTACTTTATACAGCATCCTGTAAAAATAGGACTGGAAGTAATTCCAGTGCTTTTAAACCCAATCCAAAATTTAATTTCCTTTGTGACCTTTGAAACATCACAGTTATAAAAGTCTAGCTTTCCTAATTCCCCAGATTTTCCACAGGTACTTCCTTATTAAGAAACAAAGCAACACAACCTTCACACAATTTGCAGTTCTCTTTCTTTCAGTTAAAAAAAAGGATTTTCATTTAACTTCACTTATCTCATTTTCCTGTGTTCTTCAACCTTAAAATGCTTCAAGCCTTGCTCACGTTTCCCTTAAACTTTGTACATATCAAATGCCTCTTTTTCTGTCATCATTTTTTCCCAGTCTTCTAGATCTCTAATCCTTCTTATTACTCTTCATGCTGTAACTCATGAATCAAGTGATTTTTATTTTGCAAAGAATTTTGATCACAAGATAAAATTAACTAATGAGTAAAATTTGTCTTCAATCATGTATAGTGAGAACTAATTTATTCTTAGATTCTCTACGGATATCCAAAGAATTGTGTTTTGATCTTCCAGGAATTTAACTTTTAAAATGCTAGAATGAGTAATGATTGTCTAACCAACACCATGCATGCTGATCCAAACAAGTAACAGAGACCTTCTCAGATTCTACAATCGTATAAAAGGAATCATAATTTTAACTTGCCTTTTGACACAAGGGACAAGACAGTTGGATAGTTTGCAGACAACTTGGAATAAAGTTGGCATACTAATACAATTTTCTTAAATTAATCCTTTTAGAAATCTCCCAAATATTTATTGGTGATGGAAAATACAAATTCAAGCCTCTTATGCCATTCAAGAATTTTACTTAAGCAGGATTGTGTCTACAGTTTTCAATTTCTAGTTTGAATTATGTCACTGACTAGTGTGAATCCCACTTAAAAAAAAAAAAAAAAAAACTATATCCAAATCCAATTTACAGTTGTAAAGCAAAACTCAGCAATTCAAAGACCTAACTACAGTTAAGTATATGCTAACAACAAAAGTAAACATTGGTAAAAGAGTAAACAAACAAGTCAATGAGGAATAATGAGAAAGTCACACAAATATCAGAATGCAAATGCTTAGGATTAAATTTGAATCCAGAGAACTGCAGGAATCAGAAAAGTAGCTCAAATATGCAAAAGAATGAACAGCTGGATAAAGTAGTGCAGTAGCCTAATTTAAAGGAATAATGCCCTCCCTCGCCCTGCCCCACTCCAGGATTCATATTGTAGAAGACCCAGTTGGAACATCACCCATTTTCTTGGTTCTTGAGAGTTCAGTGTGCCCTGGCTGAGGTTCAACAGCCATTAACTCTTAATTTTCTCACCACCTCACTACTCTCTCACAACTTTCTGAGGTTACCTCCCAAATCAACGACCTAAACTCAAATGCTTGTCTCTGGATTTGCTTTCAGAGGAAGCCAAACCAAGACATTCTTAACCTCCAAATGTTTAAGACCCAAATCAATTCTTAATCAAGCTAGTCTGACCCTGTAGTTAAGAGTTAAGGGAACACATGTAACTGGATTAGAAAATCCATTTATGCTTTTCAAAAAAATGTAGCATGTGTTCTTTGAGACAGAGTAGGGATACACAGAGACCTAGTAGAAGGAAAGAAAGCACATTCAATAAATGCAAGATACTGGATGCTTGGGGCTGGTGCACTGGGATGACCCAGAGGGATGGTATGGGGAGGGAGGAGGGAGGAGGGTTCAGGATGGGGAACACATGTATACCTGTGGCGGATTCATTTCGATATTTGGCAAAACTAATACAATATTGTAAAGTTTAAAAATAAAATTAAATTAAAAAAATAAATACCAACTAATAGTAGGATTTCAAAGGACAGGTCTTTAAGAAATTTGAATTCTGATACAAGTAAAACAATTTCCAAGCATTAGATTCTATATAAGCACACAAAAGTTAATTATTACCAGAAGGTTGTACCTCATCATAAACAGGCTTTATTTTGTTTATTTTTCTCATACCCTTAAGCTGCTAAAATATAAATTTGATGAAGTCCCTTCCTTGTCATTGAATTCTGTGGAGTTTTATTTGTGAGAAAAGAATGTTTCCCTTTCAGAAGTGTTGGCTTGAATTAGAACATGCTTTATTATGTGCATTGCAAACCTACTTATTTACCACAGCTAGACAGAGACTCCTTCTTACTTTGTCATGCAGCTGCTTGTTTTTAAACAAATTTTGCCAAGAGACATAAACCAGATGGCCCTCTTCAAGGGTATACTGTGAGCCGTGATAGTCAGCTTATGGTACTTTCAAGTAGCCGACAGCTGGCTATGGAAAGTCATGATGCTATGCAGAAATCCAACTTCCAAGGATGCCAAAGCACAAGGAGACTCTCAAGTTGGTAAATAAAACTCTGACTTCAAGTTAGTTTTAATATACTAAATACAATAATTTTTCAGGGGTCTTTAAACATCTGCTTTAAAATACCAGTTTTTCTTGGTAAAATAGAAGACTCTTGAGAGTCCCTTTGACAGGGAGGAGATCAAACCAGTCAGTCTTAAAGGAAATCAACCCTGAATATTCATTAGGAGGACTGATGTTGAAGCTCCAATACTTTGGCCAACTGATGCAATGAGCTGACTCATTGGAAAAGACCCTGATGATGAGAAAGACTGAGGGCAGGAGGAGAAGGGTGTGACAGAAGATGAGATGGTGTGGATGGCATCACTGACTCAATGGACGTTAGTTTGAGTAAGCTCTGGGATATGGTAAAGGACAGGGAAGCCTGGAGTGCTTCGGTCTATGGGTTGCAAAGAGTCGGACACAACTGAGCGACTGAACACAACAAAATAGAAGAACCCATGTGAATTGTATTAGAGATTAAACTTGTGGAAAAATGGATTCAGAATACATTTTCAAGTGGAATCAATAAGCTGGAGATTGAGCTTTCTCCAATAGTTAGACATCCACAATCAAAAAAGTTTACTGATGCTGTAATATTCTACTCTGGTAGTGTATTATTTTATATTGTTGTTCCCAGTTCTATTCTGTAGTATTATCATGTATCTCATTCTTGACATGGCCTCATCGTAAGCAGAGTGCAGTCCTCTGCTCCTGCACTTTGGCTTGTCACGTGACTTGCTTTGACCATTGGATGTGAACCTAAAAAGGCACTTTGTCAGTTTCAAGTTAAGGTCTTTAGAACCATTACGTGTTTCTGTTTGCCCTTCTGAGAACTTCCAGACTGTTCCATGGAAGAATATGTACCAAGTATCTGCTGCCATTCCAACCTTGGCCCCAGAGGAAAACACACAGATCAGGTCTATTCATTCAACCTACAGTCCCACAGGCTAAAAAAAGAGCCTTACTCCCTAAGCATGAGAATAATTACTCACAGTTATTTGGGAGTGTGTTTGTTACACAGAATTATTATGGCAGTATCTGACCATTGCTGGCAAACTTTGTTAAGGGTCCAATGGAAAGGTACTTTGGGTCACTCTTACATTACTGGGTGGTAGGTGAAAAGGGTTAAGACAAATATGAGAGCTGACATAAATGTCCTAATCATGGTGCTACTTTATAGAAGGTCTCCATAAAGATTATAGAACTGTACATCTGCTTATCTCAGAATGCCTTCAAAACAGATAATGACAACTCTTGATTTTAAATGTTATCTCTGATTATTAGAGGAAGGCAAATGAAATAAAAACATGCAGCATTTCAAAAGAAGCTAAACATACATCATTCACATTTTGTAAAAAATTTACAACTTACATTGATTCAAACATAAAAATTATTCAAATAGTAAGACTTTTTAAATGTCCATCTATTATTTCTAAGTATCTAACCATTCTAGGAAACCACATAGGATATTCCAAAATGTGTTGTTTCAAGCAGAAATGCCTCAGAAACCAAATCTTTAGCTTGTAATGGGCAGTTTTCCCTTGAGGAAATTGATGTTTTCAAGAGGAATTTGAGACTGTCCATGGATAAACTAAAACTAATAAGAAAATAATTCTTGTGAAAATTGCCTTACAGGCAAGAATTTGCAATTCTCACAGAGTAAACAGATTTTTTTAAAGTGTTAGAATTTTGTAATGGTAACAAATCACACTCTCCCCACCAATAGCAGAAGTTAAAATAAGCAAGCAAGTAAGCAAATGAACAGAAAGTTTGTTGCCTTCCACCAGAAAGTTATGTTGACTTTAGTACCTAATGGGTATATTTATCTTATAAGAGTCTATTCACTGATCTCAAATACCATAATTATAAGAACATATCAAGATCTCAGATTATTCTTGTATTGCTATATCTATACTTCAAAGTCATAATTCAGCTTCATTACAGAAAAATGAAAATAAATATGAGGAAATTTACCCTACATAAATATGCTATTGAATAAACTAAAATGGAAATGAAATTCTTGGTAAATAAAAAAAACCAGAAATGTATTCATTCTAAAATATTATAACTTCAGAGTGAGAAGCTTATCATTTTCTTGTAAGGATTCATCAATTTAAGGATTAATATGTACTGAGCAGCTATCATATTATACTGTGTTTTATATATTATAAATATATTTTATATAAAAATAAAATATTTTATATTTTATAAAAAATGTTTTATATATTATATATTACACTGTGTTTGGCTTAGGGGTGACAGAAGGTATATGGTACAGTTTCTGTCCTGTAGGAACAAAATGGATGGTAAAGAATTGCACACAGTTATGTAAGACATACAAACTTATGAGAAGCACTTCTAAGAGCAGTGCACAGAGGATTCTAGAACACAGAAAGTGAAATAATTGATTGAGATGAGCAAATGATTCCAAATAGTGATATTTGCATTTGGTCCTGAGTGATAAACAGGACTTTGACTAGTACCAAATAACATACAGGGTTTCTCAAGCAACTGAAGGGATTCTTAAATACTTGGCTTTGCAAAGCACCTGATAGAATCATGGTTTATTTTTCTACAATATATTGAATGTGGATATACCACCTTCCAAATACATATCTTTGAAACACTGTGGTTTCAGATACAAGAGTTTAAAATGTGTGTGTGTGTGTATATATATATATATATATATATATATATATATGTCCTTGTTTCTGCTACTAAAGATTGACACATCTGAAACAGAGAATATAATCCTTGAACATAAGAAATCCTAATGAAATACATAGGAGGCCAGGGGCACAGAGATAAGAATTCATAACTTGGGTCAAAATATAGGCTCTTGCATATATTCCTATGTGATCTTGGGATAATTATTTGTTCCCTCCAAACCTCAAGTTCCTTATCTGAAAATAAGGTTCTCCTGAGGGTGAAATCATATATGTAAAGCACTGAATACCTGTCCGGCATGAAGGTGTTACTAAAACAGAAGCGCTTTACTTTTAAGTAACATGCATGTTACATGTCCAGAAAAGGGGATGTCCTGAAGATTCAGTGCACTGTCATAATTTTAGCTTTAGTCTTGGATCCTTATTTTATGGTGGATATTCTTGGAGTCAGTGATCTAAACCACTACAACGTACAGATATGACTCAACGTTAGTCAAAGAAAGTAAGTAGAGAATATGTAACCTAGGTGCACTGTGAAACCAAGTATCCATGTCTTTCCTCAGCTAAGCTATGGCTTTGTTGGAAAGGGGTAAGAGTCAAGCAAAAAATAATTAATTAAACTTTGTTTTGAAGTTATGGAGAGATAGAACAAATGGGTATTGGGCAATGACGAAAACCTTTTACTTTTATATTGGCAGAATTCAGGAAGCCACAGTAAGCTGTTTGCTCAATCAGAGCTCATAAAATTATGAAAGAATGCAGGGAAAGAAAATAACACTCAACAAAGCTATACTTTTGGCATATTTCTTGTGTGCACACATGCTAAGTAGCTTTAGTTGTGTCTGATTTTTGCAACCCTATGGACCACAGCCTGCCAGGGTCCTCAATCCATGGGATTTTCCAGGCAAGAATACTGGAGTATGTTACCACGCCCTCCCCCAGGGGATCTTACTGACCCAGGGATCAAACCCACGTCTCCTGTGTCTCCTGCATTGGCAGGTGGGTTCTTTATCACTAGCGCCACCTGGGAAGGTCATGTATTTTTTAGGGCTCTTTAAAAAACACAACAAAAGACATTTTCTCTATATACACATTAAAGACTGTTAGTTCTCTTCCAATATCCATGCTCTCACTTCTCTACAGTTCAGTTCAGTCGCTCAGTCGTGTCTGACTCTTTGCGACCCCATGGACTGCAGCACGCCAGGCTTCCCTGTCCATCACCAACTCCCAGAGCCTACTCAAACTCACTTCTCTATAACTGTATACTTTGGGGCAGAGTACATCATATTCAGGAATAAATGCAACATTTCCTAGTCTCCCTTGCAGCTTTGGTGTAGTCATGTGACTGATTTAGGCCAATAAAGTATAAGTGTAAATAAAATGTGGCAGCTCCCAGGGAACTTTCCTAAAAGACTATTGGTGTGAATCCTTTGCCCCTTCTTCCTACCTCTTTCCATCCTACTTCCTACCTCTTTCCATCCTACTTCCTGGAATGTGAACATGGTGGGTGCTCCATCTTGCAATGTGGAGATGAGGGCCCACATGATGAGCTAGATAGAACATAAGAATCAGTAGAGTCATCTTACCTGCTTGGACTGCATACTCCTAGGGTTTTAAGGAGAGAAATAAATGCTTCTTTCTTAGTGAAGGCATCGCTCCCTTGTGCTTCTGTTACCCTCAGCCAAAACAAATTCTAATTGATTAAGCAAATTTCTAGAAAAGCTACATTTAGCACAATTTTGATTTCTTCTAAAACTCATCTATCCTGTGGAGAGAGGGGGAAATGTGTGTGTGTGTGTGTATCTTTGGAGAAGGGGAATTTGTGGCATAATAAAACCAAGAAATATACAATGAGTACAGTCAAATAGTGGCATTATTTCCAAAATGAGGCTAGTCTTATAGGTTTCAAGTTATTTTCTATACTAGAGCCTTTTTCCCTTTGGCAGTGATGAAAATACAAGTTTATTTAGATAAGAAACAAGCAAACTATAGCCCCCTGTACAATGAAAAAGTAGAATCATCTATGGTGAAGAATGGAAATGTGTGTCTACAGCTATCCTGGGAAACAAAAATGTTCAATTACTTTGAGAAAAAGATTCAGGATATTGATCTATGGTTAACTCTGAGATTATGTGAATTTTATATCTAGTCAATTTCTTATCTGAAGCAAGTTTTAAACTAACCTCTAAGTGAACTGTAAAGATTTATAAGAATCTGAAAATGTTAAAGATATAAGGCAAAATGATCCTGTATGAAATGGCTATCATAAAAAGCAAATCACTCTGCAATTCTTGAGTGCTTTGAACTAGCAAGAGGAACATATAGAAGGTAAGCTGATGGGCAGAAACAAACTTATATTTAATACATTTCAAAAAGCCCTTTTATTAAATAAATACAACAGATCCCTTTCATTCAATTCCTTCACCAACTGTCCTCAATGACTAAAATATTCAAATAAATTGTATGTAAACAAAGACATATAAACCAAAGACTAGTTTAGGTATCTAATTCAAATGACACTGTATCATGAATGGCTTGCTTTTTAGACAGAGTTTCAAACACTAGGATTGCAGAATAAAGATCTTGTTTGTTGACCATTGGCTTGTTTTAATGAGATGGTTTGACAGTCACTATGTTAACATTAAATACTTTCTAACACCAACTATATGAGAGTAACCTTTTGTGGTTTATAGCTTTGCCTCTGGTGGTAAAACCTCCAAGTAATTGGCATCAGAAGTCAAATCATAGACTGCATTTTGGGCTTCTGGGTAGAAACAAAAGACTCCTCTATTTGGCTCACAATTGCTCTCTCAGTGGTGTGCAAGGTACAACAACTGGTCTGTGAAAGATATGCACAATAGCTAGGGATTAATTTAGATTTTACAGAGCCCCAGCAGAAATATAAACACTTTTAGAGAGTAGTCATGACAAAGAAGCTAGTATGCAGGAAGGGGTGATCCCTAATTGAAATATGCAAGAGGAAATAGGCCAGAGAAGGCAGTGTAGAGGCTGAGCTTCATGCATAGAAATTATAGCAAATGACAGGTTAGTAAAAGATTTGCCTTTCCTAAAGTTTTGATGATTTATTTTTGGCATATAAGATAGATCAATGCTGTCAAATTATAGTTTTCATCATCATTATCATCAAATAGTATTTATTAACCAAATGTGCTCTACAGGGAATTGTACTAGGAGGCAAAAGTGATATGGTTTCTGACTTCCAGTAACCAGTAAAATAAAACTGACCAATCAATGTAGACAAATGGAGGGGAGCAGATAGAGAACAAGATGCTTAACAGGGAAACACTTTAAGCTTAACAATAAGCTTTTAAATATTTCCAATGTTTAGGTGAATTGGTGAGTATATATGTGTGTCTATGTATGTTTCTTAATATATCTGTGGAGATAAAAATATATTTTCTTGACATAGATAACTAAGTTCTAAAAATGAATTCTATGGAATCAATTATTTAATAAGTGCTGATTTTCAAAAACATATTTGATTTTGAAAATCAAAACAGAAGCCTTCCCCATACACCATGGTCTCAACAGCATGAAAAAGTGGGACATAAACGTAGAAACTGTCATTTTCCTCAATTTAACACATCTACCTCTGCAGGGTCCCCATGAATGAATGGATGAGAATACTCTCCCCTGGTCAGTACAAAAACAATTGTAAAATGAGATGTAAAAAAAAAAAAAAAAAAATCCATATTCAGGTTTGTTTTTTTTTTTTAAACTCTTACTTCTTAATTCTACCAAGTTCAAAAAACCACAGTAAAATTATGCCCTGGCACTTACACATATACCTGGGAGGAGAAATGAAGATTCAATCTGGCATGAATTTTTTTAGATTTAATAGAGACTAATTCTAAGACTGCAATGTTGATCTTTCCTGAGTTGTCAGGATCCTGTGTGTGCTTCTCATGTATCTTCCCAACTACATATGGCATTGTGACAAATAGAAGAGGCTGCTAATGCTGCTATAGCTGAATGTCTCATTTAGGAACAAACAATTCTGGAAAAGCTCCCAGATTATACATCTGTCCCTCTAGCTTCCACTTTAGAGGAGAAAACTGTATGGAGATATCATAAGGATTAATATAATATTCTTTCCCTCTGTGAGTACTGTATGGTTATTTCCCTCACCTTGACATGAGAGAAAAATATTTACTGAAAGCTTCAGTAGAAAAATTACCAGTAAGATAGCCAACACTTATGGGAAAGTTGCATGTGGAATGGGCTTGCAGAATGGCATGCTTGTCCCCCAGAATCTGAATACAGAGGCGATCAAGGCACTTTCTCTTCAAATCCAATTTCTTTCATTTATATTTTTGTTTTCTCTCCTTTCATTTCTTCATTTTTTTCATTGTCTCATTTTCCTTCATGTATTACAAATGGCAGTGAGAGTCTGTGAGCACATTAATACTGTGGGCTTGACACAGACAGAGCTAAACAAAGGAGAAATCCCCAGGGAAGCACTTTCCAGCTCTCCCATCTCCAGCATCCTGTTGACAAGTGGCACTGTGCTCCCAGCATTCAGGAAATCGTTCTCTAGAGCAGTGGTGCTCACAAACTTAAAAGTCTATATTGATCAATTATAAACCTTTCAGAGGTCCATGGGGAAATGCCAAAAATAACACAATGTAATGTGCTTTTTTCTTAAAACTCCATCTTTTTCAAAACATTCTAAGGTTAGGGCCTTCTTGTACTTAAAAATGTGTTAACTATTTTAAAAATTTTAAGTGTAAATTTCATTTGAGTAAAGCATACACACAGAAAAATATACAAATCACAAGTGTATAGTTCTATACACTTTCTTAAGGGAAATTATCAATGCAACCAGTATCCAGATGAATAAATAAAACATTACTCAAACCCCAGAACTCTCTCCTGTCCTTGTTAATTACTACTCCCCACAAAAATAACCATACCTGAACTTTAACCCTTGATAGGCCTTTTTTTGAGCTTTATTTCAATGAAATCATACAACATATATTCTTCTGTGTCTGGCTTCTTTAATACAACATAGCTTTTCTTATTTCTTACTTTATGAAAAATCATTGGTAATAGAATTTGATTTCTTAAATGTCCTTACACTGTCAGACCAGAATCTTGTTGTTACACAATAATGCCATCTTATGGCTATAGAGCAATTTGTAGTCTACAAACTACTTTTGCTTTCATTATCTTACTTGATTTGTGCTATCCTTTAAGACTTGAGGAGTAATTTCCTGAAAATCAGACAAATTTGTTAATGGTTTGAGGACTAGGAAAGGCGGTATCTGAAAAAAAGACAACAGGGTATCTGTATTGGTATTGGTCAGCCCTCCTTAAGTGCTTTTGGAAACAAGGAAAGTATATTGTTTCTCTAATACTAGGTAGATATTATGTTAATTGTTTCATTTTCATGTGTTTCTTTTAGCAACAGTAAGTAATCCACTAAGAAATAGATGGAAACAGCATTTAGCATCAGTTAATTTCTCATTAAATTAAATATCTATGTATTTATATATGTAAATACATGTTTCTATCTATATGGATTATCTATCCATATACATGGATATATACATGCACACATGTGGTTCATGGATTTAACATTTACTGCCCTATCTGTGTTTCCATGGAAAGGACTCACTTTTAATAATTTGAGGATTTGATACTTTCCTGAGGTACAAGTTGAAATTCCATTTGCTGGAAGACAATGTATGGAAGCAGGTCTCCTAAATAATGAGTAAATTGTAACAAGTTAATCTGGATTTTAATTCTCTACTTGCATCAACATGGACAGAAATGTCTGTTTTACTCTATGACATTTAATAGAGGTGAGTTTTGCCATCATGGCACTTATGAATTCGGTGGTTAATGATGGTCTCAGAAGTTATGCCTCAGGAATGACAAGAGACTACTGCATTTTCTCCTGTTTGCAAATTACTTTTGAGTAAGCTATGCAAATATATTAGAGCAAAATATTTTGATGAAATAGAAATATGCAGATTTGCCACTGAAGCATGTGTTTGGGCAAGTCACTTAACATCTTTGTGGTTGACAAAGGTCCATCTAGTCAAAGCTATGGTTTTTCCAGTAGTCATGTATGGATGTGAGAGCTGTACCATAAAGAAAGCTGAGTGCCGAAGAATTGATGCTTTTGAACTGTGGTGTTGGAGAAGACTCTTGAGAGTCCCTTGGACTGCAAGGAGATCCAACCAGTCCATCCTAAAGGAGATCAGTCCTGAGTGTTCATTGGAAGGACTGACACTGAAGCTCCAATACTTTGGCCACCTGATACAAAGAACTGACTCACTGGAAAAGATCCCAAGGCTGGGAAAAATTGAAGGTAGGAGAATGGGACGACAAAGGATGAGATGGCTGGATGGCATCACCGACTTGATGGACATGAGTTTGAGCAAGCTTTGGGAACTGGTGATGGACAGGAAGTCTGGTGTGCTGCAGTCCATGGGATCACAAAGAGTCGGACACGACTGAATGAACTGAACTGATAAAATAATGAAGCAGAATAAAATCACTAAGGTATTTTCAAGCTCTAAAGAATCCTTCATTATTAATTATTAACTACCTATAATAGTTTGGATTATTAGTCAGCAAGTATTTTTTGTTCTTTCCTGTTTACTGTAACAAGAGACTACTTCCCCCATTCTATTGATGTCAGGTTTGCTGTTGCCAATGGAATGTGAGCAGCTTAATACAATCATAGGCCATACACGCTCTTAGGAGATTAGGCTTGGTCCACGCTCTGGTGATGTGTCATGAGAAGAGTATGCCACTGGTCCTTCATATAAAGCCCAGAATAAAGACAGAGGGAGGAAACACACATCCTGGGGCATAGCCCAGTTCACCCATCACTTGAAACAGCTGTCCAGCCACATTCAGCCTAAGTCAGCCAAAACACAGGCAACCTAAAGATCCATAAGCATGAGAACAAAGGCTTTTTTTAAGTTATAGAGTTTTAGGGGTGATTTGTATCACCATATTATGGCAATAGCTTAATGATGCATTATCATAACTGGCTCATACCTGAAAATATACTAATGCCTTCTTACTGGTTCAAAGGTATTTTGTTTTAACCACAAGTTGACTTATTTGGACTTCTCTGGTGGCTCAGACAGTAAAGCGTCTGTCTACAATGTGGGAGACCTGGGTTCGATCCCTGGGTCGAGAAGTTCCCTGGAGAAGGAAATGGCAACCCACTCCAGTACTCTTGCCTAGAAAAATCCCATGGATGGAGGAGCCTGGTGTCCATGGGGCCGCAAAGAGTTGGACACGACTGAGCAACTTCACTTTCACTGACTTATTTAAAAAACCAGTAGATTTTTGTTGAGAACCCAATATGAATGCTGTACATTTGTCTATTTAAGAATATATAGCCTCGATTTATGAGAGAAATACAAATCAAAACTACAATTATGTACCACCTCACATGAGTTCAAATGACTCAATAAAAAGGCTACAATAACACAAGCTTGAGAGGATGTGGAAAAAAGGGAACCCTCCTACACAGCTGGTGGGAATGTACATTGGTACAGCCACTATGGAGAACAGTATGGAGGTTCCTTATAAAGCTAAAAATATAATTACCATATGATCCAGAAATCCCACTCCTAGGCATATATCCAGAAAAAAGCTCTAATTCAAAAGATGCACACATCTGAATGCTCACAGAAACACTCTTTACAGTAGCCAAGACATGGAAACAACCTAAATGTCCATCAACAGATGAGTGGATAAAGAAGGTGTGGTCCATATACACAATGGAATACTACTCATCTGTCAAAAGGAATGAAATAATATCATTTGCAGAACATGGCTGGACCTAGAGATTGGCATATCAAGTGAAATAAGTTATACAGAGAAAGACAAATATATGGTATTACTTAAATCTGGAATCTAAAATATGACATAAATAAAATAACCTTACTTACAAAGCAGAAACAGACTCACAGACATAGAAAACAAACTTATGGTTACCAAAGGGGAAAGAGGGTCAGGGGAGGATAAATTAGGAGTTCGGGATTAGGAGATACAAACTACTACATATAAAACAGATAAACAACAAGGTCAGAATGTATAGCGCAGAGAAATATATTCAACATACTCTAGTAAACCATTATGGAAAGGAATATGAAAAATAATACATACATATGCATATATATATAACTTAATTCCTTTGCCGTACATCCGAAATTAGCACAACATTGTAAATCAACTCTACATAATTTGAAAAAAGAACGTATAGATTCTAATTGATAAGGATTTAAGAATCTACCATTATATGGGCTTGGTGGGAGATAAATTCCTGACTACCACTACCACTCCAAAAAATGGAGCCCAAACTGCAGCTATTTATATTTCTTAATCCTAATTAGAACCTAGTTTTATGACTGATGCAACTTATTACAAAAGTTGGCAATTTATGGCCCTCCAGCAAAATTTGACCTACTGCCTGTCTTTATAAATAAAGTTTTATTAGAATAAACCATGCCCATTTGTATATGCATTGTCTAGGGTTTCTTTCACCCTTCACCAGAAGAGTTGAGTAGTTACAACAGAGATCACATGATCTGCACACACTAAAATATTCACTAATTGGACCTTCAGAGGAAAAAAAATAAACAACTTCTTTATCTGGCAATTCTGTAAGAAAATGTAATTCTAAAATTAGTGACACAAAAATAAATAATTTTGATACTTTTGGGAAGTGATAGTTGCAACTGCTATAGAGGGGCAATGGTACCTCTGGTGTACTAGTGGCCCATGGCTCTGACAAGTTTATAATTCAGATTTGTCTTGTAGCTTGATGCTTGGTGTGTTTCTGGGTGCATATATCAGTCTTCCTTGACAATTTCTGCCCATATTTACACCCGGATCCTAGGCCTTTCCATCGATTCCATGAGTTACCTGATATTCTTCTAATTATATAATTCGACCTAAGGTAATCGGAGTCTCTTTCTGTTAGTTGTAACTCAGAATCTTGAATGGTCCATTGACCTTGCTTTATTCCTGACTGGGAGTAAGATGTTCCTTTGCTACTCCCCAGGGATCTTGTTCTCGCCCTCCAGCATTGCTTGTATCTATCAACCTGTAATTTATTGGCTGTTTGTCCATTTTCTCTCTAGCACTGGGAGGTTCTTCAAATCAGGGACTGAATTTAAATCAGCTCTCTATGGTCCTCAGGAAAATGTGAAAGCATATAAGAAAGAATTAACAGGCATGAAGACTATCAGAGCCAGGAGACCATTATTTATAACATCAAAATTGCCGAGCTTGACTGAGTCATTATGTAGAAGCAACACACTAAATACTCGACATACACTGTATCATTTAATCCTCATAACAACTCTATGATTTAGTAAATATTTTTGTCCCATTTTATAGATAGGGGAATTGTGGAGCATAAAGGTTAGGGAACTTGCTCAAGGACATAGAGCCAGTCAGCAACAAAGCCAGGATATTAAAGCAAGTTGAACTCTAGGGTCTGTACTCACACACAATAACTTAAAACAGTTTTACCCAAGACTAGACTACAGTCACATGAAATTTAGCAGCTCCTGACCAATTCCTAGGGAAGTCTAATTAGAGTAAAATGAGGATACTTTTCCAGCATCTGGATAAGTAAGGAGTGGGTCTACTGGGGTTAGTGACACTCCATCACTTGCCAGATGTAGGAAAGAGCCCACCCAGATCTGTGGTGAGAATTCAGCTTACTCTCTCTATAGAATGGCGTTTGAGGATCTGCTTCTTTTCAAGTTTATGGTTGAAGGTGAACTGAAAGGTAAAGAGCTGCATGACTGTCAGAAGGAAATACCTAGCTCAGTGACAAAAGATGACTGACAGTGGGGTGGGGGGATAGTCTCAGAAAGCAGAAAGTCTCACCTCAGTCTTCCTGTAAGACTGGTCAGTGTCTATAGAAGCACATAGCCACTGCCTACCCAAGAACCCTGAAAGTTCTTAGAGGATAGTGTTGGTGGCCTGGATAGCTGGAAGAAAACCCTGAGAGAAGACAATAGAGACACACACATTCCCAATGTGGAATGAGCACCCCAAAAGAGAGTGACGAAACTGACCTCATTGAACAACTTGCAGAAGTTCATTTTGACTTAGTATGGGATACTGAGAGGTATACCATGATGGAATGAGAAATTTGTCTTTTGCTGTATATACGCAGGACTGCTGAGTTTCTTTCCCTTTATCAAGAATGGCTATGGATACCCTGGAACCAGCTGTTTTCCAGTAAGTTGAGATAAAACTATTAGACAGTCCAGGGGAAAATATTCTCAGGCTTCCTGGTGGGGGATTCAGTTTAGATACACTGAACATCCACTTCATGCTCAGTACTGTCTTAGTCCTGAACATATCACATAAAATAAAGCATATCTCTGTCTTTCAGGAGCTTGTGCAGGAGACATAAAAATAAAAAAAGATATTGCTCTATAGTAAATTCTAGGAAAGGTGACTTTGGAGCAGGGGAATCCCAGGTGGTACTGGTGGTAAAGAACCTGCCTGTCAATGCAGGAGATGTAAGAGACATGGGTTCGATTCCTGGGTTGGGAAGATCCCCTGGAGGAGGGCATGGCAACCCACTCCAGTATTCCTGCCTGGGAAATCCCATGGACAGACGCATCTGGCAGGCTTTAGTCCATGGGGTTGTAAAGAGCTGGACACAACTGAAGTGATTTAGCACGCACCAACTCTATATGTAGCCGCTAAGTCTGGCAACATTTGCAAATATATAAATTGTATGCTGATATTATGTTACATTGATGTTAAAATGGTATCTAAGTTTCTAAGATCAACTAATATTTTCAGGATTTTAAGAAGGAAATAACATTTGACATGAGGCTTGAAGACAGGTAGGGCAGAGGGGGCAGAAGACATTTGAAAATCTTTAAATCAAGTTAATATTGCTAGAGCAGAATTCATAGGAGTTGTAGGCAGGCAGGAATTGATACACAGTGAGGTTGACATGAGCAGGGATCATGTGAAAGCCTTTTGTTCCAAATTAATGAATCTAGACTTTATTCTAACAGGAATGAGGTGAGAGCACTTAAGTTCTCACACTTCAGAAAAACAATTCTGGATGAAAGATGATTGGGAGCAAAGAAGGCATGATCATTGGAAACACTGAGATTTATGCTAGAAGTATTGATTTAGGAGTCTAATGTAGTAAATTAAGAACAAAAAACGAAGTAAAGACATCAAGAAATGGACAGATATGAGAGATACTAAAGAGGTTCCTTGTAATTATTAAAAATGATTTTATTTCCCCCAATAATAATGAAGAATACTGTCTTGAAACAACTCTTTGAAAGAAACTGCTTTAAGCCATTACAATTTTATTATGTTTCACCTAAAATTGGAAGAGGAAACAGCACCTTCTTGTGGTCTGAGGCTAAGAAATATATGTGAATTTTAAAAATTTGGTCAACAATTAGATATTGTAATTAAGAAAGCATGAAAAATTAATAATTTTAAATCAAATTCCTTGAGACAAAATAGTATGGAGACATAAAATGTAAAAGATCACCTTCAAAACAGAAACAACACATGAAAGTCAACTTTGTGTTGCTAGCTTATATTTCCAATATATTAATGTAAGTATATCAAACTATTATAAATCTATAGGATACAGAGTTGACCAAAAGTATATAAATTATACTGCACAATTATTTAAACCATCTCAACTCAATGACTAAATTGGTTTTGACATGACCTGAAATTTTTGAGGATATTATAGTGTTCCAACATGATGCTAACTTTGGTTCTGAAAAATTTGTTGAATTCAGCTCATTAGTTTCAACTATATCACCATTTGTTCTGATTCCACTTACCTTTTTCCAGTGATAGTGATACATCTCCCTCTCTTCTTCCCTATCTCTTTTTTCATGAAGAGCATGGACATGAACTCTAGAATTCCTGGGAGATAGGTATAATCATTTCCTTTTAGTAAAAGGAAACTGGTACCTACCCTTGTCGGTCCTTGTACATTTTGTTCACTCTTTCCCATTGGAAGTCGAGCCTGGAGAGAGCTTCCTGTAACCTTGCCTTTTCTGGGGGTGTGGTGCTTTGCAATGCTGCCGCCTTCTTATTGTGAATAACATCAATCCGACCTGAGATTTGTTGCAGGTTGTCTTTTATATTCTGCAATATTGAAATTGTAAAGCAAGTCAGAAATGATTCAGTTGTCTATGGAAAGAGAAGAAAGGAAATGTACCAACACCCAGAGTAACTAACAGTCTTACATTTTTCATTTTCTGACTTTTAAAAGTCATTAGCCTTGAAGCCCACTGATTTCAATGTGCCCAATTTGAATGGGTAATTCAGTCTTCATCTTGATACTGGCAATCACTCCCTCTTTCTTAAAACTCTATCTTTGGCTTCTGTAACCTGAATTCTTCTGTTTTTTCTTCCACCTTCTTGTCTACAGCTTCTCAGTTTCCTTTACAGAATCTTTCTCCTCTTACTAATCTCTTAATATTGGAGTGCTCTAGCATAGATCTTTCCTGATCTATATATATTACCTCCTATTTGGTCACATGACTTTAAATAATCTCTATATTGCAATGCTCAAAATTCTCCAAGCTAGGCCTCAAATAGTACGTGAACCAAGAACTCTCAGATGTTCAAGATGGATTTAGAACAGTCAGAGGAACCAGAGATCAAACTGCCAACATCCATTGGATCATAGAAAAATCAAGAGGATTCCAGAAAAACATCTACTTCTGCTTCATTGACTACACTAAAGCCTTTGACTGCGTGGATCCCGACAAACTGTGGAAAATTCTTAAAGAGACTGGAATATCAGACCACTTTATCTGACTCCTAAAAACCTGTATGCAGGTCAAAAAGGCAATAGTTAGAACCAGACATGGAACAACAGATTAGTTCCAAATTAGGAAAGGGGTATTTCAAGGCTGTATAGTGTCACCCTGTTATTTAAGTTATATGCAGAATACATCATGCAAGATGCTGGGCTGGATGAAGCACCAGCTGGAATCAAGATGGCCAGGAGAAATATCAATAACCTCAGATATGCAGATAAAACCACCCTTATGGCAGAAAGCGAAGAGGAACTAAAGAGCCTCTTGATGCTGGCTTAAAAGTCAGCATTTGAAAAAGTAACACTATGGCATCCGGTCTCATCAGTTCAGTTCAGGTTAGTTCAGTTGCTCAGTCGTGTCTGACTGTCTGTGACCCCATGAACCGCAGCATGCCAGGCCTCCCTGTCCATCAACAAATCCCAGAGTCCACCCAAACCCATGTCCATCGAGTCAGTGATGCCATCCAACCATCTCATCCTCTGTCTTCCCCTTCTCCTCCTGCCCTCAATCTTTCCCAGCATCAAGGTCTTTTCCAATGAGTCAGCTCTTCACATCAGGTGGCCAAAGTATTGGAGTTTCAGCTTCAGCATCAGTCCCTCCAATGAACACCCAGGACTGATCTCCTTTAGGATGGACTGGTTGGATCTCCTTGCAGTTCAAGGGACTCTCAAGAGTCTTTTCCAACACCACAGTTCAAAAGCATCAATTCTTCACCGCTCAGCTTTCTTTATGGTCCAACTCTCACATCCATACATGACTACTGGAAAAACCATAGCCTTGACTAGATGGACCTTTGTTGGCAAAGTAATGTCTCTGCTTTTTAATATGCTGTCTAGGTTGGTCATAATTTTCCTTTGGTCCCATCACTTCATGGCAAATAGATGGGGAAACAATGGAAACAGTGACAAACTTTATTTTCTTGGACTTCAAAATCACTACAGACGGTGACTGCATCCATGAAATTAAGGGGTGGGATGGGGAAGAAGATGGGAGGGAGGTTCAAAAGGGAGGTGATATATGTATACCTGATTCTTGTTGAGGTTTGATAGAAAACAACTAAATTCTGTAAAGCAATTATCCTTCAATAAAAAAAAATTAATTAAATTTTAAAAAGACCCCTGCTGCTTTGAAGGAAAGCTATGGCAAACCTAGACAGCATACTAAAAAGCAGACACATTACTTTGCCGAAAAAGGTCTGTATAGTCAAAGCTATGGTTTTTCCAGTAGTTATGTATGGATGTGAGAGTTGGAGTATAAATAAGGCTGAGCACTGAAGAATTGATATTTTTGAACTGTGGTGTTGGAGAAGACTCTTGAGAGTCCCTTGGACTACAAGGACATCAAACCAGTCAGTCCTAAATGAAATCAACCCTGAATCTTCATTGGAAGGACTGATGCTGAAGCTGAACCTCCAATCCTTGGGCCACCTGATGTGAAGAACTGACTCATTAGAAATGACCCTGATCCTTGGAAAGATTGAATGCAGGAGGAGAAGGGGACAATAGAGGATGAAATGGTTGGATGGCATCCCCGACGCAATGGACAGGAGTTTGAACAAGCTCTGGGAGATGGTGATGGACAGGGAAACCTGGCATGCTGCAGTCCATGGGGTTGCAAAGAGTTGGACGTGACTGAGTGACTGAACAGTAAATATGACAATGACTTTCCAACTTATATCTCCAGCCATGACCTCAACTCTGAAATCCATACTCATACTTCCAACAACTTTCTTGACACTTGGATGTCTCAGGAGCATCTCAAACTTTACATAGCCCCAACCACATTCTGAACAGCATCCCCTTATCCTTTTCTTCCCATTATTTTCCTCATTTCAGTAAATGACATATCAATTAACAGTTATTCAGGTTGACAACCTTGGAATCCTCCTTGATCCTTCTTTTTTAACCTCTATATTCATATTACTGGATGATCCTATAGACTCTACTTCCAAGAACATGTCCAGAATTTGACCTCTTCTCGTCATCTCCCTTGTTTTAACTGATATAAGCTACCCTTGTCTCTCACCTGGATTATTTCAATTCCTACCTAAATGACCCTCCTGCTTGTTACCTTGACCCTCTCCCATCAATCCTCCACACAACAGCCACAGAAATTTGTAAGAAACACAAATCAAATCATATTACTTCACTTCTCAAATGCTCCTTATCAAATTTAGTGTTTGCCCACGAGGCACAACTTGTGGGACGTTGGTTCCCTGAAAAGGGATTAAACTTGGGCCCCAGCAGTGCAAGTACCGAGTCCTAGGCACTGGACCAGGGAAGACCCAAACCCAGAATCTTCATCAGGGCCTACAAAGTTCTGCACAACTTGGTTGTATGCTGCCTGCCATTCCAATCTTACTTTTTCCTTAGTCTCCTCCAAAAAGTGAAAGTTGCTCAGACTCTTTGTGACAGCATGAACTATACAGTCCATGGAATTCTCCAGGCCAGAATACTGGAGTGGGTAGTCTTTCCCTTCTCCAGGGGATCTTCCCAACCCAGGGATCAAACCCAGGTCTCACGCATTGCAGGCGGATTCTTTACCAGCTGAGCCACCAGGGAAGCCCTCCTCCAAGTGCACACCATTTCAGCCTCATTTGCCTCTTTGCGTTCCTCGAACATGCTGAATGTACTCTCGCTTTGAGGTTTCTGCATTTGCTGTTCTTTCTGCCAAAAATAATTCTTCCCTCCAAGAAACTTAAATGACTGCTTTCCTTACTTCTTTCTCATATCAGAAGAGCCTTCTCTACCTTTCCATTTTAAGTAGCAGCCCTGAGTGCTCTCTTTTCCTTGTTTGTTCATTTTCCTTCATGGCCTTTATGACTAATATGAGATTGCCTATCTACTAGTTTCTCTGTATCACTAGACTAGACCCTATGAGTGCAGGGTTTCCAGAGCTCAGACACATGCCTGGTACACTGTATGTACCCAGTGCATTTGTGTTGAATAAGTTAAAGTATCACAAAAATCAACTCCATAATTTTTTAAACATAGATTGTATTTAAGGGGGAAAAAACACAGTGTCATTATATAATAATTAAAATATATATATAACAGTGTTCAAAAAATGCCAAAATCTTCCATATTTGTCTAGACTTGCAAGTATGAATTTGGTTATTTTGCTTACCTGAATTGTCAAAGACAAGTCAATTGAGTAAACATTTACTGAGTTCTTCTATGTATAAGGATCAATACTTGTTTTGAGTAAGTTTTGAATTGGTCTTATTGAGGTGGTAAGGGAGGGTGTGGTTTGGAAAACTGAAGGAAACAGTTATAGTGTAGAAATCCCAGCTAAATGTTCAGAAATTATTTGATGAGTGATCTAAATGGTACCAAATTTTTTTTCAAAGTTCAGAAAAGGAATGAATCATATATGTGGTCACAAGCCACGGAAAGGGCTCATAAAGGAAGTAGGATTTGGGGTAGATATTCATAGCTGAGTAGCTAAAGTGGGAAGGATGTCATACTTAGCAGCTAATACACATGCAAAGACAGGAAACATGAGCAGTCATATCTGACTTTTCAGAAACGTATAGGATCAGGGAAGATGGGTCCGGAAATAGCAGCTGGAGATGATTAACAATGTGTTTTAAAAATACTGCATGTAATTCAGTAGACAGTGGGGAACCGTCTCATACATACACAGACACATACATGAATTTCAAATACATACAAAAGCAGAAAAGAAAAAAAAAAAAGAAAATAGTACAAATAGCCCCCATGAATCTATCATCCACTGCCAACACTTATAAAACCATAGACAACACTGTTTCACTGTATATGTCCACTCATTCACGTCCTCAACTGTATTATTTTGAACAAATTGATATAATAGTTTATACCCCTATCCAAAAAGTCTTCAGCATGTTTCCGATATACATGAATTCTTTTCAAGGAAAGCACACACAGCACTGTATTCTACATCTCAAAACTTCAAATATTATTAATGTAATAAAAAATCTAGTTGGCCTTCATATTTGAGTTGAATTGAGAAAGTGGTTTAGGAAGGAAACTTGGCAGAAGTCAGTGACTGTGTATTGAGTAAAGAGGAAGAACGACTCTAGCTCCCAGGTTTCTGTCCTGAGCATCTGAATGAATACTGGTATCTGAGTAAAAGGACTGCAGATGGATGAACAGGTTCTGTGTGTACATGCTTGTGTGTGCACGTGTGTGTTTGTGTGTGTGTATGATGACAATGAAAAGCCTTTGGGTCATCAGACTATAGGTATTCAATAGGCAGCTGGCATCAGATTTTGAGAAGGGGAAATGAGATGACAAATACAGTTGGGTCATATATCTTCTCCCATCTCCACATGTTCTAGGCTTTCTGAGCAAAGAACACTGGTATCTGGGTTAAAGGACCATTGAACAGCAAATATACCTTGGAGCTGAGATTAGTGTATTATTCCAGGGAAACCCAGAAGCTGCCTTAGATTCCTTTGCCAACATTCCAACTTACCTTCTGAGGATAACAGACAGAGACCTGCCCCCCTCTCTGGAGAGGAGAGCAAAGGTCTCTCTCTGTTTCTCTATCTTCATCCCCTCTCTCCCTTCTGACACCCAAGTCCCTCCATGCCTCTCTTTCTGTCTTTATCAGATATGCCGACTCCCTTATATAAGCTCTGATGTTTCTGATACTGAGTTTTGTCTCTTGTACTGTAACCCATAGATGCACAGGTAAACATCTGGCCCTCACCTCACGTCTCATGGGGATTTGGGGCATGAGGATGAGTGCTAAGATGCTCTTGAGTAATCACTTGTGTGTTCTCTGATCCAGAGATCATATGCTTTCTGTCAGGATAAATAAATAAAGTAGACCCTTGAATAACATGAGGGTTAATCCATGTATAATTTATAGTTGGCCCTCAATATCCATGGTTGCTCGGCATCTGTGGATTTGTCCAGTGACAGATTGTATAGTTCTGTAGTAGTCTTGCCTAGAAAATCCATGGATGGAAGAGTCTGGTAGGCTGTAGTCCATGGGGTCGCTAAGAGTCGGACACGACTGAGTGACTTCACTTTCACTTTTTATTTTCATGCATTGGAGAAGGAAATGGCAACCCACTCCAGTGTTCTTGCCTGGAGAATCCCAGGGATGGTGGAGCCTGGTGGGCTGCCGTCTCTGGGGTTGCACAGAGTCAGACATGACTGAAGCGACTTAGCAGCAGCAGCAGTAGTCAAAGCGAAAGTGTTGGCTGCTCAGTTGTGTCTGACTCTTTGCGACTGCAAGAACTGTAGCCCGCCAGACTCCTCTGTCCCTGGAATTTTTCAGGCAAGAATACTGGAGTGGGCAGTCATCAGGGGATCTTCCTGACCCAGGGATGAAACCTGGGTCTCCTGCATTGCAGGCAGATTTGTCTACTGTCTGAGCCACCAGGGAAGCTCAGCTCTATAGAATTTTCTATGGAAAACATAAAAAGGCTATTTTCTGTGTTGGCATGCCTTCCTTTCCCTCATATGGTAATCCTTGGTCTCTCAGATAAATATCCTGAACACAGAGTTAAATTGACCTGCTTAACAACAACAACAACAAAACCCAGGCTGTTCAAGAGTCAACTGTATAAACATAAAAACTGACCAAGTATCAGTAAAATAAATATGTTGGCCAACTCTCAGGCAAAATCTGGGAGGATCTCAGCCATGTCTGAAATGGAGACGAGGCTAGACAGGGAATGCCTGTTGCTGAGCCTGCACCTTCCCAGTCAGACTGGTGGAGTTTGCTTCAGAGTCTGCCTTCACGACTGCGGTGCATGAGGACTTGCCTTGGGGGAAGATGAATCTACAGAAGCTGGTGAGGATATAGATAATGTCATTTGTAAGGGGAAAGTCAGTGCTTACCTTGACACCCTAAGGAAAACAGTTGTGTTGTCAGTTCTGCTAGTCCTCTAGACATGATGGTTATGGGTGGTGTGAATGAATTTCAGAGACAGCGGGGGTGGGGAAGAGGGCGAGACTATTTATACAGTTCCCCGGTGTTGTCTTCAAGTCCATGAATACCTTGTGATTAGAAGGTTTCAAGTTTTTTGTTGTTGTTGTTAAGCAAGTTAATTTAATTCTGTGGTCAGGATATTTATCTGGGAGACCAAGGATTACCATATGAGGGAAAGGAAGGCATGCCAACACAGAAAATAGTCTGTGACATTACTCTTCTGGAGAAAATGCAGGATATAACTGTTCTGCCTGTGTTACATACAGAATGGCTAGTCAGTGGAATAGAGTAGGTATTGTTTAATGGTAGGAGAGATGGCAAAACTGCTCAGAAATGTTTGTTAGAGTAAAAGTGTGAAATTTTGCCTAAGGATGAACCTTTGTGGAAAGCAGACGTAAAGGGTGGAGATGAATATGTCCAAAGAGCAGATCTCATCAGACCTTGGAGAAGAACCAGAAGAGTAATGTATATATTTTCAAATCAAAGGAAGAATGAACATCAGGAGAGATGGAGGGAGCTGCCAACAAGTCAAATGCATCTAGAAACAGGAGTAAAAGGTCAACCGTGGGTATGTGTGAGGTGATTGGTGATCTTATCAAGAGCAATCTCAGCATCTTGAAAGTGTGGAAATGTAACTCTGGACAGAGAAGACTGTGTTCCAATGTCACCCTCTTTCACTACAAATTGAAAATAACCTAGTATGATGCTACAGTTTGTTTTATTTCACATAAGACACTTCTTTATGGAGGAAAAGTTTAATAAAATGAAGACAGATACTATAACAAAAATGTTTAAAAGACAGGATGGATCTTGGATATGTTATCAATGCCTTAGAGGTCACTGCACTCAAGAAAGCCTCTTACATTCTTTCTTTCTTTTATTCACCTGGTAAAATTTCACTCTGAGCCTAGAGTCTTGGGTGGAATATTTAGGGCTACCCAACTAGGAACTAAAAAGCCTCTTGATGAAAGTGAAAGAGGAGAGTGAAAAAGTTGGCTTAAAGCTCAACATTCAGAAAACGAAGATCATGGCATCCGGTCCCATCACTTCATGGGAAATAGATGGGGAAAAACTGGAAACAGTGTCAGACTTTATTTTTGGGGGCTCAAAAATCACTGCAGATGGTGATTGCAGCCATGAAATCAAAAGACACTTACTCCTTGGAAGGAAAGTTATGACCAACCTAGATAGCATATTGAAAAGCAGAGACATTACTTTGCCAACAAAGGTCCGTCTAGTCAAGGCTATGGTTTTTCCTGTGGTCATGTATGGATGTGAGAGTTGGACTGTGAAGAAGGCTGAGCACCAAAGAATTGATGCTTTTGAGCTATAGTGTTGGAGAAGACTCTTGAGAGTCCCTTGGACTGCAAGGAGATCCAACCAGTCCATTCTGAAGGAGATCAGCCTTGGGATTTCTTTGGAAGGAATGATGCTAAAGCTGAAACTCCAGTACTTTGGGTACCTCATGCAAAGAGTTGACTCATTGGAAAAGACTCTGATGCTGGGAGGGATTGGGGGCAGGAGGAGAAGGGGACGACAGAGGATGAGATGGCTGGATGGCATCACTGACTCGATGGACGTGAGTCTGAGTGAACTCCGGGAATTGGTGATGGACAGGGAGGCCTGGCGTGCTGTGATTCATGGGCTCGCAAAGAGTCGGACATGACTGAGCGACTGAAATGAACTGAACTGAACTCGCTGGATTGGGGCTTCCCAGATGGTACAACGGAGAAGGCAATGGCACCCCACTCCAGTACTCTTGCCTGGAAAATCCCATGGACAGAGGAGCCTAGTAGGCTGCAGTCCATGGGGTCACTGAGTCGGACACGACTGAGCGACTTCACTTCCACTTTTCCCTTTCAGGCATGGGAGAAGGAAATGGCAACCCACTCCAGTGTTCTTGCCTGGAGAATCCCAGGGACAGGGGAGCCTCGTGGGCTGCTGTCTCTGGGGTCTCACAGAGTCGGACACGACTGAAGCGACTTAGCAGCAGCAGCAGATGGTACAATAGGAAAGAATCCACCTGCCAATACAGGAGATTCAAGAGATATGGGTTCAATCCCTGGGTCAGGAAGATTCCCTGGAAGAGGACATGGCAACCCACTCCAGTATTCCTTCCTGGAGAATCCCATAGACAGAGGAGCCTGGCAGGCTATGGTCCATGAGGTCTCAAACAGTATACATGACTGAGCACGCATGCACACACTAGCTAGATTAGGTCACGTGCCAGGAACATGCACCAACATGACTTTCTCTGCTGCTTCTGTTAACTCTACTGACCAAATGACCTTCCCCAATGCTTGCACTGGCTAGACTCTTGCTGATGTGAGTCACAGACTCCAGGTTCGCGTGGCTGCCAGCCCAAGGGCAAAAATCCAGAACTCTGATATGTTCTCCACTTGACACCAAGCATTCAGCTCACTGATAGGCTGAGTACTGAAATTCACACTGGGGCAACCAGCTCCATTTGTCTGCATGTTGGGATCCCAGACACTTACAATGAATAGCTGTCATTTCCTATGGGGGTAAAATCGAAGAGAAGGGTGGGAGTATCTTCCCTACTGGTCTAAAAGAATTTCTTTTATGGTTTCAATGTGGGGTGTGTGAGAGAGAATATATATTCTCTCTCAGATGATTTGACCTTGCAAAGCTTCCTGATTTTTAATCCAAATCTCTGGAGAGTTTCCAATTCTCTGGGAAGTGGTAGAATTGCTCAGAATCGAGTTGTGAACAATTTTAGCAATGCAGGGCAGCACATTGCCAAAGCAGGAAAACTTTCTATCTTAAATGAGAGAAGCAAAAAGCAAAAACTGGGGCAGAAGATGTCATACTCCCTGGATATCTAGATAATAGCTCCTTGGTGCATTCTTGCAGAATGCTGTCAAAATTGGCTGGAGTCCAGGAAATCCTTTTTGAAGTCCCTACACATACTCTTGTCCAAGAGGCACTGCATACAGAAAAAAAAAAAAAAATGGTATATGCACCAAAGAAAATTCTGTAGCAGTTTCCACAGTTTAAAGTCAGAGATGAGATCTTTTATAGCTTTTTACTATTTTGGTTTGTCTAGAAATAAGTGATCTTTATAGTTTCTGACCCTCTAAAAAGGAAATCATAGTCTCTGTAGTTGCTATGGAGATGGAAAAATCCCTAGGATCACTATAGAGTATATTATTTCCATTTCTCTCTCTCCCAGAATAGTTGCTTATCTTACCTGAAATATGATGGCAAAATGAGGAAGTACCCACTTACTAGTTAACTTTTTTCTTGATGTTGACATGCCCCTATGAAATGACCTCCCTGCTCCCAATTTCAATTCGATGAGACGTTTATTTGTTAGACACACTTCCTGGAAATGGAAATTTCAATGTCTGGAAGGCTTGAGTCTATATAATTTAAGTCCTCAATATTTCAAAATAGCATCCTTGCCACTGTGGTTCCTAGAATCAAGTAAGTTAAATGAGATCCTTATTTATACACTTTTGATAGAGAAAATTTGGATTGGCAAGTAACTTTCACAATTGAAAGTAAAAGCCTGAATATGTAAAATGAGGAAAAACAAGATAGTAAACTACACTGCTGTAATTCACATTTCTAGGTGAACAGCATGTTGTTTAAATAAGAGCTCATTGGTAACACAGCCAGCATAATATAGGCCTCAGTTTGAGATAAAATAATATTTAGAAATGTGGGTCTCACTTTAAGAAAAGAATCCATTTGGAATCTATAAGTGTCTTTAATGAGCTAAAAAAGAGAAACTAGAGACTACAGACAACTGATCTAGGAAACCAAACAAGGCACCTATTTGCCAACTAATCAGGCTGAGATAAAGGCCTCAAGTAACTCCTAATTTAATGAGGCTCTGTTCTCTATCATAATGGGCACATTTCTGATTTTTGGTTTTTCTTCCATTTAGTATAAAGTGACAACTACTTCCTTGCTGTCAGAATGTTTCATTACAAAGCATGCCTTTTCCCACGTAAATGTTAAATCTATTTATATCAATGTCAAACAAGATACTGAAGAAACTGGACAGGGCTAGAGTAGGAGACACTGAGAGCTGATAAACTGAACATATTAGTAATCATTTCTGATGACAATAAACTTAAACAAGAACTTAGTGAATTTTTAATGTGTCCTCTTACAGCAAGTTATTTGTTTCATATTTACTCTGAAAAGTGCCTGTATGATTTCTATTTCTAAAAGTGCCACTTGAAATTCGTATTGCTGTCATGACTTCCATGTAGTCATAAAAATAAATGGCCATTTCACACATAAACAACAGAGAATTCAAATTCAGTTCAGCACTTGCACAAGCTTTGGCACACAATCAAAAACTGAGAATGTCTCACACATGTAGGTATGCTTAGTCCTGTTTTACACCAAGAAGTCAGCTCAAACACAGCTTTGTGAGTTTAAAACTCTGAGGAAAGGTTTTAAATAATTGTTCGATCGTAGGATGTGTATACAAACAATCTGAAATTTTGCCTTCTATTTTAAGGTTTGTAATAAAATATTTATAAATTATTTATAAAATATTTACTTCAAGTTTTGTCAGTGTTCCTTTAGTAAGACTGTTTCCATAAGAAAAAAGAAAAGCTACCCAAAAATTGAAACCATACAGTCTCAGATATATAACACAATAAGTAAAATAAAAGATAATATGAAATTGATTGTTGAGTGTATTTTCCCTGAAAAGTGACTTACATATTTCAATTATATTCTGGCTTGAAGTATATTGAACTTAATTTATAAATTATAAAATTGCTTTCTAGTGATTCTTCATCTTTTATGTCTCAGAATGACTTAATGTGAGCAGATGGCTATAAAACACCTGTGATTCACATTTTTTTTTAAACTCTATTTACTTCCTGAGGAAATTTTCTATTTGGTTCACTAATAGCTTCTTGATCGCATCTTTTTCCTGCCTCTGCAGCATTCAGCACTGTCAAATATGGCCTTCACCACACAGCCCTGGCCTCTGTAGTCTTACCAAGTTCTGCTAGGCCTCAGGTTTCTCTCCATTTCTCTGAGAGCTGCAGGTCTGTCTTCATTCATTAATTCAACAAATATCTGTTGAAAATCTGCCATGTGCCTGATACAGTCTATATACTGGGAATACAACAGTGAACCAGAAAGTCAAAGTCCTCCTTTTTCTGTTAGCCCATAAGCACTTTGCTGTAGCTTTCAGCAGAGTCAGTCATTCGATGGTTGAGTCCCTACATGTGCCAATGCCCCACTATTGGGCACTATGAGCAGCGATTCTATGACACCATCTTGACATCTTGCCTATCCTGTTTTCCATCTCTACCAATAAGATCCATTTGTGTCCAGATGATATTTAGACCATGGGAATGGCTGAGACTATCTACAGAGGTGGGGTTATAGAAAAGACAGTTGGAAAGGGGATATCAGAAAAACCCATATTTTGTGAGCAAGTGTGGAAGAGTGATTCCTAAATTTTTATCTCTAACTGCAAAGACCTCTTGAACTTAACTTATTCTATATATTCAAGAGATATTCAATATATTTCTTGATGTCCACATGGAAGTCTAATAAACATCTTAAACTTAACACATCAAAACCAAACTTATACTCAACCGTGTATCCTTCCTTGTTTGTCTTACAATTTTCCACATGTTATAGTTAATGGCAACTCCACTGTCTCAGCTGTTTATGCCAAAATTCTTAGTTTTATCCTTGAATATTCTCTCTATCAACCCACATGCAATTGGCTACCAAATCCTATGAACTCTATACCTTGAGAATGTATTCAGAATTAGAAGCTCTCAGCACTTTGAACGAAACCATTATGTCCAGCTTGGATAGTTCAGAATACAGGTATAATGATAGTGCTTTCCTAATAGGGTTGATGTGGTGACAAGTTATCATAGCAAAAAATTTAGAATGTATCCTGGCACATAATAAATAAGTGGTAGCTACCGCTGCTGCCACTGCTAAGTCGCTTTAGTTGTGTTCGACTCTGTGCAACCCCATAGAGCCCACCAGGCTCTCCCATCCCTGGGATTCTCCAGGCAAGAACACTGGAGTGGGTTGCCATTTCCTTCTCCAATGCATGAAAGTGAAAAGTGAAAGTGAAGTCGCTCAGTTGTGTCTGACTCCTAGCGACCCCATGGACTGCAGCCCACCAGGCTCCTCCGTCCATGGGATTCTCCAGGCAAGAGTACTGGAGTGGGGTGCTAGTATTGTCCAAATGTCACTTATATTCAAAGCATGACTATTTTAAAGGCTTTCTCCTCAATAAAATTATTTTCAGTTTCTGCTGTCTACATTGATTTTTTGTTGTTGTTTAGCTGCTAAGTTGTGTCTGACTCTTTTGTGACCCCACGGACTGTAGGCTGCCAGGTTCCTCTGTCCAGGGGATTTCCTAGGCAAGAATATTGGAGTGGGTTGCCATTTTGTTCTCTAGGGGATATTCCTGACCTAGGGATCAAACCCATGTCTCCTGCATTGGCAGGCAAGAGTTCTTTACCACTAAGCCATCTGGAAAGTCCACATTGCTTTCTACTTTTCACAAATTGAGTAACACATGCCTTATACAAGGTATTTTGGCTGTATTATGTCTTTCCTACTTTTATTACTTTCTAATTTGTTTGTATAAGTCTGACCTGTGTATTCAATTAAAGTTACAAATTACCAGAGCACAGGGACCATATTTTCCATTTCTCTTTTAGAGTTAAAGACAGTATTCAGGCCTCACTATATATGTGTTCGTTTGAAGTGAAAAGCTTAGTTGAAGCTCTGTATCTTAACCTGTTTATGAAAATCAATTTGAATGGAGCCATTGATCCTTTAAGGTTTGTTACATTGTTCTCGAACCATGTGGACACACATTCAGGCCTGAACAGATGTTGTGAGTACTTTGGATTTCTCCCTGTTTATTCTGTTTTACTTTTATTGGTTATTTAGCTGTTAAGAGTAAACAGTAGAGTAACAATCTCTATGTATTCCCGGCCAAGTTTCTCCATGGTTTCCTCACAGTACCTGAGATATCTAACAATAGACAGAGTCCTTTTAGAATTATGCCTAATTTCCCAGATGCCACAGAGCACCAACAAGAACAAGAGCACCAAATGCAAAACCTGTACTCCACTGCTCCAATTGTTCCTCAAAGATGACAATTCTAATCCATTAGTACCAACTAAACAGAAAGTGATTTTGTAAGTCCTTTTGTGATAGGTACATTTTGCATTAAGTTGCACACATTGTCAAAATCTTTTTAGAGAAAAATATCTTGAAAGAAAAATTGGCTCTTGCTCATGGTAAAAGAGAGTTGCATAGAAGCAAATGCTTTTCTCATCATTAAAAATTAAACATATGGCATTCTATCTTTCCAAAATTTTTAGCACCAGGACATGCTTTTAAGTCTTGTGTAACTAAGCAAAGGAAGGGCAGATAGCTTTTACAGAGAAACACTCTATTGCATACAATAATCCAGGGAAACGTGGAAACGGATTACTGCTGAGGGATGGGATTGGAAAATATGGACAAGATGCTTTTCTTTCTTCTTTTCACTTGATACTCCTTTATCCTATTTAAATACGCAATCATGAACATCTTATTATTTTGATAAAGAACAAAAAATCCAGTATGTGGGATCAAGCAAGTTCACACAATTATTCAAGATGGAATGTAATTAAATTTGTACAAATTAACACAAATGCCAGTATACTATTTGGGAAAAATAGGAAACAGATTTGGCAATACTTTGTACATTTTATAAATGGTTAATGTTTTTGATATTGGGAGAACATGCTTTCTATTATAGTATTTTATACTGGGAGAGAAAAGCAGAACCACTGTTCCATATAATTGTTCTGAATGTAAATGTACAAATTTAATAAAACCAACAAACAACAAAACAACACATGTTACATGAGAGGGACCTTAAGTCTTAACCTCCTTTCATTATGTTTGTTAAACCCTAGACATTTCCCTAATGGTGAGAACACCCTTTAATGTTTTGCCTCAGGTTTGGAAAATTCAATTTGGAAATTGGTAATAATTGGTATCCATTAATTAATTATGTGTGATTTACAACACAAAGTTCTTGATTTTTTCCTTGACTGTTTAATTATATGCACTAGAGTTCAGAAATAAGCAGACATGGGTAAAAGTCACTGTAGTAGATTGAACTATATGCAATTGCCAAGGTTTGAATACTTTTACCCACATAATGCCAATTTATAAGGTTTAGTTTAATGTTATCAAAGTACCAACATGCTCATGATTACCATTTTAAGCAAGAAAATGGATAGAGATCAGCTTTTTTAAATGGCAAAAGAGAAAAAAGCAAAAATTTCAGAATTGCAAGGAAGAAAGAAAAACACTATTCATTAAACTATCCTTCACTTAGAGCTTCAATGCTTTTGAATAGTTTAAGTAATAATTCTGAACTCAGAACAAAGGATTCTAAATCACTGAACTAGGATTAGGAAAAAATGAATTCAGCATATTTCATTGAAAATAAAACTCCACATATAACAACAACAAAAAACAATCTAAAAAATAGCATCCTGTTCTTGGTAAAAGCCATGTAGCATGGAAACTTGGAACAACTTAGAGTCTGCATCTTCAATATTAAATATTAAAATAAATATTCATTTGGACATAAAATTAATAGGATAATGAAAAGTTTTACCTGTGAATAAGTAACACGTAGCTTTGGAAATACAGTAAATATGATTGAAAGTAAATAAGATTCTTAACCAAAGTTTCTGTCGAAGCAAATATTTTCAGCTATGTGCATTCTCTTCGTGTAAACTGTTTGTTTTTTTTTTTAAACCATTAGGCTACTTGCCAAATCTGGGAATACCTTTGTGTATATTTTATGTTACCATTAACATTTAAAGCTTGTTTTCTTTTTACTTATAAATATGGAATTTTATGTTTCACCATATCATAAAGGTAATTTTTAAGGAGTATTTACTTGGAAATTTAATTTACAATAATTTTTCAGATTTTAGATATATGATGAAGTAATGTGAGTTTTATAAAATTTAAAATTTGTATAATTATTTACAAGAATCAGGGTCTTTTCCAGTGAGTCGGCTCTTTGCATCAGGTGGTCAAAATATTGGCTCTTCAGCTTCAGTATCAGTACTTCCAACGAATATTCAGAGTTGATTTCCTTTAGTATTGACTAGTTTGATCTCATAATGTAAAGGAGGTTAATTTTGTCTCTTTTTTTGAAAATATTCTTGTCACTAGGAGCTTGATTAATGCTCTGTCCTCTTCAGTCACAGACTTTATATCTGGATTTAACAGACTATCATCCATTCTTTCGTTCATTGAACAGATAGATATTCATCGAGTGCCTATTAACTGTTAGGTACTGTCCCCCCTGATGGCTCAGTGGTAAAGAATCTGCCTGCCAATGCAGAAGATGCAGGTTCGATCTCCGGGTTGGGAAGATCCCCTGGAGAAGGAAATGGCAATCCACTCCAGTATTCTTGCCTGAGAAATCCCATGGACAGAGGAGCGTGGTGGGCTGCAGTTCAGGGGGTTGTAAAGAATCGGACATGACAGTGACTAAACAATGACTGTACTAGGAGTTGCAGATACAGTGGTGAACAAGAAAAACAACTTTTTTTTTCCTATGGTTATGATTATGATGGATATCAGTTATCATAGGGAACAGGTCAAAAGGAGTACATGGCTCTTTTGCACAGCATGCCAAATGGTAAAAATTGTATCTTTTGCAGTTGTTGATTCAGTATCACTGTCTTAATAAATGTAACACTGCAGTTAAACATATATATGTACACAAATGCAAGTATATGTGTTTTTAGAGTTATAAAACCATGCATGCTTGTTTTCACATTTTAAGAAGGCGGAAATAATAGCTTTAGGCGGTTTTAGATAACAAAAATGCCTTGAGACCCTTTGTAACTTGCCTAACAGAAGAGCACACAACTTTCATTTCTAAGGAAAAAGGATTAGAGAAATCCATTAGTAGCTATTGTGACAGCAGTCATTGGGGAGTATATCTATCTTAAAATTGAGAAAGAGAAATTGGAGCACCAAAGACTCAAACTCCAGTTCATTTTCACTCTCTGGAATTTGTCTTTATCTGACAGATGAAGGCAACATCCTATATAAATCTAATCCTTATCCATTTCATGTCCCATCTAGCTACCAGGCACTATGTTAATGACATACCAAATTGGGAAGGGTATTCAATCAAAAGGGATTAAAGAGCTTATTAATTAAATTTTTCTGAGCTTTAAAAGAAAATTTTTAAAAGTTTTATTTACTGACTCTACAGTAAGTTGCCCTTTAAATTATTTTCCCTTCATTGTTTATGGTCCACATGTGAAAAACTGGTCCTAAATACAAGGACAGATTTTGGTTGAAACATTTTCCATAGGAAGATAATGTCCTTCCATAAGTAATAAATCAGTAATCATATATCATGGATCAAAAAAAAGACATAATAGTTGGTCAAAGAACAGCTTCAATAGTTGATGAATTAAAGAAAAGCCTCCATACAACTTAATTGCAACCTCAAAACTTCTATCAGCCTCATGAATTGTAAGTTCTAATGTAGAAGCTTCTGACTTCCAGAATTTATTAGATGGGGGTTATCAAAATAGTCTTTCTAGGAGAATGGGAAGAGGCAGAGTGAGTCCTTAAGGTACATTTTAGCAGCTGCTGCTGCTGCTAAGTCACTTCAGTTGTGTCCAACTCTGTGCGACCCTGTAGACGGCAGCCCACCAGGCTCCCCCGTCCCTGGGATTCTCCAGGCAAGAACACTGGAGTGGGTTGCCATTTCCTTCTCAGAGATGGCAGTAAATTGCTGCATGGGAGTAAAAGTAGGACAACTGCTGGGCCTGATAAAATAATGGCTGGGAGAAAAGAATGAATAATTTCCTATGAAAGAGAGATATGTAAAAGATACAGAGGGAAACTACCAAAGTATACATAAATATGAACTCTAATGCAGTAAATATCTATAATATCTTCACTATAAGAGAAGTGAAAACTGAGGTACTGTATTAATGACTTAAGTATGAATCCAATTATAGCAAAGAAATTAATATTTGTAAAGTAGTTGACAAATATCAATAACAAATCAAGCAAAAAATAAACAGCAAATTAAATCAATCCCAAATCATAAAAGCAGCTGAAAAAAGGAAATATATAACTGAATAAATGTGCTAGTTGAAAAACTTGAACATTCTTTAACACCATACACAATAATAAACTTAAAATGTATTAAAGACCTAAATGTTAAGAGTGGATACTATAAAACTCTTAGAGGAAAACATAGGTGGAACACTCTGACATAAATCACAACAATATCTTTTTGGATCCACCTCCTAGAGTAATAAAAATGAAAACAAAAATAAATAAATGGGACCTAATCAAACTTAAAATCTTTTGCACAGCAAAAGAAAACATAAGCAAAATGAAAAGGCAATTGACAGAATAGGGGAAAATGTGTGCAAAGTGACCAACAAGGAATTAACCTCCAAAATATATAAACAGCTCATGTAGATCAATAACAACAACAAAAACAAATTTTTAAAAAAGGCAGAAAATCTAAACAGACATTTCTCTAAACCGCATGAAAAGACGTTCAGCATCACTAAATACTAGAGAAATGCAAATCAAAACTACAATGAGGAATCATCTCACACTGGTCAGAACAGCCATCATCAAAAAGTCTGTGAACAATAAATGCTGGAGAGGATATGGAGAAAAGGGAGCCCTCCTACACTGATGGTGGGGATGTAATCGGTATAACCACTACGGAGAACAGTATGGAAGTTCCTTAAAACACTAAAAATAAAGCTACCATAAGATCGAACAATTCTACTCCTGGGCATATACCCAGAGAAATCCATAATCCAAAAAGATACATGCACCCCGATATTTACTGCAGCACTATTTATAACAGCAAGACATAGAAGCAATCTAAATGACCATCAAGATAAAGAAGATGTGGTATATACTGATATATATAATGGAATATTCAGTTCAGTTCAGTTCAGTTGCTCAGTCGTGTCTGACTCTTTGCCACCCATGAATCGCAGCACGCCAGGCCTCCCTGTCCATCACCAACTCCCGGAGTTCACTCAGACTCACGTCCATCGAATCAGTGATGCCATCCAGCCATTTCATCCTCTGTCGTCCCCTTCTCCTCCTGCCCTCAATCCCTCCCAGCATCAGAGTCTTTTCCAATGAGTCAACTCTTCACATGAGGTGGCCAAAGTACTGCAGTTTCAGCTTTAGCATAATTTCTTTCAAAGAACACCTAGGTCTGATCTCCTTTAGGATGGACTAGTTGGATCTCCTTGCAGTCCAAGGGACTCTCAAGAGTCTTCTCCAACACCACAGTTCAAAAGCATCAATTCGTTGGCACTCAGCTTTCTTCACAGTCCAACTCTCACATCCATACATGATCACTGGATAAACCATAGCCTTGACTAGACAGACCTTTGTTGGCAAAGTAATGTCTCTGCTTTTCAATATGCCATCTAGGTTGGTCATAACTTTCCTTCCAACGAGTAAGCGTCTTTAATTTCACGGCTGCAGTCACCATCTGCAGTGTTTTTGGAGCCCAAAACCATAAAGTCACCCACTGTTCCCCATCTATTTCCCATGAAGTGATGGGACCAGATGCCATGATCTTCGTTTTCTGAATGTTGAGTTTTAAGCCAACTTTTTCACTCTCCTCTTTCACCTTCATCAAGAGGCTTTTTAGTTCCTCTTCACTTTCTGCCATAAGGGTGGTGTCATCTGCATATCTCAGGTTATTGATATTTCTCCCAGCAATATTGATTTCAGCTTGTGCTTCTTCCAGCCCAGCGTTTCTTATGATGTATTCTGCATATAAGTTAAATAAGCAGGGTGACAGTATACAGCCTTGATGTACTCCTTTTCCTATTTGGAACCAGTCTGTTGTTCCATGTCAAGTTCTAACTGTTGCTTCCTGATCTGCATACAAATTTCTCAAGAGGCAGGTCATGTGGTCTGGTATTCCCATCTCTTTCAGAATTTTCCAGTTTATTGTGATCCACACAGTCAAAGGCTTTGGCATAGTCAATAAAGCAGAAATAGATGTTTTTCTGGAACTCTCTTGCTTTTTCGATGATCCAGCGGATGTTGGCAATTTGGTCTCTGGATCCTCTGCCTTTTCTAAACCCAGCTTGAACATCTGGAAGTTCACGGTTCACATATTGCTGAGGCCTGTCTTGGAGAATTTTGAGCTCAGCCATAAAAAGAACGAACTAATGCCATCTGCAGCAACATGTATGGACCTAGAGATTATCATACTAAGAGAAATAAATTGGACAGAGAAAGACCAAATATCATATTGAGAGAGTCACTTCCTAGGCAGCTTGAGAAAAAGTCCAGGGTCACTGAGGAGGAGAAAGGGGTCTGGGGCTCTCAAGGAGGAGATAAGGGTCAGGAATTCTCAAGGAGGAGGAAAGGACAAATGTTTTTTCCTACATGCCTTAGTAAGGATTATATAACAATAACGTATCCTGCTTGAGGACATGTTTCTCCTTCCTGAAAACCTTCTAACTAATCCTGTTATCTTAAAGTGCATATTATGGGAGTGGGTCTAGTAAGATCTTTACAACCTTGAGACATTATTTTTGATTTACTGTAATAACTAATTAAAAAAGTATATAATTCCCTTGCTAAGACTAGTGAGGGGGGCACTCTCCATCCCCCTTCTGATGTCTATGTCAGAAGCTCTCTCTGTTCCTTTTTATACTTTAATAAAACTCTGCTACACAAAAGCTCTTGAGTGATCAAGCCTGGTCCCTGGCCCCAAAGCGAAATCTTCTTCTTTGGAGATCACGAATCCGACATCATTCACTGTAAGCTATCAATATGATATCACTTAAATGTGGAATTTAAAAAATATGACACAAATGAACTCATTTACAAAATAGAAACAGACTCAACAGACTTTTACAATAAACCTGTGCTTATCAAAGAGGAAAGGCAGGGGGAGGAATAAATTAGGAATTTGGGATTAACATACATACTACTGTATATAAAACAGATAATCAATAAGGACCTACTTTAAAGCACAGGGAAGTCTATTCAAAATTTTGTAATAACATATATGAGAAAAGAATCTAAATACAGCTGAATCACTCTGCTGTATACCTGAAACACAACATTGTAAATAAACTCTACTCCAACATAAAATAAAAATTAAATTAAAATTGAAAAAGAAAATCTTGATTTTTCTGAGAAATCACAAAATGATTACATTATTCCAAATGTTATAGACCAAAAGATCAGATCTTACAATATGGTAATACATTAATAGAAGTCATATTTTTCCATACACCAAACTATTTCATTAGAAAATTTAAGTAGAATTCAAAAAGCATTTGTAATCAAATTTCACTTTGACTTTTTATATGCTCCATGATTATTTAATTTAAAATAATTACAATAATTTTTGCTGGAGTAGTAGTAGCAGTGGTGAAAAATCTAATCCTTTATCTAGCATGGCCCTATATTACAATATACACAAAAACATTGATTATTTTCCTTCAGATATTTTGTTCTGATTTGTATATGCCATGCCTCCATCGATTATCTAATTCTCCTAATACCAAAATAGAAAACCGGTCAGTTTGCTCATGGCATTAGCTTTGTCTTCATTCAAGTGACTGCCATTATTAAATGTGTGGTTAAGTGTGATGAAACAGATTTCAAAGGAGAAGGATTTTGACCAGAGTAATAAGATCTCTGTTACCAGCACTGATGCCCCTGTTTCACAGCAAGACTGGTGTAGAGAAGGCCAAGTTTTCGATGAGAAGGAATCTTACATTCCTAAGGGATCCTTCACTGACTTCACAGGACTCCTAAATTCTCCTGAGTCCGAACTTTGCTGAGAATGGGCTTTTATACAACCATGCTCAGGTTTTTGGTGAACACAGAAATGAACCTTCTATATTCCCTTTGAAAACATTCCCAAATCTGAAAAACCTCTCCTTACCACCCAAGCCCAAGCCACTGGCATCCGTTTTCCAACTGTCCTCCTTGCTTTTACCCTTGGTCTCCTACAGTTCGACTCTCAACAGGGCAGCCACTGTGATCTTTTTAAAGCATAAATCAGATTGTGTCACACTCTTCTTCTCCGAAACCTACAATGGTGGCTATCTTACTCAGCAAGAACAGCAGTCTTCAAATTGGTCCATCAGACCCTCCACAACCTGGATTCCCCACGACCTCTTTGATCTCATGCCCTGCTACCCTCCCCTGGATCATTCTGCTTCAGGCACTCTGGCTTCCCTGCTGTTCACTGATCAGGCTAGGCACACACCCAACACATGGGCCTTTGCACTGACCTACCTACCATGCCTGGACAGCAAGTCTGGCTGCAAGGCTGACTCTCTTCCTTCTCCATATCTTTGCTCAAAAGCCCTTTCTGCCCTATTTAAAATCACAATCCCATCTCTTGCCATTCTACCATCTTCTTCCCCTTCAATAGTTTCATACTCCCTTATTAAACTCTGTTTTTTTTTTTTATATAGCTTCTATCATCTTTAACATACAGCATTTGCTTATTTATTATCTGCTTGTTTGGCTATATTCTGTCTCTTTCTGCCATAACAAAAGCTGTAGTTGGGAGGAGTCCATCAGTTTCATTGACTGCTTTTTAAGCACGTAGAGCAATGCCTGTTATATGGGAAAAGCTTAACAAACACGTTTGAATGAATGGATCCTCACTCCTTACCTTATTGGCTTGTCCCAATAATTCCTTTACGGTCTCAAGTGTCCTGCCTAAAAGCTGAACCAGTCAAAGAAGACTGAACAACTTCGCTGCACAGTCTTTGGATTTTTCAGCTTATGTCAAGCTCTACCCAGTGCTGCTGAGGTTGAATAAGGGTTGCCTTTACTTCTTGATCTTATCTAAACTTGACATTGGGCCCAACTGTCCTGTCAATATCTGTGAGCTTCCTTCATGTGTCTATACTTCTTGTCACTCCTTTGTATACCAAAGACATGAAACATTTTATTCACCTCAACCAGAGCATCTGTGCTATCATTAGTTTAGATGAAACAACTGAAATGATGCATGTCTGACTTCTTTTTTTCCCCTCCATTTCTTTTCCTTTTTCCACCTCCCTTTTCTCTTTCTTCTCTCCTCTTCCTTCCCTCCTCCCTCCCTTTCTCCCTCTTTCCTTCCCTCCCTCTCTTCTTTCCTCCCTTTTTCTCTTACTGAAGTATGGTTGATGTACAACACTATAATAGCTTAAGATGTATAATATAGTGATTCTATATTTTTACAAATTATATTCTATTTAAAATTACTATAAAATAGTTGCTGTACTCTTAATATATCCTTGTACCTATTTATTTTAAATATAGTAATTTGCACCCTTTAATCCCCTACTGCTATCTTGTCCTGCCCCCTTTCCCTCTCCCCACTAATCACCACTAGTTTTTTCTCTATATCTCCAACTGTGCTTCTGTTTTGTTACATTCATTTTTTTTATTTTTTAGATTTCACATATAAGCAACAACATACAATATTTGTCTTTTCCTGTGTGACTTATTTCACTAAGCATAAGGCTAACAGGTGCATGAAAGACGCATGCTTCTTTTTATAGCATCTTTTTAAACTGGCACAGATTCAATAAGAATTCGAATCCAAGACATTTTTTCTACGAACTGTCCATGCCAGATCTCAGTATTCTACTATACCCAGATTCATCCTTGCTATACTCCACATAATACCCTAGAAACCACTTCACGCAACATGGTTGCTTGGGTTTAAATCCTTGCTTGACCAATACTAGTTGTGTCAACTTTGCCAAGTTACTTTATTTCATATGGCTTAAGTTTCTTCATCTATAAGATGTGGATAATAACTTTAGATACTTCATAGAGTCATGAGTATTAGTTAATACATGCTAGTTATCGAGTGCCTAAGCACTGAATACAAATTGATTCTCATTACTGAAGAAGAGAAATTGTAGCTGTCATCCTTATTCTAACTCACACACTTATTTTTGTCCTAATAATTCACCTTTATTCATGCCAGGTCCCAAATGAGTAACTATGGCCTAATTAAGCAGATAATTGATAATTAAAGCTCTGACATAAGAATATTGTTTTTGTACATGTTTCTCATTCAGCACTAGCTATACCTTAGCTGGGCTTCCCAGGTAGCACTAGTGGTAAAGAACCTGCTTGCCAATGAAGGAGATGTGGGTTTGATCCCTGGGTTGGGAAAATACCCTGGAGGAGAGCATGGCAACCCACTCCAGTATTCTTGCCTGGAGAATCCCATGGACAGAGGAGCCTGGTGGGCTACAGTCCATGGGGTTGCAAAGAGTCGTACATGACTGAAGCGACTTAGCACTACACATTCCTTAGCCAATGTGCATGCGAGCTCAGTTGCTTAGTTGTGTCTGACTCTTTGTGACCCCATGGACTGCATGCAGCCTGCCAGGGTCCTCTATTCATAGAATTTTCCAGGCAAGAATACTGGAGTGGGTTGACATTCCCTTTCCAGGGGAACTTCCTGACCCAGGAATCAAACCCATGTCTCCTGCTTGGCAGGTGGATTCTTCCCAGGTGAGCCACCTGGGAAGCCATTTAGCTAGTGTAGCAATATTAAATGAAGATTTCCTTATGTAAATAGGTGTTTGTTTATCTGGTTAGGTCTTGTCAAAATGATTAGGTAGCCTTCTAATTCAATACACTTGTGGAAATCATATATGCTGTATTATTTATACTTAGTTCAGAAATTACTCATTTTAACTATTGTACATTATTTATGTTGTATTGCACTTAAAAAATACGTATGTTAAATCACAGCACTACTTACTACAGTTCTATAATTTGATTCATGCAAATCTGTCAGGAATAAAATCAACCACAATTTAATTTCAAACCGTCTCAACCAGCAGCTGTACAATTTATGCACTGCTTTTCTATTTTTACTACCAGATAATGACAATGATGAATGTCTTTAAGAGGAAATACATATTCATTGAAAAGACTTGAGATCAAAACTATCCCCCTTCAAAAAGCCCATAAAGGTGAGAAGACCATTTGCTTGTTGCAGGAGTCATGGTGAGAGTGAGATGGAATTATACCTCAAACCATCTAATGAGGATTCAAAAATCTAGTTAGATTAAATCTACAATAATCCAGTTTTACAAATCACAGTAATCAATACCATCACAATTGGTATCAGCTATAATACTATTAAATATATCTGCAAGAAAAAATAATTAGCTATGAGTGCAGCCGGGGGCCCATCCTTCTGAGTGTGCCAGGTTAAGAGGTATAAGGACATTCAATTGTGAACAATTGTGAACTTAATAAGTTTAGGGTCACTGCTCTCCTGACCTGTCTGTCCATGAACATGGAAAGGAATGGATATTAGTTCATTAGCAGTGATTTACATGTTGAAGGACAATGATGAACTTACAAACTGTGCTGTCATGAGAAATCAGTTAATGTGAATTATGACAGGAAGGCTGGCAAGTCTCTTTTATCAATTGATTTGAGATTCTTTCTTTCACTGTACCCACGAGTGATTTGACTTTCACTTCAAAGAGAACAAGTAACAGCACCATACCAAATGGATGGAGGAGCTCCAGAGATTCATGTATCTCTTATTTTATTTTAAAGTATAATTTTTTAGCTTATTTGATATAATGCATGAAACTAAACTCAAGTCACTCAAGATATTGCTACTCTGATTTCGAAAACAAACAAATGGCTTCATCTATTTGTAAAGTGAAGCAAATATGTGATATGGAATGAGATACCAAGAAATCATTTTGAGTAGAAAATCCTTTCCCTGATCAGTGCTGTTGAGAGGAAACTTACTGTCTGTCTGTCATCTTACGCTATCTGTACTGGAAAATACTAAGCTCTGGTTACACTAGAATGTTTCGAGTGTGAAATGTATGATCACAAAAATTATCTTTTGTTTACACACAGTAGAGACACAAACTATTATGTGTATTTTCTTGATGCTACATTCATCTTCAGACACTTCCCTCTAAAATTTAAAGTTCTTTATCCTGATTTGTTTTAGTTTGGAATTCAGAAACTTATAGTTGGTGCTATGAAAAAAAGCTGGATTTGGCTGGAGGCTTTTGCCTGGTGATTTTAAATAAAGTATTTTACTGCTTTATATTCGATTACATTCCAAAAGTTGTAGTATGATACTGACACTAATCTGAAATGGAATCTATAAATTATAAGTGGAAAATATAAAACTAAAACCATATACACAACAGATATAATTTAAAACCTCATCTAATTTCCCTTTTCACGGGAAAAGAAAGACAAGCAATGTATCACTTGAGAATAAACTGTTTCTCTAGCAAGGTTTGTGCTTTAGTGAGTCCTTTCTGCCCTGAACAGTAGTATTGGCTTGGGGAAAAACTTCGTTCAGGTTTTCCTGTATGCTGCAACAGAAAATCACAAAGCAACTTTTTTGGCCAACTCAATATAAGAAATTATTATTTTGTGAGTGTCTTCATTTTAGGAAGAAATAACACATTTATTTTAATTTACATTTCTCTTTCTCCACCAGATTTCTAAAGCTAACTCTCTCACAAAGTGTTTTAAGATTTCCATATGTTAACTCAAAATGCCTTCAGTATACATATTTAAGTCAAATATTCTGGTCCAGTAATGATCAACGTAATGATCTTGTAAAAATCTGAATGGAAGTGCTTTGGTTTTACCTTCAGAGATTCCTCTTGTTTGAAGAGATCTTGAAAATCTTTAGCACAGAGGTCGGGAGCACTGAGAAGTTGTTCCACTTCTGAAAGGGCTTGTAAGACGTGAGTGATCTCAGTCAGGTAAGTAGAAGGCACATAAGAAATTTCCAAAGGCATGTCTTCGGTCATCACCATCACTGATTCTTCATGGACAGTGTGCTGGTATAGATATACAAAAGAACAATTCTTTTAGCTTCCTAATATTGAAAAGACCTTTACTGAATTCATATATAGATTCCAGTTTATAGCTGACAGAGGGCTGAAAAGTGGATAAAAACAATGCAAGATGGTAAGTCTCGTAACAAGGTTATCTATTATCATACCCCCTCTTTCAAAAAATATTAGAGCATTTTATAATAAGAGATATGCACACATTAGCATCATGGATAGGAGAATGAAAGACCAACAGTCATAAGGTCACAAGAGGGATAGTTTTACCCCAAGAAACAAATAATCCTTACAACTTTTTTTTTTAATGCAATTCTAATTTGACTGGAAAACTAAGTATGGGGTGGGATGCAGTGGGGGTTGGGGGCAGGCTCTACATCTGTGGTATTCATATCTAAGGGACTTTTTCTAAACTTTTTTCCCCTAATCTTGATTAAGGTACAGGAGGGACAAAGTGGTTTTGGTTGGTAGCTGGCTTTCTATTAAGCAACTTTCTCCTCTAAATTCTCAGCATCAACCCTTCTCTCTGATGCTAGTTTCTTGCTAAGTTAAAGTGCAAAGTAGGGCCCTAGATAAGTAGGATTGAGAATGAAATTCACATTTTAATAAGAACTCCCCCAAACCCAAAGATCCAAGAGAAAACCCGCCTCTCCTCCTGCAATTATGCTTCACTGCCTGCCATTCACATGCTAGGAGAGGGACATCTGGGCCTCAGAGACTGTTTGGACTTGGTCAGGAATGCCTCTTTCCCTATTCTTTATAAGAGCAAGAAATTAACACTATATGGCACACAAATGCAAAAAGATAAATGACCTCTGCTCTCTGTATACTCTATAAGCAGAACAAATTTTGTAATTAAAAATAGTTTCCCAATAACTTTGTTTTGAGTTCATGGACTGCCATCTGCCTGGTGATGTGGTCAGCTGAAGGTTTCCAGTGACAGGGTCTCTGGGAGAGTTCTGACAATAAGCATGCTAACATAGTCACTTGTTACTGAACAGCCTTTATGAGGAGACCATCCTCATTTTTGCAGTAATGTAATTAAATGCAGTTTAGGATCCCAGACTGAGCATGCACAAAGATGAGTAAAAATATAAGCTGGTCTATTTATGTTTTCTTTTTGATCACTCAGGTCCAGGATTTTTGTACACATTTCTCAGATAATACAAAAACAAAATAATCCTAATTCAGATGGCTCATCTATTTATGACATTGCAAATTCATAGAATTACACAAATTAGCTGACATTACAAAACTGTACCTTTTACAAAGTTTGGTTTCCTGCCAAATATATGACAGTTATTCTTTCTTGATGAACGGAATGATAATCGAAGTGCACTTATAATTTTAGATTTAAAATAACAGGATTTTGGGCTAGAGTTGGAAGATTTCATTCCTTCTACTGTCTTCATACCTAGTATCTAGTCATCACAGATAAGAGAAGTTAAGTGATGAATATCAGCTGAAGAGCGAGAGCTAAGGGATGATCTTGTAAGCTTTTATGAGAAATAGAATATTTGGAAAATTGTCAACTCATTTTCAAGAAAATTCAGTTATACATTTGAGTGTTATCATTTATTATAAATGCTAATAGACACAATAATTTTCAATACAGAGAGATGTATTGTAATTTTCATATACAATGAATGGAGACTCTTTGTAAAAGTAAACCAAGAGACTTGGGTATTTGGAGATTTAGTTTGCTCTCTATCCCTTAAAATACATTGTTCCTCTTGACACAGTCATGCAGGTCTATAATAAATAAACTATATATACTGAATACCTTTCAGTTTAGTTTTAATAAAAATTTCAGACAGTTATTAAAAAATCAGTGTAATTGGAAGTATCGTGTTCATTTTCTCTTCTTTATGCAAAACCGTGCACTCATATTCAGATTTTGCCTTTTCATTTGAATTTCATTAACTCTACCTTGAATAATTATATCCTTCCGAATTCTGATGTGTACAAATCCTGTCTAACCTTTTGAAAATCAACTTGCTTTTGTTAATGTTCTTTACCACCTTATATCATTATAGATATTCATGCATCATTAGCAAGGAAGTGCTGTAGCCATACTAATTCACTTTATTCCTCTCTGTTCACATTCATTTCTAATGATATATACCCAAAAGAATACACTACGCTCATTTTCCTGGAATGAAAATCAAGAGATGTGGAAGAAAGCCCTAAAGTACCTATTTTTATTAGCAAATGGAAAGCTCAATTGAAGTTTAAAAAGGATTATTATGGGACAAAGTTATGATTTTTAACACCTAAAGTTGAGATGAAAACTGGTTTCAAATTTTGAGCTCTGTAAATAGGCACAGGTATCATTCATAAAGTTTTTAATAAACTTCTGTTTCTCTAAAATTTATCACTTTTTTGTACTACTTAAAATTTGATTCCTGAAGGGCCACATTCCATGCATGAAATACAGACAATCCTGTTTTGAAACAAATGATGCGTTATATCTAAGATTTTAAAACAAAATTTTTTCCTCCATGATTTAATAGACTTCTCTCTCCTCAATATAAAAGTTTCAAATGGGTTGTGGTTACTGGCTCATTTATGACTTATGAGGTCAAAGAAATTCAAGAAGAAAAATGCACTATATGCCATATCATTATGATATATTCTTTAAAAATACCTCTATATCTAATATAAATGTGGTATATAGAAAAATATGTCAACAAATTCAAAGCCTAACAAAACATAGACAAATACCTGGACAAAAAAAGTAATGCTGTGATGGAACACTAATTTTTTTTTACTTCATTAGTGTTAATAAGAATGAAGATATGCCAAATATTTAATACAAGATTATTTATAAATAATTTAAAGTGTGCTATCATATGAAAACCTGTTTATATTTTGTCTTTCAAAAAATAGCATCCTTAATTATTACAAATGATTTAAAAATAATAATACAATGGTATATAAATCCCCAAATGGTTTACAGGTTTTTACAGAGGTTCTGATGGGCCATAGATAATATGGTAATGGGAAAAGACTTAAGTTATTTAAGACAGGCAACTTTCTCTCCTAGTCTCAAAGTCTTTAAAAAAGTTTCCTTCTAATAAGATGGGCAATTGAGTCATTTGCATTTATTTCTCTTTGACCATGTATAGAAATTATAGCCCTAAAAAGGCAAATCAAATAATCAAATTTGGCAAAATTAATCCATCTAGAGAAAGAAGACTCAAATAGTATGGCATACACACACACACACACACACACAAAAAACAAGAATATGACACAGCTAAGATAGGTAAGGGTTTAGTCTTTTCTGTTCACAGTTTTGGATACAGATAAATGGCATGGCAATACTATCATTCTGACCAGACTCAGCCTTGCGTGCTTTCAATCAAGTCACTGGGCAGAATGACCTTATATAGTAAGCCTAATCCGGAAGTTGGTGATGGACAGGGAGGCCTGGCGTGCTGCGATTCATAGGGTCGCAAAGAGTCGGACACGACTGAGTGACTGATCTGATCTGATCTGAATGAGATCACAAGAGTTGGTTATGAGCCTCGATAAAGAAAATAGCAACAAGAGAACATTTTCTCTTGGCAATTTCCATCCCTCTTCACTGCATTATCAAGAACTGTGCTTATGTGAAGCCATGTCACACAAAAAAGGGGGGATCAATCTTTGAATAATCATAAAGCAGTTCATGAACACATTTTATTAAGCTTATAATTTACCCCTTCTTCCCGGGTAGCTCAGACAGTAAAGAATCTTCCTACAGTGCGGGAGACCAAGGCTGGATCCCTGGGTTGGGAAGATCCCATGAAGAAGGGAATGGCAACCCAGTCCAGTATTCTTGCCTGGAAAATTCCATGGCCAGAGGAGCCTGGTGGGCTACAGTCAATGGGATCACAGATTTGGGCATGACTGAGCGACTAACACTCACATTTGGTTCAAAAACAATAAAACACACTACATACATAAAATAATTAGGATAAAGTATTACAGAAACTCATTCCTTATATCTATATTCATTTTCTAAAATTAGAACAAACTTTCCGTGTAAGGCAAGCTGGCAGGGAAAGAGATAATCAGTTGGAGCTGGATATAGTAGTCTTTCTTTAAGAACATCCTACTTCCAGGAGGCCAGGTATATGTAGTGTCCGTTGTAAAGGGTCTGGTTGCACCTGTTCCTTGATCTGCCTTGTGTTGATTTTTCCCTTCCACATCATCAGATTTACTTAATTCCTTAGGGCCAAGCTAAATTTCCATCTAATTAAACTGATAAACTAAATGTCGATAATGTGTTAACAGCTTATAGTTGTTTAAAGTGTTATCCTTCACAGGATAATATTTACATTTTAATAAGGATTTCTAATGCATTAACATAAATTAGTAACTTGGTAGAAATCTAGTCACTAAGCCTGTGAGATAAATGACAGAAAAGGCTTTTATTCCCACCAAGGAAAGCACCAACACATCAGCACTGACATATATGGCTGACCTCACGAGAAATCACCAGTAAAATAACATGAGAATTAAACAGATAAGGCTATATACCCTAGGTACCTTACAATATAAAATAAATTCAGCAGACACTCATGCATAATATCTAGCCTAGCCTATAGTAGGTATTCAAGAATATTTATTAAATAAGTGAAGAAACTATCAACTTAAAAAGATAATTTTTAAAAACACATATTTGGCTACAACTGCTGAGATCTACAGTCATAAAATAATTTCCATTTTTAAATTCCCAGAATTCAAACACAAATATTTTCATTTCATAATATAATCTTCATTTGTATAGATTTAAAAGGTATTTCTGATTTAAATATACAGCATTTTTCCAATTTAATGCACACAAACTAAATGCTATTGCAGGTATGTGTCTTGGTTCAACTGTCTCTCAGATTTTAATGTAACTCATATGTGAACAAAATAAGCCATTATTTGAGGTACAAATAATTTTAGAAGATATTTATTTTAGCTTCTTCATAGAGGTCCACACTGCTTATTAGCAAATGGAAGTGTGTGAGAAGGCTTGCAGTCAAGAAATTTTTTTCCTTTCTAACTTTTTCCAAAGTCTCCACATAAAACTTATAGTTTATATATCTAGCATAAATATTTTAATAGCAAACTATCCTAATACCAGCTTACGGATACCTGGCACAGGAATTTTTTCATATGTACACATGTGATAATGAACACACATATACACATACTGAATTTAATGTGAAAATAAAATTAACACAAGAAAAAATAAGTATGGAATTACTTTAACTTCTGCAAATATGTCACTCCACTACACTATATCATTTAATTTCTATTATCTTGTGGATCTTCCAATTTGAGTAGATTTTATAGAACAGACTTACATTATTATTAATTTCTATGCTATAATTCTCAAGCATCTCAGAAAATTGGGCCAGCTTTTAAGTTTATATTATTTAATGTGACAACTAACTAACTATACCTGAATACGCATGTGTCATAATTCTGTTTTTGAATGATTTTTATTAGAAATGTGATAGTTAAAAAAACCTATAACTCTGTTCAATATAGCAGTCCTTAGTCACATGTGACAATTCAAATTTAAATCTAACTTATTTAAAAGGAAATACAATTAAAATTTTACTTGCTGATGAGATTAAAAATATGGTATTCATTTTTTATAATAAAGTCAATAATGCAAAAGCTAAAATCTTTACTTGTGAAAATGTTTAACACTAGCATTGTATCTATCAGAAAATATTTCTTGTAGTTTATCTAAATTGATAGTTTTCCTCATGAAGGTGATGTAGACTGACTAGTAAATCTAATTTAAGATGTCAAACACTAAAAATTCAATTTGTCATTCTACTACAGCAGATTGATTTTACTGAACTGCTAACATACATGGTTTTCATATATAATAGCCTCAATCTCTAAGTAACCACACCAACTCTGATAAAGTTACTTTATGAAAACAATTATAAAGTATAGAAATTATACATGCATGATTTACCTGCTGAGCTTATTAATTTATGCATTGTATGTGTGTATATGTGTGTGTGTGTGTATACAAACAAAATGTAAACATCAATGTAACAGGAAAATTACTTCATATACACATGTTTTCTGTCTCCCTCACACCTAAGTAGATTTAACCTTCAAATAACCATGACGAACTACTAGAATCTAGAATATATGTATCCGGGACTCAAATAACAGAAAAAGAGGTGTAGGTGGAGAGAGAAAGATAATGAACCGGTGGTTTTTGAAAGCTATGTGATCTCTGGCACAGTCTGGGATGAAACTATGGATTTGGTGATTTCCAGATGTGTCTATGGGGTCATTTGTGGACGATAATTTAAGATCTATTTGGCCCAGGAAGGATTAAGTGCCCGTTGGTTTGTTTCACACAGGCATTACAGGGCAGTAGCTGTACTACTTGGTGAGGGCAGCTTTAACCACTGCTTCTTGTTTTAGAGATCAAGATGCTTTCCCACACATGATTATTCTGGGAGGTTCTGGCTTGTTAACTCATTGTTCACCAGATTAAAAAAAATAAAAACTACTGCCATTATTTTTGCTGCTTCTCAATCAACACTATATAGTATGTCTCTCAAACCTGATTTACATTTATGCTAACAGCTTTTCTACTCTTTTAAGCATGAGGAAAAGAACACAGGCCATTTCAAGAGGCACAGGGATTCAAGAAGGGAAACAAAGCTGAGTCCATGCAGGCAATATACTAGAAGAAATGGAAGAGAGATCTTATTTTAAAAAAAAAAAAAAAAAGGGAGAAGCATTAAAAAGATTACACTAAAATACAGAAAGCCTGATACCTGGTTTTAAAAAAGAAATCAATAGGTGTTTTTGGAAATACAATAGTAACTGCTAAAAAAACATGGGTTCTAAGTGATCAACCAGAGGAAGTATTTCACAGCATACAGAAGAATGGAAGGACACTATAATCATAAGTGTAAAGATAAGAGACTTGGAGGACAGAATAAGAACATCTCACATGGAAAGTATATAAATATCAGAATGAAAAAAGAGATGGAAGAGAAATAATAATTTAAATAATAAAAAAAACTTTCATGAGCTAAAAATATTACTGATTTACAAAAGTTAAAAATGTTGCTCATGTACTAAGAAGGGTAAAAGAATTTAAAAAAAAGATACATATTTAGAAACACTGGTAATATCCTAGTGAAAAGTTTGAATTCTGAGGGATAGGGTGGGGGATACTTTACAGAGTTAGAGACAAAGAGGACAATTTAAGTATATGTATAAATTTAAGTGTGTGTGTATATACACACACATATATATTTACATATATAAACTTGGACCAACCCTGTATTTCTCAGTGGCAACAATGGAAGTTAGAAGGCAGCGAAAGTTAGAGGACAATGGAAACTAGAAGACAGGGGTCCACAACATATAGAGACTAGTGAAAGAAGAGGAGAGAGGTTCAAGAATGCTATTATTATCCAATGAATCCATCACTTTGACAACAAAACAAAGGCAGTTTTGAAAATTTAAGCATTAAAAGGGTATATACATCTTAATAAATTTTTATGAGAAAATTTTTCAGGTATTTCAACCAAATGAAAAATATAGTAAAGATTTACAAACAGGAGGAAATAAATAAAGAGCACAAAGAGTGATGAACAGTATATTCTGCGAAGTGCTTGATTAAATTCAATGTGATGGTGGTAGTTTAATTGTAATTTGAGTGATAATATGCCTTCTTGAACTGGATGCTATGAGGGGAAAAAAACTGTAGTTAAAGACTAAATTACAAATTTTTTTTTTTATAGGATTTTATCTTGGCTTGAAAAGAATGAGGAGTTTTGAACAAATCATATTGGTGGGGAGAGTAATGTTCTCATTTAATTTTTGTGTAAAACTACAGAATTATAGGTTTAAAATTATTAAAAATGGGAAAACGTCAGAGACAATTATTAATGTGAAAATAAAATGATGAATCCAGACCAGAAAAAAAAAAAAGAGGGAAAGGAAATTTTATCATCAATCTATGGGAGTAAAAAAAATTAGACATCCAGTCTACTTCCTCCTATTAGAACATCAAGACATCACAGATATGAAAAGCTCTCCATCTTCAGGGAAAGAGATTCCATAAATGTCCCTAATAATCCAAAACAGTGCTAACTACTTTTGCTTCATTTCAAACTGTGGTGTTAGAGAAGACATTTGAGAGTTGCTTGGACTACAAGGTTGTCAAACCAATCAGTCCTAAAGAAAATCAACCCTGAATATTCATTGGAAGGACTCATGCTGAAGCTGAAGCTCCAATACCTTTGGCCTGGAAAAGAACCTGATGCTGGGAAAGATTGAAGGTAGGAGGAGAAGGAGACAACAAAGGATGAGAGGGTTTGATGGCATCACTGACTTGATGGACATGAGTTTGAACAAGCTCCAGGAGATAGTGAAGGACAGGGAACCCTGGTGTGCTGCAGTCCATGGGGGCGAAAAGAATCAGACATGACTGAGTGACTGAACAACAACAAGGACCCTCCTGCTGAACAGGGAGCCCACTTTCTTTTATTCTCTTCCACTTATGGAGTGGTCCTAAGAGTCTGCCCTTAACTTCAAAATTATCTGTAGTATATGGAGGGATGCAGTAGTGTTCAATAAGGGTAGTGAATTACAAAAGTACAAACAAAGGACAAGAGCAAATAACAACCATAAATTATGAAAGAAGGAATTTGTACAACTATATGGCTATAAGAATTATTGTAACAATAATGAAGCTGGTTAAACTTCCCCATTAAAAGATGAATACTGTCAGGGTGGTTTAATTAATACTGTCAGGGTGTTCATGAGAATTTTTTTTTTTAAAGGCTCAATAGCATATAATATAACGATACATGATGTTATGTCATGGAAATAATTTACAAAAAGTTAGAGTCGAAATGGTAATGTCAAATGAAATATAGTTCCAGGGCAAATGGGTCCAAGATTAGCATTGTAATAAGTCAGATTTCTTTTTTACCAAAAACAAAAAAATAAACCCAATCATTAATTGTTATGCCCAAATATTCGACTGCATTTTACATAGGGTAAAAATTACTATAAATAAAAGGAGAATGTGATGAAATCACAGCTATAAATGGTAGCTTCCATACAGCTCGTTCAGAATTTTTGGATTAAAAAACCCAAAATCAAACAAATAAAGAGATTTTTTCAATCAAGAACCTATATTTAGTCCATATTTTGTAAAAAATGAAAAACTATATTCTTCTTTTATACTACAAGGACATTAAAAAAGGAAGGAAACTTTTAAAAGTTCCACAAAGGAAGCTTTAAAAGGATAAAAAATAGAGATTTTACAGGACATCTCCTCTTATAACAATCCAGAAATATAGAGAAATGATAGAATAAATTTTGGTTTATATCCTAAGGCTATGGATGTATCAGATACCCATATATTGACTAGAAAAATGTCCATGAAAGATATTGTTATATTTAAAAATCATACACAGACTGGGGGGTATTTTTATAAAGAAGGAAAGCATATCTATTTATACTACTGTGGTTAAGAAGCATAGAATACAGTATGAACAATAACACTAAATTGTATACATTTCTTACTTCAGAGGGAGTGAAATTGGCAGGAGGGAGAAATGAAAAATACTAATATTTTTTAATATCCTTTTATATTGATTGAACTGTTAAACTAATATTGTATTGCATTTGAAATAACTTTGAACTAGTGTTTAATAGTAAAAGCAAAAAGAGGTTGTAGTGGTAAATAAAATCTATATGCAATCTGTTTATGACTATGGTCCCTTCTAATAAGCTTGACCATATAACAGGTTTTGAATAACATTTTTTCAATTTAATCAAAACTGTAGGAAAGCATATAATACTATCAAATGACTGAACTGTATGGAAACACCGACTAAGATAAAATGCCTAAGAAAGCAGGATGAATGCATTTTGAGAGAATTTCACATTATCACCTAAGACAACATTAATGGTCTTCACTGAACACCTAATTGACTGAAGGGGCCTTGAAATGACTGGCAGCCGAATCTGCACATGGAGAAAAGACAATTATTTTTAGGTGCTTGAGGTTCCTAAAGATGAATGAAGAACCTTAAGATAAACAGAAAACTGTGCTCCTATATAAGATCTAATTTTGCTGATCTTGAGTTCAATTTCAAACAACTAATTAAAATTGAAATAACCAATGAGAAAAATACTTGAGACAAAGCAGATACTTAGTAACATCAGAATTACGGCAGATTTTTTTTTTTTTTTTTGCAAATTTGAAATGCCTTCCTCAATGCTTCCCATGCATTCTAAATTGCTTTTGTTAAGTTAAAAAGGTTTCCTATTTCTTTGGCCAGACTTATGACACTGTGCACTTGTGTTAAATCACTTCAGTCATGTCTGACTCTTTGCAACACTATGGACCATAGCCCACCAGGCTCCTCTGTCCATGGGAATTTTCCAGGCAAGAATACTGGAGTGGGTTGCCATGCCCTCCTCCAGGGGATCTTCCTCACCAAGGGATCAAAGCCACGTCTCCTGTGGCTCCGGAATTGCAGGTGGACTCTTTACTGTTGAGTCCCAGGGAAGCCCAACTTATGAGACTACCTTTATATAAATGCCCTTAATCTGAAAAGGCACTATTACCTTGAGATATAATAATACTATTTACAAAATTATATGACCTGATTCCAAATTACTTAAGTTTGATAATTATCCCACATTCTATTCCTATTTTAAATATTGCCAATTACTTTGTGTATCTGTAATAAAAACTGGGGGGTTACAAAATAGAACTTTTTGAACTTGACTGAAAGTTGGAGAGTAAACTATAAAAATTACCATCTTAATGAATTAAGTAGGCATTTTTTTAAAAGGCAGAACATATTTTACAAAGCAAACACATGTGCAAATATTTATAATATATGCACATATATCTATACATATACATGGAAATATATATACATAGTTATATGTATACTGCACATGCACACAGCATAGATAATAGATATCTAGATAACGTATAAATTAGCTGGCAATGGCATTTTATGATTTAGGAAGCTAATATGTCATATGCCACTATTTGCTAAACAATTTTACATTTAGTTGATGAGAGATTAATCATTTTTAACTTAAGTTTACTTGTGAATAAATTGCTAAAACAATTAAATTATCCAGGCTTAGTATAAATCATATAATATTAAATACAAATAATATATCATTCACTCTCCCTCATTTATGTTGCCCCATACTAAAGAGTTTATCAAGGCAATGTCTCCCTATATCACTCTCTACAGACCCTTTTTTTGACTCACTTTCAAGCTGTAGTTATTATTTCATATTTTTGTCAATTATTCCTTTTCCTTTTCTGTCTGGTTTCTACTCAGGGCAGAAAAGCAAGGTAATACACTCTACAATCAGTGAAATTAAAAAACTTTCTGAAAAGAACCTGAATAGTCCTCTCATAAGGAAGAAACACAAGCTGGAATCATGATTGCCGGGAGAAATATCAATAACCTCAGATATGCAGATGACACAACCCTTATGGCAGAAAGTGAAGAGGAACTCAAAAGCCTCTTGAAGAAAGTGAAAGTAGAGAGTGAAAAAGTTGGCTTGAAGCTCAACATTCAGAAAACGAAGATCATGGCATCTGGTCCCACCACTTCATGGGAAATAGATGGGGAAACAGTGGAAACAGTGTCAGACTTTATTTTGAGGGGCTCCAAAATCACTGAAGATGGTGACTGCAGCCATGAAATTAAAAGACACTTACTCCTTGGAAGGAAAGTTATGACCAACCTAGATAGCATATTCAAAAGCAGAGACATTACTTTGCCAACAAAAGTCCGTCTAGTCAAGGCTATGGTTTTTCCAGTGGTCACGTATGGATGTGAGAGTTGGACTGTGAAGAAGGCTGAGTGCCGAAGAATTGATGCCTTTGAACTGTGGTGCTGGAGAAGGCTCCTGAGAGTCCCTTGGACTGCAAGGAGATCCAACCAGTCCATTCTGAAGGAGATCAGCCCTGGGATTTCTTTGGAAGGAGTGATGCTAAAGCTGAAACTGCAGTACTTTGGCCACCTCATGTGAAGAGTTGACTCATTGGAAAAGACTCTGATGCTAGGAGGGATTGGGGCAGGAGGAGAAGGGGACGACAGAGGATGAGATGGCTGGATGGCATCACTGACTCGATGGACGTGAGTCTGGGTGAACTCTGGGAGTTGGTGATGGACAGGGAGGCCTGGCGTGCTGCGATTCATGGGGTCTCAAAGAGTTGGACATGACTGAGCAACAGAACTGAACTGAAGGAAATATAGGGAAGCTGTGGATTTCATGAACTTTATCAAATTAATATAGAAAATCCAGAGGGCTTTTGTTCTACTCTTTTTCTGATTCTTGGCTGTGTTCTAGGTAAACCATATGGCTGTCCATCTGACCTCTGTAAAAATTAGGTGCTGCTGTATGTATAGAAACTATTATGTTTAATGTTATTTTTCTAAAACAATATACTTTGCCAAGTCATAAATCACTTTGTAAAAAATGATAGTCACTGAACGAAACCATTTTTTTTTTTCCCCTTACCAAAGACTATGCTCAATTCTTAGGGTTTTGTGAGTTTAATGACACCTTGGGTTTAATGTGCTTCACCTTGCAATCAAGATAGTTTTTCCTGAAATAACTTGTTCTCTCTCAGTGTTCCAGAAAATAATTATCATTGTATTTTCCCATAGCAAGAATCCTAATATAAAATTGAACTGTTCTGCCAGCACATTTTCAAGCTTTAACTCTAAGAAACCATATTCACACAATCACATTTAAATTCGTTTTAGATCATATACTTTAAGAGGATAATTAACTGAAGTCTTAACATACCTTCTATTTCTTAAAACCCTTTCTAAGAGAGCAACTGCAATAAAGTGTTAACTGCAATAAAGTGTTTTGCCAAATTAAAAAAAAAAAACACTAATTTTTTGCTCCTCCAAACTTTTAAGAATATTGATTTAATTTTCTGACTTTTTGTATCCAAATCAAATTTTTAAGTATAAGACTTAACTAAAATCAGGAATATAAAGACATTCTGCAAATTACAAACATCTCTGTTATGGCTCTTTATTTGGAAATGAAGACTATAAGAGAAGTGCGTGTAAGGAGGCAAAATTAGTGTATCTCTTAGAATTAGTATCTTCATGGTTTCAGTTTTCAATTTTGATGAAGCACAGGAAAGGTAACATTTCTGTGGTAAAGCAAATGGTGCTCTTACGGGATCTACATATATTTGAAACAAAAGAAGGATTTAAAGCCAGAGAATGAACATATTTATAAAAAAGTGTTAATACTGTTTTGGTACTGGTGGCTCAGACGGTAAAGAATCTGTCTGCAATGCCAGAGACTTGGGTTCTATCTCTGGGTCAGGGAGATCCCCTGAAGAAGGGAATGGCTACCCACTTCAGTATTCTTGCCTGGGAAATACCATGGACAGAGGAGCCTGGTCAGCTACAGTCCATAGGGTTGCAAAGAGTCAGACACGACTGAGCAACTAATATTTTCATATTTATTACATGTCAGTGCACATATTAAAAATATGTAAGGTGATATATTGGAGAAGGAAATGGCAACCCATTCCAGTATTCTTGCCTGGAGAACCCCATGGATAGAAGAGCCTGGTGGGCTACAGTCCATGGGGCTGCAAAGAGTTGGACACGACTGAGTGATTTGACTTCACTTCAAGGTGATATATTGCAATACCCTAACTACACTCTTTTCGCATATTTGTCCTTGAACTTGTTTCTCACATACAACAAAAGAAATTTCAGAATCTCATTCCAGGAGATAATGCTTGTGGGCCAATATTCATTGCCTAGAAGGTCATAAAATGGGAGACAGTCACTGATTTTTAGAGCTTTACTTTCCTCATTCTCAAAACTTCAAGCAACCAACAGAAACTTGGCTCTTCATGTGAATAAGTTTCTCCAAATTGATGGTTGTCAGCCTTTGTATTTCATGGGTCAATAAAATACTAACAAAAATGTCAGGGAACCTCACAAAGTTCTCACCTTTATTTGCATAGTAAATAAAACATTGTAATAAAAGAAAAAAGAAAAAAATAAAGATGAAAGAAAGGGCATTTTAATACTGCCTCCTCTCATGACAAACTGTAGAAAGCTATACTTTCAGAACAATCATTGTACAAATTTAGTTCTATGAAAAGTGCAACACCTTTGCTCTTATTTTTTTCCCTTTTATATGGACCAATTGAAAACATTCAGATGCTAGGAGACTGAGGCAGCACCTCCATAAGAATGTAGAATGAATAATTCTGAACTAGATGGAATTCCACAAGAAGATGTTATCTATCCATCTATCTATTCACTCACCATATTTTTATTGCACACCTACTCTGTTGTAGAGTCTCTATGTTGGGGAAATGGTATTTAGTAAGAAAGAGAGTCTTTCCCCTCGTGGAGCCTACATTCTAATGGTAGAAACAGATAATAAACAAATAAGCAAACAACATATTTTCAAATTGTGGTAAGTGCTATAAAGGAAACAATCGGGCTAATGTTGGAGAACATGATGGAAGGGATGAAGGGAATGCTATAAATTTATCACACAGGATGCTGAAGGATGCATTTGTTCTACATCCTGAAAGATGACAGGAGACCATCAGGCAAAGATCCAGAAAGTCCCAAGAAAAAGGAAAGTACAATTGCAAAGTCTGAAGTGGAAGGCATTTGGGAAAGTTTGAAGAAGAGGTCTTTGTGGCAGTACATTAACTAGGCTGTTGTCCACTAGGGAAGCAGATATATGAAAGGGTCGAGATCTCTCAAAATAATTTTCCATTCAGGAAGTAGTGAAGTGTATTCATATATGCAGGTAAAAAAATAGAGTGTGAACGATTTTATTCATATGTTTCATGTGTATTTGTGATAGTCTTGATACTAATCACAGTACAGAATTTGAATTTTGTACAGATCAAAAAGGGAGTCATAAGCATTATAGATTACTATACTTCTTAAATAATTCATTTATTTTTATTTTGCCACTCAGACATTCTGTTAGATACAAATGTAGTAACTATTATGGAAAACTAGTTGCATAGATCTCCTGGAAAACTTTGCAACTGATTGATCTTGGCAATAAGGTCCATGTACTGCTATCCATCTAATAATGCCTGTAAGTTATGAATTAATCTAAACATATTAAATTTGCACAGATAAGTACTCTTGTTTTTCATTTTAGCCATGCACCTTTTATCCATGGATTCATCAACATGACATGCACACACTGTTTATATTTAAAATGGAGAACCAACTAGGATCTACTGTACAGCACAGGGAATTCTGCTCAATATTATGTAATAACATGAATGGGAAAAAAAAAACTTTGAAAAAGTATAGATACAGGTATATCTCTCATTGTATCATTTGGCTCTACACCTGAAATTATTACAACATTGTTAATTAACTATACTCCAATAAGAAATAAAAAGTTAAACTGTTGATGATTATAATATATGATACTAAATTTAAGAATGCAATCAGCTTAAACTTTCATTTAGTTCTCTATTAGTTATTAGCTATTGAGCATTACACTCAGAGATTAAAGAAATAAAAGGGTAGAGAGTATTGAATTTTTAAACAAAATTATGTTGGAAGTGAAGTCTCTGTGAATAAGTGCATTTGTATTAATAAGACTAAAACTGAATTTCAAACACACTTTAAGTTTCAAAAGCCAGTGGCTCATAACAAAAAGGCTGAGCAAATCTGAAGACAATATAACCTTATTTAAAAAATTATTTCATGAAAATCAAAGTTAGGAAAACCATACACTTGAATTATTTTTTTCATCTGTTCTAAGAATCTGTTCATTACAATGAGAGTCTTAAGTAATCACCAAAGAATCAGAATGATTCACAGATGGTGTGAATAATTTAATTATTTTAACCAGTTGTTCCAGGCATGCTCAGAAGGGTATTGCCAACCCCACTGCAGAAGCCATCTGAGCTCCCTTCCAGCTGGTGTTCCATATTTTGAAAGCAAATTTAGACTGGAGAAAATTACACTTTTTATTGTTATGTTCCAAACGGAGGTCAAATTGCTGTGTATACATTCTTGTACTTTTTCTCTCTTCATTGTATGAATTATACTTATCAAGTATCATATCTTCTGTATAACTGCTCTGGATTCACCAATGTTCTCTCATGTTTTGTGTTGTCTGGCACATAGGAGGCACTGGATAAATGTTTACTGAATTAAAGAAATACCAATTCAATGTATCCACAATAAAATGTAAGTTTCTTTATAGACTCCTTGTAAGTGTGTGGAATTCCAATTTCCCTGCACCCTTAGCATTTTAGGAGGTTCTCATTAAAAAACAAATATAAAAGGAAGAAACCAATATCATAGAACAATACCTCATCTAAAAAAAAGACAACATCAACAAATCTTTGTGTTAATTTAATAACTATTTTGATGTGGGAATCCTTGTTTTAAATTTTATAAGAACTCAGAAAAGTTGCTTTAGAAATTTTAGTCTGTTGAGGTTGTTATCAGGATTAGAGATACTTTTTGTAAAACTCTAGTCTTGGTGTGCCTCAGCTGGCCTCAGAAAATCTGCTATTGCACAACAAAATAACTGATATTCATACTTATTCCCATTACATTAATAAGAGCTAAGATTTGCTTAATGTTTTCATTCAAAATTATAAGTAATAAACTGCTCCACAATAGTTATATCAAATGTAATCATGTTTCAAACACTGTCATTTCAAGAAAAAATGATATTAATTTTAGTAAAATAAGGTATACAATGAGGTATATTTATTCTAATTTTCTAATAAAATCACATAATAAAGCTATATATACCAGTAAATCATCAGACTCAATTTTATATTTAAAATTTATGATAAATCTATCATTATTAAGACATTTACCATCAATAATATCTCCTGAAGACTGTGCTAAATTTCCACTTAATAGAAAAATTTGATACAGTATATTACTATAAGAAAGGGAATGTTATTTTAAAGTTTATGTATATATTTGACACCAAATTGAATTGTGATTATATTACTTTACTGAAACTCTAATTTAGAAGATGAATAGCATATAAAATTATGTACCTACCATAGCTATAACCTAACTATGCAATAAGTGTGCATATTAATATAAGCCATGAGTCTAGCTTAACACATTTATATTAATATTTTTAATTTATTGTGTTATTTAAAGTCTATCACTTGAGGTAATATTTCTGAGGTACTATTTTATATAAATCTTAGTCACAGAACAGTGAATTTGTTTAAACTTACAAGAATATTAACTTGCAACTGACATCTTATTTCATATACAGTAATGGCCTTGGCCTGGAGAGAGCTAGAAACAACAAAGTCCTATGTTAATGTAGTGGCTTACTTTCCTTGGGCAATTCTACTAGTGTTCTTAAGCCTCAGTTTCTTGTTTGGATTATTTGGATAGCTTATACATTTCTTTTTTTTCTCTACTTCAAAAATTTTATACACTATTTTTATCAGGTTAGTGGTTACTCTAAAATTATTAACATGCACAATGAATTTTGCATGGTCTCTTTCTGAGCATTAAGAGGACCTTACAATGATTTGATTCATCAATAAAGCATTCATTCATTCAACAAATATATATTATGTACCTACCACTTGCTAGTCATTACTTTTTTGGGGAATTTTTTTTTAAACTGGAGGATAATTGCTTTACAATGTTGAGTTAGTTTCTGTTGTACAACAGTGTGAATCAGCTATAAGTGTATATATATTCCCTCTCTTTTGAATGTACCTCCCACCCCACCCCCACCCTGGCTAGTCTCTACTTTTGGTTCTGAGGACAAAGAAACAAAAGGAAAAAAAAAAAAGAAGGAAATTCCTTCATTTTTGGAGCTACCATCCTATGAAGAGAGATGGATATAAAAAGTGAAAATATTTATAACTTTTCTGGTAGTACATTTTACGGAGAACAGTCAATGGGGAAGGGGTCGATGAAATGCATCACTGAGAACACTTTTGAGCAAAGACTTGAAGGCAGAGGGAGGGGACCGTATAGATATCTGGGGGATCAGAGTCTTAGGCTCAGGGAACACACAGTGCAAAGGGGGTATGCCGGTATGTTCAAGGAAGAGTGAAGAGGTCAAAGTAGGTTGAGCATAGGAATAGAGGTCAAATGCTAAGAGATAACTCTGGAGAGCTAATAGGGGGCAAGATCATCAATCCAGTAAAACTCATGTAAGGATTTTGGATTTTATACTAAAATAGATGAGAATCCATCAGGGCATTTTCATCAGAAAAAGCTTACCTGATTTATATTTTCAAGTGATATCTCTGTTTATTGTGTTTAAAATAGGTAAAGGAAAGTGAGGTTAGATTTTTTTTTTTACCCAAAACTTTGAAAGGGTTATGTTGCCACTATAGATCAGGGGAAAAGAGTGGTCTATTTATAAAAATGTGGTCATGAAATTATAACCTTGCACTAAAGTCATGGGATTGGATGAATAAAAGCAACACAAGGGAGTATAGATGGAAAATGTCCAAAGACTGAGCACTCAGATAATTCAACATGACAGAAGAGAAAGAACATCCTGAAAAGTAGGAGGTAAACAAGAAATTTCCTTCCATATTTTGTGTCATTGATGTCCAGTATTTTAGTCCAATTCTGTACTTTAGACAATTGTATATACAGCAACTATTTCTTCAGGTTTTTATATTGGTTTGACATTTTCCTTGCTCATCATTCTTCCTTGCATCATGAATCATCCATCTAGGGTCATTCTCCTTCCAGTTAAAAACCAACCCTGAGGTGCATACATGCTGTGGAATATTATATAGCCTTTAAAAATGTTTCCAGAATTTCTTTTTACTAACATAGGAAAAGACATATAATGTTTAGTGAAAATTCAGGATATAAAATTATTTCAGCATGATGTATAGATTTGATAACTGAATAAACATTAACAGTGACTAATTCTAAAAACAAAAACAGAAAAAGAAAAAACCTGAGGACCCTTCAGTAAGACTCTCCCATTGGCTATCTCTCAGCTTTTGTTTGTCTGAAAAGATCTTTATTTCAATGTTACTCTCAAAAGAAAAAGTTACTATGATTATACAAATTCTAGGTTTTTCTTTCATCATTTTTAAAAACATCATTCTATCACCTTCTGGCTTTTATAATTGATCCAAAATCAGCTGTCATTACATGTGGCATTACTTTCCAGGTAATCTATCTATTCTGCTGCCTTTAAAGTTCTCTCCTTGGCTTTGGAATTTATCAGTTTCACTATGATAACATGCTGCTACTGCTGCTTCTGCTACTAAGTCACTTCAGTCGTGTTCGACTCTGTGCAACACCAGACGGCAGCCCACCAGGCTCCCCCATCCCTGGGACTCTCCAGGCAGGAACACTGGAGTGGGTTGCCATTTCCTTCTCCAATGCATGAAAGTGAAAAGTGAAAGTGAAGTCGCTCAATCGTGTCCGACTCCTAGCGACCCCATGGACTGCAGCCCATCAGGCTCCTCCGTCCATGGGATTTTCCAGGCAAGAGTGCTGGAGTGGGGTGCCATTGCCTTCTGCATGATAACATACAGTTATATTTAATTTTCCCACTTGCTTTTCCCAATGCAATGATTCTTTATTGGAGTATAATTGCTTTACAGTGTTGTGTTAGTTTCTGCTATACAATGAATTGAATCAGCAATATGAATACATATATCCCCTCCCTCTTTAATCTCCCTTCTACCCCACTGCCCTGATCCTGCCCCTCTAGGTCAATATAGACCATTGAGTTGAGCTCCCTGTGCTACACAGCAGCTTCCCACTCTCTGTTTCGTACAGAGTAGTCTATATATGTCAATCCTACTCTCCCAATTGGTCTCACCCGCCTGTTCACCCTATGTGCCCACATGTCCATTCTCTAAGTCTGCATCTCTATTCCTACCCTGAAAACAGGCTCATCTGTACCATCTGTCTAGATTCCATATATATATATATATATATGTATATATATATATGTATATATATGTGTATATATATATAATATTTGTTTTTCTCTTTCTGACTTACTTCACTCTGTGTGAGAGCCCCTAGGTTATACAGACTGAAATGATAAATAACTCTAGGACATAGAGTCCATCCATATCACTACAGATGACCCAGTACAGATGGCCAAAAATCATATGAAAAGATGCCAAACATTGCTCATTATTAGAGAAATGCAAATCAAAACTACAATGAGATATCACCTCACACCAGTCAGAATGGCCATCATCAGAAAGTCTACAAACAATAAATGCCAAAGAGGCTGTGGAGAAAAGAGAATCCTCCTACTTTTTGGTGGGAATTTAAATTGATACAACCACAATGGAGAACAGTATAGAGGTCCCTTAAAAAACTAAAAATAGAACTACCACATGACCCACCAATTCCACTCCTGGGCATATACCTGGAGAAAATCATAATTCAAAAAGATATAAGCACCCCATGTTCACTGCTTCACTATTTACAATGGCCAGGACATGGAAGCAGCCTAGATGTCCATTGACAGATGAATCGATAAAGATGAGGTACATATATACAATGAAATATTACTCAGCCATAAAACAGAACAAAATTGGGTCATTTCACTATTTGATATTTACTTACTTTCAATCTGACTCTAGGAACTTGCAATACTTTTGGAAAATCCTAAACAATTATCACATCAAAACCTTTTTACACTTTTACTCCATTCTTTCCTTCTATATTTGAACTTCTCACTCTCTACCTGTCTTATCTTCTGTCTTTAAGAGTTGGATTCCGCTGCTTTTTACATCATGTGAATTGTCATTTTAATTCTACACACATATTCTTAGAACTTTATGGGAGTTATTTAAAGTCTAGATTTAAGCAGTATCGTATTAGAATGTATCAAATTAGAATGTGTTTGTGCTTGCTCCTGTTAGGTACATAGGACACTACCAACTCAGAGCAACTTACATTTTGGCTTTTGGTTTGTCAGGACACCTAGCTGTGTGAAATCTGGACACCAACACTTGTATATACTGTCCATAAAACTAGTGACATTAATACAAATATTTTAGAGCTTCAACATTTTTGGTGGTTGATTCTCTCTCTTAATTCTATAAGAAAGCAGTTATTAACTTCATCCTGAGGCTCCAATATTCAGTCCAAGTTGTATAGGTAATGAGAGGCACAGAATAAAATCTTACATCTTCTTTTTCCAAGCATAAGAGGTATTACACAGTATCAGTTCTTCTAACATGAGTGGAATCCACTTTATAAACAGTAGCCCAGTGTTTATTTTGCAACAGTAATACAATAGTAATTTGAAGATTCTTTTTTTTTTTTTTTACTGATCATCAGAATCTTCAATTAAATAAGCCATTCCTGTTCATGTATGTATGTACCCTGTCTCTTTTTAAATGTATTTTATATTCTCTATGCTTCCATAGATTTATTTTAATACACTCTGGTTGGGGCACCAATGTAGTTATTCAATTTGTGGTCTCATGTCTTAAGATCTGGAAATTTTAGCCATTTTTCCTAAACTGTTGTCTCCTACATATTCTCTGTGTCATTGCCTTTTGTAATTAGACATAAAGCTTATTCTATTCCCTCAATCATTTTCATATTTTCAATCTTCATGTGGTATCATTTTATCATAATGACTAATTTTATCTTCATGTTTGTTTAATCAGGTGTTCAAAATACATATTGTTATTTTTTATTTCAATGACTAACTTTTTGTTTCTAGAAGTTTTATTCAATGTGTTATTAGCATAAAACTCTGAAGGTGTTTTCATAAGTGTTTATTTTGTTCCTTGATCTCTATTTTATTTTCAACATATTTACTTAAGAGCATGCAATAGTTTTCTATTAAGTTCACGAAATATTCATTCTCTTGATTGTGTGAGATGACTCAACATCAAAATATATTATATCTTCATGTGAGTTCTGAAGTCCGTTGTGAAGCCATCTTCAGTATCCATGTCTCTGTGGGGTTCTCCCAAAGAGTGATTTATTGTATGACTATGTGAGAAGACTCTAAGGATTTCAACAGCCTGGAGAAAATTTCATGTTAACTTCTCAGTTGAGGAGTTTAGAGGCCTGTGGTTAGTGTATAAATTCAGATCCCCACAGTCAGTATTCACTTTCCCAGATTTTCTTCCTCCACTCAAGAGTCCTCACCAGATGAATTGGCCTTGAGAGTCGTATTTGTCTATTTCCCCTTTACTTGTCAAGGGAAGCCCTTGAAGATTCAACATTTAGGCAGGGTTTTCATTACATCTCTAGTAGATACTGTATAAGGTTATATGTTGTCTACTAAAAGCCTTTAAACCTTTTTCGAAACCATGAGGCCCTCAATCCAGGCTCAGTAACACGAGATGATGTGCACAATTATGACAACTAGGGAGAATGGAGGTTCCATCACATATTTTGAGCTCAGCTATGTGTTTAAGTTGCTTTCAGATTAAATTTTATCCAGAATTTTCATATGTTTGAAGTGAGGGGTGAGGGAATCAATCAGTCTGCCATCTTACTGGAAATTGAATCTAGCTTAACATACTCTCTAGAGAAACCTATATGCAGGTCAGGAAGCAACAGTTAGAACTGGGCATGGAACAACAGACTGGTTCCAAATAGGAAAAGGAGTACGTCAAGGCTGTATATTGTCACCCTGCTTATTTAACTTATATGCAGAGTACATCATGAGAAATGCTGGACTGGAAGAAACACAAGCTGGAATCAAGATTGCCGGGAGAAATATCAATAACCTCAGATATGCAGATGACACCACCCTTATGGCAGAAAGTGAAGAGGAACTAAAAAGCCTCTTGATGAAAATGAAGGTGGAGAGTGAAAAAGTTGGCTTAAACTCAACATTCAGAAAACGAAGATCATGGCATCTGGTCCCATCACTTCATGGGAAATAGATGGGGAAACAGTGGAAACAGTGTCAGACTTTATTTTGAGGGGCTCCAAAATCACTGCAGATGGTGACTGCAGCCATGAAATTAAAAGACGCTTATTCCTTGGAAGAAAAGTTACGACCAACCTAGATAGCATATTCAAAAGCAGAGACATTACTTTGCCAACAAAGGTCCATCTAGTCAAGGCTATGGTTTTTCCTGTGGTCATGTATGGATGTGAGAGTTGGACTGTGAAGAAGGCAGAGCACCGAAGAATTGATGCCTTTGAACTGTGGTGTTGGAGAAGACTCTTGAGAGTCCCTTGGACTGCAAGGAGATCCATCCAGTCCATCCTAAAGGAGATCAGCCCTGGGATTTCTTTGGAAGGAATGATGCTAAAGCTGAAACTCCAGTACTTTGGCCACCTCATGCGAAGAGTTGACTCATTGGAAAAGACTCTGATGCTGGGAGGGATTGGGGCAGGAGGAGGATGAGATGGCTGGATGGTATCACCGACTCAATGGATGTGAGTTTGAGTGGACTTTGAGAGATGGTGATGGACAGGGAGGCCTGGCGTGCTGTGATTCATGGGGTCGCAAAGAGTCGGACACGACTGAGTGACTGAACTGAAACTAACATACTCTATTTACTAAACAACCATTAAGCTGATTGTCTTACATAAACTAAAGACCAGAAAAAATTATTATAGAAATGGCAATGACTATTATGATCATAGCAGTCTAGAGAAACATAGAATCTTGAGTGATCTATTTTTTCTTAACTCATGTGATGTTAATTAAAAAATTGCAGCTCAGAGAAGGAAAATTTTATAAGCAGCTACCTCCTGGTCCACTTCCCTTAGCAACCAGTATTCATCTTTTATACTCACAACTCTGTTTACTAAAGAGCACTCTGTCTCTAAATATGAAAATTATTTATATTACCAATATTCCCAAGGATATTGCATTGGCAGCTGATGATCTTTGTTTTGATTTAAAGGCAAAGAAAAAAATCTATGTAGCAATTATGCAAAAAGTTTGTTGTCACCATTAAATGGCTATCATAATGTGATAAGCAGCAAATGTACAAGAAAATAGTAGTGCTGAATCAAATCTAGGTTCAGACATACGGTGATGGCAATCAGTTCTGTGATTACTTTTTTGTACATCTCTGCTTCATTTTAAGAAAATCTAAAACAACAAAACCATAATGATAAAGTGATGTTTTTTTCCCCATTTTTCCCCCTGAAGAACATTAGTTCTTCACAATCACTCAAATAGAATCTTAAAACTGAAATGAAATTTCCCTCTTTGTATTACAACTATCCAGATGTGAAAGTCTGCAGAATCTATTCCTCTCACAGAAATTCATAATCACATTTACATATCAAAAGCCCTGGAAGATTCTAGACTAAGGAAACTTTGCTTAATCCAGTGTTTCTCAAATTTATTTGGACACTAGATTTTTTGTTTTCTTTATTTTGAATAACTCCCACCATATCTTGGGAAGCGCTGAGTTCAAGTTAGGTGTCTTCCAATTTGCTCATGCACCCTTGGCCAATTTCCTTAACTTTATTTAAATTATGTCTCCTTTCTGTAAAATGACAATTAAAATAATACTTGAGAGGGTTATTGGGGGGAGTGAACAAGATACATGTGAACATATTTTGTAAACATAAAGTTCTGTTCAAATTCAAACAATTTTTAAAAATTAGTGGATGAAAGTTTATACTGTAAATATTCCCATTTTACAAAGTATTCACTTTAGAGCTAACTTGTATAACACATTTCTTGAAACTTTTAAATAAATCTACTGACAGATTTCTATCAGCTTTTCAAGAAGTTGTGTATTTTGGCAATGTATGCTTTTAAGTAAATTCCTTACTACAATTTACTCTGATGTAGTAAAAGCTATCCTTTGCAATACATTATTATCCTCAACCTCATATTCAGTCTTTACCTCCTCAGTGTTAAGTTTCGAGAACTTTGTCTTTTCTCAGTATATGCACTTCCAGAAGTAACTGTACTAAAATTTGCTGTTCTGAACAGATATCTTAAACTCACAGTTGGCATGTATAATTACCATGAGTATACAATATTTTTAAAATAGAAAAAAAATACCTATTAAGTATTGCCTGTCTAAATTCTACCAAGTTCTAATTGTTCTGTAGCCTGCCAGGCTCCTCTGTCCATGGAATTCTCCAGGCAAGAATATTGGCGTGGGTCGCTATTCCCTTCTCCAGGGAATATTCCTTAGGGATCTAGGGATGATCGAACCCAGGTCTCCTGCATTGCAGGTAGACTTTACCATCTGAGCAACCAGGGAAGCCTCTAATTTCAGCTTGTAAATGAAAGGATGGCTAAGTTTTAGTATCTATACGAAAGTCTACTTGAAAAATATTCCATAAAGAGACAGTATATACAAAGGTCCTGAGATAGAAATGATGCTATGTGCTTAAGTGGGGTCACTAAGAGTCGGGCACGACTGAGCAACTTCACTTTCACTTTTCACTTTCATGCATTGGAGAAGGAAATGGCAACCCACTCCAGTGTTCTTGTTCTCCAGTGTTCTTGCCTGGAGAATCCCAGGGACGGGAAGCCTGGTTGGCTGTCTATGGGGTCACACAGAGTCAAACACCACTGAAGCGACTTAGCAGCAGCAGCAGCAGTTTAAGTATACAGGACACTTTAAAGCCTCTGTATTAGGAGAATGCCAAAAGGGAGATAAAGTTGGAGTAATAGGAATAGTAGGCAGGGACCAAGCTATGCAGAAACTCATAAAATTTCATTAGAATTGTAATAAGCAGCAGAGGCTTGACAGAATCCCACATATACTTTTAGGAATTCTCTGATTTCACCAAGGAGACTATAATGTAGGTGGGTAAACATGGGAAATAAGGACTAGCGGGCTGCTGAAGTAATTGAGATGAGAGAGAATACAGTGTTGTCAAGGGTTTCTGCAATAAAGTTTCTGAGGAGTGGTCCAATTAAAGATGTATTTTGCAGGTAGAGCCAACAGAATTTGAAGTGAATTCCATGCATAATATAGAAATAAGGAGGAATCATGGATGATGTTTAGATTTTGGACCTAAGTTAAAGGGAATTTACTAACAGCTGCAGAGTTTGGTAGGAGCCATTTATATAGGAGTGAAAATTAATTATTCTTGACTTGGCTATTTTATGTGTGAAATACCTGTTAGGGTTCTAAAATAAAAGCTGAATAAAAAGTTGTCAGAGGTAAATTGTCAGATATCAGTATTATTTACTTAGTCTTTGAAGTCATAGGATATCCAGAGCAAATGGGGGTTGTCATATTTAGAAAAGGACATTTCTTTTCCTTCTTTCAATAAGATGTATTTTTGTATTTTATATTTTTAAAATTTTTTTCTCCTCTCCCTGAGACAGGTCATGCATATATTGCCTATTCCAAAGGTTTACTACATTTTTTTCCTTATAAACATGATAACTGGCAATAATTCATATTGAACACAATAGGCACAAACCTTATATTTGCTGCTACCATCTAGAAATAACCTTGTATTTATTGTATTTTCATTATTGTGAGATCAAATCACTTTAATATTCTAATAGAACTCTATGTTTTCCTTTGCAGCAATTGCCACAATTTTAGTGGCTAATTACAAGATTTAAGTTTGTTTTTTATACATATAAACTAATGTTATATACCTTTATATAGCTTGCTACTTCTCTGTGGTTCTGTGTTCTGTTTTACACTAGTATATTGTTTAGTAATTTTTTCAGTGAGAAGCTATAGGTTATAAACAGTGTTCATTTATTTGAAAATATAGTGTTTGTATATCTGAAAATAGTTTGTCTTCATTCTTGAATCACTGTTTACAGGATTCTTTTGAACATTCACCTTGAACATTATCCTAGTGTCTTCTAACACCTATTATTGAGGACAAGTTGGCCAGTCTATGGAGCTTTCTGCTTTTGGTCCTTAGCAGCTTTTATGGTGACCTTCCTGATCACTGATGTTCTGAGTTTCACTCAGACTTTGCTGGTTGTGAACTTGTTTTTATTTATTACAAACTGGTTGAGTTTCATTCAGTTTGAGGACTCATGCAAATTGAGCTTTATTCAATTTGAGGTCTCATGTAAATTGAGATTTATTCAATCTTGTTAAATGTCAGTCATTTATATAAAATAATGTCTCTTCCCCTGGCTCTCCACTTTATCAATCTGGAACTCTTTTCAGGCATATGTTTGAGCTTTTTATTCTATCCTCTCCATCTTCTGCTATTTTCAGCAAAGCAAAAATTTCCTCAGCATCTTTCAATTAATATATTCCTTTTCTTCTATAACGAACCCACCATTTAAAAAGTTGAGCTATTATTTCAATAATTACATGTTAATTTCTAGATTCTATGTTATCAGTTTCCTATTCACTTTTCAAAATGGCTTGTTGTTATTATAAGAATTCCATTCTATCTTTATTTTCGAAATCTTTTTGAACATTAAAAAAGCATTTTCATGTCCTTTACTGTCTTCTTATCTCTAATTTCTTCAGGTGTGCATACTCCTTTTAATTTGGGCATGTTAACATCACTTACAGAAAGCATTTTTTCATATCCATTTAAATTTTAACCTGTGAGCTTATTTTGCTCAGGAGTTTCGCATAAGGTTGTTGCATATCCTCATTGTGAAATTTTGTGGTGGATTTTCTTGGGATCTCTGAGGTTAACTGTTAAATATTACAATTAACCTTGATAAAATTATGCATAGTTTTCTGCTGCTGCTGCTAATTCGCTTCAGTCGTGTCTGACTCTGTGCAACCCCATAGACGGCAGCCCACCAGGCTCCCCCGTCCCTGGGATTCTCCAGGCAAGAATACTGGAGTGGGTTGCCATTTCCTTTTCCAATGCATGAAAGTGAAAAGTGAAAGTGAAGTTGCTCAGTCGTGTCCGACTCTTCACAACCCCATGGACTGCAGCCCACCAGGCTCCTCCGTCCATGGGATTTTCCAGGCAAGAGGACTGGAGTGGGGTGCCAGCGCCTTCTCTGGCATAGTTCTCTATTATATTTTAAAAGCCTTTATATTTTTCCTCCTCTTTCTTTACCTTTCTACAGAAAATAATTTAGCTAATGCTCTATTGCCAAGTTTATGGAAAATTATGCCTTCATTGGCAGAATCAACAGCTTTGCATGAAATTTCCCACAAATACTATGTAACTCTAGACAAAACTACTTGCCAAGAACTATGAAATCTAATTTTTAATTTACATTGAACAAAATAGATCTACCTGTTGTTAATAATATTTTAAACCTATGAGACCTACTCATCCCAATCCTCTTCATGATTCACAAATATACTCTACATTTTAAAATAATGTGTCTCATTCCAATGTTAACTTATATAAAGGAAGAAGAAGAAGAAAAAACTATTGATTCACTTAACTTCAGTTAACCTCCATAATGTAGCTGTTTTTTTTTTTTTTACAAATACTACCATATTTTATTATTATAAACATCCTCATCCCCATGGTAGAAATGCAAGAAACCAGGCTGGAAGAGACTGGTGATCATACAGCCAGCAGATGGAATCAATGGGATTCACAGGGCCATTCACCCCAGGGAGTGGTCTATTTTACTAGATCACTGTTGTAAAATATCTTACAGAAAACATTCCTCATGTTCAGTTTACAGTCATTGTTTGGTCTTCAGTGAACAGCCAGGTCTGCAAGTCAACGGAACCATATTAGAAATGCCGTGTAATCCTAACTAGGGCAGGAGCTTCAACATGCTCAGTACCTGAAGAAAATCTTACTCACTTTCTCTCAGTCTGTTTTCCCTTCTTTATGGTCTCCAGGATTATCCTGAGGACAATCATTTGTAGACACTCTCTTCTTGGCTTTGGTCTACACTCTTGCCTGGCCCGGGGCTGCCCCATGGCTACCTGAGACCCAAGTACCAGGGTTTTTCTGAGCTTTACTATGGTCATATGTAACTCTGATCTGGACCTAGTCCCTGAAGTATCTAATTTTACACCGCTTAGTTTATTTCTGAGTCTTTATCTCTGAAATGAATACAATTAATTTCTCATTTTAAATTCAGTTCTCAAATATTAAGCACTTCATAGTACCGCCTAAAATCTTGAATTGCCACTTCTAAGATATGAAAGACTAACTGAAAATCCATAGAAATCTAGAATTCATATACAGAAATAACATAAAGGGACATTTGAGAAGAAATAATTATAGAAATAGAAAAGGGAAATGCAAGGGGAGGAAAGAAATTTGGAAGCTCTGACTACCTGTGCTACATCAGGGCCATGGTAAGATTATCCCAAACATAACTCTTAGTTAAGACGTTTGCTTGTGGCTGTCTCAAATGTTCTCACTGTAGATTAATTGGGAAAGATGACTCTAAACCAGTCGATATGTGAAATAAGTTTTTTTAACATTTATTAGCAATCAGTGGACTATATACATCTTTGATCTATCAATCTATCAAATTTCAGATCTAATAAAAATCCAAGGCTAAATATAATTGTAATATTAAATTGATTATTCTTCATGTATATTGTTCTTACTTGTTTTATCATGGAAAATTAACATACAACTTTTTCCCCAAGCCATGCATCATCTGTATTTTGGGATCCTTCAGATATAAAAATCAAGAAGAAATGGTTTCTGAAGAAAATATATTTTATGAATATTTATTTCAAAAGTTTTATAGTGGTTCACTTATCCTTACTTTACCTCAGCAATCTTTATTATGTTTTACAAATATTTGTTGAGAGTCTATTATATGCAGGTACACAATGGTATTTTAAGTGAGTGGTTTAGGGTTTTGATACTGTGTCTATTTAACTATAAAGTGTTAATAACTTACCTTGACAAAGTTGTAAAAAAAAAAAATTAACCCTGCATATAGCTTGTGTCAAGACATAGGGGAAATGGAATTGGAGAAAATAGTGAGTAGTAAGATAATTCAAAGCAAAGGACTTAAATGATGTATTAAATGGAGGCAAAAATATTTTACTTAAATTTTCTTTATGTTGCCTTAATCTTTCAATTCATTTTGCATCCATTGGCACAAGCTTTCTGTTAGTGTAAGCTTGAGTGATTTATGACATATTATATTCATAATATCTAATACAAAAGATAATAGGCTGAAACATTCAATCAGCTAGAATTGGACTTCAACTGCAATATATTACAGTTTAAACATACCTTATATTACTACTTCCAATTTCTCAGAATATTCAGCTGCTATTAAATATTAAAGTACTTGGAGTTCTTAGAAAACAGTGTATGCAAGGATTTTTCTAATGCATTTAAAAGAAGTAGTGATAATATGGAGTATTTTTCACCGAGTTAATAAGCAACATTAACAAAATTATATGCTTAGAAAACAGTTATGCTAATTGTCTAAGACATATTCAATCATTCATCCCATATTAAATGGAATCAACAATATCAAAGAAGAAATACCCAACTAAGTCTCATCTAGGAGTTGAAACAAATAAAACTGTCATCAACTAGGTCAAAGAGGGTTGAATATCTGTCGGTTTCATGTAAGTTAACCTAACATAATTATAAAGCCTCATTTTGCAGACTTTCACACCCTGGTTTTGTGAGGAGCACTGTATTTGCATAATAACAGAGTGGTGATTATTTCACTTCACTTTACAATCTCTCAGAATAGCAACAAAAATGTATCTGCTAGAAAATCCCTATGGTTTATACTCTATTACAAATACAGTTCTAAAAAGATCAAGCTTATGATTGTGACTTGCATTTTTAAAGACAGAATCATAAAATTTCCATACAGTTGTTTGAAAGAGAACAGTGGTTTCTTCACCTCTTGGCTTATGATATTTCAGTAGTAACAATATTTTATATTCTCAACCTGCTATCAATTATTAATGATCTCACTAGGCATACAATCCTTCTATAAACTTTTTAACCCATCAAATAGATAAGCCAGGTGTGAGGACTAAACTATAATGTTTAAGTCATGAGATAAGAAGTCCTTGTGCAAGTTGATATAAGTTCTTTCACAAAAGATTTATTGTTTACCATGTATACATTAAGAAAGTAAAATTAGCATGGGATGGTCTCAGGAAAGCAATGCATATTTTTGGATTAGATGCTGAAATAAAGTAAATGTTATGGTAAATTGACAAATTCACACTGCTAATGTTATGAAAAAATGATGTGGCAAAAGAAATTAAGATGTATTTCTCATTTTTGATAAGGGCACTCTTTCCTATGCTCTATTAATAGATTACGTTTTTAATCTGAAAAACTAACCACTGGGGTTAGGGAAGCCCAAAGGTAGGGGAAACTGCCCACTTTCAGAATGCAGATTAGAACTTTGAAATTGCACCCAGATTTTTTTTTCCTTTTGGTTAGTAGGCCTCTGTTGTTAGAGTAGTAGTTGCAAACACATATAGGTTTGCCAGTAACAACTCACAATTTGTGCAAAGTTGAGTCTTCGAAACTGAGCAAATTTGCTCTCAATTTCCCGCCAGCGCTTGCTGAGCTGGATCTGAGTTGACTCCACTGCCATTGCTGCCCCATCCTCAGACAAGCCCTCAGCTTGCCTATGCACTGCATTCAGCTCCTCTTTCTTCTTCTGCAACTCACGATCAATTTCCTATTGAGCAAAACCAATACAGGGCCCAGGGCAGTTAGCTAACCACATGAATCAACCTATCCCAGCACATACCTGTCCCAGAAATTTCACAGGCTGTCTTCATTTTATTTTCACTGTTCATAAGTTACAAGTATGGAAGCCAACACTGTCATCTTCAAGGACCCAAATATTATTTCAGCTTTTATTTGAATGCTCAGTTTTAGACACTCTAATTGAGAAAATATTGAAATTGATCTAACAGATTTCTTTGTCAATTCCTCTAGTGTTTTTGGGGTTGACCCAAATTAACGAAGTGATTACTCATTATTAATAGGGACCATCCAGATAGAATATAATTTAGTGGGTAAGTGAATAAGTAATTTATTTCCTTTTTAAAGTTTTGAGGAACTCAACAGAGAATGAAGCAAAATAAAAAGTGTAAAAAAACAGAAAAAAACATCTTCAGACAATATGCAACAGATAAATCTATAGAGATTTGACACTGATGTGAGAAGATGCTCTGATGAAATGAATGTGCTAACATGAGATAGAAGTCGTCCATATACCGATAAGTCATTTGTTCATCTGGAACAAAGATACACAGAGTCAATTACAATTTTACCAGAAAACATATAACATTTCTAGTTCATTTCACAATGTCTAAGAATAAAACATTTTATTCATTCAACATTATGTCAATTGAAAAACAATACAATACATTTACTAAAACAAAACAAAATACAGAGAAACACCTCAAACTGGGGAGAACACTAATAGAAGAAACAACAACATCAACATTTAAAACATGATCTGTACAGGTTAAGTTCAATAAATTAAAATGTAGCAACAAATCTGAGATTGACATTCTAAAACAACATTACCTTTATTTTCCTTTCATCTCTGGGTTCAGGTAGGCTGGCTAATTTTTTTTCAATGTCATCCAAGCATTTCAGGAGATCATCAGCCTGCCTCTTGTACTGATACCACTGGTGAGAAATTTCTAGAGCCTTTTTTCTTCTTTGAGACCTCAAATCCTGTTCATGGTGCAGATATTATTAAAATATCAATATATAAGCATATTATACTTCTGGCTGTAGTCATTTAAAAATAATTTGGTTCCCTCACCTTCTTGTTCAGGTTCAGTTAAATTCACATTTAAATGTTACCCATACAAGTAGATTATTAAATTACGTATTCATGTGACAGGACCCATGACATGAAGCTAAGAAAACTGAACAATGCACTTTCAGTATTTTTTCTTAGTATGCTCAAACTTGTTTAGAAATCTTTTCATATTTAATTAACTCTTAATGAATCAAATAAATTACTGTGTAGAGTTTGTTAAACTGTTCAATATGTGAACTCAATTGAGGTAACTACATACTTGCACAAACTTGCTGAGTTTGCATTTGAATTTTAAAATAGGTAAAAATTCTAAAATTTCTATCTTCAGCACTAGGTTCAAAATTTTAAGTTTATATAGCCAAGCTATTTACATTCATAATTTTAGAAATGTCTGCAAAAACGTTTCATAGGACATGAATATTTTGTGATTAGAAACATAAAGTGTTTTTAGTTATCACAGAAATTGCTTCAAGCTATATATGTTCAAGTGTGAAAAGTGTATGCCTGTGAGTATGCATGAAAATGACAATTTAAATATCATAAAAATTATTTTTCTTTTAAGACTTGTATGGCAAACTTTCTCATTGGCATCAAATCCAAATGCAAAATGATAAAATTTAGAAAAGGAAATGTGCATGGTTTTCAATCAACCTGATGAGATAAATAAGGGTGACTACTTTAATGAATCACAAAAGGGGAAAATTAATCATCTTACTCCTTACAAGATCATCCAATGTCTTCCTTGATCAACAGAATTTGTTGTAATGCTATTTTACAAGGGAATATATTTTACATGTTTTATAAGGGAACATAAGAGCTCAGGATACAGTTTCCATTTCTTCAGAGTAGTAGCAATTAGGGTTTCATGTATAGATATAACTGGAGCAAAAGAAAAGAGTGAATATAAAAGAACTGCTGAAATATTCACTGCATTGGAAAGTTTCACCTTCTTTGAAATATTTCATAAGGACTAGACTTGAACACTTGGCAGATTAACAACTACTGAATTTAGTATATTGGTGTGGCAAGTGTTGATTTTCATTAATTGCTTTTAACATATATCTGAGAAAACTGATTTTGATTTCATTCTGCATTTTGTTTAAAATTGGGGATGTAAAATTTTCTACAGTTTACATTTTCAGTTGAATTTCTAAACCTCCTATGGAGGTAATAAATGCTTGGGATGAGCCAGATGGAATGCTGCTTTTTTCAAAGGTACCAAGATACAGCCACGTGAAAGAGAGTTGAGCCATGCCTTACTGGTGACACAACTCACATCTTCGCCAAGAGAAGGGGCTTGTGGTCGCCAAATCTGAAATTCCTTTTATTTCCTAAGCACAAGGTGGTGTGTAATGTGTAAAGATATTAAGAGATATTATAGAGATTTCTTTACAGGTATGCCAGATAACCATTAAACACTGCTGTTCAGTAGGACACATATCATCATATGACCAGTGTAGATGTTTCTAAAAGCTTGGTCACAGTTGGAAGCGTGTGGATTACACAGCTTTCTGATTTTCTGAGCACATTATGGCCTGCTCTTGTACTCCCTCAGGGAAGAGGCCTTTTCTATTTCCTATATTTATCAGCAGTTACCTTCAGAACACCTGCTGGCCAATTAGACTTTCCTTGTGGATTCCTTGCAGGCACAATATTGTGTAATTACATTCTCAGCAGTGTTTATTTGGTTGTCTGACTATATGGGAAAAGGTTTTATACTCTTATTTGCATATAGAAAGCAGAGTCTATTCACCTACAAGGTGGATCCACCTACATGGCTACACAGCTCTAAAAGAGTGATTTACAATGAAAAGCTCAGCAATTAACAGTATTAGAAAATCAGCCATGCATGCAAATAGTGAATATTGAAAAGCACATTAAAAAATAAAAGGTTATTTCACAGAATCTTTCACATGTCCTCCCGTCTCTTCTCAAGAACTTTCTAGATATTATTATATAAACACCAATATTCTATTCTGTCTTTGCTGTGAAATTCCAGATGAGACACATGGGTACTTGAAGCTCTATACTAATGTTGGTTAAAATGAGAGCACCGGTTCTTTCTCATGGACATTAAGATTATTTTAGAGGACTCCTATACAAATGAAATTAGACTTCTAAATGTTTAGTTAGTTGCGAAGAATAACTCTCTTTAAGGCAAAATGAAGTTAACTGGAAAAAAATGAACTATTAAACAAATATTAGGTTATCCCAAAAAGTGAACCTACTCTGAATTAAATCAAGAAAATATCAAGAGCAGAAAGCCTCAGAAATATACAGATTGGTTATGCTGACAGTTAAACAGGTTTTTCAAGACACATGTCAAAATAACTTACAAAATAGATTGTATTACAAAATTAAATATATGAACACAATGAATGATGCATTTAATATCTTTTGATTACTACTCAGAAAAATGTGTCTAAGTAAATACCTTGAAATTTTTAAGCAACACATCTTTCAAAATCAAAGACAGCACTCAAAATTGTTAAAGCACAGACACTGAACAGAAAAAAAAAATATGTATTTCTGGTGACTAAGATTCTTAAGCAAATTTTATTTATGAACAATAGATTTTATCCTGTACATGAAAAAAAACACAGGCAAGGTATATTATAATTTTAGCTCTAATACCTTGAGAGCATTATGTTTTGTCTGTAACAGCTGCTGTTTTATCTTTATTTCCTCTCGCTTTCTCTCATCTGTGATTCTTTGTTGTAAGTTGTCTCCTCTTTGCAACAATTCTTTTACAGTACCCTCATTGTCTTCACTCTGATTAAAAACAACAAGTACAGTCTTCATTTTGGTTTAAAAAAAGCTGTACATCTTTAACAGAGATAATAAAACATGTTATTAAAACACACACAAAAAAATCCAATTTAAAATTTTCAGGGAATGCTATCCTAAGATACTGCACTCAGAGTTTCTTTTTTAATATGCTATACTTTAACTTTTAAAAGAAGTTTCCTCCTATTTCAAAATGACACATATGATTAGAGTTGTATGAAGAAAGATGGGGGAGCAATTTACTACATCATTTCAGACAAGTGAATTGTTATGAAAGCATTCTTTGGGCTTTGATTTTTAATGCATTTCTAGAAATTAAAACAAAAAACAACTTTGGAGAAGAAAACAAAACTTGTTATATATAATGTTATTTCACAGAGGAATATAGATGTGGCTCTGTGAATGTGAGACTGTAAAATTTTAAAATTTAACACACACTCCTAAGTGAAAATGCATTGTTTTAAGTGTACACTGATTTATATATAATAAGTTCCGTTTTACATAAACTAGCTTCCCTGGTGGCTCAGATGGTAAAGCGTCTGTCTGCAATGCGGGAGACCTGGGTTCAATCCCTGAGTTGGGAAGATCCCCTGGAGAAGGAAATGGCAACCCACTCCAGTACTCTTGCCTGGAAAATCCCATGGATGTAGGAGCCTGGTAGGCTACAGTCCGTGGGGTTGCAAAGAGTCAGACACGACTGAGCAACTTTTCTTTCTTTTCTTTTACAGAAACTAAATGACCAAATCTAGAACAAATATTAGAGCTTTAGGAAAAAACGTGCTCAACTGCTGTCAAATATTGCAGATAATTTCTAAAAATAAGTCACATATGCATGTTATTTTAAAATAAATACAATTAAGTAAATATTAAATATGGATTATAAAAATGACTTCAAATATTTTAATATGCAGTTTGGTCTTTAGACTCTAATAAAATTATTTTTATTTATTTTGAAATAAAATTATTTAAACAGTGTTTGTCCAACAGAGTAGCATATGTAACCATTGGATGTTTCACTTCTATTTCCTATCTTTCTTTCAATGCAATATATAAATACTTTCTATCAAGAAGGTTTGCTTTTTAATAGTACCCAAGGTACTCTGATGAATTAAGGGAAGGAGACAATTTTTAAATGTGACATGCTTGTGTTTCTAATCATCCGTGGCATTCAATGTTGCATACTTAAATCTCTAATGCATATGTTAACTTCTACACACAACTGAGAAACTATTCCATTTTTTTAAAGAAATGAGATTTTCATCTGAGATGTGCCAGTTACTTGTCTAATGAAATAATGTAATAGGCACTTATGTTTATAGTCTTTGAAAAACCTTCCTTTTAAGAATATGTCATTAAAAATCTGAAACATTTCCTGGGACTGAGGACAAAAATAATGAACAAACAAAAACCCTACTGCACTTCTTTCCCCACACCAGCTGAAAGCTAGAGGGCAGAGTTGGTGAGCAGCCCAAGAGGTAAGAAGCATTCTTTTCCACCTTGGTGCCCTCTGGTTTCTTCTTTGACATGAATAAGAGGTAGTTGTAACTTGGTATCTTAGAAAAAGGTTTGTCTGGTCTTTCTTTCCATGAGCTGAGTTGGCAAGATCATCAAACCCATACATAGGGAGTACTGAGTTAGGCAGCTCCAGGAAGTCAGAAATGATACCAACGAGAACTAAGATTGGTAAAAATGGTTCTCCTATTGCTTCATGTGCCTATTATCTACAACTTATAATTTACCTTCTGATATCATTTTCAATCACTGTCTGAGAAGTCTCTAGCACTGATACATGTCTGAGAAATCTCTAGCATGACATATATAAAGGTTAATAATGCCATATAGGTGATGGTTGTGGACAGGGGAAAGGAAATTGTGAAGAGGAGTAAGGATAAAAAATAAGTCAGTGAAAAAGAATGTGAGGCAGAAATATTCAAGCCAGAGAGAAACGTAAAAGACATGTTGAAATTAATCAGGGTATAAGAAGAAAGTTATGAGTCTGGGAATAGCCCACATGGTTATATTTCTTTTTTCCCATGAAATAAGCAGCATGAATTTACACATATTTTAGATATATACTATACTACTTGTTAAATGTTTTTGTAAAACTACATTGTGTTAAGTTTTAATAAACAATGTTTATATCATGTATAATTGCCCCTTATCCAAAATAAATGTTACATTACCAAAAATAGGACTGAAGCAAAATAGCAGCCATCTCTGATGTCTGTGCTTTTATTATTATTATTATTAAGTTTCTAATTTATTTTCTGATTTGACTTTTTTTTCCATTCATTACATTTTGTCTTTTGAGTATGGACAAAACATTGCTGGGTGATTTATTAGAATCTATAAGTACTCCTGTATGCCCATATCATAGTAATTTGGCATTCATAACAGTTCAATAACAATACTTTGCATTTGTAATAAATCATTAGAATCACAAAATGTACAAGGTATGCTCTGAGAATTTAGTTGGAGACTTGAATTATCTAGTTTCCTTTGAAATATTTATTCATTTCATTCATAGTTCATTCACACTTTTATCACAACCAATTTACCATATCTTTATTGAAGTCTTCCTCTTTCAGATTCACCCCCTGCTGAATTTCAGCCTCCAGTGGTTCAAGCAATTTTTGTATATCTGAGTTAAACTGCTCCAATTCCTTCAAAGGAATGGAGGCCTAAAAAAAAAGATAGTGCTAATTTAAATCAAAATTACTTTTTATTAGAAATATAAGCCAAAAAATGCATTTGTTCAACCTCCTGTTGCTAAAATAATGACATGCATTATGTTTCCATATTATATTTTATGAAAGTGTTGAAATACAACTGGGAAAGTACCTGAGGATGCAAATAAAGACAAACATTTAACATCATCAGAGCTGAACATACATGCAGAATAATGCAATACTCATCATTCTGATTTTTCAGCAAAAGTCAATTTCCATATACTTGGCTGGTCTAATTATTAATATCCTAAAGTTGAATTTGATCTTATTTTAAATATTCTGATATAAATATCATTTGGGTAAATATCTCATCAGAAATTGCCTCATTAACCTAATAACAGTAAAAGCAGTTGGAAATGTAGAATTGTCTCCTTATCCTCAGAAAAAATACATAGCAATCTGCTTAGATATTTTAAATGACATTTTTAACATGGCAGAATTGACAGGCATGCTCCCATAAGACAATGTCATTAGCTTGTCTTAGGAATGCTGTATTCGGTAGCACACACACACACACACACCAAAAGAAAAAAAAAATGAAAAAAATGAACTCTTAATATCTCAAATGAAAAGTCTGAATATATGTTTTCCAACTTCATAAACATCACATTTCCTTTGATTTTGAAATTCATAATTACCATAGTCTCAAAAATCTTTTTAACCCCTTGTTTTTCTAAAGAAACCACTTGAAGAGGACTGATAAATGAAATTACAGTGAAAATCAAATATATATTCAAAAGAATAGGCAAAAATTAAAGTTCAGTTGATAATATAAATGTTTATTCTATTCATCTGTACCTCTGTATTCAATTCCTGTGCATTAAAATATTAGAAAATATTTTATATCTGATAGCTTTGGAAAACTCACATGTGACAAATAAAAATCTTATTTTATTGACAGCTAAACATTTTCCACTTGAAAAAATAATTTAGGAAAGACCCAGTGTCTTATGCCAATATGACATATTCATCAAGTTGTTCCCGCCTCCCCCTGCCACTCTTCCCCAAGAGATTCCTAGGCTTGTCTTACTCTTTATTATACAGTATCTCCTAGAGGACAATGTGGGAACGTGTCAAAGGAAAAAAGAATATCTAAAGGTATTTAGTTACTAATGAAAAAGTGAACCACTGAATGCTATTCACAAGAAAAAATTCTCACAGGAAACATGAATAAACACTTATCTTCTAGGTACTTGTATACATGCCAGAGAGTATTTATGGAGTCTTTCTAAAGTGCCTTATTTTCAATACTAGTTTTTAAATCCTAATAAATATCTGAAATATAATAATATGTTCTAGAATCAGTACAGATTGGAAGTATTATAAATAGGCATTTGAATGGTGTTCGCATCTCTATTATTAACATACTTCTATACATTAAAATCATATATTATATAATATATTGTAAAGATAAAGAATAATAGCCTTTAATATAACTACACAGTATTAATTTGATGGTGTCTATGTTATTGAGTTGTTCACATTTCCTAAGATTTAATAAGAGTAACTGCATTGTTATACATATACATATATATATATATGATTTTGTGAATGTATGAAGATAAATGATACCTAAAATAACTTTTTAAGTACTTGCATATCAAAATAACATGTGTCCATTATCTATAATGGATAATCTGATTTAGTCCTACATGTGCTTCCTCTCTAGTTCATCCTTTCTCCATATATTCATATATAATAGTTTCAAAGGCTCAGAACTTGGGCATTAATAACTCAATACTCCTTCCCTAAGAGTACTATCTTCCAAAACTTAAATATAACTTTCATAATATCTGTCATTTATCTTTAGCTGTGACCTCACTTTTCAATTCCAATCTAGACTCTTCCATAGCCAGCTGATTACTCACTTAAGTTCAACATGTCTAGAAATGAGCTTATTATCTTGCCCAGAACTGCTCAGAACATTAACTTCCCTAGTTCTGTAAATATAAGTCATTTTTTTCAGTCATCCAAGTCTAAAACATGAGTCAGGCTATTTTCCAACACATCACTCTATTGTCTAATAAATACCAAATACTTGTCAATTCACTTACCATGAATCATTCACTTTCTTTTCTGAGATACCACCTCTCCTAGTTCTCACACAAGACCTATAGCAAAAACCTCCTTACAGATGTACAATGCTTCCCACCTCACCAGTTCTATACCGTGGGCTGTAATCAGGTCAATATGTTCCAGAACCACAGCTTTCATTATGTTATTTCTCTGCTCAAGAAGTACAAGTCAAATAAAGTCCAAACTCCAGCATGATAGTCAAGGCTCCCCCTAATCTTGTCCCAAGGACCTTTCTAACCTTATTTAAATGTTCCATACAGGTCTTTCTTACAGGTCTATTGGTGAACTCCTAGTATTTCTCCCTCAAGGATTAGAATGTTTTTCACCTTCTGGTGGTGGTGGTGGTGGTGGTGCTGCTGCTGCTAAGTCGCTTCAGTCATGTCCGACTCTGTGCGACCCCATAGACGGCAGCCCACCAGGCTCCGCCGTCCATGGGATTCTCCAGGCAAGAGTACTGGAGTGGGGTGCCATTGCCTTCTCCATTCACCTTCTGGTGAAGAGCCTAAAATTCCTGCAAGAGAATGGCTAGTTTGGACTTGAGCTCCAACACTGAGCAGCTGAGAGATTTGGGGCAAGTTATCTCCTCTTTGAGCCTCTGTTTCTTTATGTGTAACGTGAGGATAAGAAGAATAGCTACCTCATAGAGCTTTTATGAGCATCAGATATGTTAGAATGTTGTTTGGTATATAAAAGGCTCAACTGATATTGGCTTTTACTGTTTCCCTTCAAATTTGTACCCATCCATTGGCTCGAGTCAGTATCTTCCTCTTTTGAAAATGTCCAGTTTATGAAGGATAAAATAAACACTTGTTGACATGGCATTTTTATTTTAACAACTTATTTAACAAAATCATGGAATTCTAAAGGTAAACATGGAAAAATTGACACTTCAGTTTGGTAAAGTCATATTCTTAACAACAAAAATCAATCTGCATCAATATAGTGGGGTCAAGGAGGATGACAAAAAGCTTTCCACCAGTTCGGCCCTGTGCAGCATTTTCATCAGGAATTATTTGGAGATCAACAAATATGTAAAAAACACATGGTGAGAGGGATGAGCTCCACAAACATCCCATAAAGATGAGTAATTTGTCTGTCTTGTTCAACCTAGAGTCATTTCTGGTACATAGAAGGCACTTATAAATGAAATTTTCCTGAAAAATTAAGTGAATGCACGACTAATCATGGAATAGTGGAAGAAAAATTTGAAGGCGCTCTTGAATGACCTGGAATTGTAAGTAACACAATTTCCATTGTATAAAATTGAAGAGACTGGAGTAGCCAGCACTTCATGCGTGGATGTATACTAATTGCTGGCCAAATGCTAGCAGCAACATGACACCACTCAGTACAAAAATAATATAAGTAGATACAAATAGATTTTCGGAAACACTAGTACTTAGTTATGAATTATTCAAGCAAGATAATGTAAACTTAGACTTCATTAGTAGTACGTGTAGAGTCTAGATTTCCTGATCAAAGACTACCATGGATTTGTTTCTTAAAAAACTATTACATGGATTAGAGATTTTAATTATTCTGTGCAGTTCCAAAGTGAGCAACTAGAATCAATTGGGTAGAAATTACTTGGAGCCTGAATTTTAGTTTAATATAGAAACAACTAATTAGTGCTGCAATTTTTGTCTTTTTAAAGCACTCATTTTAAAGTGGTGAGTGTCTCACTGCTGAAAGTATATAAACAGAAGCAGGATAATGATGTATAGCTTCCCTGGTGGCTCAGCTGGTAAAGAATCTGCCTGCAATATGGGAGACCTGGGTTCAATCCCTGGGTTGGGAAGATCACCTGGAGAAGGGAAAGGCTACCCACTCCAGTGCTAGATGTATTAGAGTATATGTTAGAAGTAAGATACTTTTCACATGAATAATTCTCTAACATTTTATCTATTTAAAGTAAATTCTCTCCTCTGAATTCAAAGATCTTTGTTTACTAGAGGTATGCAGCGATATAGAAATATTATGCAAGTCATATATTTAATTTTCAATGTTCTAGTTGCCATATTAAAAAGTGAAAAGCATCAGATGGATTTAGTATTTACCCAATATATCTAAAATACTATTTAACTTATAATCATTATAAAATTATTAATAAGGTATTTTATTTTCATTTTTTCATGTGAAGAATTGAAAACCCACAGTGTATTTTATACTTAGAGCACAACTTAATTTGGAGTAGCCACATTTCAAATACTCAATAACCATATGTAATCTGTGGCTACTTTACTGATAGTAGCCACATTAGCCACAGTACAGATCAACAGCAACTATTATGGCTATGACATTGAGAAGAACGAAAAGTTCATTATTAGTATAAAATATCTCACAGAAGTAATGTTTTACTAATAGGAGTTAAAATGCTGATGTTTTATTCAGTAAATTTTAGTGGATTTAGATACTTTTTATAATGTCCATCTCATTTACCTGTATTCAGACATGTTTCGTATGGGGATTTTCAGGAAGCCCTCTGGAGATAGGAACATTTATGTGGATGGGTTTGAGAGGTTTTATTAGGAGTCTCTATTCCTCATGTGTAATCCTAGATTGTGTTGCAGTATGTATTTACATACTAGAATGTAATAGTATTTAACATTCAAGGGTTTATATTTTGTCTTCCCAGTAGATTTCTAACTCCTAAAGTTGGGAATACATCTTATATCATTCTGTATTTTCCATAGCAAAAGGAACTCATTTTTTAAACATAAAATGTGCTTGCTTTATAAATTACTAATTTTAGAACATCCAATAGATCAAATTATTCAGTAACTAATTTTATAACCAAAATGACCATACCTACTCAACTCAGTTATTTAAGCTATGCTATTGGCAGGATAAGACCAGCCATTTGACATCCATGTAATTAATATTTTTCAAGAAGTTGGGAAAATTTAATTGCTTTTCCTTAAGAGTTCACTGGTTCACCATTAGGTCATAACTTCTCTGACCAATAAGTTTTACATGTTATTCTTTGGTCTTTCTTGGCTTTGTAATTTGTAATACTTATGGAATTTTATAAAATAAATGAGGGAAGCAAAGAATCATGAGTAATAGCTCATTGGTGAGTCATCAAAGTTTAAGTCATATAAAGTATATAAGGCCTGCCTCTTTGATTCAGTATTATGATAAATTATTTGAATAAATTGAAATCAATAGTAGATAAATTATCTTAATTTAAGCATATATTAATTCTACTGACTTTACAGAAAGTACATGACCAAAGAAGAACTAGAATCACAATTAAATCATACTTCCAACAGTGCACACAAGATAAGCTTTAGAATACATAGAAAATAATAATAAAAAGTTATAATATCTCAGCAGAAAGTACAAACCAGGCATAGGTTTTGTACGATTTAATTTTTTACTTACCTTTTCATCTTAAGAGCTTTAGCATGACTGTGTAGTCATACAAAATACAAATAAAGTAAAACATAGGGTAGTTTAATAATCAAACAGATAGATCAACGGACACAAAAGAAAGAAGAGACAGAGAAACTGAGAAAGACAACACTTTGTTTTCCTTGATTTTTAATGTGGCTTCAGATTGCTTAACAGCTATTAATTGTGCTTTGCTGTATGATTTAAGATTAATGAAATTTAAGGCTTTGTTAAAGTTTTAGCATTAATGGTGATTTATATAACAAGTTAACAAACAACAACAGACTGAAAAAAGCAAAATCAATTACAAATTGATTCATTGTAAATTGGAAGCATTCAAAGTTACTCAGATACACTTTATCATTTTTAAAATGTAAGCTTTCTTTTGATTAAATATTACTTCTAACGTGCACAGGTACACTAACATAATAAAGACTATGTTTACACAGAGAGCAAAGTAAACATTTGTTAATATGGACTATGTAATCTTAGTAATCATGATATACGGCCACTACATTCAAATTACACTGAAACCTGAATTAAAAATGAATATTCCAAATGCTATAGATTGGTTTAAAATTGCTTCAAATCAGCCTCCTCTTTCCATTCTGCAGCTTTGAAAATTTATTAATCATTACAATATTGGTATAGATTTAAAATTAAATAAGAATAATCTATGGAAATCAAAATGGATAAAGTTTCAAGGATCAGTAACATCCTATGATACAGAAAAGACACAGTGCTGATATGATATAAAGTTATTTCAAATCAAAATATCTGGAGAGGAAAGAAAACTTACAAAGGGAAATAAGTGTACTGAAAGATCTATCTAAAACAAAGGTAATCAGATGAAGTAGTTTATAGATTTATTCATTGATTTATTTTAAATTCATAAGAGATATATCCAAGGAACATAGACATAATATTTTAAAGATAAAACAAACTGACTTGGATAACTGACATTTCATTGGCTGCATTCTTTAATATTAGATCAGGTACTGGCTTATCTTTGATGCTGTGAGGATAAAAATGTGAAATTGTGGTAACTTCCCAAATTTGTAAAGCTAATTAAGAGACATTACATAGCATATCTGTTGGTTTTGAATTGATAAGATTAATGTTATGGTCACACCTTTTAGATTTGGATATAAAATACACTAATTGGTTAAGACATGTTGGTGGTTCAATAATCACCACACTTTCTACTTTTTATTGAGAATAACTTGAAATACTTTTCTATCTCATGATTATATACGTTTAGTAGTAGCAACTGAAATAGCAGAGGAAAGGACTTAACTCTAAAACATAGGGGGAGACTGATGAATTAAAAATATTACAGCTGGAAAACTGTCTATCTTTTTCTTGTTTCTTTCTTCCTTTCTCCCTTCATTCCTTTATTCATCTCCCATTTCTGGTTTTTGTTTAATTATAATTATTTTTAATAGGAAGAAGTACAAAAATCATTGTTTTAAGGGAGACTAGACATTTTCATATTAAAGCATAACAGACCAACAAAAAATTATCTGATGATACAACTAGAGATAAGAACGTATGCTGAGAGTCAGCATGTTGGAGTGGACAAAGTGATGAATTAGGATCTATGTTTTTTAACCAGGCTATCTAACGGAGAAATAGGGCAACTCCCTGGCTCTCTCACAACCCCTGGTAAACATCTGAAAGTTCTGGTCCAAGGAATAATTACTTTTACATCTGTTGACTGATTGGAGGAATCATTTGCCTTTTTTAAAGTATCATGGTCAGAAATCACTAAATCGCTTTAATCATTTTAAATGTCATGCTAATAGGACCTAGTTAGTTCTAGCAAATGACCCTGCTCACCAAACTCAATTAACAACTACTTTGAAAATACTGTAAATGATCACAAAAGGAATGTGTTATCCAAGTTCCAATAGAACTAATTTTGTTACAGAGATAGGATATTACAAATGTGCAAAAAATGTTGTTAATATAGAAATTCTGTTGGTAGGCTAACAACTTGCTTATTTCAGTGAAATAAAATTAGCAGGTAGAGTAATACAAAGTCTGGGTACTAATTTATTATTTGAGGATTTTGGCTGTGATTATTCCATATGTAATACTTTAAAATTATGTGATGGCTATATATATTTATCTAAGTTTTCATCTATGCCTTTTAAAATAATATCTTTGTAGAAAATTTTACTAAAAACATATTTGTATAATAAGAACACCTGTACCAATTAACAGACAGTGTTCTCTTTTGTCAGAGAAGGTGTTACATTAGAAATAGACTACAAAGGGGAAAAAGATAAATGTATTTGTATTGATAAAGCTGATTATTGAAAACTGACTTTCAGTTAAAATTCTCAAATCCATTGAATCTTAGATTTCTTAGGTCACATTCATAAGATGGATTACTTATTTCCCACTGATGTTTTGGAAGGTCACAGTATCTAAGATATCCTTAAATTATTTATACTTTTCACATATTAAGCCACTATTTAAGATAAAATTAGATGCAACCATGTGTTTTTCCTGATATATTCTACATTAAATGAAAAACTCACTGGCTCTCTTATAGCCATGTATATTAATAAACACATATACATATACAAAAGTCTCTGATGCAAAGAATGATTACTTTTGCACCTGCTAACACTGATTGGATTGGACTGATTGGAGATCAAAATCTTGACACTTTATAATATTACAGCAATAATATTATGAGTATTTGCATATGTGATAGAAGATCATTCAAATCTCATGTTGTAATTACACACACACACACTGCTACATGGATTTCAAAAGCAATTTTAAGACCCATGTGGAAATTAAGGAACATATTGTATATAATACCTAATGACACATAATACGTAATGACTCATTGGAAAAGACCCTGATGCTGGGAAAGATTAAAGGCAGGAGGAGAAGGGGACAACAGAGGATGAGATGGTTGGATGGCATCACCGACTCTATGGACATGAGTTTGAGTAAGCTCCAGGAGTTGGTGATGGACAGGGAAGCCTGGCGTGCTGTAGTCCATGGGGTCGCAGAGAGTTGGACATGACTGAGTGACTGAACTGAATTTAATGGCACGTAAATCTATTTTAATAAAGAATGAAGACATAAGAAAACAAGTTCACCTTTCTTTTGTTTAGTACCAATTACACAGTCAATATGTAACATTTTAGCTCCACAGAAATGTGAAATATTTCTAAATCTCTAGAAGAAATCACAATCTATGGAAATCATGTGTATAAGTTTCATAATAGTTTCTTACCAAGTAATGCAATTGCTATATTAGTAGGACATAGCTAAAATCTGTTTATTCAATATGCTTTTAAAACTAAGTATTACAATGTGACAAATATATCTTGATGTAAATTTTATTCTGTCTCAGAGACAGCCTTTCACACTTAGTTAGTATTCACTCCTGACTCAGTTTTCATTTCCTCATCTTCTTGGCCTTCATATAGTGATTTACCTCTAGGCTAGTTCTCAGCCTAGCTTCTAGACCAGTGGTTCTCAGAGTATGGTTCTTAGATTATTAGCATCAATAACATCTGAAAACCTGTTGGCCATGAAAATGATCAGCCCTCACTAAAGGCCTACTAAATCTTAGTCTTCAGGTACACAAAGTTTAGAAAGTCACTTCTATAGACGGTCATTTCCTTTCCATTCCCCAAATACCTCTTTATTTCAGTTTCTCACTGTTTCTCATGTAGACTACTGTGATGGATCCCTAATTGGTTTCCCTACTTCCTGTCATTATTCGGTTGAATTTTCTTCACAACTCCTGCAGGGGTAATCTTTCAATAGTGCATGAAAAACAAACAAAAATCAAGAATTCCTCAATGCATACTGAATTAAGCATACATCATTAGTCTGGTTGTCATGACCTCTGCCCAAACTATGTCTCATCATCCTTTCCAGTCTTATCATCCACGCCAAGTTTCGTACTCCATGCTCTATTCCATAAGTAAACCGAACTTACTCTCCACTGAACATACTATATGCTCCTGAGGTTTTGTCATAGATTTATCACAATTGTTACCTCTTCTAGGTTGCTGGAGTGGCTGCTAAATCCACTCAGCATACACTCTTTGTCAGCCCAGTATCCATGAATATATCTAACTCCACCATTAAACAGTAAGCTCCTTGAATCCATCACATCTTACTTAACCATTTAGGTACCACAGTAGCAAAATTCATGACCTGAAAGTGCATGATTGGTAAGAACTCATTCATATTCGTCCCTTTTTCTAACCCCTCCTTTATTAATTTTTTTTAAGATCTACCTCAAATATCTTATTTCTCAAATTGTTGACTGTCCTCTCCAACTCCGTTTCTCAGATGATGAAGACAGATAGAGCTTCCAAGTGCAACAAGACTAAAGGAGTCTGTTTACTTGTGCCTTCCTGTTACCCATTCCAAGCTTTTTTCTCCTGCCACTTTCTTTTGCTGATAGGATTCCCCACAACCACCAGCACACTATGCTACCATGTTCTGAGGGTTTAAATCAAAAAGAGTTAAGTCATGGTGTCTTTCTCCTATCTTTAGCCAGGGTTCTGACATTATGGCTGATTGATTTTTTATAACTCTGACCCTCCCCATCAAAACTGCCATCTTCTCAAATTGATTTCATACATACTAGGAGAGATTAAGCATTCTCAAGCCACAAGATACTACTGATTAACCTAAATGAAATGAGAAGAGATAGCATTTCATTTACTTTATGGACCCTATTTAGGACAATTAGAACTTTCCAGTTCTTAAATTGGTTCCTTTGATAATCTGTAAGGCTGGCCTTTGCAATGGAAATCGCAAAGGCACAGGTTCTTGGCCTCTACCCATTCCAGCAGAGACCAGAAAGAGGTATCAGTTATTCCTCCATTTTCCTCCATTTCTTTTTCTCATCAATTTTTATTTCAACTCTCAAAATTCAGCCATTAAGTCTAATATAGATAATGATGGAAATTATTATTTATATGAATTATTTTGACCACTTTATATAATTTATAATGATTTTAAGATTTTTTTCAATATATACTTTTATATATCTTAGATCATTTGATCCTCACCACAGTCTTGAGCTTAAGATAATATAGGCATAACCTTACTACTTTTCTGGATAGAAATGAGGTTCTGTGAGGTAAAGGATCAAATCCAAGATCACGCTCCAAGTATTCTGGCTTGGAGTTAAGAACTTTTCTTCTCACCACAATGTTTCTCACTGATATAATTAAAATTACTGCTGCTGAGAACTGCAGCTGATGGACAAGTTCTCAGCCAATCTAAACCGAGGAACCCAATATACATTGCTTTCTAGACTTTGGAATTTCTTGACATGGACAGTCCTCACAGGACACAAAGTCTTCACCAAATAGTGAATCCAGACATTATCAATGAGTTCTCACAGTAAATTTCTGCTTTACTCAATTGCCCTTTCTAGTTGACCTTTAAAAAGGATCCTGAAATTAGTTCTTAAACTGAGTTCTCTCCATATTCACTCCCAGTTGATTTCTGCTTATTTTATCATGGTAAAATTTCTCCCAAGTTTTTCTACTAAGGGAAAACTACACATATACTCAACCTTAAGAAAGTCATTCTCCACACAAGTCTTACCTTCCAGAAGCCCTACTCTAATAGGAACTGGACTTTGAGATCAAATGCTATTCCCAAGAAATCCAGCACTGCACATACAAGTCATTACATGTCTCACTGCACCAACAAAGTTTAGAATTATCAGGGACTATTACAACTAATCAGTCTTAAATTTAACTAATCCAACCCAGAAATTTTATATTGTGTTCTAAGCACATAACTTATACCCCTGAACCTCATCATAGGAAGAAGAAAGATAAAAGATCAGAGATTCCACCATCCAGTAATTCTACTGTTATCCATTTTATATACTCAGTTCTATATAATAATTCCTTTTGGGGGGGATAGTTTTCCTTTAAAAAACTACTTATCTAGTTCAACCCCCATATCTTATAAACACTGAAATGGAATTACAGAGAGATCGCATGTTCTGCCTAATGCTGACAAAGTTCAGAAGTCCATCCATCTCCTATGTCCACTGTTCTTCCTATTACACTATGTGATTGATGAGACCACCTCATTATTAACTGAAAATCTCCATGAAGATGTACTAGTATTAAGCATATGATATGACTGCAATAAGTAGTTAAACTTGTGTTTGTAGACATGTATTTTTAAGCAAGTATCTTTAACATTCTTGTATATTCCCATACTTACAAGCACAATGGACACTCAATACCATTAGATGATACAATGAATAAGAAAAATATCACATATGTTCTAATGACATATTTTTTGGTTCATCATGATGACAAAGCTTAATTATCTCTTCAAAGACCCCAAATGGGGTCACTGTTGCATCCAGTCATCTCTATCAATTTAGTGTAAAAGGAGTACTTTGAAAGGTAAAAATGGCTGTCATCAATTAATATATAGTTGAAAATATTGATTTAAAATCTCATATGCTTTTCTTCAGTATGAGTAATAAAAGAGACACATCAAGTGACTCACCTGACACATGATATCTGGAAGTATACTGACACATTCTTACAGAAAGTAGAACAATTCAGAAACTTCTGTTGGTCATGCTATGTCAGTTTGTATGGCACAGGCTGACTTCTACTTATTATTCAATACCTACAAGTCACAATCTTGTGACATAATTTATCTCAATCTAACTGCTGAAAAAAAATCAAGAAAATAATACCCTGTCTGCCCTTAAATATTCTCTAGCTCAGTGATTTATTAAAAAGTATGATGGGAAGAATACAAAACTTAGTAACAAAGCATTAGCAGTAATCTCTCAGATGAATGAAATAACTGTTGGTTGTTTAACTATTACTCATCTAATGATATCTCCAGAAGTAATAACTGTTTATTTAAACTGCAGAGTAAATTCTTACCAAAAAAAAAAAAAACTATGAACTGAAAATAAAATTTTAGAGCCTGTAAGGTGTTTTTCAGGTGAGAACCACTACTTAAAATAATATATAAATGAGCAGAACTAATTAAGTTAACTATCACAAATAAAAAGAAATGAATTAAGGTAAGTGAATACCTTTTTGCTTTGGGTAGGAGACTTTTCAAGAGTAATTATGTTTCACATGCAATAAAGTATTTAAGTTTTATATCATATTTCCATATATTTTAGGAATTCCTTTATATGTGCTATTATATATAACAGTGAAACATGTAATGCCTTAGAAGATGTAAATCATGCTATTACTGAGTGTCTATAATTATTAAAACTATTTTTCAAACATATTCTAACTTTCAGGAATCAAAACTTACCTGACATCACATCACATTTACTCACAAATGCTGCAATAATGTTATTCTCATTTAAGATTATTTCTAACAATTATCTGTATATATAAGCACATGTGTTTCATTTACATACATTTTTGTATTTGAAAGCATATCATATATAGTGAAAAATGTGTCAAACCACATTTTATAAATTTGGGAGATAATGCCTTACATTTTGACACTCCCCCAAAGAGCTGGAATTCAAGAATACTGAGTTTATATAGTTTTGCAAGCTACCTATAATATTTTTGCCCTCATTATATGTTATACAAATATAAAGGGTTCTCATGCAAAAGTTCCATATACCCTGGTTCTTCATTAAATAGAGTAAGTATAAATAGACATATAAAATTACAAAAATGAGGATATATAAGCTTTGCAATTATCTGTCTTCATGGCTTGCATGTCATTATAATCTAATGGATTTTATCACAGTAAGAATCGGCAACTAGCAAGAGCAAGTTAAAATACACACGTATACACACATGTGCGCAACCAGTAAAGATGTACAACAACCCTAGATCATGCAGAGACATACAAGGCCTCATTTTGGCTATTTCTTCCATATTGTACACAAGCAATATTATATTTGGCAAAATATGTCAGTAGCGCTTTCTTTAGATGTATGTCTTTTGTGCTTTTTGTTGTTGTTGGCCTGCAGCATGCTATTCGTTACTGTACTGTAAGTTAGCCCTGAAAGTACATATATAAAGCAGTACATACGGAAACCAGTTCTAGAAGGGCTGTGCCAAGAAAAACAAAACGACAGAGAGAGAGGGACACAGGGGCTAGGGAGGAAGAAAGGGAGACAGATTGATCTCCCATGAGATTCAGTGGTAAAATTTCTTTAAATACATTTTGGCCTTCATTTTTCTTTTGCAAACTTTGCTGTGGGGGTGGCCTGCCCCCTTCAGAGTACTGCGCAACCTTCGCAAGAGACCATTTATCACTAGTTTCCACCTTGGAGCAGATCTTCCTACCTTTCCAGTCTTAATTCTGTGAGAAATGGCTGCAAATCGATGGTTGAGCTCTGAGATTTGGGGCTCTATTACTTTCCTGCAGTGGTCGCCGCGGTTTGCCATCAAGTTTGCTGCTTGGTCACGCGTGGAGTCCACCTTTGGGCGTATGTCATTCAGTTCAGCCTTTAAGCGCTATATTCCATGAGCAAGAGACAGGGCTTGAAGTTAGTAATTCAGTGGAGGTTGAAAGAGACCGAAAGAGCAAGAAAGCAAAAGAGAGTGGGGAGGGGAGAGAGAGAACTAGAGAGAGGGCAGAGAGACAGAGAAGGAAAAAGAACACATGCAGAGAAAACCAAGGGAGGAAAAAGCCAACTTCCATAAACAGGAGTAAAGTGAAAATGTGTGTGAGCTCAGGAAAATAGGTCACTGTCCTTGCTTCAGTTTGATCTAAGTTTATTTAAAGCATTTCCTTAGTCTGAAGAAGGACAAGGGATGTTTTCCTGATTTTTCTATGTTGCCAGCAACAATTGTTGTGTCTTATATTTAGTTGTACCTTTCCTCAATTTCAAAGCTGTGGAACAACTTTAACACATGCTCAGGAAGAAAGGGAGCTGAAGAACAATTTTCTATTCCTTCTGAGGACTTATGAATTCCCTTTTGCTTTATCGTATCGATTGTCACAGAAAAAAAATGGATTTTCTAACAGATAGGGATTCTGTGTCACAGACAGAGTGACTGAGGAAAGCTGAGCCTGACAGAGGGGGTTGGAGAGGCTATGAGTGAAATAACTCAGTTCCTATTTTTCCAAAGACCCTGAAGGAATTTCTCTGTAAGGTGACATCCCTTACCTACACATCCAGGGAGAAGGAAGAACAAAAGAAGGTACAGACAATAGAGCAAGTATGTTTGGGACACAGCCTGCAATACATTTATAGTTTTTCATTACAAATGAATTGCAATCTGTAGAATATATTGATTTCATAAAAAAATGAACAAATCAATTGTATAGACAGAAGCTACAGTGTTTGAGGATTCTTTAAATAGTAACCCACTAATCAAATAAAATTATTAAAAATTTCAACAAAACAGAGGAAGGCATTGTTTAATTTATGAGATTTGTTCAAATGTAATTCTTCCTATTTAATTGGAAAAGATGTCATCAAATAAATATAATATACCATTAATATGATATATTTGCATATTATAACTCTCATTCTTCTTACAGGAACCTTTTTTTTTTTTTTAAGTAAAGGCTAAGTTGCCACTAAGAAAGACAGCTTAGGATGTCCTAATAATTGGTTTTGACACAAAAAGAGAGAACACAAAGCCATGTCTACTTTACATGTAGTTAAGAATGAAAAGTTCAGTTTTACATAAGCTCAGTATTGTTACTAAGATTTAGACTTTGTATAGGCAAAATGTATACAGATTGGACGTCTGGTGTTTATTCAGATGGGATGTGAATGATGCAATGAAACTAATCTTTGTGTTAGGCACAGGCATATAGAACTAATACTAAAATTGGCATGATTTGCCATATAACACCAAAATGAATCCAAGAATTCTTTTCTTATCAGGTTTAAGTTGTGTGTAATTAGCTGACAGATCAATATGGACAGATGTCCAGATCACAGAGCTCTTCTAAGTCATGAACTCTCATTCAAATTAAAGAAGTAGGGAGGGAAGGAAAGAAGGAATTAAGGGAGAAAGGAGAAAGGGAAGGAAGGAAGGAGAAGGAAAGGAAGAAAGGAAGATATTTTTCACTTTTAATAAGAAGTCCCTGGCATCTTTTAGGACAAAGATGATTAATATAACTGTTGTGTAGTGTGAACATTACTCATCATAAAAGTTTATTTGCTACCTTTAGCATGTCTTCTTTTTGCTGTGGTTTCTTTTTCTCAGATTCATCCAGAAGTGCATCAGCTTGAATGATCCACTTTGTGATATGATCCACATTCTGGTCAAAGGTTTCCATGTGTTTCTGGTATTCCTTAATTTTACAGAGACAAACCATGACATAGTTATTAGGCAGACAGTATTTTTAAGTATTTGTCCTACTTTGCACAATTCTAAAATACAAAAATGTAGTAGCATACAAATTACTTTTATGTTCAATCTCCATACAGAATATAAGTATGGAAAAATATAATGTAGATATTGAAAAAGAATCAACATTTACATGGACTTGAGGATTTTGTGAACATAAAGACTATTATTGAAAGTTTCTATAATGTCTCTCTCATGACGGAGAAGGGTTGAAAATCTTTCATCCTCTTACCAACAAAAGGTTTAGCCACTCTTCTGCTCGAGAAGTGACGGCTATCCAGTTACTATTCAAAAGACTCAGTTTATCTTCGACCAAGGTCTCCTTCTTGCCCAAAACCGTTTTCAAGGCCTCTCCTAGCTCTGTAATGCTCTTTAGGTGAACCTTCTGTTTCTCAGTCTCTTTCTGAGTAGCCTGTAAAAAGAACAGCATTTGAGCCTCACATAATATATTGTAGCCTTAAGATTTAATGCTTTTGAAATGACTATGCATCTAGTTACTATGGTAAGATTTTTCAAGGGTTTAAACTTTCAACCATATCTTTGGGAATGATGAAAATCATATCCTATATATTGCAGTTCTCTACAGAGTATATATGGATATGTATTTACACATAAACATGATTGATGCCATACTTATTTATGATTATATACACTTAATAAGCATATATATTATCAATCTAAACATATTTATATTTACTTAATTTGTATATGTATTGGATAAATGTAGATCTTGGAAAACCCATCCACCAATAAGCAACTGCTTTTAGAAAATTCAGCAATTTTTGCTATCTTGAATTGCTATAGCAGGAATTTGTAGATTTTTAGTGCCACAAACCTGTTTGACATCTGGCAAAACTTAAATATCCCTTCTCATAATAATGTTTTTAAAAGCATAAAATTAGATACACTAGATTTTAAATAAAAATAATTATACTATAATAAAATATAGAAAATATATTTTTTAAATTTATGAGGTGGCAATAAATGTTTTCTTTCCTAACATGTGTAACTATAATGATCTAGCAACAGACATTTAGGATAATTTCAAAGTAGTGATGAGCACAACTGGTGTTCTGAATTATATTGAATGACTAGAATGTCATATAAAATTATCTTTCATTAATTTATCTGTGACTGGTGGCAAATTCACAGGAATTACTGATATCACTAGGGTTTGTTGCTCACACACATAACAAAAAAGTGCTTAATTTCAGTTAGAAGTAAAGAGATACTATTAAAATCCCTTAAGAGAGCACCAACACTTTCTAAGACTTATTTTCAAACCCCCAAACAAGCACATTCAGTATTGGAAATTACGTAGAGAGTTGATGGGAAATTGATCCTAGTACAAACATTTACTGTCAGCTCTGTCTACAGTCCTTTTTTGTGACATGTCACGGTGAACCACATGACCCTCCTGCATTTCCCTGCCTCTACTCTCGCCCCTCCCCACCCACTCCCCCATCTCTCCCCTACCCACATACAGTTGTTGACATTCCCTGGTGGGTAAGTTTGAGCCAAACAGATATTCTCTCAAGAAGTTTAACTAAGAGATACAGATATTAGGGTAACACCTCAGCTGAGAAATCATTTAGAATGAAGCTGATGTCTTTACCATAGCAAGTCAAAGCCACAGTAAGACAAATTCTTACTGGGAAACAGCAATGACAAGAACTGGAGGGAGACCTTTTGCATAGAGGAACATGAAATATATGCACAGAGAGTAAGAAAAGTGGTTCAAGTAAATGAGAGAAAGGTGGTCCCTAAGAGCATATATCCTTAGTTCTAGATGTTCTCAAAATGCCTTTTCTATATTTGTAATACACCAAAATAATTCTTACGGTTGCCTTTCCTCCATATTATCAGGTCCTAGTCTACTTGAAATATATATAAATCTACAAATACATACACACACACACAAATACCAAATAAGGAAGGGGATAAATGAGGCTAAAAGAGGGTATAAACTAATTTCTATACAAAAGACAATCGCTGTTTCTTCAATTCTAAGATAGGCTTTTCTATTTGTATTTTCCTTTTTCAATGCAAAAATATTTGAACTTAAGGTAATTAATGCTCAATGAACTTATCAGCTACCATGCAGAGGATTATTTGTAATGTAGGTGTCATCTGTTGTATATGAGTGAGCACAGCAGTTCATAAAATGAATTCCTTCACGTATTAATCCTAAATGCTACGGAGCGCCTGTTAAATGCATCACTGTTTCAGCAGGGACATAGGGGATTTTACTCAGCATTTTTTATGAAATTATGAGAAATGCTGTTTTGGGGGAGAAAAAGTCATTCTGGATTTTGACTTGTGAGTGTCACGGACTAGATTTCAGTCCTCTTACTCCTTTTGCCTGTACCCTTTGTTAGTACACAATCTTTACAACTATATGTGGTGGTCATTGTTCTAGGTACTGTGAGTAAAAGGATGGAAACAAAGTCCTTACCCTTATAAAACTTATATTTGAATATAAAAAAACATGAAAATATATGCAAATGATCATTTCCTACTTCCTGCATTCCAAACTACTGCCCTGTCACTAGAGTTCATTTATTTGTAAAGGTAACACTTCACAAAGTTAAATCCTAATTTATATTTGGATCACTAATTATTCCTAAAAATAGCTTCAGAAAGATGACACTAAGTTTAAGCTTTGGTATAAAAAGTTATGTACACAGACATCTGTCCCTTCCCAGATCAGCCAAAGTGATGAAAGGCGATGGAAATTCCCAAATCTCAGAAGACATCAGAGAAGTTTTGAATTTAAGGAATAATGGTGCAAACAGTTAAGGGGTCCCAAACAACTATTATGCATTAAAATCTACCCAAATTCTCCAGCTACTTCTCAAGAGAAAATGTTTAATGCCCAGTGATATTTCATTCAGTTAATGAGCATAAGAAAACAAGACATGTGGACTAATGTTTGATTTCATTTCAGGGTTTTCAATGTTAACAAACTCAAGTATGCTGAAGTTAGCACCATCATGAATATGAACTTGAAAAAAAAGCAGTGATCATTGTAGTAGTTTAAAACTGCTTATGGCTAAAAGTGACTCAGGAGAAAAATACACTCCTTTTGTAAAAAGACCTAAAGCTGAACATTTACATGTAATATTCAAGAACAAACTAGTATTGAATCACTTGTATAAATACTATTTTGGGTTAGGAAATATATTGTGCTTGTTTACTGAATTTTTAAAAAAAATTTCCCCACAAAAGCATTTTGAATTAATGGCATGGCTTACAAACAATAAATTTTAGATTTTAAGAAATTTACTGAACTTGCTCTGTGATGTGGACTTCAACTTTGATGAGTCAATGAACATCAGATGCTTAACACTCACTCTACACTGTGACTTTCACTGCCAGAGATAAGGAAGGAGGCAATCTTTGTATACTCTGCTCTAATGTTATCTAAAGTGTAGCTGTAGAGAAAAGTTGGAATGCAATCATTTTGCTATCATATTAGAAAGAACATAATTTGGAGGAAAGGATAATTCATGGCTGGGATAATTCATGGCTGGAATAAGTGTAAATGGCTTCAAGGGAGAGGTAATGCTTGAAATCAGAGTTTACCATAAAGGGCTGGATGGTTTAGACTGACTAAAGACTGTATAAAATGATAAGAAAGTATGAAGGTTGGAATGAAATGCCACCAAAAGGGGAATCAGTTCAGTTCAGTTGCCCAGTCATGTCTGACTCTTTGCAAGGAAGAGGAAAAGGGGAATATGGGGCACTAACTGGAAACTAAAAACATATATTTTATGATGTCAAGGAACCATTTTCCCATACATTAAAAGCTTCCTACAACAGAAGAACGTCCATACTTGCAGATGTATTGAGAACTGAATTACTAAATTCAACTATAGCTACTGTGTTGGTCATTCTCATTACACCCTCACCTGGTACTCTTTAAGAAAGGTAGACTTATGGGGTTGATGAGATGGATAAATCAAATTGAAAATGTATTTCTTCCTCTTAAAATGCATTAAATCCTCAGCATACATGTTCCCTTCTGTTGCCTTATGAGGTGAGGGTTGGGGAGGGTTTTGGAAGGTCTACCATTTTGAACGGGCAAGTTCAAATTCAATGATTAAACTGAATAAATTGAAACTCAGCTCTTTTAGTTTTTTCAATCTTACAGTAATGTGACAACTTCTAGGATCAATTTTAAAGCTGAATTAAAAGCACAATTATGAACACTCAGTTTTATTTTGACTTATGACACGGTAGAAAGAAATCTGAGTACTGAAAAATTGATGCTTTTGAACAGGGTGTTGGAAAAGACTCTTGAGAGTCCCTTGGACTGCAAGGAGATCCAACCAGTCAATCCTAAAGGAAATCAGTCCTGAATATTCATTGGAAGGACTGATGTTGAAGCTGAAGCTCCAATACTCTGGCTACCTGATGCGAAGAACTGACTCATTGGAAAAGACCCTTGCTGGGAAAGACTGAAGGCGGGAGGAGAAGGGGATGACAGAGGATGAGACGGTTGGATGGCATCACCAACTCGATGGACATGAGTTTGAGCAAGCTCTGGGAGTTGGTGATGGACAGAGAAGCCTGGCGTGCTGCAGTCCATGGGATCACAAAGAGTCAGACATGACTGAGCTACTGAAATGAACTGAACTGATGCCATGGTCATAAGTCTTGTTTCAGGAGTTTTAACAGCAGCTAAATGTGAACTATCCACTGGTGTTCTTAGGTTTTATGATACAGGAAAAAAATGTCAGATAACAGTAGAACTCAATGTAGATTTAAATTGTCACAACACCATTTCCATATGTCTTCCTTCCTTTACTAGGATGTTGCAAAATTCTTGTTTATTTGATCTTCTTTTATCTCTTGTGCAAGTTCTCCATATAAGAAGGGTTGACTAACCAATAAAAGGTATTTTAAAAGGTTACCCTCCCCATTGAATTCTGCCTTCAGTCAGTCTGCATCAATATTATACCATTTCTGGTCATCAGATATGAGAGAGAGTTTTTACCTTTAGCTACAAAATATATTCATGGGAAGAAAGTGAACAAATTATCACATTACCACAATTCTAACATGTGCATTTGTACATATTAAAGTTTCTGAAATGAGATAAAACTTGCAATCTATATTCACATTTAAGGGAGTTGTGTTTCTTTGATCCACAACATCTATAATTAAATCAAGTGTATCACTTGATCTCATATGTCTTAAATGTGATAAAATATGATATTAGTTGTTTTTTAGGCCCCAACACTACTGTCATGGTTTGAGGATTAGAACACATTTTATTATTAGGCTAATGTTATGGAATAATATAATGATAAATTTTAAGACTATAAAACAGTAAGGAGTGGCTTTTATAGTAATGTGCATTGACTTTTTATTAATAATGTATTGTCTATGAAAAAGAATTTCATGAAGGCAGAATATGTAGAACAGAAATTATAGCTATAACTATAATGACAGTGAATAGTGACTTCAGTGGCATTTAACAGATGTTCTATTTTCTAAGTAACAGCTGCTTGATGCATTCATTGTACCAAGTTAATGATCTGCTAGTGTTATTTCACTTCACAGATAAATTACTGTGCTCTCTTTAAAAAAAAGATATGCAATTTTTCATGGGAATGAAGTGCAACAGACTTTAGAAATAAGTAATAGTTCTCATGCTTTTACAGCGAAGAAGAATGATAAGTTGAGGCAATTATCCAGATAATCTAGGACCAGAGGCCAGATCTCTTTAAACTGTGAAAGGTGATTGTTTGAGGAAAAAAAAATACAGGACATGGTTGGCTGAACTGAACATAGATTTCCTAAGACTGCTTGTATTGCATTAGCTAATAGGTCTCAAACTGTGCTGAATATTAGAGATTTAGAGACACTGACCTCACAGTCCAATTAAATCAGAATTTCTGGGGGTGGGCCCTCAACACTGATAGGCTTTTAAGGTTCTCAGATGATTTCAGTGTGCAACCAACACTGAGAACCACTGGCAAAACAGAATGAAACATTCTGTCACGTGACTGTCATTAAATTTTAGGAATAAAGTGCAGCCAAAGGAGAGAAGGATAACTGAGTAAAGTTATAATTGTTGTTCTTAATGTTGACTATTATAAACATTTGTCCCTGAAATACATGTGAAAATCATGACTCGTTACATCAGTGACTAGACATCAATTGTTTTGTGTTATTTAATACTCAGCATTTATGTACGTGTATGTGTGTGTGATTCTCACAGGTAACTCTTGGTATCCTAAGACTGTGTTAAGAAAAACTAATGGGCAATGTATGCAAAATGGTAAATATGAACTATCGAAAATGCTGAAGGATTTAAACTATCAAAGGACCAATTATTTTTCTAGGGAATTATATTTAACCATTTTAATCTTTAGCTAACACTGTGGATATTAAAAGGCTTTAATCTGGCAGAATTATTTAACTGGCTTTGAACTTTTGACTACTGAAATTAAATGAGGAATAAAAGAAATCTCTTAGTGGTTAAAGTCAGTAAATCATGTAGATTAAACTTTGCTGAAGCTTATATTTTTCCAAACATAATGATCATCAGAGATATAAACTTCTATTTAATTACATAAATATTTTTCTATGGTTAGATTTTTGTGTTCAACTGATATGCTAAACAATTGTAGCCAGTAATGGGATAGTCAGAATTGATTTATTTAAATCTGTCCTCCAAAAAAAATTAAAAAAATAAATAAATAAATAAATCTGTCCTCCAGAATGCTTCCTCTGTGTCTTCATTTTAGAACATTACCTACTCATCATTTCATCAGGACACTGACTACTCAGCCAGACGGAGACATCTTTTGCAACCCTCCTTGAAGGCTAGATACGATCATGTGACTCAGATCTACCAAGTGGAATTCTGGCTTATTTCTTACAGCCACCTAGCCTGCACTTAAATACATGAATGTTATTGATTCCCAATAAATAGAAATATAATGTTTGTTTTTGTGATAGGAGAAAAAGAAAAGTAAGGCCAATGTAACTTTTAATCTGTATGCTCTGTACACTCACTACTCTAATGATTTCACAATATATATGATCCTGAACTAGTAACTGTAAGTCAATATCTTATCTCTAACAAATCTATTCTGAACAGGAAGAAAAAAGAAATTCATTCTCTACTGTTTATTTGAAAATAAAGTGTAGTTAATAAATCTTTACAACTGCATGTCATCCAAATCTACATGAAGAAAATCAGTTTTCAGTTTTGGTCTCACTGTAGGACTAAGTTTTTACATAATGCAATTAAAGTTCCCAAATTTGGTTAATCCAGATATAAATCTTGCATTAAAAATAAAGCACAGATATCTTAAACATATAGTTAATGCAGGCATGGGTTTGTTAATTTAAAAAAAATTGAGGAAGCGGGTTGTGCTATGATTGATTTTTTTCTAAGTGACCAGTGGCTTGGCAAAGTTTAAGGTGAAAACACACTATTAATATCAACTATTTAGTTTATATCAACATACTTTCAAGTAATCCAGTAATATGTCAACTGAAAAAAAAATTAAGCTATTGGTGCTTTGACCTTGAATTGTAGAGAACAATGATGTCTGACTGGCTGTCAGAGAAACACTAAGAATCCACAAGCTGAGGATTAAGAGAAACCCAGGGCTGTTTGGGGAGAAGGCAATGGCACCCAACTCCAGTCTCTTGCCTGGAAAATCCCATGGACGGAGGAGCCTGGTGGGCTGTAGTCCATGGGGTCGCTAGGAGTCGGACATGACTGAGCAACTTCACTTTCACTTTTTACTTTCATGCATTGGAGAAGGAAATGGCAACCCACTCCAGTGTTTTTTCCTGGAGAATCCCAGGGACGGGGGAGCCTAGTGGGCTGCCGTCCATGGGGTCGCACAGAGTTGGACACCACTGAAGCGACTTAGCAGCAGCAGCAGCAGCAGGGCTGTTTGGTGGTGGAAATGACAGGGGCCATAAAGACCCCATGAGATTTTTTATGATTGTGACATCAATAACTTGCTCATCTTGCAAGTTTGTCCAGCCTAACTGTCTGAAGTCTCTGCATCTTTGCCTTCCTCATGGTTGTGGGGTCCATCTGAATAGTCTCTCTTAACCAAGCTAGGGAACACAGAGTCACATCTTTGAACTGACTTTCTGACTAATGATGTATATATATTTTAAGGACTTATTCAGAACCTACCTAATTCTAAATAACCATTGGAGAAAATCTTGCTGAAGGTTCCCACTGGCTTTAGTGTGATTCTGAAATATACAGTTCAACTACTGATGAATTTTTGAGGAAAGGGAAAATGAAGCATGATAATATTTACAGTTCTATTATTGTTGTACATTAACAGCTCCTTAAAAAATCAAATTACACTATGTCCTCATATATGTTAAAAATAACCTTCAGTGATATGGGTTTTACCTTTCCCCAGGCAACTTCAGAATCCAAATTACTAGGCATTCCTTCAACTGCTGATCTCTTTGTCAGTTCCAAATCTGTAGCTGCCAGCCATTCTGTCAAGGCATTCATTTCCTTTCGCATCTTACGGGACAATTTCAAGCATTTCTCCAACTGTTGCTTTCTTTCTGTTACCTGAAAAGAATGACCATAAAATGTAATTTGGTTTACTTTTTCTTTTCTTTTTTTTTTTTTTTTTTTTGTTGATATATGGCAAAACCAATACAATATTGTAAAGTTGGTTTACTTTTTCAACTCAAGTTTAATTATGGCTACTTAATTGGAACTTTCATATTTTTGTCATTTTAAAATAACCTTCTTCTTACTTGAAAAAAATCATATTTTAGAAATATTATGTATTCTGAATATTAATAGTGAATAAACACAGTCTATGAAAGATGAGATCCTTTATCCAAAAGATAGCATCCTGTATCAGGGAGAAGGAAAAGCTACTATTATTTTCTCTAATATAAATAAAATTAATTTATGGCCACAGTTTTTAAATAAATAAAAGGATATAAGTCAAACTGAAGACATGGCATGTTTCTTTTAGAAAACGTTCAATCATCTGTCAAAGAGATGGGCAACATTTACAATCCTCTATATGGGTGTTCTTTGGAGGGACTGATGCTAAAGCTGAAACTCCAATACTTTGGCCACCTCATGCAAAGAGTTGACTCACTGGAAAAGACTCTGATGCTGGGAGGGATTGGAGGCAGGAGGAGAAGGGTACAACAGAGAATGAGATGGCTGGATGGCATCACTGACTCAATGGATGTGAGTCTGAGTGAACTCCGGGAGTTGGTGATGGACAGGGAGGCCTGGCGTGCTGCGATTCATGGGGTCGCAAAGAGTCAGACATGACTGAGCGACTGAACTGAACTGAACTGAACTGATATACAAATGAGGCTCGCCCTTGCTGTTAAGTAATCAAAATGGGCAAAAAATACTATTTGTCTCAGAGGCAAAAATATTTGTAAAATATTTAGAACAGTTGATTTTATTGTCATTGCATCATTGAAGTGTCTCACTTTAGCACAAAAACAACACAATAGGTCACTTTCTCCTTAAACATTAATTTATCATTTAAAGGGAGTAAAAAAGTTAGCACCATAACACAGTTTTACCCTCATTAATAGAGAAAATCATGATTTAATCCTGTGTTTCAGTTCTCAGTGTTTAAAACTAAGACTCTCAAAGTCAAATTCTTCCATGTTCTTACACAGAGAATGAACAAATTTGTGTTTCTCCACCACTCTTCTGATGTTCCTACATCTTAGGAATGGGTTGGTTGGCTTTAATAAAAAGCCCAGAATCTATTATCTCTTGATATATATGTGGGTGTGTAAACAAAAATAGAATAAATAAAAATCCATGATATATGAGCTCTGAGAAGATATACACACATATATATTTTGTTGCTGTTGTTTAGTCTCTAAGTCATGTCTGACTCTTTTGGTACCCCATGGACTGTAGCCCACCAGGCTCCTCTGTCCATGGGATTTCCCAGGCAAGAATACTGGAGTGCATTGCCATTTCCTTCTCCAGGGGATCTTTCTGACTCAGAGATCGAGGTCGAACCCACATTTCCTGCTTAGAGATGGATTCTCTACTACTGAGCCACCAGGGAACCACCCCCCCATATATATATACACATATACATATATGTATATATTTTTTACAACCAATAATGCAGCCATAAGCATGAAGAAATAGCACAGTGAAGATTTTTTTAATTAAATGTTGCAATGAAAATAAATACCCTGAAATTTTGAGACAAATACAAATATTCAACAAAATTTGCTTCTTTAACAGAGGTGTGCACACATTTGTTGAAGCTGCAAATTCAATGTTTGTTTTACAGATCTTTCCTACTATTCTTCCCTTCAGAGAAGTGAAAGCATTTGCCATTTTGAGTGTAAGGATTTTATTTGTGTGTAGCAGGAAAAAATATACACCTTCATGGTGTGTTTCTATGCATAGTTATTTTTTCTATGCATTATTGATAGAAAAGAATTCTAGATTCAGTATTTCAAAGAAATTCTATCTTCCCAGAGCTCATGCCTTATTGATTTTTATTTATTTGATTTTGTTTATATCCAGCTAAATATGTTTTAATAAAACAGGAGATACTGCCATCTTAAGGAAAATTGAGTTTTACACTTTTTCTTATTTTGCTGGAGAAATGATACATTTAAAATAGTGCCACCTGCAGTAGAAACTTTCAGCCATCACTGTTTCATGAACACTTAAACATGTACCTGAGGCTGACATGAATATTGAGACTTTGAGTATGAGCATTTGAAGTTGCAATGAGTATTGCTATTTATGTATATTGTCATATAATTTAAAGTATACAAGGGCCATTTAAGGAACTGTAAGTATTATTATATCTATATTGCTAGTTGTAATATCTCTTGATGAAACGAAATAGATTTAGATAAGAAACTCTTTGATTTTTAGTCAATGAACAATTAAGCTAAGTTGGTAATATTAATCAAACTAATGAAACTGTTTTAAGAAAAGGATCATGGATGGAACTGAAATTCCTGCAAATCGATAAGTTGAAACCTAAGCCCGCATGTGACCTGTATCTGAATACAGGCTGTTTAGACAGTAATTAAGGTTAAATGAAGTCATAAGGATGTGACCCTAATCAGACTGGATTATGGCCCTACTAGCAGAGGAAGGAAAAGTTATCCCTCCCACTCTTTCCATCCCTCTCATCCTCTTCTTTCCTCCCCTCCATCCCTCATACTCTCCCTCCCTCTCCATTGTGTAAGAATACAGTAAGAAAGTGGCTTTCTGCAAGCCAGGGTGAGGGTCCTTACTAGACTGACACCTTGATCTTGAACTTCTTAGCCTCCAGAACTGTGAGAAACAAAATATTCTTGTTTAAGCCACCTACTCTATGGTATTTTGTCATGGTAGCCTAAGCTGATTAATACAAAAATTAACATATATAGACTGAACTAAGGCAAGTAAAAATGATATAAAATCTGAATATAATTAAAATAGAATGGCTTGTATATTTATACAAAAGGATAATAGATTAAGATATCCCATTTCCTTTGTTTTCATAAAAGAAAACCATCACTGCTGAAGGTACTTAGAAGATTTAAATATGGACATTTTTTTCTCAGGAAGGGAATATGTGACTTTGCCATTTTCTGTAATATGATATGTATACATATTCCCTTTACCACTAATGTTTCTAAATCTTTATTTCAAAAATAAATGCCTGCCCTACATTTTTTTCAGTGTTCTGTCATGTTTTTAAAACTAAGTATGATTTCTTAGTAATCATTCATTTTGCTTTAATGATATTACTTAGTGCCAAATGGGTAGATAAACATACACTTTCAAACATGTATTTTCAGGAATAAATAGGTCTTTATATCCTCAGAAGAACCATTCACTCCTTAATAATAATCAACTCAGGGCACTAATAGTCTTCTAATGTCATTTTTACTGTTCTAAATTCTAAGTGATTTATTCTACATTATTTATGTTAAATTTTGGAGAAGGCAATGGCACCCCACTTCAGTACTCTTGCCTGGAAAATCCCATGGATGGAGGAGCCTGGTAGGCTGCAGTCCATGGGGTCGCTCGAGTCGGACACGACTGAGTGACTTCACTTTGACTTTTCACTTTCATGCATTGGAGAAGGAAATGGCAACCCACTCCAGTGTTCTTGCCTAGAGAATCCCAGGGACGGGGGAGCCAGCTGGGCTGCCGTCTATGGGGTCACACAGAGTCAGACATGACTGAAGCGACTTAGCAGCAGCAGCATATTAAATTTACTCTTGCAAAGACCTTGTGCAAATTCTTCAAGGCAAAGAAAAGGCCCAGGCAATAATTTATACTTGAAAAAGCAGACTCTTTCAAAATATGTGAAATATAAATTAGAAGGTTTTTAAAATAAATAATTTAGACTTTTTAAGATATCAATTGTACATAATTACTGACTCTTGCTTTACAATATATAAGGAAAGTGGGAAGTGCCCAGTGTTTATGGTTTCAGACTGCCAACTAATAAGAATCATTATTTTCAGATTTTCATTTGAATCTAAAATTCACTTTCTCTCAGTGATAAGTAATTTGCAATTCGTAGCTTTAGGTCATAACCTTCAATCTACTTTCAGGGTGCAGTATTACAATTCTGCCTCTGCATGGCTAGTCCTCAAATGTGGGCAAGCATTTACATTTGTGTCTAAGATGAAGTGACAATTTTCTCATTGATGTTGTTATATTAAATAAAATTGGAAACCTGAGCTGTAAAAATATTAATAGACTCTTTTCTCCAAATTGGTCTCAGTAAAGCTGTTTCTATGTAGAATGTATCAATTCCATTATACCTAAAAATAAGTAGGCATCTTAGTTTGTAAAATTACCAGCCTTTCAGTCATCACAAGTAAATATATACAATGAAAAGAAGGGACAGGTTTAGAACAATGGAACTCTTTCAGAACTATCTGATGGACCAATAAAAATGTCTCTGAGTTTTATGTATTTTTTAATATGGTCTGCAATGTAGAGACTCACTAATTATTGTTTCTAAATAAGAATCACACATGGGAATGTATCTCTATGTATGTATATATGTCTGTCTGTATGTATATATATCTGTATCCATGTATACATGTATCTATCTGTAGGAAGTAAATGATTTAGACTTTCTAACATATCAATCGCACATAATTACTGACTCTTGCTTTACAATATATAAGAAAACTGGGAAGTAGCCAGTATTCATGATTTCAGCACACACCTTTGCTCCCAGCTCATTATAATGCAGTTTCAAAGCCGTTACTCTTTCATCAAGCTCTTTAGGGTTTTCCGTCTGCTTCTTCTGTACAATTTGACGTCCAGTTTTAATCACCATTTCCACTTCAGACTTCACTTCACTCAGACTTTTATACAAGTTCTAAGTTAAAACATAAAACAAAATAGAATAAGCAATAGTGTCTGATTCATACTATCATTAAAAAAAAAATTTGAGTAGAGATCACCTGAATTGCTATTTTATGGTTTCAGTTTTAACAAAGTAGCATTTTGCAGCTGTGGTCAATATTTAGCTTTTGAAATTTCTTATTGATTTAATTCTTCTAGTTGTAATTACATGTACATACACAGGCATGCATATTGTGCAGTTATTCTTACCAAAGTAAGGGTACATCATGCATATATTTAATTCTTCATCCCATGTTTACAAAGTTCATTTTTAAAAGCTATATGACTTCTATTTTAAATTTTGTAATTATATAATTCTAGCTGTGACTTGGGAAAAATTCATTTACTCATTCCCCAGGTGTTTATTGAATGCCTATTTATACTAGACAGTATTTGAGTCACTAGAGAATCAGTGGTGGCCAAGCTAGACACTATTCTCACAGTGCTACGTTATAGTTGGGTTAAAATGTCTGAATTGCCAGATTGTAATTCTAACACATATTAAATCACATAAAAGGAGGGAATATAATCTTAAATGTTAATAAAATGATATAAATTTATTTTCTTAATGGAGCTGATCAATTAAATGTAGACTAATATAAAGTATTACCTAAAACTCATAAGTACATCACAGCTCTAAAGAACACATATATTGGTTCACAACAGTATCCTGCTGTAACAAATCCTCATTAAACAAGTGTCATAGCTTTCTCTTGTAGTTACTTTACTTGGAAAGATACGTATGTTTGAATGTATGTGTGTATGTACGCATGCATATGTGTACACATGTATATGTATACAGGCATATGTAATAGTTTACATTATATATTGTCACATTAAGTTGTTCAATGGTGAGTCTGAACAACAAATACTTATTGGCCCTGAGAAATAAAGTTGCTAGTAGGTATTACAAGTACTGTTATTTGGGAGTTGGAATAGAAATTAAGTTTGCTTTTTTTCCTTTTCAGTTTAAAATCAATGAAAACAAAGCATTTTGTGAACGCTGAGCAATTATCCTATTCATTAAGGCTACATACATAACTATTTTCACCTTAATTCTCCCTTTGGTGATCACTTGAAGTTGTTAATATTCCTTTATTAATACTTGCGAGTTCTTTCTGAGCTTTTCATTTTTTTTAATTAATTTACTTCTTTTAGAAAATATAAATATATCTGGGTATTTATAAACATTTAAATCATTAACTGTCACACTGGGATTCAATTCCTAAATTCTGGAATCCGAGATATTTCCAAATGACTATTTTAAATGTTAAAAAAAAAAAAAAACTTTAAATGTTAATGATTTACTTTTATGAAAATGAAAGTCGCTCAGTCATGTCCGACTCTTTGCAAACCCATGGACTACATATTCCATGAAATTTTCTAGGCCAGAATACTGGAGTGGGTAGCCTTTCCTTTCTCCAGGGGATCTTCCCAACCCAGGTTTCCTGCATTGTAGGTGGATTCTTTAGCAGCTGAGCCACAGAACTGATAGCCAATTTCATCACTTCATTCAATAGAGAGAATATTTATCATTAAGAAAGGGAAATAAGTTTTTACATGTGTTTGTGTTCATGTTTTTAAGACTTTAACAGAACAAAAATCTTGAAAGCAAAGGCCATGATTGTGGTGTTGGAGAAGACTCTTGAGAGTCCCTTGGACTGCAAGGAGATCCAACCAGTCCATTCTGAAGGAGATCAGCCCTGGGATTTCCTTGGAAGGAATGATGCTAAAGCTGAAACTCCAGTACTTTGGCCACCTCATGCAAAGAGTTGACTCATTGGAAAAGACTCTGATGCTGGGAGGGATTGGGGGCAGGAGGAGAAGGGGAAAACAGAGGATGAGATGGCTGGATGGCATTACCAACTCGATGGACATGAGTTTGAGTGAACTCTGGGAGTTGGTGATGGACAGGGAGGCCTGGCGTGCTGCGATTCATGGGGTCGCAAAGAGTCGGACACGACTGAGCGACTGAACTGAACTGAGCATCTTAATAATGAAAAATACAAATGTTGTAAAGAAAATATATCCTTATGGAAGGATGACCTGAATTGGTCCTAACATTTAAACCAGAAGCAGAAACAGATGATAAAGAATCCACCTGCAATGCAGGAGACCTGGGTTCGATACCTAGGTTGGGAACATTCCCTGGAGAAGGGGAAGGCTACCCACTTCAGTTTTCTTAGGCTTTCCTGGTGGTTCAGATGGTAAAGAATCCACCTGCAGTGTGGGAGACCTGGGTTTGATCCATGGGTTGGGAAGATCCCCTCGAGAAGGGAAAGGCTACCCACTCCAGTATTCTTGCCTAAAGAATTTCATGGACAGAGGATCTTGGTGGGCTAAAGTCCATGGAGTCACAAAAGAGTCAGACACAACTGAGCAACTTTCACCTGAGAAATTAAGGTGACTTGTTTGGATCACCTGAGAAACAGATTGAGGAAACACTTTAATCTGTTTCCTCTGTACTGAGCTGAGTTGGGGCATAGTAATACCTGGCTATAGGTAGCGTTTTGCTTTTTTTTTTTCCAGTTCATAATGACTAACAGAAAAGATTTATGAAGTACCATTAGAGACTTGTTCCTAGAAGAATGAACAGCTTGCCCTCTGTGAATATATTTAGCCATGATGATTATGTACTTAGGTCATTTTGCTTTCAATTTTTTGAAAAAATATAAGATAACATGTACTCCCATGTATTCCCAATGTTACTTATCTAATATATATGCTGCTGCTGCTGCTAAGTCGCCTCAGTCGTGTCTGATTCTGTGCGACCCCACAAACGGCAGCCCACCAGGCTCCTCTGTCCCTGGAATTCTCCAGGCAAGAACACTGGAGTGGGTTGCCATTCCTCTAATATATATAACTATATTCAAAATTTCTCTTGGGGGTAAGAATATTTATAATAATGATGCCACTTTCATGCATTGGAGAAGGAAATGGCAACTCACTCCAGTGTTCTTGCCTGGAGAATCCCAGGGATGGGAGAGCCAGGTGGGCTGCCATCTCTGGGGTCGCACAGAGTCGGACACGACTGAAGCGACTTAGCAGCAGCAGCAGCAAAATGCAGCTTTCCTTACTACGCAATATTGCTGAATAAAATTTATTCCATAATTTTTCACAAATACAATTTTTGTTTACAAAGAATATTTTCCCATTCATAATGATATGATGATAATGAACCTAAGGGTTTCTTTTTCATTTATGTTATGGAACAGAAGCAGAAACAATACTTTAAGCACAAAGTGCTCAATAGACAAACTTTTTCCCTTTAATGTTAATAGCACTCTGTGTTTTCTATGTGGATTTCTACCTTGACATTCCATAGTACACACAGATTTATATTAATACTTGTATTACTCTAGTAGATGACTTCATAATTCAGCTCCATGTTATCAGAGAAGTCATCTGGCTTGGTGAATTTTCAATAACTGCAACAAAGAACACTACTCGAAATCCTTTTAGTGAAGATTTACACTACAGGATAATTATATCTTCCATACCTATTTATTCTGTCTTTGTTGTCTGGCAGAATTTCATTGCATATCCAGGCCTGACTTTAAATGGAAAGATACTAGGATTTGGAGTAAGCATGCCTGGCTTGGAATCTTGCTTTTGCTTTGCACTTGATGTTTGTCTTTAAATTCTCTCATTGAACCTGTGGCCCTGAGAATTAAGGGCTTCCCTGGCAGTTCAGCTGGTAAAGAATTCACCTGCAATGCAGGAAACCCCAGTTTGATCCCTGGGTCAGGAAGATACCCTGGAGAAAGGATAGGCTACCCACTCCAGTTTTCTTGGGCTTCCCCAGTGGCTCAGATGGTAAAGAATCTGCCTGCAATGCAGGAGACCTGGGTTTGATCCCTGGGTTGGGAAGATCCCCTGGAGAAGGGAAAGGCTACTCACTCTAGTATTCTTGCCTAGAGAATTCCATGGACAGAGAAGCCCGAGTCCGACATGACTGAGCAACCTTCACCTGAGAATTAAAGATGACTTGTGTGGATTGCTTTGCTTCCTTGGCACTCATTTCTAGAATCGTTTTTACTATTGCAGATACTTTCACTGTTGCTGTTTCCAGACCAGTATATTCTTTTTCAGGATTTCCATTTTAAAATATTTTCAAAGTTCTATAAGAATTAAACAAAGATGATATTCTGCATAGTCCTTGGAAAATTATAGACTCAAAGAAGACATTTGCAGAAGGGACATTAAGCAGCTACTATTTCAATAATAGTTCTTGTCTCTCAATTCACTTGTGCAAATTTTTGTTCTTATACCAAATACTGTTCTCCTCATTCCAATAAGGAAGTCAAGGGGTAGCTGCATATTTGCCATCAGCAATACATACCACACAATGATTTAACTGTGACTGTACTACTTCCTGTTCAACACTCTTTGTTTCCAGTGCGGGCAAGTGCATCTTCACTTCATCTAAAATCATCTTACTTTCCTGTAGACGCTGCTCAAAATTGGCTGGCTTCTGGAACAATCGAAATTTCATGGAAACATCTTGCATTTTTTTCTGTAAAGACAGTGTAAGAAAACATGGATTTTATTTTGCCTTCCGAACAATAACCAGTCATACTTTTGTTAATGTATTTTCCTTTATTCTGGAAGATACACAAGGCTAGAAATAAAAACAAACTAAAGCAACACATTTTCCATTTGTCCAGCACAAAGAACACATGCATTTGGGAGAATTCAGCAATCATTCTTAATGTGATACTAAATAAAAGACAATTTATTAATCTATTTTATCCTTAAAATGTATAATTCAATATAGTATGTATCATTTATTTATCATTTGTAGCTTTCAAATAATGCCCTTAACCTCAATTTGTTAGTAAGCAAGTTATCTAATGTAAAAAATATTTTAATATCCAACTAAAACGAGGTCCTTAGTTAATGGAATAATATGTACCTGTGCCACTTCAATTTGGGATAGTACCCGTTGAGCAGTTTCCTTTCCTTGGTAATGTTTCTTCATTTCTTCTAAACTGATCTCATGACTTGTCAAATCAGATTGGATTTTCTGTTGGGAGGACAGCATTATAAGTCAGCATGCTCTGCAAATTATTGCAAAGAACAAGTCACTTTCCAAAAAAATGAAATTCAGAAACTCTCTCAAAACATTATTACAATGTAGCCAGCCCATTACAACATGACAATAAGCAGATTTTTTTTATACTTACCCAAAACTATGAAAAACGAAATGACTTAGTTATCTCCTATTGGGATTATTAATAAAAATTAATTATCCTTTTGAATCAATGTTCACGAACAGCTATTTCAGATATAATTTTTAGTAGGAAGTATCTATTTATTTTGAAGAAAAGCATGCTTTACTGAACATTTTTCTGTACTCCTGAAACACTGTAAATCAATTATACTTCAACAACAACAAAAGAAAAGCAAAGTTTAAAAAGAAAAAGTTAAACGGTCATGGACTTGATAGAAAAAAACAGAAGGAGGGCTTGGAAGAGACGTGGTTATTGTCTAACTGGCCACAAAAGTCCTGACTAAGGGAAATATGGACTTGTATACAAATCTCTGAAATATTAGTTCCAGGATGAAAGAATACTATCACGGTCCCATGTCTTTTTTAAAAAAAAAATATGGTTGTTTTGCATACGACACACATTTTCACAATTTAAGAATCTATCATCTTGTCGTAGTTTCTTGTAATTTCTGAATTATTTCCATAAGCAGGTGTCAATATCACATGTGTCAGATGGATCTTCCAGGGACTGAGGTAGGCTTCAGAGCAGATTACTGAAGGGGCAGGGGACGCTCTCCCAGGTAGAGAGCCTCAGACTGTGATGCAGATTTGACAAGGTTTATGTTAACCCAGTGAGGAGCCCTGGAAAAGCCCCACATTGAACAGAGACAGCCAAGTCCTACATTCATCTCATGCTCAGTCACTGGTTGGGGCTCTTCTAGAAAGAATGTGGTCTCAGCTCAAAAACTGGGTTGGATTCGGAAAGGGCTGGAGTTGGGGGCTGTGAGCTTCACTGAAGGTGATCTGAGCCGCCCACTTCTGTGATCACCACAAGCACAGTTACTAACAGACACACCTAGGGAGCATATACTTATATCTAATATGTGAAAGTTACATTCTTTTACCTTTGAATTTACATTAAACTTTGACCAAAAACAAGATGATAGCTTTTATTAATTAAAAAAAAAAAAAAAAAAAAAAAGCTAACTGTTGCAGCAATAAGTCATAATGGGAAAGTTGCATGTGAACAATATTCCTTAATAGTGATCTTTACTAAGAAATTCTAGGCTATATTTCAGTTAAATTTCAAACATCTAGGAAAGGGAAGTTAAATGCCTCTACTGCCTTGCTTTCTGATACATACTTAATAGCTTCCTACAGAGATTGATTTTTAGACTTTAAATAACCAAAAGAATTTCTATGATTTTCTAAAATGAGAAAAGACATGTATGATCAAGTTGTATTTAAAAGAATGCCTGTATTTGACTTATACACTTCTGAGCCAGTTACAGGAGTGGGTCATATCCTGCAGTGTGCAGAGACAAAAATGACAAAATCATTCACTTCTTTCTATCAGATCCAGCAAAAATTAGCTACTGGTCAAATTATACTAATTTAAATGTAAGTCATAGGCAGATTATCATAAATAAGAGAAGAAAATGATTAGCTTATACCACAGGACCCATAAAATTTTCACGCACAACAATTCGTATAATGCATATTAGCATAACCTAATTCACACCAATTGGAGTCAATTGCAGTACATATTACTGGAAAATAACACCAGTTTGCTTAGCAGTTACCAAAGAGAACTACAGCCCTGAAATGAGTAATACGAATTATTCCAAGAAAATGGGTTAAGTGGTAGAGTTTTTCAGAATACAAGGTTATAAATGTACAGATACACCTTGATATTAATCCTTAGCATATTGATCCTAACAATTATAAAGGTAAAGTAAGTACCACTTACTTATGTGATTAGAATTCTGGTTTAAAGTAGAGCAAAGACTCAAGCAAATCTCTATATATTTTTACTATATATAATATCTTCAGTGGTTGAAGTATGACATTGCATAAGAAATAGCAGCATGCACATATTCTCCAGGAACCAAAGAATTTGGGATTAGGGGTCCATATTAGTGCATCACTGGGGGCATCAGATGCTTTAGGGTGTTTATGGTCTTGACTTCTTAGGTGGAAAATGCTCACCCCTTCAGAATGGTGGGTCACTAACAACCATGTCTCTGTCACATAACTGGCTACCCCCAAGACATGTAATTATAGCATGAGGAATGCTTATGTCCAGTTAGGTCCATCAGGTTCTCTCTCAGAACTGACAGAAGAAAGTCTGGTCAAGCTCTGTGGGTGCATGGAACTTTCTTATGTATGAGACTGGGCTTATGAAGTCCCTAGTTTGCACTGTTAGTTTAGGAAGAGCAAAGGCCCATGACCAGAGAGAGAAAAAAAGAGACACATTAACAAATATATTGATGGCTTTCAAACATAGGCTGAAGTAGACAGCAACTGCCAAAGATGGCTGCAACAAGAGTGCCAATACCATATGCTCCTCTTACCATTCCCCCATTAAGAGGCAGAGTTTATTTCTTCACCTCTTTAAATCTAGGTTAGCCCTATGATAGCCTTGACTGGTATAACAAGGCAAAAGTAATGATTTGCCATTTATGGGAAAAGCTCTTAACTGGGCTAGCAACTTTCACTTCTCCACTTTTGGAACACTCAACTCTTAGGAACCTGTGGGTTCCCTCTTGGAACCCATCTGACATGCTCTGAAAAGCCTAAGCCACACAGAGAGGCTGTGGAGAAGTGTTTCCATAGAGTCCCAGGAGAGCTTTCACCTCACAGGGAGCATCATCTTCTAGACATGAGGGAGCCATATTGGATGTTCAGTCCATTTGAGCTTACAAGTCACCATGGTACCCGCCCATAAATAAAAACAATCACATGAGAGATTCCAAGAGAAACCATCCAGCTGACCCTTCTCAATTCACAAACCATTAGAGAAACTGATGATTTGCTGTTACAAGTGACCAAAACACAGGCTCTAATCCTTTCCTGAGTAAAAACTTTATGCTCACTCTTGATTTCCATGAGGCATTGCTATGTCCTTATGACCATCTCCCCTCCCTCATTTTTGTTTTTGCTTTAGTTAATTCGATGTTGCTACTTGTACTTAACTGTCCTAAAGAGTATACTGGATATGCAAGGAGATGAGAGCTTTAAAAACAAATTAATGAGGGAAGATGAGGTGTGGACAGGGCACTAAACCACATGAAGAGTTAGCAGAACTGAAATAATGCATAGAGAGTTCATGCTTATCCCGAAATATAACTAGAAATACAGGTGGGAATGAGGTATTAAATAACCTCATATAGTAAAAGAAAAAAATTGTAGTATTTTTAATCTGAAGTTAAAGTTTAAATTTTAAAAGTGATCAGAATCACAGAGAATAGTTTTACTGCTACTACTTACTCTAATTAATAAAGCAATTCATAATGAGAGAATGCTTCCATAAACTCTGTAATCCTTTGATATGAATTTGTGTTTTGTTATTCACCATATAGAGCTACATATGTGTGTGTATCTTTCTTTTCAAAGCAGCAGCATACTCCTATACAAACAGCCTTTATTTTAGTGCACTCAACCATTAGAGGGAAGTAGAAAGGGAGGGCCAGGAGACTACCATGGAGAAGACAGAAATTTAAGGGATGGGAGAAAAAGGGAAACACTGAAGAAAGATAAGCAACAGTCTAACAGAAGGACAAAAGGGACAACCAGGAAAGAGAGAGGTTGCCACTGAAATCAAGTATGTGAGAGATTTAAGAATGAGTGAGAGGTGGACAATGTCAATTTTGAAATAGATCAAATAAGAATAAGCGCTATTAATAATAAGGGCATATTAGCTGGTCAATGAGCACTGTAGCTGGGACAGAGTCAGTGGATGGTGAAAGTAGAAATCAAATTTTCAAGGGCTGGAATCTGATTAAGGACAAGGAAAAGCCCTTATAAAAACATTTGAAATCAGTTTTGAAGACTTCTCTCCACATGAAATGTAGGACAGTAGAATTGAACATGTGTTAAGGCCATGCAAAAGGAGCCACTGGATGAAGCTTTTAAAAAAAAAATGCATGAACTTAATGTATTACAAAAAACCCTGGAGGAAATGAGAGAAAATGGAGTGAAGGGCAAAAATCTATAATCAATGGAAAATATTGACAGGTAGAGGAGTGCCACTTTTTCAGAAGCCAAAGGTAACACCTAAAGATGATTCTGGATGTGGAGAAGTGCAAAGTGCAATGCTTCCTACTTGATGCTCTCTGGGAATCAGCATAGATAAAGCTGGGTTTAAATCTCAGGGTTCTGATTTGCCACCTGGTCAAAACAACGCACTTTTGAGCCTCTTTCGAGGGAGAGGAGTTGGTCATAAGAACACAGTAATGCCTCATGGAAATCAAGGTGAGCATAAACTTTTCTCATCTCTAAACGTACGGTCATAATGACAAGCCAGCAATGAAGCACAGCCATAATCAGTAGGCAGAGTACATGGGAAAATTCTTACGTCCGCAGTAGATAACTCTATTGGTTTTGGTAATAAGATTAGAGGCAGTTGTATAAGTAAATCCCTGCTCAAGTTGTCTGCACAAAAATCTGTTCATGACTTTCCAGTGCCATTATATATCATTTATTTATGAACACGAGCCCCTTGATATCTTCTGAGGATGAGAGGGTTGGTGAGAAATCAAAAAGAAAGTAAATAGTCAGTATGGAAATCACGAAAGGATAATGATGAGGTGAAAATTAAAAAGATATTTAGAGAGAGCAGAGGGTTCAAATTCTATAACTCTAACAGGATCTGTCCACATGTTTTTAATTCATTAATCCATTTGGCACATAAGGTGTATATTGCAAAGGAAATAAAGAAATATACACATAATTCCATCAGCCTTTTATACTAGAGGGGTGAGAGAAGAGTCCTGAAGGAAAAACCATCATTATCATCATTGCCAAAGTAGACATGTGTGTGACCTTATGTCTGAACAGTTCACAAACATTCATTTGATTACCTAATCAAATGAAGGTAAGTATTTACATCCTCAACTACAATTACATATGAGGGTAAAAATGTTGACTTATCCAAGGTAAAGTAGCAAATTCAACTGCCCTTTAAACAACTGTACTGCCTCTTAAATTATGATTTAAAAATAAAAATATTCTTCAAATAGACATTTATCAGAAAAAACATTTAATCTTATCTATATAGTTTAGCTTATCAATTCAAGAAGGAAATTCTTCATCTACTATCTTATTCCACAGAGTGAGAACAAAACAATTGACCCTATTTGTAAAGAATTTCTGGGGAAACAGAATGTAAACATATGAGTGAATTACAAAGTAGAAATATGTGCAATATAATAGCAAAATCTCAAATTATGACATAAAGGACAAGACACATATACATTTCTACTATAGAATCTGATAAAAATTTCAAGAAATTGGCATATTTAAGTTCCATATGGCTGATAAGTTTCTTAGAGGGGTGCATGCATGCTCTGTCACTAAGTTGGGTCTGACTCTTTGCGACCCCATGAATTATGGCCCGCCATGCTCCTCTGTCCATGGGACTTCCCTGGCAAGAATACTGGAGGAGACTGTCATTTCCTGCTCCAATTTAGAGGGGTAGATAAGATAATAAGAAAACAGGATCCCATTCCAGGTTGTGGGAACCACGCTAGCAAAGACTGAGTTTGGAAGGTGCAGGGTGCATATACTTAGTTTCACAGAAGAACTGGATGTGGGTAGAGTGAAAATTACTACTTACAGGAGGAATTAATGTAAAGTTATTGAACCTTAAGTTTCAGGGATGGTCAGTTCAGTTCAGTCAGTTGCTAAGTCGTGTCCGACTCTTTGCAACCTCATGAACCTCAGCACACCAGGCCTTCCTATCCATCACCAACAACTGGAGTTTACCCAAACTCATGTACGTTGAGTCAGTGATGATATCCAACCATCTCATCCTCTGTTGTTCCCTTCTCTTCCTGCCCTCAATCTTTCCTAGCATCAGGGTCTTTTCAAATGAGTCAATTCTTTGCATCAGTGGCCAAAGTATTGGAGTTTCTGCTTCAGCATTAGTCCTTCCAATGAACACCCAGGACTGATCTCCTTTAGGATGGACTGGTTGGATCACCTTGCAGTACAAGGGACTCTCAAGAGTCTTCTCCAACACCACAGTTCAAAAGCATCAATTCTTCACCGCTCAGCTTTCTTTATGGTCCAACTCTCACATCCATACATGACTACTGGAAAAACCATACCCTTGACTAGACGGACCTTTGTTGACAAAGTAATGTTTTTTTGCTTTTTAATATGCTGTCTAGGTTGGTCATAACTTTCCTTCCAAGGAGTAAGCGTCTTTTAATTTCATGGCTGCAATCACCTTCTGTAGTGATTTTGGAGCCCCAAAACATAAAGTCACCCACTGTTTCAATTGTTTCCCCATCTATTTCCCATGAAGTAATGGGACCAGATGCCATGATCTTAGTTTTCTGAATGTTGAGCTTTAAGCCAACTTTTTCACTCTCCTCTTTCATTTTCATCAACAGGCTCTTTAGTTCTACACTTTCTGCCATAAGAGTGATATCATCTGCATATCTGAGGTTATTGATATTTCTCCTGGCAACCTTGATTCCAGCTTGTGCTTCTTCCAGCCCAGCGTTTCTCATGATGTACTCCGCATACAAGTTAAATAAGCAGGGTGACAATATATAGGCTTGACGTACTCCTTTTCCTATTTGGAACCAGTCTGTTGTTCCATGTCCAGTTCTAACTGTTGTTTCCTGACCTGTATACAGGTTTCTCAAGAGGTAGGTCAGGTGGTCTGGTATTCCCATCTCTTTCAGAATTTTCCACAGTTGATTGTGATCCACACAGTCAAAAGCTTTGGCATAGTCAATAAAGCAGAAATAGATGTTTTCCTGGAACTCTCTTGACTTTTTGATGATCCAGCAGATGTTGGCTATTTGATCTCTGGTTCCTCTGCCTTTTCTAAAACCAGCTTGAACATCAGGAAGTTCATGGTTCACATAGTGCTGAAGCCTGGCTTGGAGAATTTTGAGCATTATTTTACTAGAGTGTGAGATGAGTGCAATTGTGTGGTAGTTTGAGCATTCTTTGTGATTGCCTTTCTTTGGGATTGGAATGAAAACTGACCTTTTCTAGTCCTGTGGCCACTGCTGAGTTTTCCAAATTTGCTGGCATATTGAGTGCAGCACTTTCACAGCATCATCTTTCAGGATTTGAAATAGCTCCACTGGAATTCCATCACCTCTACTAGCTTTGTTCGTAGTGATGCTTTCTAAGGCCCACTTGGCTTCCCATTCCAGGATGTCTGGCTCTAGGTGAATGATCACACCATCATGATTATCTGGGTCGTGAAGATCTTTTTTGTACAGTTCTGTGTAGTCTTGCCACGTCTTCCTAATATCTTCTGCTTCTGTTAGGTCCATACCATTTCTGTCCTATATTGAGCTCATCTTTGCATGAAATGTTCCCTTGGTATCTCTAATTTTCTTGAAGAGATCTCTAATCTTTTCCATTCTGTTGTTTTCCTCTATGTCTTTGCATTGATCGCTGAGGAAGGCTTTCTTATCTCTCCTTGCTGTTCTTTGGAACTCTGCATTCAGATGTTATATCTTTCCTTTTCTCCTTTGCTTTTTACTTCTATTCTTTTCACAGCTATTTGTAAGGCCTCCTCAGACAGCCATTTTACTTTTTTGCATTTCTTTTCCATGGGGATGGTCTTGATTCCTGTCTCCTGTACAATGTCAAGAACCTCCATCCATAATTCATCAGGCACTCTATCATATCTAGTCCCTTAAATCTATTTCTCACTTCCACTGTATAATCATAAGGGATTTGATGTAGGTCATACCTGAATGGTCTAGTGGTTTCCCCCACTTTCTTCAATTTAAGTCTGAATTTGGCAACAAGGAGTTCATGATCTGAGCCACAGTCAGCTCCCAGTCTTGTTTTTGCTGACTGTATAGAGCTCTCCATCTTTGGCTGCAAAGAACATAAGCAATCTCATTTCAGTGTTGGCCATCTGCCAATGTCCATGTGTAAAGTCTTCTCTTGTGTTGTTGGAAGAGGGTGTTTGCTATGACCAGTGCATGCTCTTGGCAAAACTCTATTAGCCTTTGCCCTGATTCTTTCTGTACTCCAAGGCCAAATTTTCCTGTTATTCCAGGTGTTTCTTGACTTCCTACTTTTGCATTCCAGTCCCCTATAATGAAAAGGACATCTTTTTTAGGTGTTAGTTCTAGAAGGTCTTGTATGTCTTCATAGAACCGTTCAACTTCAGCTTCTTCAGCATTACTGGTTGGGGCATAGGCTTGGATTACCGTGTGATATTGAATGGTTTACCTTGGAAACAAACAGAGATCATCCTGTCACTTTGGCGACTGCATCCGAGTATGGCATTTCAGACTGTTTTGTTGACTATGATGGCTACTCCATTTCTTCTAAGGGATTCCTGCTCACAGTAGTAGATATAATGGTCATCTGAGTTAAATTCACCCATTCCAGCCCATTTTAGTTCGCTGATTCCTAGAATGTCGATATTCACTCTTGCCATCTCCTGTTTGACCACTTCCAATTTGCCTTGATTCATGGACCTAACATTCCAGGTTCCTATACAATATTGCTCTTTACAGCATCAGACCTTGATTATATCACCAGTCACATCCACAATTGGGATCGTCACTTGCCAAAAATAATAAAATTATTCTCTAACAAAATTTGATTTTCTTTTATAAAGTTTTTTTTCCCCCTTAAAGACTGCCCCCTCAAAGCTGCCTCCAGTAGCATGGCATTACCAAAAAAAAGCCAAAATAGTTTTAGTGATCACAGAAACATAGGCCTTCTGATGATAAACTTCAAATTTTTTCAAACAATCCATAATGTTTTTATGATTTAAAAACAATGAGGACAAAAATGACTTATAAACAACTTATCAAAAACTTAACTTTTATCTGTCAAATGGGGATGTAAAGGACCATGTAACTTGTGAAAAAAAAATCCACAAATTTTTAAGTTTCAATGCAAAGAATTACATGGACTGTGAAATGTTCATATTTATATCAACATAGACTATTGAGTGGATGAATTTCTGTACTCTTAGAAAGGTCACCATTACTAAAACCATTAAAACTGGAAAAAAAATGATGGCTGACTGTCATATAAAACTGAGATTTTATGATAATTTATAGGCAGAATTCCTAGAAAAATTCTCATATCTGTAGTGTTATTCCAATAGGATTAGAGATCAAAATTTCTTCATCAATTAAGTATTATGCATGATAGGAGCACAGTGATTAAATATATTTTATAAACTAAGGATAATAATACTACAGAACTTTTCAGAATATTTTATATATTAATATGTGTTAATAGCCAAGAGGAATATAATTCTTTGTTCAAAATATTCTTCTGATTTTTTGGCAAAATATATCACGCAAGTAAATTTGAGAAATCCTACTCACGTACTTAGTGAGTGTAAACATATACTCATGTACTAAATATACTCTCATGCAGTTAGTGTGTTTATTTAGAGATGACAATTTATTTCATTATTAAAATTATAAGATAAAAATGGATATATATCTCTAATTGATCTACTTTGGGAAGGTTGTAGTCATGAACCATACTTATATTTAGCTAGCACCTTTAAAATTAATTCCACAATTCTTACCTTCAACTGATATTTAATTTTTAGTTTGTACTTGGGATATCTTTTGCCACCTTCTTTATTTACCATCATTTGATTATTATTCTGAAACTGTATAATTTAAAAATGCTTTACCACTTTAGGGCAGGCTTATTGTGAAATAGACAAGTGATTTGTTTAAATAACTGTTATGGAAACTTCTATGCAAAGTGGACAATCTCCCATTTACAAATTACTTTTTAAAAAGATGGATCATTTTTTCCTGATATTATAATCAGACAATGAAAAAAATAACATTAAAAAAAACCCTTTTGTAATATAGAAGGAAATATCGGGAAATGACAATTTCATCCAGAGGATAACGATTTCCAAAGTTAGCTACCAGATTTCTAAGATCTGCTAAAGGTCTAAAGACTGTACTATCTCAGTTCCATGTTTACTTAAAATACACATCTACCAGGGTATGGATGGTAAGTGTTTGAAGAAAATAACTGATTATGTGAAACTCTCATCTTAGCCTCATATTAAATCAGTAATTTCCAAAAGAAATAAAATGAAAGGAAGTAGCCAATGCATGATGCTGATTTGGAACCCCCATGTATTCTCTAAAAGGAACTCTCAACTTAATACTTCTCAGGATCACTAGATGTTTTTCATAAAAAAGTGAAATAATATAAAGCAAATTAAATAATCATAGCATTACAAAAATAAGACATTTGATAATACAGAAATTATGTTCACAATTAGCACTATATATTGAAAGCAAGAAACAACAATGGAAATGAAAATAGCCATTTTTCCATTAAAGATGGTAAAGGGCAAATTATAAAACTAAAAATCAAACATTAATGACATATCCAATATAGCATTTTACAACTAACTGAGCAGAGAACAGGGCTTTTTATCATGATTTACCTCATCAGACCATTCTCATATATCAAATTAATGACAGAAAATGGCGAGCAAAATTAAGCTGTAACTATTTACTGGAATAAAGGAAACTTTATGTCAGATAATTGTTCAAGCTTTTTTCACATCAGATAAAGAAAATGACTCCAAAGAAAATATTTCAGAAATAAAAATATTAGATGTCATGTTAAGACTACAAATGGGGAAATTTAATAGTTAGATGAGTAATTTTTAAACAAACAGTAATTTTGATACGGCATCCTCAAGATGGTGAAATGGCCATATACAACACATACTCACAAAATTAAAGAAATATAATATACTAAAGGATTTTGGATAGTTTGTAGTTTTAAAATGTGGGACATGGAAAAAATGTAAATTTTCACATCTTCTGCAACTCTTGCTTGTGATTATTTCCCACAATATTAAACATGTCAAAATAACAATAATAGCCATTTTATACTGGGGAGTAATCAGTTCTATATAGTAATACACATAGGCAGCATTTCAGTGTCAGAACAGATTTAAAATTCACTGCATTGTTTATCATTATATCTATATTGCTGGGTAAAAAGAAAGGAAAATGTGTGTTACGGTTATGTGGAGTTTAATATCAGAGCCCAAATATCTGTAATCACGGCCCATTTTATTGTTCTGTGATTAAATCATTTCATTATTCCATTATTCCTGGATGAATTTCCCTATATGGGTTTATGCTGTCTAGTTCATAAATCGGTGAAGTAGGCTGTAAAGTTAGACTGTTTTGAGTCATCTGGCAATCAAATGTGCCTATATACACTATAAAAGTCTTTTTTATTCCATAATGAAATCATAAGCTTAATCTGATAGACCAAAATTTGCATTTAGGTCTTTATTTTTTAAGCAATAACTTTGAGAATTTTGGAATGTTTTCATTTAAACAGAGCCAAATATATTTTAAGTGAGTGAGAAGATTTAGCTTCAATAAATACAGGAAGACCTCAATTATGGTTTATTTTGATGTGCAGCTAATTCAATCATCTATAATTAACAGCTTTCTTTAGTGAAAAGAAGATTCCCTCTTTTCTGTTTATTGATACTAAGTTTTAACCATATTTTAACTGGGATGGAAAAAGAGATGGAAGGAAGATATCTGTTCTGTACATATCTGGACTACCCAAAAGTCCTAGCTTCATGAGCAAAATATCGGAGCACTTTTCTATGCTGACTATAAGGTCCTCTCCTTTGGTAGTCATTTATTTTTTCCCTGCACTTCTCTGGTGGCTCAGAGGTTAAAGCATCTGCCTGGAATGAGGGAGACCCTGGTTCGATCCCTGGGTCGGGAAGGTCCCCTAGAGAAGGAAATGGCAACCCACTCTAGTACTCTTGCCTGGAGAATCCCATGGAGGGAGGAGCCTGGTAGGCTACAGTCTATGGGGTCATAAAGAGTCGGACATGACTGAGCGACTTCACTCATGAACATAAATCTACTATGTGAGATATGAGGCTGCAGAAGATGGAATCAGGAGTCTGCAGGATAAAAAAACTGAACAATTTAGCAATCACAGTCACTGCTAACAACCCCAACGCTTCTTGTGGTAATCTAAATAAAGGGGTCACATTCTCCTCTATAAAACATGTATCTTCAACACATAATGATGTGGAGCATTTCAACAGGTACTCATGTTAGATTGTTCTTACATATTGGAGATTCAAACTATGAGATTACTATAAAAGGGAAAAATACAGATTAAAGAACCTGTATAATCTTAATAAGTACACAGCATTTAATTGACTATTTAGACACAGTTATCACAGCTCCTACAATGATTTAGAGAAGCTAACTGGCACATTAACATATGTGGAATTAGAAAAAAAAAAAAAAAGATGACTAAGCTAAGTTCCTCTTCCTCTTAAAATATCCATAAGGAAAATTCTATTTGTCTAAATTAATTCATTCATGCAGGAGTTCTCAGCTATATTGTCTGCCTTCACTTATTTCCCATAAGATTAAAAAAACAAGCAAGATAGAAGTCACCAATGTCTGATTTCCACCCCATCTTCCTCCCAGTGAAATCTTGACTCAGCCATAGGTGAGAATGTTGAGAAACAGTGTTGAGAAACGTGATGTGGGGGGCGGGAAAGACTGGGACTGGTCAGCCATTTCCAAAGTTCTCAACCTTAGATACCTGTTAGGATAACTTGGGGTGGGGGGGTGGTTTCCGAAAATTCTGATGACTGAGTCCACCTAGAGATTCTGACTTGATTGGCCTGCCATGCAAAGCTACGGACTTGGATTTCTGCTTCCAGACCTTAGGTGATAAAACTAAATCTCTGTTTTACCAATTTCTTCAGTAAAATTAAGGAGTAAACAACTCTATTCATGCCATGTGCTTCTCTGCAGTAATCCATTTTGATGATTATATTCTGTATAGTTGTTTTAAAGAAACACTCATGGGGTTTTTATATTTTAATCATACTATTTTTTAAATATATCTTCAAATTTTTGATTTATGTATTCAGATAATCAATTTCTGTATCAAGAAGAGCTTTCCCCATTTGCCTTATAGTATTTGAATTAATAAGATGTCATCTTAATTTTATACTTGAATAAAAGCCTCTCTTTATACAGGCTGGCATTTTGATGCTGCAGTCATTTGATTTAAGAATGTGGTTTTCTTAAGAATTATTTTTTTGAAATAAAACACTCCAGTCAATGTTTGCCCTAGCAGGATGTGGTTTTACTTTCTAAAAGGTTAAACTTTACTCCTGAGGCTCATGGCACTAAATAAAAAGGTAAAATATTTTTAATCTGGTTTAGAATCAGAAGGCCCAGTTTGCTCATCATGACAGATAACTGGTCAATGAATATGCAGAGGCAGTGGGAAGCTCCTTTATGCTCAAGAAAGTGACTTGATCTACATTTACTTTTATATAAAATAAGAGTATATCTATCAAAATACTATACACATTGCGCCCATTCCTTTAATCCTGATTTTATTTTTAATACCTAAGAATCTCAAACACTCTTAAAGGGCCGAAAAAAGAAGACTCTTTTTACAGATTGAAATTTAGTAGTAAAACTACCAGCGTGCCACACGGTGGAGTCAAACATCCACAAATCCATGTGGCCAATATGTGACAGGAAAACTGAGCAGATATAAGATGACCAAATATGGCAATGCCATTCGTCTTGTCCTGCTTTTCAGTGATGTATTAGAGTACTCAGTTTCTGAAAAGGGAAAGCTAACCCCATTAATCTTTTAATTAGCAATGAAATTTTATGCCAATTTATAGAAACACATTGGGTGTGAATTTTCATTTATACAAAGCCTTAAATGCAGCCTCATTATATAAGCTTAGAAAAAATGTCATTTCGGTGGTATTCTTAGGAAGTTCTTCATCTGACACACTGTGCTTAAGTTCTCACTTCAGAGACAATCCCTTTATTCTCTAGTTGTTTCTTCCAGGGGAGATTCATATTGAGCTTCAGGAAAGGCAATCCCTGAAGTAAATCTGAGTAGTTGCTAACTCTGTCCTAGAAAACAATTCACTTTGATGTCATCTTAAAATAAAAGCTTGGAGGGACTTTCCTGGCAGTCCAGGGGTTAAGATTCCACACTTCCAGTACAGGAGGCACGGGTTTGATCCCTAGTCAGGGAACTAAGATCCCACATGTGGCATGGTGTGGCAAAAATAAATAAATAAACAAAAAGAATTTTGGAAAAGAGTGTTTGCATAGCTTTTGGGTATCATGCATTTTATAATATATTACCATTTAGGGAATTCAAAGTTAAGATCATCTTGAAAATGCAGGTGCAAACAGAAATGTAGGGAAAATAGATTTGAATTTGTTAGTATTCCAAAATCTCTTTTTTCAAGTAGATTTGAAATTTCCTAATCTGTGTGCTGTTATCAACAATATTTTGAACTGTTATTAATAATCTTTTATCATAGTTTTTGAGAAAGTAAAACAAAAATCTTTATGTTATTAAACTAGCATGTTATATTCATGTTTATGGAATCATGTATTCATAAGTAAATAAACAAACTTTCAGGGTCAACAACCTTTTCAAGTAAACAATATTTTTTTTCTGAAAGTTCCCAATTTTTACCTCAGACACTAAGAACTTTTGCCAATCTCAAATTTGTTACTTATAGTTTCATTCTACCAGCTTGAAAAAGGAATTCCATTTATTTTATAGTATAACTGATTTTAATATTTATACCATTCAAATTTTTCCTTAATTACATTCAAAAAGGTATGAGACATCTTTAATCAAACATTCTTCCAAATTCATGTCACTAAATTAGACAAAATAAGCAGTTCTACTCTGCCTTTAGTTTATAATCATGTATTCAGTAAAAATTTCCCATTCCTATCATGCATTTTTCTAAAGCTTGCCTAAAAATGTTTGTATGTGGCTCAAATTGAAAGAGTCTTCAAAATAGACAATGCTGGAGAACTTGACGAAACTAGGTAAGTTTGAAGAAGTGTATATACCAGGGAGGTTACATATGGCCCTCTTGGAAAACTATCATGAGGATTTTATCATCAAAAACGTCCCCAACTTCACTTTCCTAGCCATTAGGCCACCAAGCAACTGCCAGCAATTTTTGTTATTGTCAAGCAATGAGAGTAGCTAGTTCAAGTTCAATGTCTGGAAGTCATTAGAGGACACTGGGGGCCATATTGGAGAGGGCAATGGCACCCCACTCCAGTACTCTTGCCTGGAAAATCCATGGACAGAGGAGCCTGGTGGGCTGCCATCTCTGGGGTCGCACAGAGTCGGACACGACTGAAGCGACTTCACAGCAGCAGCAGCAGAGGGCCATATCTAAGGTACCTTGGAACCAAAGCAAAGTCAGAGAGCACAGTCCCAAGGAAGCCCTGAGGACTTCTTCTGAATGGCATCTTTCTAACACAATAGGGCTGCCTTTGTATATTTTAATCTAGAGAAACTCCAGGGCTGATTAATAACCATCCGCATTAGGCATGCTTCTCCAGAAAGAAACCTAAATTTTTATATTTCATACAGTTTGAGAAGTAAGAGTAAATGGTAAAGGGACTCATGGCAAATATACTTAATTTTAAAGAAGATATTATAATTATAAAGTTGATCTTTATCCCCTGAAAATTTCTAGGACAGATTATAAAATGGTTTGTGAACCCTTAGAAAAATAAACAGTAATCATTAGGACCCAACATGGGATAACTCGCATAAAAGTGAAGTGAAAGTGAAAGTCATGTGGTCATGTCCAACCTTTTGTGACCCCATGGACCATAGCTCACCAAGCAAGAATACTGGAATGGGTTGCCATTCCCTTCTTCAGGGGATCTCCCTGACCCAGGGATCGAACCTGGGTATCATGCATTGAAGGCAGATTCTTTACTGGCTGAGCCACTAGGGAAGCCTAACAAATACTTAATGAGCAGAGAGGGAGACTCATGGGGAGATTCCTTACATGGGGCTTGCCCTTTCTAATAGCAGCATAGAAACATTATTTCTTCCAGTGGAGAGTAGATCTCAATAGACTACAGCTACATCTATAGTCTTTAAGCAAAATATTACTAAGTCTGTGTGTTCCTTCCCAAATAAATGGGTGTATCTATAACAAGGCAGGAGAACCCAGAAGGTCTGCAAACCTCCTGTTTAATTAAGTCCTTTATTTAAAATTCATGTGGGAGGAGACATGGGTACGCCTATGGCTGATTCATGTTGCCGTTTGGTAGAAACCAATGCAATACTGTAAAGCAATTATCCTTCAATTAAAAACAAATAAAAAACCAAAATTCAAAAAAAAAAAAAATAGTCAATGAGGAATCCCACCACTCTAGACTTTTTCAGCCCATCCAAATTACTTATACTCTATCCCATGCACTCAAAGACTTTTCTCTGTCAAAACTTATACAATATGGTAAAGTAACCCATGCTATTATGTTCAATGATGCTTTGAACATTTAACTGTGATTTAATGCACTGTAATGGCATCATAACCGTAATTTATAAATCTAGTATTTCATAAATCCAAATTTATTTTTAAGTGGAAACATTCATGTATCTCCACCAATTAGTGGGGAGACGGCCTTGTGGATGGACAGATAACCTTCTAATGCTCCTCACATTATAATGTATCAGTCTGAGTTATCCCTGTGTATTGGGTTCCTAAAATATATATATGATATGAAAATTAGCTATGTAACCTTACTATCAGAAAACTCTAAAGACATTTATATAAGTAATACTTATGATATTTTACAAACAAGCAAATGTTATTTAAAAATAGAAATACAGCATTACCGTCCAAGTTGAAAATTAATATGAATATACCCTAAATTTACTCAGTATAAATTTGACTTGGATTTATTTTCATTACTATTTTAACTCTGATTCTAGAAAAATTAGTTTAATACATTTCATAATTCAGATTAAATAGTGCTGAATATATCATATGTGAGTATGAATATATCATATGTGAGTATGAGTATAGAGAATATTAGTATTAGTAATAAAATGTAAATTTATATCTCTAATTCCTTGTTATTAACTACTTATAATACATTAAATGTAGAATATAGGTTATATGAATTCTGATTCCAGGATAAGAAAGGCGAGTTGATAAGAAAATATTTGTGGCTGCATTTTTAATAGCACCACCAAAAATATTTTCTTTATAATTTACATTCCTATGGTTTCCCTCCAGCTAAAGTATAGATCAAAAATAGTAATAAATAGCAGACTTCAGTGTGATACTGCCCCAGTCTTTTAAGTGTCTATTTCAAGTTCCTCCATTGCATACATTCGAAAATAAATCTTAGAGTACTAATCTAGAGCTCTTTCCCCCCTTATCTCCAAACAGTCAAATCCATCGATCAAATAACACTCTGTGCAACTAGATGAATAAATTTTAAGTTAAAATTCACCACTGTCTTAGTCAGATAATAAAAACCAAAGAAGCTCATCCCAGGTTCTACTTGCCTGGGCTTCCTGAGGCATCTGAGCAGCGTCCACTTTGTCAGCGATATAAGCTGCCAACTGCTTGTCAATTGATGAGAGGGATTCCTGAATTAACTGTAAGGATTTTTCAATCTCCTGGGCAGACTGGATACTCTGTTCAAGCAACTTTTGCCTCCTCACAGCCTAAAGAAAGAAAGGAAAAAAAAAAAAAAAGAATCAGTCCAATGTTTACTGGTGATAGTTTTTCTGCATTCCAGCTGCAAACCAAAAGAAGATTCTAGATTCTCTCTCATCACCTTTTTGTAAGATAGATTTCGCAGCTTCCTGCCACTCATTCAGCTCTACTTAAAAAAAAAAAAAATGAAAATAAGAATAAGAAAAAAAGAGCATGCAAAACTACATCAGGAATCTCTGCAGGACAAAAATCACAGTATTATGTACATCAAGGAAAGAGGCTTGGAAAAACATTAGTGAAGTCATCTCCGTCGTTGCAATCTGTCGTTCTCAGGCCGAATGCTCCTCCTGATCTCATTATATAGTTCAAGAGATTTGGTTTACTTAGAATAGGGTCATCGTCATCACAATCCAATTCAAGATAGATAATCCACTTCCACCAGTGAGACACATATACAATCTGTTCAGAATCAGCTCCTTTTCAAAAAGGGAATTTTAGAGAAACATTTGGTTATGGATTTATTTTGAATACTATTTCAACCAACTATGCATGGTATTTTTTCCCTCCTCTTCCTTTCACAATTTGGATTAGGGAAATTGCTTGTGCAATTGGATTTGTGTTACTGCTAAAGTAGAACAAATAATAAGTAACCCTAATATAGCTGCAATTAATCTTGATTGTTACTATAAGTATGATTAGGATAATTTAACACTTTTTAAGTATAAATAGCATGTGGAACAGATTGCAGAGTCTCCCTTCAAGGATCTGTTCACCTTTAAAAGAGTAGTTATAAAAGAAATGGGACAGGTAACTTACTGAGAATTCCTTAAATTATGCATCATAATCAAGAATTTTTCCTTATTATACAATATGAAGGCATGATTATCTGATACAAAAGAACCATCCTTCCCAATGACCATGATCAAAGTTTTAAAAATAATCCTGCTTTTTTATATTACATACAGAATATTAGATATGACATAAAGAATATAAACGTTGGCTCTTTGAAAGATACTACAGATATCAATGTCCTTTAATGAAGCCAACTTGGAATATAGCATTACTCAAGTAAGAACAAAGCTAAAGGCATCTGGACCAAAGGAAAAGGAGCTGAAAGATGTGTGATGCTAAAGGAGCAAGGAAGGTCTTCTGGGTATTTCTACCTACACCATAAATCTTCAGGATTCTGTCTGAGGCTTTTCTTTCTTAACATTCTACCCATACCCTCAAATACAATTACACCTCATAAGCTCACAATTCTTAACTCTGTATCTCCAGTGCAGATTCCCCGCTTGTTCTCTACACTTGCATATGCATTCTCCTACTTGACATTTCCACCTGGGTATCCCACAGCCATCAAAACAACAACAGCACTAAATATGGATCCACTCTCGGACCTCCCCAACTTGCTTTTCCTCTTTCTGTGTATTCTTTTTTCCTGTCTCAGTGTTTTATAGTCATGGCCTTTATTAGCCATTATTTTGGATATTTCCTCTTCTTCTATTATATCCTTCACCATTTTGCAATTAATGAGCCCATCAGTCACCAATCCCTTCTTCTACCTTCTAGTATTTCTTGATTCCATCCTTTTCTCCCTCATTTCAACACCATTACCCTACTTGAGGTCATCAGCATGCATTTCTTGCCTCAAACATGGTTACAGGACTCTTGGCTGGTATCCTGCCATGATACTACTCATCTACGAAGCAGATACAGTATCTTATTTGTAAAGCAACGTAATAATTATCTCCTTCAATCATCCAGTGATTCCTTATTTTCCTTAGGATATAAGTGGTAGTTTTTAATACGGCTCAAAAGTTTTTTCATAGTCCCCGTGGTATCTTCTACTACTTGCAGAAGCTATAGAGATATGTTATGTTTTATTTCCAAGCATACACTCTATTCCTCTTTATACTTGGTTTTAAACATGCTATTGCATTTTCCTAGAACAATCCCATGACCAACTTCCTTTTCCTGAGTAAATTGTATTCGTCCTTTGAGTCCTACCTTGGAAATGTGGACATCTCTCTCTCCAGGTAGCTGACCCTAAAACCCTATGTTCTCTCTTGCCCTTTTATTTCTGTCTTAGCATGTATAACATCACATTGGAATTTCCCATTAACTGCCTCTACTGTAGACTATAAGCTCTAATGAGGTTAGAGATTATGGTTGTCTTGTCCATCGCTCAATATTTGTTCTGAGAAAAAAAGGCCAATAGTTTTATGATGGGATGAATGGTATTTGTGGAGAAAACAGAGAAAAGTTCAAGTAATCTAAGACCAAAACATTGGATTCACAGAAGAAATTGAAAAAAAAAAAAAAGTTCACCAACACTTGGAGATATATCTTTTGGAGAACAGATCTTTGTTACTTTTATTATTATTAAATGTGTCAGAATAGGATAGAGCATTATTTGGGGCAACTTTAATCTATTTCTATTAAAAAATACTTGACCAAAGTCAGTGACCAAGACCTTTTCCTGTATTCTGACTCAAATACAGTTATTTTTTCTTCAGGCAAAATTTCAACTAAAGTTGCCTCACATAATCATTCAGATAACTGTGCTCATGGCTATAATCAGAGCTCTCTGTATTACAGATGAGAATGTCTGTAGCCTTCTGAGAGCTACTCCTGAGAAATGAATCTCTAATGATAAAACTTCTCTATTGTGACAGGTGGCTGGAGAAACTTTCCAACCAGAGCAAGTTGCAATTGCCGACTCTGGCATTGTGTAAATCCAGTCCTTTATCTGGCTAAGGGAAAAAACAGCTTACTTTCCTGTGCACATCTGTAGAATACTAATATAACGGAATAGGATACAATATAGCATAATGTTAAATCACATATCTAGCCTCAAAATTATTTTTAGAAATCTAACTTTTTCTATTCATGAAATTCTACTGGTTGAAAGAAATGAAATGGCCTACAAGATGATGGCAGAGTTGATCTCAGGTGGTTTGTCTCTTTGCCTGGCCTGGCAGTCAATAAGAGAGAGTGATTCACAGAGATCCTTTGATTATCTCAGGGAGTGAAAAGACCTGATGTCAATCCAAGCCTGCAGAATTCTTTGAACTAGTCATGGCACAGGCAGTCTTCTATTTCTAAATATCTTGTTAGGCCAACCCTTATAGGAGGCCAGGCCTGGGAATTTTCAAGGATTCTCGGCACACTCAACCTGTGCTGTTTCAATGAATGGAACTGGGAGGACGCCCTAACCCATAATCATATTTTTGTTTTTGTTCCAGAATACTGCTCAACTGCTGTTTTAAAATGGTATTTCATGCCTTTTGCTACTCCACTCAGCCATAAGCAGAATCGTATAGCTAGGCAAAAACAGCAAATATGAGGGGTGTTAGAAAACCATTAAAAGACTGGCAATCAACAACAAAAACAGAAAAGTCAAAAATTGAATCCTAGTAATGGTTACCAAGAAAAGACATAGTGAAAACATGTTTAATTTGGTTTTCAGAGAAAATTCAAAGAAAACTAAATAAAACCAACATACATGAAAATAAAATATTCTTATTTCCCCCAAAGTGCTATGCAATATAAAATTAAGAGGTTAATGGTTTCTGTTGGCAATGCAAAGTTGTCTCCACAGTGAATTGATCGTCCCTCACATTCCTTTTCAAAATAACAGATTAACCCTTGTGCCCCAATATTCACTTCAGAGTGTAGCATGCCTAAGAAACTGTGGAAGAATGCATTTTTCATTCTGAAGAATATATTTTTCATGAGAAATAAAAACTGAGAATTTGCACCAAAGCACATACATTTAAAATATGAATGTGCTGTGCTCAGTTGTGTCCAACTCTTTGCGGCCCCATGGACTGTAGCCTGCCAGGCTCCTCTGCTCATAGGATTCTTCAGGCAAGAATACTGGAGTGGGTTGCCATGCCCTCCTCCAGGGGATCTTCCCAACCCAGGGATTGAACCTAGATCTCCCACATTGCAGGTAGATTCTTTACTGTCTCAGACACAGGCTTTAAAACAGAGAAAATTTAGACAAGTTATCCCAGTGACTTTATACAAGTCATCATTCACTAAAGGAGGTACTATAATGGTTATACTATAATGGTTTTGAACTGTGGTATTGGAGAAGACTCTTGAGAGTCCCTTGGACTGCAAGGAGATCCAACCAGTCCATTCTGAAGGAGATCAGCCCTGGGATTTCTTTGGAAGGAATGATGCTAAAGCTGAAACTCCAGTACTTTGGCCACCTCATGCGAAGAGTTGACTCACTGGAAAAGACTCTGATGATGGGAGGGATTGGGGGCAGGAGGAGAAGGGGACGACAGAGGATGAGATGGCTGAATGGCATCACTGACTCAATGGATGTGAGTCTGAGTGAACTCCGGGAGTTGGTGATGGACAGGGAGGCCTGGCATGCTGCGATTCATGGGGTCGCAAAGAGTTGGACATGACTGAGCGACTGATCTGATCTGATAATGGTTAAGCTCATTGTAAAATATAATAAATTTTATTTCATTTAAGATGATAGATAAACTCAGGGTTGCAAATGAATTAGGAGTATGGGTGTTTTTCCCATTAAAATGAGACCTGAGGAAATGATCATAAAAATCTATTTATCTTATAGTTAAGCTTTCTGCTGCTGCTAAGTCGCTTCAGTCATGTCCGACTCTGTGTGACCCCATAGATGGCAGCCCACCAGGCTCCCCCGTCCCTGGGATTCTCTAGGCAAGAACATTGGAGTGGGTTGCCATTTCCTTCTCCAATGCATGAAAGTGAAAAGTGAAAGTGAAGTCACTGAGTCGTGTCCGACTCCTAGCGACCCCATGGACTGCAGCCTACCAGGCTCCTCCATCCATGGGATTTTCCAGGCAAGAGTACTGGAGTGAGGTGCCATTGACTTCTCCGGTTAAGCTTTCTAGCCAGCAGCAAATATCAAGCACGGAATATTTTGAAGAATGAAACTATACATATACTCTCTCACTAGGAGGAGACTGGAACCAAACTAGAAAAAAATCTAGTAGAATGCAACAATACAACAATGCAACGAAGAAAATCAAATCTACATTCTTGAGTTAAAGAATGTCAGAAAAGTGCTTTTGTCCAAAATTCCCCATCCTACTTTGACTGCAAATCCCTTCTGGGTGACATACTTCACAAATTTTTATATACATATATATGTATATGTGTGTGTGTGTGTATATATGTATATATATATATATATATAAACAAAAATCACTAAAATACATAGTCCTGAGAATGGTAATTCACAATAGCGCACTAGATAATTTAAGGTCATAAAAATAACTTTTTCCCAATATCTGTGGGATCTACGAATGGGAATGGGAGAAACTGTCAGTATTTTGCTTTTTTTGAAAGAAAAGTGGGGAAATAGGATTTTGATGCCTGTATATGATTGTGGGAAACCCACTCTTGAAGGAGGTTTTCATGAGGAAAACCTTGTGCTGGGTACCAGAGTAAAAGGGATCTTATGAACAGGCAGCATGAGTGTGGAAAAGATGTACTTTGAATTCTTGGCATCTTTCATGAACTTTTGTTTCTTTCCAATGATGTACTAAATATTCCTTGGTTGCCTACTATCTGCCAGGCATCAGAGAGCTCTCAGTTATTCTTTTTAAACTACTCAACAGATTCAGGCTTAACATTGAAAACTTGACCCTTTCAAGTGGGCTAGGATGCTGAAAGATATCTGGCTTCTCAGAAGTTTGGAGTAGGGATCTCCAAAAGAATTATAGGTTCTCGCCTGTTCTGGTTCAATTCGCAAAGAAAACATCAGACTCTTAGTTCAGACAAATTAATAGATATATTTCTAGTAAATAAAGAAAGAAGAATAGATGTCAGATGGCTGATTTTACCAAAAAAATATAGCATGGTTTATGATCATCATGCAGTAAATGATAAACTTATTCATTTTACTTATTTTTTTACTCTTATACTTATCAATTGGAGAAGGCAATGACACCCTACTCCAGTACTCTTGCCTGGAAAATCCCATAAGAGGAGCCTGGTAGGCTGCAGTCCATGGGGTCGCAAAGAGTCAGACACGACTGAGCAACTTCACTTTCACTTTTCACTTTATGCATTGGAGAAGGAAATGGCAACCCACTCCAGCGTTCTTGCCTGGAGAATCCCAGGGATGGGGGAGCCTGGTGGGTTGCCATTTATGGGGTCGCACAGAGTCGGACACGACTGAAGCGACTTAGCAGCAAACTTATCAATGAGAGCTGGATGTGCCAAACATTTGATTTTCAGCATTTTGTTTTCCCTAAGTAGTGAAACATTTTAGCCAATGTTAAAGCTAAACCTCATTTCTCTGAATGATGTTTGTAGCAGAGGAACTAAACCCAAAACAAACATCTATGTCCCAAATTCTGATGCAAATAAAGGAAAGCAATCCTTGAAGTTTCGGCTTGAGGGAGAGCATTAATTGCCACCTTGAATGGTGCTACCTTGGCCAGTGTAAAACAATAGGGATTAACTAAAGAGATGTGCTAAAATCAAATCCTAAACTCCTGGCTCTTCGGGAATTAATGTGGAGACCCAAGAGGGCACTAATCTACATTATTTAGCAGCTGCACCACACTGCACAGACTGTCCTGATCAAGTTCTAGCTTCTGGAGTTTCAACTTCAATAGGCCTGGTAATTAATGCAACTGCTTCCTTGTCATCTATGAAGAGGTTGTAATGTGTTCAAATGCCAAGTAGTCATACTCAGTCTGTCATATTTGGAGCAACAGGGATGGACCTAGGGATGACCCAAGTAAGTCAGAAAGACAAATATTAAGATATCACTTACACGTGGAATCTAAAATATGACACAAATGAATCTATTTATAAAACAGAAACAGACTCACAGACATAGAAAACTTATGGTTATGAAAAGAGAAAGAGGGAGGGACAAACTAGGAGTTTGGGATTAGCAGACGCGAACTACTATATATAAAATATATAAACAACATGGTCCTACTGTAACTATATTCAACATCCTGGAACTATACTCAATATCCTTTAACAAACCAGAATGTAGAAGAATATGTACGTGTGTGTGCGTGTCACTTTGCTGTCCACTAGAAACTAACACACCATTGTAAATCAACTGTACTTAATTAGAAACAAAATATTCAATTTTACATTGTTGTGTTTGAGAGCAATTTTGATTAGCTGTTTCCTCATGTCCTGACTCTGATTTAACTTGAGTTCTTCTGAAGCTGTGCTGTTACATCATGAACACAGTGGCCTCTGTTATTTCACATTTTTGGCTACTGCCTTCAATTGAAAACAGTAAGTGCTAAGTTTATCTCATTCTAAGAGATGGGAATAAGATTTACCTCAAAAGGGTTCACAAAAGAGGTCAAAAATTGACATTTCCTTCATTACTCCACCAATCTCATGTATTCTAAAGTTGTCTGAAAATTTAGGAAAGAATCAGAGTCACATTGAATCCATGGCCCAGGAGGAGAGTGTGATGGCTCCTGTTTACTCCTCAGGGAGACAAAAACACTGGTACTTCACCCCTCTGCCCCAAACAAATGAGGGTAGCTCCAAGCCCACCATTTATAGAGCCTGGGAGCACAAAGCAGATGGGATGGCTTCTACCTACCAACTTGTGCTGTGCTTAAGTAGCTGAATGCTTTTTGTTTGCTTCCTGTGACTACTGAGGTGTTAAAAACTGATCTGAAATGGTGACATAGTAAAGAGAGGAGGCATCTTGTACTTCCCAATGCTTGGTGTGGCAAAAGCATTTTTGTAGGTCAAGTGGAAACCAAAGGAGGCAGCTATGGTTTAGCTGTCTAACAGGAGCATTGCGTATGGAGCACGAGTACTCTAGGATGAGATGCCTGAAGACATGTTTACACAGTGTACTTTTTCTAGTTAAAGAAATGGGAAGACAGAAGACCTCCTGTAAGACCTCTTAAGAGCCCCCACTTGTACCCCAAAGAAAGCAAGCGTTTGTGTCCTTATTACATATAACACATGAGCACCATAAGATGCTACTTAAGAGGAGATATATACCCACTTTCTTTCTTTCCTACTTCTCAGGCCAGTGGAGAATAATGTCACCCAGATGGGGTAAGGGAAGCTGGTGAAACTGATCATTCTTCCCTGCCAGGGCACATCACTTCAGCATGGTTTAAACTGGCACTGCAAACAGAACATTAAATATGAGACTGAAATTTTAAGCTGAACTAAACTTAATTTAACCTTATTTTTTCATATCCTAGAGACCAAATAGCAATTGAATCTATTCAGATGCCACTAAGAAAAATGAATCAGCCATCTGCTTGAAGCAAAACCATTCCATGTTTGTGTTCTATCTGGTTCAAACTATGCAGCAAACTACTGACACCGTCCATAAATTCAGCACTTGATAAACTGAGATAGAGGCAGAGGGAAAAGACGACTATGAGGGACAGTGAGAATGTGGCTTAGGGCAGGACAGGAAATGGTTTACAGACGACATGGAGACACCAATAATGAAGGGCCTAGGAACTCTATTTGAAACACTGAGAAGTATAGTGATACAGCATAATTAGAAGACTTATAAAGACATGTAAGGCTTTTTTTTTTTTTTACTTTAATAAATTTGTTTTATTTTTTTTCTTTTTTTTCTTTTATTTTTAAACTTTACATAATTGTATTAGTTTTGCCAAATATCAAAATGAATCCGCCACAGGTATACACGTGTTCCCCATCCTGAACCCTCCTCCCTCCTCCCTCCCCATACCATCCCTCTGGGTTGTCCCAGTGCACTAGCCCCAAGCATCCAGTATCGTGCATCGAGGCTTTGTCTTATACAACAGTTAGCAAACGACACGTGTTCTGAATTCATCTACTGATGTTCCAGTTGTGGACCACTGCTACTACCAAATGCAACACTTGGCAGGAGAACATCGTCAAAGAAGTTCAAAGGTGGGGAATACCCTGGATCTTACTGTACACTTGGACTTCTTTGGGATTGAGGATAGCTGATCATTTCATTACTTGTCATTCAAAAGGTCCATCTAGTCAAAGCTATGGTTTTTCCAGTAGTCATGTATGAATGTGAGAGTTGGGCCATAAAGAAAGCTGAGCACCAAAGAATTGATGCTTTTGAACTGTGGTGTTGGAGAAGACTCTTGAGAGTCCCTTGGACTGCAAGGAGATCCAACCAGTCCCTCCCAAAGGAAATCAGTCCTGGATATTCATTGGAAGGACTGATGCTGAAGCAGAAACTCCAATACTTTGGCCATCTGAGGTGAAGAACTGACTCACTTGAAAAGACCCTCATGCTGGGAAAGATTGAAGGCAAGAGAAGGGGACGACAGAGGATGAGATGGTTGGATGGCATCACCAACTCAACGGACATGAGTTTGAGTAAACTCCAGGAGTTGGCGATGGACAGGGAGGCCTGGTGTGCTGCAGTCCATGGGGTCGCAAAGAGTTGGACATGATTGAGCCACTGAACTGAACTGATGGTAGAAGAAAAATGACTGGTCCCCAACAAGTTGAATATAACATTTCTAGATGGTTATGTCTGCTTTTAGCAGGCTGAGGTATATTTTTCAAGAAGAATCAAGCTACTATTTTGCAAAAGGAACTAAATGGAGATAAAGAGAAAAGCAGAGGGAGAAGATAATTTATAGCAGGGAGAGAATTTACAATTGCTTAAATCCCAGTAACCATCAAAAGCTTCACTTTGTTGCTTTTCCTTGTTTTCAAATTAGTCTGTCCTACTTTTCCCTAAGGAAACAAGTGCCTACACAGTGTTCCTTGGACAAGAGAGCTCAAATAAATAAAAACTGTTGCTTTAACCCACTGTAACTCATAAAGGGTTCTGACATAACTGCTTCTTGTAGCATATTTGTTAATGTGTTTGATAGGCATATAGGTTATAGTAACACAGATGTGCTCATGTGTTTGTATACAATGTCTTTAAAAATAAAAGAATATTACATTATTTACAAGGGCCTTCTTGATTTATTTTTGCTAATTTCACTTTGTTTAAACTCATTGGACAGAAAAACTCTTAAACCCAAGTGCATGGAGCTAGCTCCTTGTAATTTCCTTTACAGAAAAAGATTATAAACATTAAAACCATTGGTGTGATGGTTAACTGGAACTTCATCTGTTTTAGGTCTTTGCAGGTCACTTAAGTTCTTCTGTGACCTCTGAGGGAAGTATACTTGAAAGTAATGTTTGGGAATCACTTTATCAATGGAACTTGACATCAGATAGCCATGACTTTCAAGTAAAGCATTGATAGAATGGTCAATGAGCTGTACAGTAATATATCTAAAGACATTTCTGGATTTTTGCTGCATCCATTCATCTTCATAGGTAGACAAATGAAATTGGTCTTCTGCCCTGACAAGAACAAACTAATGTATTATTTCAGCTTCAAAAAGAAAGTGATGGAAGTATAATACAGTAAATCTCATAGGCATCTACAGAGTTCTTCTAATCCCAGTCTTTTCAAGATAACTTCAGAAGCTCCCTGGTCAGTAAAGTTTCTCTGGACCAATGACGAGGTGCTCTTGGATTGTACATATACTTATAATATCATTCTCAACCTTAGGCAATTAATAAATATAATTGATATTGCAAAAAAAAACCCCTAAATATCATAGAAAATTTCTCCTGATATGGAATGGACAGAATCAGAGTCTACAGATTAGTTGGGTGAGGATTAAGACCACAAGTTTAAGTAACACAGAGAGAGTGTGTATAAGAATAAAAATCCCAAACTTGCGGTAAAATCAAGTTATAGAACAAAACAATGAGTGGAGATCAGAAACAAAAGTAGGAATGGAGCCACTACAAAACTTAGTTGATTTCTGGCAACTGCTTCTGCTGCTGGCCCAAAAAGCTACAAATGCAGTGACTCTTCCGTATTGCACATATAAGGTGCAGGGAGGCAAGGAGTCCCAAGTAGAAAACCTGTAGGTTGTGCTTGCAAGCTGAAGTGGAGAGGTAATTACCCCAGTGGAGAAAGCCTCTAGAGAGCCAGAGTCTATTGAGACCATTTCATACAGACTGAAAATTGTGTCAACTTTTTATTGGCCTGTAAACGAACTGGCTGTGATGGCCCTTGGACACAGTCACGTGACAGCAGCCTCAGCATGGGAGATATCTTGAAGGTAGTCAAAATCTCCACTCAGGAATTCAGACTCTCAGGTTAAAGCCTACACACAGTGTTTCTGGTCTCTGGGACTTCAATTGATGTGTGGGAAATTGGTCCATCACAGTCTTGTCTACAGAGTGACTAAGGATGGCTATAAGGTTTGGCTATTAATAAAACAGTTTTCAGCCTTCGGGCAGGTAGTCTCAAATAGAGCTTCAATAACCACAATGGTGCTTTTCTGATATAACTTAGTGATCTCTGTTGGATCTCTTTTACTGTGATGCAGGGCCATCACTGGAGGAGAAATGGCAATCCACTCCAGTATTCTTGTCTGGAGAATTCCATGGACAGAGGAACCTGGTGGGCTACAGTCCATCGGGTTGCAAAGAGTTGGATGTGACTGAGCAACTAACACACACACGCACAGGCCCATCATAGTCAGGAGCCAGTGTTCAGCTTCCCTTGAGACAAAATGCTCTCAACCCTGTTGACCTCTAAGGTCAATCACCAGTGGGGTTAAAATTCTTCTCCAACTGGTGCCAACCAGATGTGGCATCTACAAAACTTGAAAAATATCTCTGTCTCATGGGATGTCTGTGATGACTGATTCTTTTTCATCCTCTCCATATACATGAAGATGAACAATATTTATCACAAACAATTTGATCACAGATACTTCAGATGATCACCATGGTTCTAGAGAATTTGAAGGGGGAGACAGAGTGTGTTTATGGCTACCTGCCACCCTACTTATCCACACAATACTGAAAAACGCCTCATGTATAGCTCAGTAAACAGTTGTACTATTGTGCTGGAAGGTTACTCTGAGGCTTTCAGATCTTTTGTTCTTCAAGTAGATAAGATAGAAAAGGCTGCACATTTGTAGCAAGGGACTCCTGCCGGGTCTCTGGCTCTGATATGATTCATTTGGCTGGGTCGTGCACCTTAAACAGCAGGAACAAGATGTAGAAAACAGCTGCTTTTGCTTTTACCTGCCAAATATGCTGGAAACTTATTGAGCGGTAGGCTGGGAGTACAGAAAGAAGACTCGGGTGTGCTGATATGGGCATGGGGAAGAGATAAATACTGGCAAAGTGGTCTATTACACTCAATTCCCTGTTAGAGACCAGGGTCGTCTGTCACTGAGTGCTCTTATGGGATACTAAGCCAGATGAAAAAGACACAAACTGTTTCCCAGCTTCCTCCTCTATCTCCTCCCCTCAGTGGCATTTCCTCATCATCTGTAGGTGAAATCTATTGTGCTGAAGTTGTGTGGGGTGAGAGAGGAGAGACCGGCTCTCAGGTGGTAGGATCTCATTTGGAGGGTTGCTGTATTTGTCTTAAGTCAGATATAGCTGAAAATTTAGTTACAGAACATAGTTACCACAGCCATGGAGAAGGGCCTTGTGCTGTCATACTCAGTTGCGTTCGACTCTTTGTGACATCATGGACTGTAATGTACCAGGCTCCTCTGTCCATGAGATTCTCCAGGCAAGAATACCGGACTGGGTTGCCATTTCCTTCTCCAGGGGATCTTCCTGACCCAGGGATTGAACCCTCTAACCTGTGTTTCCTGTGGCTCCTGCACCAGAAGGTGGATTCTTTTCCAATGGGCCACCTGGTAAACCCCTTCAGAAGGGCTTACTGCCTTTCAAGCTGGTCCCACAGGGAATGTCTGTTCTATCTAGAATGTGGTTTAGGAAGGGAAGAGAGACAGCATATTGGGGAATATATCAATGTGTTTTCTATACTGTCAGAAGTTTGGCATGTTTTCCTAGAAAGAGAGCATTCTACTCCAGCAGAGAACTATGGCCTTGAAGGAGAACCACTTTGATCCCTGCTTGCTTTAATTGTTCAGGAAATGAAAATGAATATCATCTCTGGAATAAAGAGATCACTCAGCTCTGAGTAGTGGATGAATAGGATAAAGTTAATGGTCCACATTGGGAATGATTCTGAGACATAGGGCCCATTAGCAAAGCGGACTGCCTTGAAACAATTCATGTTCAGCTAAAGGTCAGGACCAGAGTTCCAAATCTGAATAATCATCAGAACCTACAGGAACTTTTCAACATATAGTTCTGAGGCTCCATCAAATTCTACTAAATCAGAAATTCAAAGGGAGTCAGAGGGAATATGTATAGACTAAAGTTCCTATAACCCTTCCATCTGTGTGATTTTGATGACTAGCCAGATTTAAAAAGAATTATCATCAGTGAAATTTGAAAGAAGAGATGTCTTAAGTAAGAATTAAATAATAATAGAGAAATGCAATTAACTGGGCTCACAACAAAGACAAGGGATGGACAGAGTACTATTAGCCAGATCTCAACCCAGATCCAAAAACAACATGAGTGTGGTAAGGCAGAAGCGATAAAGCACTTCTTGAATTTTATGCAATACTTTCAATGGAAACTTCATAATGAATATGTATATTCAATGACTTAAAATGTATTCATGAATTTGTCAAATATTTTGATTCATCATTCCATATATAGACTTCTCTAAGATACTACATTACAATGCAAAGAGAATGTCTTTACTGTTCCTTCTCCCATTTCTTTCTTCAAAAAAATTAAAGCAATTTTTTTACTAGTACTGGATAATTTTACTGCAGATTTGCTTGAATATTAAAGAACAGTTTTGAACATTCAATTTTAAGAATCTATGGAGTGGCTTTACAAGAAAATCAGTTTAAAAATAATCTACAGTGGAAAAGTAAGATGGACGAGATGAATTTTTACCTTGAGAATCATATTTTGTGTTATAGGAATTAAATATTAGTTGTAAGTTATGATGGACAGAAGTAAAAGTTATACACAAATCACTTAAAAAAAAAGAGAGAGAGAAACCAGAATTTCAATTAAAATGCACACAGATAACAAAACTAAAAGTAAAACTTCTATCCAAAAATTCATTTCTAAAATGATACTTACCAAACTATGCTTATTTAATCTTTACAAGTGATTAGTTTTTAGGTCTTAATGTCAGATGTTTTTCATTTATATATTAACTTTGTCTTTTGCTATTCTAACTTTAGAGGAAGGAGTTCAACCACTAAATTATAAGAAATGTAAAGACAAGAAACTCCTAAATAAATATTTGTATTCACCCTCAGTTATAAAGATTTTAATGCTCTCCCCAAGCAAAAATAATTTGTGTAGTGTGAATATATAATACATATCAATTTGACACTAAAATGAATGTAAGTATAAATATGTTTAAATATATACATATATAAATATAATACAACTATACATGTGTATGTACATTGGTATATCCCTTTGTGTCTAGAACAAAAATGTTAACATGCTGTATTTGGTATACACACAGAGAAGGAAAATTTAATGACTATCTTATAAAAACATTTCAGAAATGTCAATGCAGATGACCCAGGAAACACTATTTACTGGTAGATCAGATGGTAAAGAATCTGCCTGCAATGCAGGAGATCTGGGCTTGATCCCTGGGTTAGGAAGATCTCCTGGAGAAGGAAATGGTAACCACTCTAGCATTCTTGCCTGGAGAATTCCAAGAACAGAGGAGCCTGGCAGGCTACAATCCATGGGGTCACAAAGAGTCGGACACGACTGAGCAACTAACACACACACAGGGTAAATTATAAAGACATTGATGGGATTACTAATTATAAAATAAAAAATAAATATCCATGATGCTTGATGATTAAAATAAGAATGGAACACATTTATCATTGACCTTTATATAATATTTCAGTTTTTGTATCTAAAAATAGAGGGTAATTAAACTCAAAATGGACATCAACAGATGGTCAACACCAAAATCAGATTGATTATATTCTTTGCAGCCAAAGATGGAGAAGCTCTATACAGTCAGCAAAAACAAGACTGGGAGCTGACTGTGGCTCAGATCATGAACTCTCTATTGCCAAATTCAGACTTAAATTGAAGAAAGTGGGGAAAACCACTAGACCATTCAGGTATGATCTAAATCAAATCCCTTATGATTATACAGTGGAAGTGAGAAATACATTTAAGGGACTAGATATGATAGACAGAGTGCCTGATGAATTATGGACAGAGATTCGTGACATTGTACAGGAGACAGGGATCAAGACCATGCTCATGGAAAAGAAATGCAAGAAAGCAAAATGGCTGTCTGAAGAGGCATTACAAATAGCTGTGAAAAGAAGAGAGTGAAAACCAAAGGAGAAAAGGAAAGATATATAGGCATCTGAATGCAGAGTTCCAAAGAATAGCACGGAGAGATAAGAAAGCCTTCCTCAGCAATCAATGCAAAGAAAGAGAGGAAAACAACAGAATGGGAAAGACTAGAGATCTCTTCAAGAAAATTAGAGATACCAAGGGAACATATCATGCAAAGATGGGCTCAGTAAAGGACAGGAATGGTATGGATCTAACAGAAGCAGATGATATTAAGAAGACGTGGCAAGACTACACAGAAGAACTGTACAAAAGATCTTCACAACCCAGATAATCATCATGGTGTGATCACTCACCTAGAGCCAGACATCCTGGAATGGGAAGCCAAGTGGGCCTTAGAAAGCATCAGTATGAACAAAGCTAGTGGAGGTGATGGAATTCCAGTTGAACTATTTCAAATCCTGAAGGATGATGCTGTGAAAGTGCTGCACTCAATATGCCAGCAAATTTGGAAAACTCAGCAGTGGCTACAGGACTGGAAAAGGTCAGTATTCATTCCAATCCCAAAGAAAGGCAATGCCAAAGAATGCTCAAACTACCGCACAATTGCACTCATCTCACACGCTAGGAAAGTAATGCTCAAAATTCTCCAAGCCAGGCTTCAGCAATACGTGAACCATGAACTTCCCGATGTTCAAGCTGGTTTTAGAAAAGGCAGAGGAACCAGAGATCAAATTGCCAACATCCACTGGATCATGGAAAAAGCAAGAGAGTTCCAGAAAAACATCTATTTCTGCTTTATTGACTATGCCAAAGCCTTTGACTGTGTGGATCACAATAAACTGTGGAACACTCTGAAACAGATGGGAATACCAGACCACCTGACCTGCCTCTTGAGAAACCTGTATACAGGTCAAGAAGCAACAGTTAGAACTGGACATGGAACAACAGACTGGTTCCAAATAGGAAAAGGAGTACATCAAGGCTGTATATTGTCACCCTGCTTATTTAACTTATATGCAGAGTACATCATGAGAAATGCTGGGCTGGAAGAAGCACAAGCTGGAATCAAGATTTTGAAGGAGAAATATCAATAACCTCAGATATGCAGATGACACCACCCTTATGGCAGAAAGTGAAGAGGAACTAAAAAGCCTCTTGATGAAAGTGAAAGGAGAGTGAAAAAGTTGGCTTAAAGCTCAACATTCAGAAAACCAAGATCGTGGCATCTGGTTCCATCACTTCATGGGAAATAGATGGGGAAACAGTGGAAACAGTGTCAGACTTTATTTTTCTGGGCTCCAAAATCACTGCAGATGGTGACTGCAGCCATGAAATTAAAAGACGCTTACTCCTTGGAAGGAAAGTTATGACCAACCTAGATAGCATATTCAAAAGCAGAGACATTACTTTGCCAACAAAGGTCCATCTAGTCAAGGCTATGGTTTTTCCAGTGGTCATGTTTGGATGTGAGAGTTGGACTGTGAAGAAAGCTGAGCACCAAAGAACTGATGTTTTTGAACTGTGGTATTGGAGAAGACTCTTGAGAGTCCCTTGGACTGCAAGGAGATCCAACCAGTCCATCCTAAAGGAAATCAGTCCTGGGTGTTCATTGGAAGGACTGATGCTGAAGCTGAAATTCCAGTACTTTGGCCACCTCATGTGAAGAGTTGATTTATTGGAAAAGACCTTGATACTGGGAGGGGTTGGGGGCAGGAGGAGAATGTGGTAACAGAGGATGAGATGGCTGGATGGCATCACCAACTCGATGGACGTGAGTTTGAGTGAACTCCGGGAGCTGGTGATGGACAGGGAGGCCTGGTGTGCTGCGATTCATGGGGTCGCAAAGTGTCAGACATGACTGAGTGACTGAACTGAACTGAAACTCAGAATACAAGATGAATTTTAAAATATTACACTTAAGGATCAAACTAACTCACGTAGCTGATGGCAAGGAAATAAAGATCATCTTTCAGGTTAACAAAAGCATATACAGCAAGAGAGGATTGAGAAGTGGAAAGAAATATGTGACAGAGATTGATAGGTACATACTTCCAGCTGCAAAATAAATGAATCATTGGTATGAAATGTATAGTGTAGGGAACATAGTCAATAACTATGGAGACAAATCATAATTAGACTTATCACAGGGATCATTTTGAAATGTATATATTGAGAGTTTGGGATTAGCAGATGCAATTATATATAAGATGCATAAATAAGAAGGTCCTATTGTATAGCACAAGAAACTATATTCAATATCCTGTAATAAACCATAATGGAAAATAATACATATAAATGGATAACTGAGTCACTACGCTGTACAGTAGAAATTGAACGAATTGTAAATCAACTATACTTCAATACATTTTTAAAGTTATAAAAATCCCTACACAAGAAAATAAATATATAGAAATACTCAATCACTGTGCTGTGTAACAGGAACTAAGACGGTGCTGTAGGTCAATATTACTTCACAAACGAAGAAACTCTTAACAAATGAAATCAGATTTATCGTTACCAGAGGTAGGGGTTTGGGGGAAGGGGAACTGGATAAAGGAAGTCAAAAGGTACAAACTCACAAGTATAAGATAAGTAAGTACCAGGGATGCAATGTAGAATATGATATAGTTAACACTATTTTAAGCTATATATGAAAGCTGTTAAGAGAATAAAGCCTAAGAATTCTCATCGCAAGGAAATGTTTTGGTTTCTTTAATTCTGTATCTATATGAGATGATGGTATGTTGACTAAACATATTATGATTATCATTTCATGATGCAGATAGGTCAAATCATTAGGCTGTGTGCTTTAAACTTACACAGTACCTTGGGTCAATTACATCTCAAAGGTGGTAAAGAACCTGCTTGCCAATATAGAGATGCAGGTCCAATCCCTGGGTCAGGAAGATCCCCTGGAAAAGGAAATGGCAACCCACTCCAGTCTTCTTTCCTGGAGAATCCCTTGGACAGAGGAGCTGGCGGGCTACAGTCCATAGGGTTGCAAAGAGTTGGACACGACTGAAGTGACTTAGCGTGCATGCAAAGCTAGAAGAAAAACAGGATTCAAATGAACAGCCATCTGAAGAGATGTATCCGTGATGACTGGAAGGGTCCCCGGCACAGAACCTTCTGCCTCTGTGGAGGTGGAGGATGTCACCCTTGTGGTGTTAATGTATTCACCAACCTGGAAGCTTTCTGAACTCCACATTATTACGATTTTTAATGGAGGTTTTATCCCATATGTGTGATCAATTATCAACTCCATTTCCAGTCCCTCTCCCCTCTCCAGAGAATGGGGGCTATGGTGGCAAAAATATCCAAGCTTCTAATCTTGGTTTGGTCTCTCTATTGACCAGCCCCCATTTAGGAGCCCACCAAGAACCTCATTAGAAGAAAAGATATTCCTATTACCCAGTAAATTCCAAGGAGTTTAGTGTCAGATGCTCCTATCACTCAGGAAATTACAAAGGTCCTGTGAGCTCTGTGTCAGGAACTGAGGTCGATGCTGGATGCTGGGGGCTGGTGCACTGGGATGACCCAGAGGGATGGTATGGGGAGGGAGGAGGGAGGAGGGTTCAGGATGGGGAACACATGTATACCTGTGGCGGATTCATTTCAATTAAAAAAAAAAAAAAAAGAACAAAGGATGCTGCTGCTATCCCTATTTACAAGGATTTTAGGAGCTATGTGCCAAGAGTCAGGGCAGAGACAAATATAAACATGTTTCTTATGTTACAAAAGAAGGTACAGCAGATAGAAGAGAAAAATTATTTTCTAATTAAAAAAATAAAAATGAAACATACTATCTTGTCTAGTTTTTTTAAAGAAAGCTGGGCTACTGGGTTTATTATCTGTGTGTAAATGTTACACAGGCCAGTTTTTTTCTTCAAAATGTAGTCACTCTTATCCAATCATTCAATTAAAATTATTATGACAGCAAGTTGTATAGTCTACCACTCAGCTCAAAATTAAAGTCACCTTGAACACAGATACTTGGCATAACAGTCTGCTTGCAGTGCACTTTTTTGTATAAAGATAATAGTTTCAACACAGAGCATTTAACCCAGGAAAGTCAAAATTTAAGATGCCCAATATCCTTTCTTCCAAAGTAAGGAAAGAAAGTGTAAAATTTAAAAGATGAAAAATGTAATACTAAAAACTATATCCATTGCTAACACTCAAAAAATTAGATTAAAATTCTACCTTTCAAAATACTAAAGCAGTTATCGTTTGTTGATCATCTTCACTGAAATCTTCTTAAATGATAATGTTCTGTAGAAATGAGCCTAAGTTCTGTAACTCCTGCATAAATTCAAAAGCAATTTAGGTGTAAAATTAACCAAATATATAAAACTGGGGCTGGGATCATGGGCTGGCAGCCTGTGCAGACGTGTTGTACTCCATGCTTATAAGGTCTCAAGCTTGGTTTCATGCTCTGCTGTCACTCTCTTTAAATTCTAAGTTTTTGAACAAGGAGCCTGCATTTCCTCCTGTATTGACCCTAAAGTTAGGTAGCTGATCCTGATTACAATAATTTGGGGAAAATGTCCAATAGCTATAAGGTTGAAATAAGAATCCAAATGAAACTGGGTAAGTCCAAGAAATACACTTTTTTAAAAAGCATGAAATTTAAATTAGATGCGCTGGGACACAGTGACATACTGGTAGAGCAAAAATGAATATCAAGTGAATGACTTTCAAATATGATTATAATTGGAAGACTCCAAAAACTAGTCTCTTAGGTATCTCAGGATATAATTTAATACATCCTGGAGATATTGGATACATTAACTGAAAATAATGGAACTCAAAGTCCCTTTTCTATCTACTGTCCACATGACTGCATGAATATGGTTGAGAATAATACGATTATTTTGCTGGTAATTATGGGAGAAAATTACATAACTGACTGTTTCCATTGAAAACTGTTTTACTGACTACTCCTGAGTCTACTTGGGGAAGGAAATCCAACTAAACCATAACAAACCATCTTTGGGGCTTCTCAGATGGCTCAATGTTAAAGAATCCGCCTGCCAAGGAGGAGATGCGGGTTTGATCCCTGAGTCAGAATGATCCCTGGAGAAAGGAATGGGAACCCACTCCAGTATTCTTGCCTGAAAAATCCATGGACAGAGGAGCCTGGCGGGCTACAGTCCACGGGTTCACAAAGAGTCAGACAGGACTAAGCAACTAAGCAACAACAACTGAGTCTACTGTACCTTTCACTAACACTTCTGCTTATTTTGAATTTCTCTCGACAACACAAGCGATATTCCAAATGCTTTCCACTCTCACTGTCTCAAAGGTACCGACCCTCTGTTCTTTCCCTCCAATTTTTTCATGCCACCAACCCAAGACATCCTAAAAAAGAGTTAGCTCACTTTCAGGTACAGAGTCTTTCATGAGTAAAATTCCTCAGCCTCTCTAATCTTCACCTGAAATTATCTTTAAATTATCTCAATTCTTTTTTTTTTTTTTTTGTCCAAAGTTCTTCCTTCCATGTTTGCTCACATCTCCTCTCCTGTAAGACCTTTCTCTTACACAGGAAATACATACGTCTATTGGATCTTTCCTCAGATGACAAACAAGCTTAAACCTTCACTGTCCTGACAGTCGATAAGGGGTAAAATTAGTTCTCTCCTATTACTGAAGATACTGGCATTCTCTCTCTTTCTCTGTCATCAAACATCTCTTTTTTTTCACTTTCAAAGACATGCTAATTCTTTGTTTCCTGCTTTAGTGAGATATATTTGTCACACAACATGGTGTAAGTTTAAGGTGTATGAGATGTTGATTTGACACATTTATAAATTGCAAAATCATTAGCATCCTTGTATTAGTTGCCATCTCCATTCCATCACATGATTACCATTTCTTCTTACCAAACATGAAGGATAACTTATCTTTATGGCCTTTGCTTTTACTGCTGCCTATTTCTTCTTTTACATTAGTTTAATCTCACAGTTGCCCCTCTAGCAACTGAACAAGACAACTAAAATTAATAAGTGAAGGAGTAAATGGGAGTTGTACAAACAGATCCAGCAGGTAGAGACTACTTTTGTAAGTACCAGGTTCTGCTATTCATGCATGGACAATTTAGGGAGAAGAGAAGTAAAAATTATTTTATGCATTTTTATATGCCAAAGAGGAAGTTGAATATTAAAACTTGACTGAATCTAAGTTCCATAACTCTGTATCACTTTAAAGAAAATTCAGAAGTTTATAATATTTTACTCTGTACCTATAGTAACTTTATCTAGTTATCATTAAAATTAGACATAGCAAAAATCTTAGTACATAAAAGAAATCTGATCAGTAATTTAATATACAGATGTATTCTCATTGGCCTAATATTTCTGCTAAAAATTATACTTATACCTTAGTAGTAAAACAAGTGAAGAGACAGCATGTAAAAAAATTGCTTTCTGTAATCACTTGGAGTATAAGGTTAATATCATCTCTGTATGATGAAAGCTTAGGTATAGATAGAAGCCAAGACATATTTTTTTTTCTTAAGGACACACCAATTATAAAGAGGTCTAAAAAAGAATCTAGTTCAAAAGAAAAAATATGAGTGGCTTATACACCTCTTATTGCCTGTCAGACCACATTTAGATCTGCTAAGACTAGCTTTCAGATCTGCTGGAAAGAGAATGTGAAGACAGACAAGAGCACAAGATTACTTTAAGTTTCTGGCCTGAAAAATATAAAGAATGAGTTGACATTAACAGGAATGAGAAACTGTTGGGTAGGTCTGATAAGAGCTTTAATCTGAGTGTGTTAAATTTGAGCTGCCCACTAAATATCCACATGGAGACATAACAGAAGGGTGGATAATACAGCTCCAGAGTTTAGGGCAGAGGTATGTACTAGAGATGACATTTTGACAATCATTAGCATGTAAAGAATATTTACAACCACAACACTGCAGAAAGTATCAAAAGGAATGAGTGAAGAAAGAAGATAGCATGAAGCTTAAGAAATGTTTCCTTTACAACTGGGTCTAGTTCAGCGAAACTTGTTTCAGAATTCTTTCCTATATGTTTATGAGTCAGATTGGCAGGAGCCTTGGCTTCTAGTGCCTTCCGTGGTGGCTCAGGTGGTAAAAGCATCTGCCGACAATGTGGGAGACCCAGGTTCGATCCCTGGGTTGGGAAGATCCCCTGGAGAAGGAAATGGCAACCCACTCCAGTACTCTTGCCTGGAGAATCCCACGGATGGAAGAGCCTGGTAGGCTACAATCCATGGGGTTGCAAAGAGTCGGACACGACTGAGAAACTTCACTTACACTTTAGCTTCTAGTACCATTTTTGTCAATTTTTAAAATTGAAGTATAGCTGATTCACAACATTATATTAGCTTCAGGTATACAACATAGTGACTAAATATTTTTTATATATATTGTATTTAAAGTTATTATAAAATAATTGCTATATTTTTCTGTGCTCTACTATATATTGCTTATTTTATACATAGTGGCTTGTATCTCTTAAACCTATACCCTTAAATTACCCTTCCCCCTTCCCTCTCCTCACTGGTAAATACTAGTTTTCTCCCTATACCTGTGAGTCTGTTTCTATGTTGTCATATAAATTTGTTCATTTCATGTTTTAGATTCCACGTATGAGTAATAACATAGAGTGTTCATTTCTCTATGCCCTAGGTATTTCACTAAGCATAATACTCTAAGTCCATCCACATGGGTGCAAATGGCAGAATTCCACTCATTTTTTTTGGCTGAGTAATATTCCATTGTGTGCGTGTGTGTGCCACATCATCTGTATCCATTCATCTGTTGATGGACACTCAGGTTGCATCCAAATCTTGGTTACTGTAAAAAATGCTAATGAAGACTGTGGTGCATGTATCTTTTCAAGTTTATATATATATATATATTGTTTTTTTTTTTTCCCAGATGTAGACCCAGTATTGGAACTGCCAGATCATATGGTAGTTTTGTTTCTTGTTTTTTTTTTCTTTTTAGGAACCTCATACTGCTTTACATAGTGACTATATCAATTTACAAATCCATCTACAGTGCACTGTTGTTGTTTAGTTGCTAAGTCATGTCTGACACTTGTGATCCCATGGACTATAGCCCACCAGCCTCCTTTGCCCATGGGGTTTTCCAGGCAAGAATACTGGAGTGGGAAGCCCTTACCTCCTCAGGAAGGCAAAATATGTGTCAGGAAAAAGTGATGAATGTCTAACTTTTATCTAATGGGAAACTGAAGACAAGAAAAAAGAAAATGGATTGGCAGGCATAGGTGAAGGATCCTGAATAGGGCTTCCCTCACTCGTGGTGAGGAACTCGTGGTGAAGAACCCACCTGCCAATGCAGGAGATGTAAGAGACATGAGTTCGATCCCTGGGTCAGGAAGATGGGTCTTGCCGACCCAGGGATCAAATCCACTTCTGCTGCACTGGCAGGCAGATTCCTTACCACTGAGCCACCAGGGAAGCTCCTCTGGTGTACTAGGGTCCCCTTTTCTCCACATCCTCAACAACATTTGTTATTCATATACCTCTTTATGTCAGCTATTTTGACAGGAGTGAGACAATATTTCACTGTGCTTTTGATTTGCATTTCTCTGATGATTAACAATTGAGCATTTTATTCATGTGCCTCTTGGCCATCTGTATATCTTTCTTTCTTGTACCATTTTTGTCAAAAAGATTTTCTTGTCTTCTATTTTTCAGCCTGGCTTAATCGGGTTGGGCTTCTATAACAAAATACCATAGATTAGGTAGGTCAAATGGCATACATTTATTTCTCACTGTTCCAGAGGCTGAGAAGTCCACGATGGAGGTATCGGCAGATTCAGTGTCTGGTGTGGGCCCTCTTTCTGGCTTACACATGGCCTTCTTCTTGCTGTGTGCTCAGAATGAGAGAATCATCTCTTTCATGTCTCTTCTTATCAGGGCATCTATGATCTTCCTTTTGGAACTTCTTTGCTTTAGCAAGGCTCTACTGAGGTAAAATCTCAATTTCTGTTTCTCTGAAAATGTCTAATTTGCCCTTGACATGGTGGTTAGTTCAGAATTCCGGGATGAGAGCAATGCTTTCTTTTCAATACCTTGAAAATACTTTTTAAAAAATTTTTTCTGATTCTTTTGTTGTAGCTAAAAATCCAATGCCAGCCTAAGTTTCATTCCTTCAAAGATGATCTGTTTCCTCTCTGGTTGCTAATGTGAATTTGTCTTTGGAGCTCTACAGTTTGACTGTGAAATGTCTAAGAGTGCATTTCTATTTATTTATGCTGCCTGTTACATACTGAGGTTCCTGGTTAAGTAGCTTGGCTCTGGAAATTATTTGTCACTGCATGTGTGCATGCTAAATCACTTCAGTCATGTTTGACTCTTTGTGACCCTATGGATGGTAGCCTGCCAGGCTCCTCTGTCCATGGGATTCTCCAGGAAAGAATACTGGAGTGGGTTGCCATTCCCTTCTCCAAGGGATCTTCCTGACCCAGGGATCGAACTCATGTCTCTTACATCTCCTGCATTGGCAGGTGGGTTCCTCACCACGAGTTCCTCACCACGAGTGAGGGAAGCCCTATTCAGGATCCTTCACCTATGCCTGCCAATCCATTTTCTTTATTCTTGTCTTCAGTTTCCCATTACATAAAAGTTAGACATTCATCACTTTTTCCTGACACATATTTTGCCTTCCTGTTCATACCGTCTACCTCTTTAGGTTTTGGTACCATATTCTCTATGTTTCAATTTCTTCATAACTCATTTTTTCCAACTGTTTCACATACATTAAACACAGCCATTATTTTTCCAATTTCAAAAGAGATAATTTTAATTTTAGGACATATTTTTATCTTTTTCAAAATCTTTCATATCAACTTTTAGTGTCTTATTTCTTCATTCAATTCTATCATTTATTTATTTAATATTTCACCTACTTATTTTGTACTAATTATTTGGCAATTCTAATACCTGAAATTGTATAGGAGGTAGCCTAAATTCACTCTGTGTTGTGTTGTGATTATTTTGCTTTGTGGTGGCTTGTTTTCTTGTGCTTGGAGCTCATCATGAGCTCAAATGTCACACAATTTCATATGTGAGACTGCTAAAGCACATTTCTTTCTAAGAATTTTCATTTGCTTCTCACTAGTGTGAGGGTCGCAAAGAGTTGGGCGTGACTGAGAGACTGAACTGAGTGCAAGGGTGCTGCCAACGTGCAACTCAGTAAGTTCACTCTCTCAGTTGTGTTTGACTCTTTGTGACCCCATGGACTGCAGCACACCAGGTTTCCCGGTCCATCACCAACTCCCAGAGATTGCTCAAACTCATGTCCATTGAGTTGGTGATGACATCCAACCATCTCATCATCTGTTGTCCCCTTCTCCTCCTGCCTTCAGTCTTTCCCAGCATCAGGGTCTTTTCCAATGAGTCAATTCTTTGCATCAGGTAGCCAAAGTATTGGAGCTTCAGCTTCAGCATCAGTCCTTCCAAAGAATATTCAGCACTGATTTCGTTTAGGATAGATTGCTTTAATCTCCTTGAAGTCAAAGAGACTTTCAAGAGTCTTCAACACCACAGTTCAAAAGCATCAGTTCTTCTGCACTCAGCTTTCCTTATAGTCTAACTCTCACATCCATATAGGACTACTGGAAAAACCATAGCTTTGACTAGACAGACCTTTGTTGGAAAAGTAATGTCTCTGTTTTTTAATATGCTGTTGAGGCTTGTCATAACTTTCCTTCCGAGGAGCAAATGTCTTTTAATTTCATGGCTGCAGTCACAATCTGCAGTGATTTTGGAGCCCAAGCAAATAAAGTCTGTCACTGTTTCCATTGTTTCCCCATCTATTTGCCATGGAATGATGGGACCGGATGCCAAGATCTTAATTTTTTGAATAGAGACTTTTAGGCCAGCTTTTTCACTCTCCTCTTTCACTTTCATCAAGAGGCTCTTTAGTTTTCTTCACTTTCTGCCATAAGGGTGGTGTCATCTGCATATCTGAGGTTACTGATATTTCTCCTGGCAATCCATATTCCAGCTTGTGCTTCATCCAGCCCACCATTTCACATGATGTACTCTGCATACAAGTTAAATAAGCAGGGCGAAAATATATAGCCTAGATGTACTGCTTCCCCAATTTGGAAGCAGTCCATTGTTCCATGTCCAGTTCTAACTGTTGCTCCTTGACCAGCATATAGATTTCTCAGGAGACAGGTAAGATGGTCTGGTATTCCCATTACTTGAAGAATTTTCCACAGTTTGCTATGTTCCACATAGTTAAAGGCTTTCGGGTAGTCAATAAAGCAGAAATAGATATTTTTCTGGAATTCTCTTGCTTTTTCTATGATCCAACCAATGTTGGCAATTTGATCTCTGGTACCTCTGCCTTTTCTAAATCCAGCTTGAACATTGGAAGTTCTCAGTTCATGTAAGGTTGAAGCCTAGCTTGGAGAATTTTGAGCATCAATTTGCTAGCATGTGAGATGAATGCAATTGTGCAGTAGTTTGAACATTCTTCGGCATTGCCTTTCTTTGGGATTAGAATGAAAACTGACCTTTTCCAGTCATGTGGCCACTTCTGAGTTTTCCAATTTTGCTGGCATATTGAGTGCAGCACTTTAACAACATCATCTTTCAGGATTTGAAATAGCTCAGCTGGAATTCTATCACTTCCACTAGCTTTGTTCATAGTGATGTTTCCTAAGGCCCACTTGACTTCACACTCCAGAATATCTGGCTCTAGGTGAGTGAGAACAGCATCATGGTTATTAAGATCGTTTTTCTATAGTTATTCTGTGTGTTCTTGCCACCTCTTCTTAATATCTTCTGCTTCTGTTAGGTCTAAACCTGCAGAAACTTTAACTCTCTTTAAATCTCTTGCTTGGAGATATGTTGACTGCTACAGGTAATAAACATTCAAATAAGTGATCCTCACAAGAACAGGACTATGGTTACACATTTTCAGATGAGATGATTATAATTATTCTTACTATTAATTTTATACTTAGAGTAGGGGAGAAACAGATATATTTTTATATTGGAATCTTTTGCAGACAGAATGCCACTATCCCTCATTTTACTGAAGATATAACCTTAGTTTTACATAGAATCTCTGTTCACCTCCCCTCCATTAGCTTGAGCCTGAGGCTCTGATTTCTACTATCTCAAATGGCTTAACTTGACCAAAATCTGGGTGTCTAGTTTTAGCTTTCAGCACTGAGGCAATGCAAGGGTCAGTGCTCATAGTTCTACTAGCAGGACTAGTTTCATCTGATGTTTTTTTTTATTTTTTTGTCCTGGCCTTTAAAGGTTTACTATACTTCCCAGCAAGAGAGAAAACATTTAAAAGTATAGTTATTGGAAATTTCCCAGCATCTTGATGTTTTGCACAGGGCATTTTAGAAAACTTAATCTGTCTCATCCTTGGTAATGGAAGTCAGTCTTTTCTCAATGCATTTGGAGTTAATCAAATCTACCTCATAAAAATAATGTGGGGATTAAATTTAATACCATTTATAACTGTACACTACAAGGACTGACATAAACATGCCCTCAATAAATTATGACTTTTACTATTTATATTATTATACATTGATATTTTCTAAGAAGTAAACATATTGATGAAATCATAAAGCACATTCTTTTATTAGACAAATGGCTTTCCAATAATAATTTTGACCTCATGACTAATATAGAGTCACTTACTCCCCTGGGTTACTTTATAGTTTTCCTTCAATCAATATTTGTCTATTCTTCTCTATTTCTGCTAAGGAAGATGTGACACTGAATGACCAGTTCAAAGTCATAATTACTGGAGCAATTAATGAGACCCTCATGCTGCCTATCTTCAGCATTACTACTAAAGCAGAAACAACCAATTTAGATTTTGCTTCTTGTCTTTTAGTGTCTGCTATTTAATGATAGGTGAAAAACCTATAGATGACTTTAAGAAGATCAGAAATAGAGATGTTAACAATATATAAGATGAAATAATCACTAATCAAAAGAACTGGTAAAGGCTTTGGACTTCTGAATATGTTTGCTTTTAATATTTAATACTCTAAAATATTTTAAATTAATCATCCCTAATATTTTTAAACTCATAATCTAAGATTTCCTAAGATATTAGGAAACCAGTTATTTGCAATATTTACTTCTTACCAAGCAGCTTTTATTTTTAATATAGGGAAAAGGTCACTGAGATTGAAGTTAGTATGGTCAACCAGTCATGTGTCTGGGCTCTAAGAGTAAAGAGTTGGGTCCAAACATAATAGTGTTGTAGTCTTTGATACCCTTTCCATTTCTATAAAATGTAAATATAGAAGACTTTATAATATAGGTTATTGAGATAACACATGAGAAAATGCATGTCAGACATTTGGAGTAGTGCCTGAGCCTTTGTAACAATTCTACTACTACTGCTATTATCATATAATACATTTTGCTATATTGATAACACATCTTCTGTAGCTTGGTGGTGGTGGTTTAGTCGCTAAGTCATGTCCAACTCTTGCGACCCCATGAATTGTAGCCTGCCAGGTTCCTCTGTCCATGGGATGCTCCAGGCAAGAATACTGGAGTGGGTTGCCATTTCCTACTCCAGAGGATCTTCCCGACCCAAGAATCAAATCCTGATCTCCTGCATTGCAGTTAGATTCTTTGCTAACTGAGCTACAAGGGAAGTCCCTTCTGTAGCTTGGTTACTCTGTAATAATTGGATTACTTGGTACCATTTTTGGAAGTGTCTCCTGGTTTGCTAACCATTTCTTAAATCATTACTGTGAGTTGAAAATGTAGTGCCATATGATTATGAAGAGTGAAAGATGCCTTTTCAAGGAATGGAGATAATTTATTACTTATTTGAATGCAAAGTCACACTCTGAAATTAGGAATAGGATCTAGCATATCTCTTTTAAATATTCATAGGCAATAAAAACTCTGGCTGTTTGATTGATTTAACAGGCAACTGAATATTACCTTTGCTCTGCATAATTGCAGTTCTAAGAAACATTAGGTAGGCAATAAAAAAAAACCCACAAAAGTTGGACATAGGCATTTTAATTGAGAAGAAAATGGGCTAAGGCTCATCTTCAAATGAAAGAGCACTTTGTTTATTAACAGAAAAAATAAACTGCCTTTCTTTAGCCAAAAAAAAAAAAAAGGAAAATTATAGCTTTTAAAGATTCAGAGAATACTCCCTAATACCATACACAAAAATTAACTCAAAATGGATTAAAGACCTGAATGTAAGGCCAGACACTATAAAATGCTTAAAGGAAAACACAGGTAAACACTTTGACATAAGCTGCACCAGAATCTTTTTGAGCTATCCCTAGAGTAATGAAAATAAAACAAATATTAACAAATGAAACCTAATTAAACTTAAAAGCTATGGCAAATCAAGAGAAACCATAAACAAGACAAAAAGACAACCCTCAGAATGGGAGAAAACATTTGAAAATGAAACAAATGACAAAAGATTAATCTCTAAAACATACAGACATCTCATGAAGCTCAATATCAGAAAACAAACTATCCAATCAAAAAATGGGCGGGAAGCAGATGTCAGACAAAGATGTGTTATTGAATTCTAGCTATTGAAATGTGATATCTGAAATTCAAGATGGAAAAAGAGACAATGGGGATCAGTAAATATTCATATTTACATACCAGAGCTGTATTTTTCAAGGATGTTTTGCTTTAGATTAAGTAAAAGTTACTCAGAAAATCTTAGATCTTTGAAATATTTTTCAAATATAATTGCATTTCAATGAAAATAACTGCATTTCAAAAGCCAGAACTTTCAACAACTTCCAGATTAAGAAGTGAAGTCGCAGTTAATTTGAAAAGATGATTGGAGAGCTTTTATTCTATTATATGACTAGCTTAAAAGGAAACTTCTGAATCACCTATAAGTTCTGATTCTTTACTTTTACGCTGAGGTCACATTCCTCTCCCCTGTCCGTCATGGGATGGCCTCCTCCATGAAGTACACATCTGGTTTAAATTCCTGCCATATGTGATAAATCAATGCCTAACAGATAATAAATTTGGAAGATTGTATTCCCATAAAAAAAAAAAAAATGGGCGGGAGACCTAAATAGACATTTCTCCAAAGAAGACATACAAATGGCTGACAAACACATGAGACACCCCGATTTTAACTTGTGTCTCCTCCTAACTCTTTGATCATTTCTTTTTTCTTTGTAAACACTGTTTCCTCAGCTGAAAATTTGATGTGGATGTAACTCCAAAATTCTATGTTGTTATTTTTTTTTTTTTTTAATCTTGGCTTATCTGGGGTGATCTCCTGAACTCTATAGTTTTAATCAGTATGTAGCCTGAAAAGTTTTCCATCTTTACAACTTGTTTAAATCACTCTCTTTAACTCCAGTACTGTGCATCTCTCTTTTACGGATTAGGGAAAATCCCCACCTGGGTACTCCATAAGTACTGCAACAGATTTCGTTGCTGTTCTGCCACATAACACGCTAATCTCAGATCTCTGAGTTCACCTGAAGCTTTGGTGACCAGTACGTGCACACACTGCTAGATTCCCACCTTAAACTCCCATATTTCTCAATTTTATGGCTCTAGGCAACCCAGAAGTACTGGGATTTTATGCACCCAAGGGCAACCCTCCAACACAAAGGGAGGAAAATGGGTGAATAAATGTTCCAGTTTCCATTAGCCCAGTGGGACAATTCTAAGTGTGCTCTGTGACACTGGTGTGCTACATGATTTCTTTAAAGCTCCCAGTGGGACTGAGCCCAGTAACTCACAGTGGAAACTCACTCATAAAAGCATCCTATATCAGCCTTCCAAACTTTCATTCTCCATTCTCCCCATGTGCTCACTTGCCTTTCTTGGTATCACCTCCCAAATAAACTACCAGCACCTAAGGTCTCAACTCAGGGTTTGCTTCGTGTTACTATCAAACTGAAGCATGCATACTTGGCTTAATGGGGGCAAAACATGACATATGACCTTTTACCTTCAAACTAGTTTTTTTCCTTACTTTCTCAAAGTTGTTTCTGAAAAACACCAGATAATCCATCACCTAAATCAGAAGAAACCTAGATACTTTCCTGGAATTTGCATTTTCTTTTCTACATGTCACCATCGGCCTTGCCTTCAACTGAGCTAAAATATCACTTCTTACTTGGTCTGTCTGCCTACAGTCTCCCTATCTCTTAACCTCCACTCTACTCTCCATAGTCTTCGCAGAAGTTACATAATATGAGGATGGCACCTCTCTTCTCCTTCCCTCTCATATATTAAGCCCTTCAGTGGTTCCCTCAGTGCATGGTTAAGTGCATGGTTGGAGACCAGACTTTTTGGGAAGCGTCGATCTCCCTGAGCAATTTCACTGATGCCTGCTTGTTCAGGCTCACCTTCAGCCACACCCCCATTTGCATTGTGTGTTCTAGTACAACCGAATATTTCCAATTTTCTGTATGTGCTCGTGGCCACCTGTCTGTAATTGCCCTCCTATAACTGCCTATTTGGCTGTCTCCTATTCTAATTGTAAAATGTAGTTTACAACCAATCTTCTCTAGGAAAGCTACCCCAAATACCTTCCAATGCTGACCCACATATATCTGTGTCCTTTTCTATGTCCTCTAATCCTCTGTAATCACTTTTAATGCAACATTTTGCATCCTATAAGGATATTATTTTGTTTTTATATCTTAGAACACACTAAAAAATCAATACACTTTTGCTTAATTAATCAATGTCTATAAGTAGTGAAACAGAGGAATTTTCTCTTATCATCAAACCTTCAAACAGCATCTCACATATTATAAATGCACTTAGCAATTGGATATGAAACTAAACTTCATTATGAGGTGTTTTTTCCTTTTTGACAAATAATCTATTCCTGGTTTAGGAGAGTGTATGCAAAACATTGTTTGATTCAGAGAAATATGTTATTATTTTTTCAATTTTGATTTGGAAAAACTCGTACCATGTGCATTAATTTTAAATATGAAAAGCCTTCTGTTATATATAAATAAAAACTCATATTATTTGGGAATAAACAATATCCAGTATCTTGGTTACTAATAAAATCACCTGTATTATTAACAGATACATATGGACATAACAAACATGTGTGCACATGTTTGAAGAGCGAGAAAGAGATGGGTGATGATGCCTATACATATTGGTTAATCTTGCAGAAGGAAAAAGAACTGTGGTCAGATAAGATCTGATTTTGAACACCAGATTAACTATTTACTCATGTGAAGATCTGAGCATGTTACTATACCTGGTCTCTTTCAGGATTCCTATTAAAATCCATAGTTTATAAAGGTTTTGTAAGATAAATTGATATAACACAAGTGTAACTATTTCAGCCATATCTAGCACTTAATAGTTTCTACAACCTGGAAGCTGAACTAATATCTAAAGTATTCCTCATTTGCCTAAGAGGCATAAAGGTATTTGCTAGACATTTATGCAAATTAATTTTCAGATTTTTTTTTTCACTTTGCCTGCCATACCTCTTCATGTAGTTCTCTCCAACGAGAATTAAATGTCTCGAGTTCTTCATTGATCAGTTCATCCATGACTCCGCCATCTGTTAGGGTCTGTGCCAATATGCGAATCTGATTCGGGTTATCTTCTGAATGTTGCATCAAATTTTCAAGTGACTGAAATAAATTTGCAATAATTACTACATCTCTTCTTTTTCTAAATTCACTGAATTAATCCAAAATGCTCAGCATCTTCTGATTTACATATAATTAAGTTATAAGCAACCTAAACCAATATTCAACTGGGATAACAAACCTGAAAGATAATTGTTACTTTAAAACTATCATGCTGCTCCATGTGAATTTTCAAGGGCTTGTGGCAGGACTATAGAATAGGGTACAGAAGAAGTGATTCATGTCCACCTGCTTCTCTGAAATTCTACTCTAAAACCTGGAGGATAAGACACTCAATTTCCCAACTTCTCTCACAGTTAGTGATGGCCAAATGACATGATTCTGACAATGTAGACATTCAAGAGCAGAATTTCCCTTCCTACATTAAAAAAAAAGTCACAATATCTTTGGAAGAAATCCCTTTGCCCTTCACGCTTTTTCACATACATGGATTAGAGGTAAAATAGCCATCTTTGGACTGGGAGGCAATAAGAACAAGGATGAGGTGCTTCTATCTGTTGATTTGGTATGATAAGTGCATGATCACATCTTTTGTTCTGGCCGTGACTCTTTCACTAATGTGTAAGTTTGCAATTTTGTCTCATTTCTTTTGGAAGATGAATCAATGTTTGGTCATTGAACATCTCTGAATAAGACGGACAAAGTCTGTCTATAGTCTGTTTGAGACCGGGTCCTGTCTCATTATTTTTTGATACCTCAAAGTTTTACAATTCTCTTGAGAAAATGAAGTTGGATATAATCATGCCCAGGTTTATGCTGCAATGTATAGGATTCCAATTCTACTCAGTCAAAACCATTTTACATTTTCTTAACATTTTATTTATGTACCTTGTTTTAGCGGGTTTACAAAGGGGCTGCACCACAAATGGCTTTATACACAGTATGTATTAATAGACTAAAACTACATATTCAATCCCAATAAATTCCAGAATTTGCCATTGTTTTATTCCCACAAAAAAAAAAAAAAAAAAACTACATATTCATTACATATAAAGGATTATCCAAAAGCACAATAAAATGGATAGGACATGAATGACTGTCAGAAATTCACATAAATCAAAGTTTATACATGCAAACTCCTTTAAATTTTACTTCTTAAAGACCTCCAAAGGAAAATCTGAAAATGTACTAATATTCTATATATAACTAAAAGGTATGAACATTTTAAAGATACATTCCCAATAACAAAGCATGCCTATTTCATACCTTGAAACATTCTGAAAGTTATAAATTTATGATTTTTAAATAATGTAAAATTATGCTCCAATTCAATGATGGTAGCTGTTAAAGTGGAAATCTTTTACATTATTATCCTGTTTAGCTCTATTCCAATGGAGCAAAATTGTGCATTCAAACTGTATCTGCAGGTCTGTAGTAGATTTAAATAGGTAAAACAAAATGTCAACATAGAACTTAGTGATATAGCAAAAGGCAAATGTCCTTTGTAAGAGGTTATTTAAATCCTCTTTAAAACCTTTAGACTGGAAGGTTCATAGTGGAATCAAAGGTTTTATCCCAAGTGCTAGGGCTGGGGAAGGCATAGCAACTCTCATATTTGTGTGGTTTTCTTTGAGTTTATTTCGTATTTGGTTCTTGACATCTTTCAATAATGCATATCAATTATCATAATTATATTAATTCACTACTTACACTGAGCACCTCGGAGATTTCCTCAGCTCCACCAGGAATATTTTCAGTAGTCTTAAGCTTCAATTCTACTTCATTTAGCCACTTATTTGCCTTTTCCAAGTATGACAATAACTCATGCCAACATGCCCAAACCTCCTGTGAAAGAAATGAAGATCATGGATGAAATGTTTTGATAGCAAAGTGAATGTGTGACTCTGGTATTTGCATTTTTAAAACTTCTAAAAATAAAACCTATTTTACACCTTTCATCTCTCCTTTGCAGTAGATCATTGAAAATGCAGCTAGTCATTTTGAGCATCTAATACATTTATAATTACAAATCATTAAGGAAAAATTGTATTACATGAATAAATTCAAGATTCAGTGATTTACTTTTTTAAATGAAAAAATCACCAACATTACAGACTGGGAAATACAAAAATAAGAGCATGCATAGAATTGCACATATAAACCTAACATCACAACAGATCAGCTACTACCACTTTCTCTGACCTCCTCTAAATTTCATCATATATAAACACCTAGATAGTTAAAAGTACAGATTTAACTATAGTGTCTTTTTAACATTATATGTTATAATTTTTTCCATATTACTAAGAAGATATAGTCTAAATAAAAATGCAATGTTTTACTTAAGTGGCTATAGTTTGGTTTCCTTAAAAATCAACACTTACTGTAAAGGTAGACTACTTTTAGTTTTGTTAGCTATTATATATATGTGTTGACCATCATCATGAATGGTCCATCACGACCATCCCTATTTCAAATTATTTCCTAATGGTATATTATAGAAATATAGATGCAAACTATCTCAAGGATATTAGTATTTTTAAATGACTCTTGATATACAGTAAAAAAAATAATATTCAAAAAGAGTCATACATGAAAAAGCAAAATTTTAAGACTGCTACCAGAAAATATAAAAGAATATTTTTTGACCTTGTGATGGGGAAGTGTATCTAAGACATTTTTTAAAAAGCTGACCATAAGAAATAGATAAATAAACTTAATAACACTAGAATTAAAACTTTCTATTCATCAATACACAAGGAAAAAATTGAAAAAGTCTCAACTTGAAGAAAACAATTGCAAAATTAGTAATAGATGAGTAATACAAAAAGAACACCAAGTCAGTTAAAAAATGAACAAATAACCTAATAGAAATTTGAAATAAAATCCTAAACCAGTATTTGAAAGAAAAAGATACATGTGTATGATAAATATTTACTAATATGTTCAGACTCATTAGTAACCAGGAGACTATATATATCAGTATTACAATGAAATATTTATTATTTTGATTAACACATGCTTAATTTGACCAATTCAATTGTGAGAGGAGATTAACACAAATTTGGATTTATTGCTGGTGGGTATGTATAGTAGAATGGCCATTTTGGAAAACAATTTATCATTCCCAGTAAGGTAAATATTCACATACGTAGCAACTCAACAACTCCACTTTTTGATACATATCTTCAGAGAAACTGGTTTGCATGGAAAACAAAGACAGTTACAAGAACATCCACTTCAGTATTTTTGTAATAACCAAAAATTAAAAATGAGGAAAAGAGCCTTAATGTCCAGTGACAAAATAATGTATACATATACCATATCATACTTCAGTTCAGTTCAGTCACTAAGTCATGTCCAACTCTTTGCAACCCCATGAATCCCAGCACGCCAGGCCTCCCTGTCCATCACCAACTCCCGGAGTTTACTCAAACTCATGTCCATCGAGTTGGTGATGCCATCCAGCCATCTCATCCTCTGTCGTCCCCTTCTCCTCCTGCCCCCAATCCCTCCCAGCATCAGAGTCTTTTCCAATGAGTCAACTCTTCCCATGAGGTGGCCAAAGTATTGGAGTTTCAGCTTTAGCATCAGTCCTTCCAATGAACATCCAGGACTGATCTCCTTTAGAATAGACTGGTTGGATCTCCTTGCAGTCCAAGGGACTCTCAAGGGTCTTCCCCAACACCACAGTTCAAAAGCATCAATTCTTCGGCGTTCAGCTTTCTTCACAGTTCAACTCTCAAATCCATACATTAACCGCTGGAAAAACCATAGCATGCTGCGATTCATGGGGTCGCAAAGAGTCGGACACGACTGAGCGACTGAACTGAATTGAACTGACTAGATGGACCTTTGTTGACAAAGTAATGCCTCTGCTTCTTAACATGCTATCTAGGTTGGTCATAACTTTCCTTCCAAGGAGTAAGCATCTTTTAATTTCATGGCTGCAATCACCATCTGCAGTGATTTCGCAGCCCCCAAAAATAAAGTCTGACACTGTTTCCACTGTTTCCCCATCTATTTGCCATAAAGTGATGGAACCAGATGCCACAATCTTGGTTTTCTGAATGTTGAGCTTTAAGCCAACTTTTTCACTCTCCTCTTTTACTTTCATTAAGAGGCTCTTTAGTTCTTCTTCACTTTCTGCCATAAGGGTGGTGCCATCTGCATATCTGAGGTTATTGACATTTCTCCCAGCAATCTTGATTCCAGCTTGTGCTTTTTCCAGCCCAGCATTTCTCATGATGTACTCTGCGTATAAGTTAAATAAGCAGGGTGACAATATATAGCCTGGAAGTACTCCTTTTCCTATTTGGAACCAGTCTGTTGTTCCATGTATCATACTTGCACAGAGAATATAAAAGTGAAAATGAAAACTTCAAGGAGAACCTTATAGATGAGGCCCAGACACAAAAATGTTGGGCAAAAAAGTAAGCCCTAGTAAACAATATATTACAGGTTACCACTTTCTATAACCCTCAAAACAAGCAAATTTGAGTAGTATATTGTTGAGGCATCCACATGTGTGTGATAAAACCCTTTTTAATAAAGACCATTTTCTGGATTAAGGTTATGTCTGCTGGTAGAAAGTAGGAAGATGCATTAGATAAAAAGAATATTTTAACAGTCATTTTCCATTAGCCTTGTTATTGTAAATACTGGGCAAATGTATAAATCTACCACTGCAATCACTACCACCTGCCCTGCTACCCCTTTGCCATCACCAAAAATAAATATAGGAAGGACATTTTATCCTAAGAGAAACTAAAAATTCTATCAGATTTCCCATATTTTCACTTTTTCTCACAGCCCTTGAAAATGATGGAGAACACTGTCTCTGAGCCTACCAATTCTTGCCTGGTAATTCATGTACAGTTTATCACAGAAAGTGTAATTAAGTATTTTGCTTTAAAAAGTGATAGAAATCTTAAATCTGGGTCACTTCCAGCTCCTGCTGGACTACAGACTATCTTCCTTCTGGGCAAATATCCCAGTGGGAAAATATAAATATCCCGTTAAATACCCAAGTGTACTTTAGAGCTTTGAAGATAAGGAGATGCGATTGGTAATGTGTCTTATTAACTTTGTTGCAGATTGAGATAATGAACTACCTTGCTGATTTAACCATCAGGATAGATGGCCTCTTGTGTCCTGAATGCATCTGAAGGGCACAGCTGGAGAAGCTAAATGTACTGACTTTTCAGGTCACCTCTGCAAAATAAAATATAGTCTTGCAGCCTGAATTGGAGCTAAAAGCCACTTAGAATAATTGTTAAGCTTAACAATTTGGAACTTAACATTACTTTGAAATCACCAAAGTCAAAGTGGCTTTGAAAAAAGTACAAGAGAAAAAAGAGACTTCCATTAAAAATGGTAAATGGAGGTGATTTGGTAATCCCTTCCCACGACCTGCTTTGGTCATATTAAAATGATGCGTGTGTGCTAACTTGCTTCACTTGTGTCTGACTCTGGGATCCCATGGACTATAGCCCACCAAGCTCCTCTAGAAACAGTATTTAAAATGTATTTCAAATTCACAGCTGATTTATAAGAGAAGTATGAAAAGTCCTCAGGTAGTATAAACAGTAAATATTGGGAAACTAAGTGTAACAAAAATACTGCCATATCCGAACATAAGAGCTGGGGTATTCAAAACAAATTTCCTATGGGAAAAGACATACTGGTCTCATGCATTCCAGAGAGATGAAAAGCATAAAGCTGGGTGTCACCTATCCTGGAAACAAGAACTAAAAAATCCCCATCCATTGGGGTGTAAGAAATTAGCAAGAAAGCTGAGAATCCTTTGGATTTTGATTGGAAAATGAGTATTCACACTAAGAAAGTGAAACCCAAGTTTATATAACACATGAGGATAGAACACAACATCTCTCACACTGTGGTAGAGACGAACAGAAGACTCTTAAGGATTCTCCAATAGCCTAGCACAGAAGGAACTTCCAGTAAACTACAATTCCTATTATAGATGAGCTCACAAACACAAAATTACAAATCACATGATAAAACTCACTATTTTAGATGTAACAAATAGTAGAACCCATCCATTGTGATAAGGGATAATAGATTCATTCAAAGAATTTTACATTTAAGAAGTTTAGCTTGGTGATAAAATTTGCCAGTAGGATCTACTTTTCTTGAGACTAACAACCAGAATTCATACTTAAGAACATTCCACGTTCACAAAACTTTTGCTAGATGTTTCTACAAGCTCCCATTAGACAGAGAGAGAGGGCTCTAATGGGCAGGGACTGTGGGAACAAAAAAAAAAGAGGTGAATATGAAAAGTTAGGCAATTCTTTTTTGCCTTTTTATGAGGACGTTTAGAAACTCATCTGGTCCCTTTCCAAGACATAAAAGAGCACTGTTCTTCAAGTGTGTGTGAATATTCAGAAGGCAATGGCTGACATGTATGCCCTATTGAACTGCTGGTATGGACAAAAAGGAATCAAGGACAAATCTTTCACGTTCCTCATTCCTAAGAGTTATGCAATATGGGACCTGCCAGTGCCCACAGGCTGGTTTAGGAGGTAGTGGGTAAGATTCCAGGATATCACAAAAGCCTGAGTAAAAATGGTTTAACTTTCTCTGTATTATAAGGCTACTGGCAAGAGTCAGCTTGAAATTCCTGTTGAAGTCTCCAAGGTTATCATGTGTGCTCAGGAAATATTTTTTCAGGTTCAAAGTTCATATGAACAAGGCCAACTGGGCTCTCCATCAGAACACAAGACTATAGAGAACAAGCCAGATCAGTAGTGATACCCTATAGAGTCTGGTGAAAACAGACACATCATCACAGATGTGTGTGGGCATTAACAAAATGTTAATAGCAATTGCACCCAGCCAAGAAAAGAAGACCAGATAAAGGGTGCATTTTTCCTTCCTTATCCTCCCATATACCAAAATTAGAAGATTATTATCCAGAAATTGAGATAAAGGAACTGTAAGCTCATTTTTTTTTTCTCACTTCACCTGTGTATAAATTACTGAATCCACAGGATTAAATTGTTGGAAGATTTTAATAAAGTATGAGATAAAAATTTATCAGACTAAATTTTAATAACTAAAAGTAAATGAAAACAGATGGTATCAGACTGAAATGCTGTTTAAAAAGCAAACTATAGGCCTAAATGGAGTTTAACCTGGTTGGTTTTAGTTATAGGACTAACAAAACTGTTTCATGCTTAATACTCATTAAGTTGAGGCTTCTCAACCAAATATATTGCTTAAATCATTTCAAGGAAAAAACAGAGATAATTACACAAAAGCTGAAGATGGTAGAAAAGAAGATTTGCCAAACAAGTAAGTAAAACCTTGAGAAATGGAAAATATGGCCCTTGGAAAAAAATACACACACACACACACAGATAGATATGTATACAGATAGAGATGAATATATTTATATATCAAAGATTAAGTTATGCCTTAGGCAGTTGAAGAGAGAATTTGAGAACTGGAAGACAGATTTTAGAAAATTACCCAGAACCAAAGAAATTATAGAAATACAGAAAATATTAAAGAGAAATCAAGAATCAGAATACAGGATGGGGCGATTCTTAATAGATCTAATAAAGGTTCTCCTAGGAAGGAATGGAGAGACTGGGAGAAAGAAAATCTCTCTCCAAAACTTTTGGAAACCACCAAAAAGAGAAATAATCTTTCTGTTCTTATAAATATCACTGTGTGATAAAATGAAAGCAAATTATACATAGAAAAATAGACTAAAACTGCAAAGCATCAAAGACAAAGAGAAAATGAAAACATACCAAAGAAAACTGAAAATAAATAATAATTTGGCAGCAGATTTCTTGACAGCAAGACATTTCAGAAGAAAATAGAATAACATTTTTCAGGGTTGTAAAAAATAACTCTCTGAGTATAATTATATGCTCAGCTAGGCTATTTCTCAACACTTAGGGGGCAAAAAGATATTTTTAGTCATATAAAATCTGAGAGCACTTGCTAATCACACTCAATGAAAGAGCAGAAGCAAAAGAAATATACAAAAAAGGAAAAAGTATCACAGAAATTGGTAAAATAGTGGTGGCAAATTTAAACAAATAATAATTTCAAAAGCACAGTGGCAATGACACTGATAATTTAGGGGAATAAGAAATGAGGTACAACAATAATATGGAAGATGGGAAGTCAATTCAGAGTTAAATGATTCTAGTGGTTCTGCCATATCATTGTTAGAGAGGTGCACAGAAATCTTTATTACTGGTGGATACTGTGATCAAGGTATTCAAGATAATAATTAAGGGTCCCATTAAAATAAAATCAATAGTATATGTATTCCAAACTACTGGAGAAGGAATAAAGACAGGCTAAATAATTTGATAACTTTAATACAAAGAAGAAACTTTAGAAGTGTCATTACAGATGAGAAATTAGAGGATAATTCATTAAAAAATCTTGAAAACATTGTTCTTAATACAAAAATAAAATATTTCTTTGGAAACCATACCCCAAAACAGATTCATGGAGGAGTAGCATATTTTTAAGTGAACAACTTGAATAATACAAAGCAAAGAACAATGAAGATGTAAGGAAACTAAGAACTTAAGAAAATAATATTAAAATGTTTTATTTGACTACTATCCGAAAGCAACTTCCTAGAAAAAAGCCCTTCTCTCATATAACCAAATAGTGAATCAGTTCTGATTTCCTGGAAACTATCAGTGTCATCTTTTCCCCTCCCATTCTTTATTTTCTGTAGCACTGACATAGCATGAATTGAAGAGATTTTCCTTTATATCCTCAGCAGCTATAATAGTTCCTGGAAACTATTAAGGCACTAGTCAAGTGTATGAGGAGTAAATTGGATAAAAAATGAACAAGGACTGATAAATGAAGAAGGAAGTAGAACTGATAATGGAGAAACCTGGGAGTTGTAATATTGGAAATCTTGAGTACAGAGCAAAAGATATTTTTTTAATATTTTTAAAGGTCTACTCTACTGGTGTTCTACACGTTAAGAGGAACTTCTCTAGTAATGAACTATAGAAATGATCCCTGAAAGTATACCCTGAATATTCACTGGAAGGACTGATGTTGAAGCTCCAGTACTTTGGCTACCTGATGCGAAGAGCTGACTCAGTGGAAAAGACCCTGATGCTGGGAAATACTGAAGACAGGACGGGAAAAGGACGACAAAGGATGAGATGGTTGGATGGCATCACTGACTCAATGGACATGAGTTTGCTCCGGGAGATGGTGAAGGACAGGGAAGCCTGGTGTGCTGCAGTACATGGAGTCATAAACAGTCAGACAAGACTTAGCAAGTGAAAAACAGCAACTCTACAGGTATAACTTATTGCTGTTGTTTAGTGGCTAAGTTGTGTCCAACTCTTTTGTGACCCTATGGACTCTAGCCTGCAAGGTTCCTCTGTCCATGGGATTTCCCAGGCAAGAATACTGGAGTGGGTTGCCATTTCCTTCTCCAGGGGATCTTACAACCCAGGGATCAAACCCCTGTCACCAGAATTGGCAGGCAGATTCTTTACCACTGAGCCACCTGGGAAGCCCATGACTTGTATCTGGTCTCTAAATATAAAAAAGCTCCATAAACAATCATGTTTTTCAAAAATAAGGTATACCTGGATTCTTTATCAATAATATGCACAAAGATGATTCAGTTTGTGCAGAAGTTGGCTTAGTTTAAAGCCCAACTAGTTGCTGTATCTGGTAGCATCAGCATTTGATAGTAGGTTAAGTTTTGTGCTCCTTGGCACTCTACCCACTATTAGTAAACAATACTTTCACAGGGAGAATCATAGCTTGTTTTTGATACAGTTACATGGTAATCAACTGAGACACTTGAATTACGTAGCAGGCATATTCAGAGAATCATAACCTAAGGACTAAGGGATGTGGAAAAGATAAAGCAGGGCTTATGATAATAAATATTATGTAAAATGCCCCCAAAATGCTAGGTAGACAATGTCTTGTAAAGAATTCTGTAGGGCATAGCAAACAATAAAGACAATTATAATAAGATAAACTGTCTCCCCAGAAAATCTCCCTGATGAGATACTTATACAGCTTTATGAACATTCAAATATATGAAAAAAAAAAAAAAAAGGGAGACCAGTTTCTATTGGTGGTGGTTTAGTCGCTCAGTCATGTCTGACTCTTGTGACCCATGTATTGAAACCTGCCAGGTTCCTCTGTCCACGGGATTTTCCAGGCAAGAATACTGGAGTGGGTTGCCATTTCCTTCTCCAGGGGATCTTCCCAACCCAGGAATCAAACCCAGGTCTCCCGCACTGCAGGCAGATTCTTTACTGACTGAGCTACCAGGGAAGCATTTAAAGCCCAACTAGTCTGTTGTATCTGGTAGCATCAGCATTTGATAGCAGGTTAAGTTTTCTGCTACTTGGCAATATACCCATTGTTAGTAAACAATACTTTCAGAGGGAGAATCATAGATTGTTTTTGATACAGTTACATGGTTGGTAATCAATTGAGACACCAGTTTCTATTGGCTTGCTAAAAAGTTCATTTGGGTACATCCATTATAGCTTATAGAAAAACCCAAATGAACTTCTTGGCAAACCCAATATAAATCTTGAGAAAACTTTTTCATGGGATTTTGTGATCTAATAATTGTCATAATAAAAAGATCTAGACAGGGAGCAGCTCACATTTATTGAGTGCTAGGCTAAATACTTTTTTTCCCCTTTTAATTGGAAGATAATTGCTTTACAACGTTCTGTTGGTTTCTGCCATACAGCAATGCAAACCAGTCATAGTTATATAAACATACACACACACACACACACACACACACATATAACCTTTCCCTCTTCAGCCTCCCTCTGTACTTTAAACAGAATAACAGTTAATTTAATTTTCTCAACATCCTTTGATTTTTAAGTCCTTTTTACAGATAGGAAATAGGATTATAAACGTTAAGCAAATGGCCCCCAGTAGCTAATTTGTAAGTTAGCCTGACGGAGGAATTTGAGCCTAAGTAGTCCTTAAACTAGAGTTCATGTTCTTAATCATTATAAGATTAAGAATTTCACATACAACCATAAGTTAGCATGTAGTAATTGATAAAGGTCAAGAAAAGTGACTGACTTCTAACGTCTTGCATTTTCCATTCAGCCTGGTGCAGAGCCACTGGTAGTTGGTGGTCAGAGTGTCCAGTTCCTTTCTTAAGGCCTCTTGTGCTGCAGGTGGAGCTTGAGCTATGACACTGTTCACGGACTCAGTGAGGAGCTGCACTTTTGCTTCTTTTTGCTGGGCCTCTTCTTTGGCTCTCTGAGAAAAAATAAAATGCTCTCTTAATAGCAAGGCAATGATTTGACTTCTAAGATGCATTTCTATGTATCATAATTTTTCTTCCTTGTAACATCTCCATTAGAATGAGATTAATAAAAATAAATCCAATACTGACTCCAATCACTTCCATAAATTTAAGTTTGGTTACAATTGGAAACTCGCAGGAAAAATATACTCAGAATATAACGGATCTTTAATCAGAATAGTTTGAACAGTAGTCTGTATGCAGATGTGTATTTGTGGAGAATACATACACACACACAGATATCCACACACACAAAATAAGCAAGAAATGAATATTTCAATGCTAACTAGGTTCAAAAAATCTCATAGACCAGAACTGAAACCACTTATAAATTACTCAGATGGATGAATAATGAAATCAGTACAAATATCATTATTTAAATCAAAAGATAATTAACAGAAATAAGCCTTCTTAATGCTATATTTGGGAACATATTATAACAGAAAAGTGTTAAGTAACTGAAAGCAAGTAAGAGAAAGATCAGATACTTCCCTATCCTGGTTAGTCAGTCACTGCTGTATCTTTATCAATTATATGTTCAGTATCACTCTAGTCTTCTCTCCTTCCAGGAAAAATGTATTAAGATACCCAATATAGAGTTACTCCTACTTGGTGACAACATGAAATCCAAAGCAAAGCCCTTAAATGCTCCCTTAAATCATCGAACATAAATCCAAATCCTACAACAGGTTTGAATACCCTCTTACTCATATAGCCCACGGTGGCCTATGGTATGTACTCGCCTTCACTGCCAAAGTAATCAACTCAACTTGTACAACTACAGAGTGTTGTTCTGTGTGTTACTGTGAAGGTCAACCTTGAGATGAGCTTTCAAGCGTAAGTCATTTATGTGTGATGTGAAGGAAATAGTGGTAGGGAGGTGGGGAATGGAAAAATGAATGGAGATTGTAAGGGTATACTTATTAAACCCAGCAACTGCTGCTGGTGACAAGTTTAATTCTGCTAGGAAGGTCTACGAAACAGGTGTACGTGTGTGTGTGTGTGTGTTCAGTTGTTCAGTCATGTCCAACTCTTTGTGACCCCATGGACTGTAGCCTGCTGGGATCCTCTGTCTATGGGATTTTCCTGGCAAGAATATTGGAGTGGATTTCCATTTCCTTCTCCAGGGGATCTTCCCGACCTAGAGATCAAACCCACATCTTCCTGCATTGGTAGGCAGATTCTTTACCACTGAGCCACGTGGGAAGCACAGGAAACACATGGCTGAGGTTTATCCCACTCAAGGGTGAGGACACTGAGAAATTCACACACCATCTCCCATCATTGGTTGAACACTGTTGGAGAAATGTTAATTTCCCGGTATGCGAAGCCAGACTCAGGTGGAAAAAGCGGGATTCGGTGGCCTCAGAAGCCCTCAGGTAAAGAAATTCAGGTTCTTGCAGGTAAATGGACAAACTCAACTATAAAATGCCTTTCAACATGATCCTGTTATGTCTTTGGATTTAGGCCCATAATGCCTTAAAATGTATAAAATATGATGGCAAATGCAAGCTCTTTTGACTATTAAATGATTTCCTTCACTGATTTTAATCAATTGAAATTTTATTTCAAAATTCTAAAATAAATCTGTTTTTTGACACTGAGCATGGGATTTGTTTGACACAAATCATATTTTGGCTATTGTAACTTTATCATTAAAAAGACTTTGAGAAACATTAATCACTTAGTGTGTGCTCCTGTGTGCCATGACATGTTATATGTGTGAACTCACTGGATCTTTAACAAAATCGTGTGAAATGAGTTTTGTTTCCTTTATGTTATACATCCAAGAACTGAGGTTCAGTGAGTTTAAAGTACATCATCCTGGGAGTTGCATGTCTTCTTTCACACAGCTTGTCTTAAGCCCATCTCAAATCCTCCATGAGGAGGAGAAGCATGATCCAGTGTATCCAGTGAATGAAATTACAATTTATACAAGTTATGAACAACACACACAACTATCAAAAATGCATAATGCGAAGTATATCCCCTTGCTATTTAGATGCTCATAAATTTTTTTTAAAAAATCAGTTTTATAATTTCAAAAGGTTCACAGAAGAAAGATATGAGAAAAGGAGATAATGAACAATTTCTCCACTGTACTTAGGCTTGAAAGCTCATCTCAAGGTTAGTCTTCATAGTAACCCACAGCAACACTCCCACAGTTGAATCAGCTGAGTTTATTACTTTTGGTAATGATGGAGAATACACACCATGGGCAACCATGGGTTATATGATTAAGAAGGTATTCAAATGTGTTGTAGGATTTGGATTTGAGTTTGATGATTTCTACATTTTAAAGACAGAAAACTAAATGGCATAGTTTAGGCATAATCCTCCTCACAAGTGGTAGCTTTTGTTCCATATATATTTTTTTAAGATGTATTTATTTTCGCTGTGGTGGGTTTTCATTGCTGCACGTGGGCTTTCCCTAGTTGCAACAGGCGGACTTTTCATTGTGATGGCTTCTCTTGTTGTGCAGCACAGGTTCTAGGCACATGGGCTTCAGTAGAAACAGTGCATGCACTCAGTAGTTGCAGCTCGTGGGTTCTAGAGTGCTGACTCAGTAGTGTGTTATATGGGCTAAGGTGCTCCATGGCATATGGCATCTTCACAGACAAAGGATCAAACCTGTGTCCCTTGCATTGCAAGGCAGATTCTTAACCACTGGACCACCAGGGAAGTCCCCTGTTCCACATATTTCTATGAAGCTAACCATCATAAGCTTGGACACCTTTCATTGCCCGTATCTTGAACCAGCGGTTCTCTAAGTATGGTTCCTTGGGACCACCAAACTTACTCCTGGGCATGACCTGGAAATGTATTTACAAATTAAAATTCTCAGGGTCCAGCCTAGATTCACTAAATCAGAAATCCTAGGGTTGGCCATATAACTCTATTTTAATAGCCTTCCAAGTGATTCTGATGCTCACTTCATTGTGAGAATCGTTGCTCTAGCCTGTTCCCCATAGAATGAGAACAGAAAATACATGTATATTAAGTGAAGGTATTTTAAAGAGACCAGAATACCAGACTATCTTACTTGCCTCCTGAGAAATCTGTATGCTGGTCAAGAAGCAACAGTTAGAACCAGACATGGAACAATGAATGGGTTCTATATTGGGAAAGGAGTATGTCAAGGCTGTATATTGTCACCCTGCTTATTTAACTTATATGCAGAGTACATCAATCAAAATGCCAGGCTGGATGAAGCATAAGCTGAAATCAAGATTGCTGGAAGAAATATCAGTAACCTCAGATATGCAGATGACACCACCCTTATGGCAGAAAGAGAAGAAGAACTAAAGAGCCTCTTGATGAAGGTGAAAGTGTAGAGCGAAAAAGCTGGCTTAAAAGTCAACATTCAAAAAGTTAAGATCATGGCATCCGGTCCCATCACTTCATGGGAAATAGATGGGGAAACAATGCAACAATGACAGATTTTATTTTGGGGGGCTCTAAAATCACTGCAGATGGTGACTGCAGCCATGAAATTAAAAGACACTTGGTCCTTGGAAGAAAAGCTATGACCAAACATAGACAGCATATTAAAAATCAGAGACATTACTTCGCCAACACAGGTCCATCTAGTCAGTGCTATGGTTTTTCCAGTAGTCATGTATGGATGTGAGAGTTGGACCTTAAAGAAGGCTGAGTGCTGAACAATTGATGCTTTTGAACTGTGGTGTTGGAGAAGACCCTTGAGAGTCCCTTGGTCTGCAAGGAGATTCAACCAGTCAGTCAATCCTAAAGGAAATCAGTGCTGAATATTCATTGGAAGGAATGATGCTGAAGTTGAAGCTCAAATACTTTGGCCACTTGATGTGAAGAACTGACTCATTGGAAAAGACTGATGCCAGGAAAGATTGAAGGCAGGAGGAGAAGGGGACAAAAGAGGTTGAGATGGTTAGATGGCATCACCAACTTGATGGACATGAGTTTGAGCAAGCTCCAGGAGTTGGTGATGAACAAGGAAGCCTGGCGTGCTGCGGTCCATGGGGTCACAAAGAGTTGGACACAAATGAGCAACTGAATTGAAGTCCAGGTAACCCTAGGACTGGAGTTAACACGGTGTAAAAAAAAAAGAAAAAGAAAATCGTGAAAAACTGAAATTCCAGAATTTTTTTAAAAGGGATTTATATAAAATTTCAAATTAGACTTACTGCAGGCCTTCTAAAGACATTTGGAATAAGATGTTTCTAATCCAACTTGCCTTGTCTCTTTGATGCTAATATAAAAAAAATTGTTTACAGAGAAAAAAGTAAAAAACAGGATTATCAAGTAAAATACAGGAGCAGAAAGTAAAGAAAAAGAAGAAAGTCTCTACTTTTTATCTGAGTATATTGAGGAGAGATGCCAGAGTAGGTGTATCACTCTCTTCCAGCAATAAAGATAAATGTGCTCTCAACACGAGCACAGGTGAAGGCCTGGACAAGGTTCTATCGCTCCCTTTTGTGTAGGGGACAGACAAAGCGATTACCTTGACTGGCAGACAGAAGACCAGAAAACGCCAACTCCCTTTGCTGCTACTGGCCCAGGCTGTCTGAGCTGCTTCTCTTTTCATTATTATGCTCATAATGCACCAATGTTGTAGCTAGATCAGTTTTTTAAACATGCAAATCAATGTGGACTGTGGGGCTGGGCCACTCATGTCAGGGATTTTTTATAAATTAGTTTTAAATTTGAGACAGTCTACTCTCCTGTACTGGAAAAGAAAAAGGGATCTGACTGAACAGTTAGCCAGATAAGCAAAGGGTTCAAAGAATGAGGGAAGAGGGCCAGAGACAAACACAGGAACTGGGAGAAACAGAACAGCTGAATGCACGCTGACTGCTGATTATCTACTTTGAGACCTGAAGCAGTGGCTACACAGCACAGGAAGTGATGGTAAGAACAGCCATGAAAGGCTGAGATGTGAAGGCAAAGGCAATGGGGAGGCACATGCTTTATACAACAGTATGGAATGGAATGGAATGGCATATGATAGAGTGGCTTAGAAAGGAATAGGGATAGAGGGAAATATATTCAGATAAAGCCTATGACTAGGAGTAAACTCGGAGAAGGCAATGGAACCCCACTCCAGTACTCTTGCCTGGAGAATCCCATGGACAGAGGAGCCTGGTAGGCTGCAGTCCATGGGGTTGCTAGGAGTCGGACACGACTGAGCGACTTCACTTTCACTTTTCTCTTTCCTGCATTGGAGAAGGAAATGGCAACCCACTCCAGTGTTCTTGCCTGGAGAATCCCAGGGACGGGGGAGCCTGGTGGGATGCCATCTATGGGGTCGCACAGAGTCGGACACGACTGAAGCGACTTAGCAGCAGCAGGAGTAAACTATTAGACCTATCTAGGAATATCTGTTTTCTGACCCCCAAAGAGAAGCGTAAACAAGTTTCCTTTCAAAGTACACTCCAGCTCTCATATTCTGTAATGATGTAACTTCCCTCATGGTGACCTCCCCACAGTCAAACCTAAAATAATTATAGACCTCCTGACAGCTCTGCCATTTCACTTAGAATGAAAACCCCTCCATGTCCCGCAAATCTGCTGTATCAGCAGATACCTACTTTGCCTCTCCAAATCATCTCAGGTCATTTGTGCTGTTTTACTCTCTTCAGGTAGGTGGGCTTCATTCTCTTCCCAGATAGCCTTAGGGTCTTTGCAGGAACTCTTCCCTCTGACTGGAATGTGCCCCGATAATACTTCTGTAAGGCTGCCTTTTTCTTATGATTCGTATCTCATTTTGTTTATAATTCCTCACAAATACCCTACATATCAACCCTTTGTAAAACAGCATCTCACCACCCTCAACTCCCAACTAGACTCTATGATTTATTTCACAACACTGGCTTATTTTTAGGCAAATTCTCATGATCTCAAATGAGTTTATTTCTCCATTCTTTGCCTGCCCTGTCACCAATGAGAATGCAAATTCTAAGAAGTCAGGTGGCTTTTATGTATTGCTCACTACTATATTCTATGTCTAGAAGGGTGTTTGACACAGTAAGTATACAATATTTCTTGATAAATGAATGAATTCGTGAATTTATGAATATTTCATGATAAATGATGTACGATATTAGATGAGACTGATTTTCTAGCTTTTAATATTCTAGACACTATTACTGTTTCCAAAATATAGTCATTCTTCTATATTTCAATTTTATTTTCTACATGTAACTAAAACCATAATATACCTCTGATATTTAAACATCTGAGTTTAAGTATCTGTAAAATACAGTTAAACATCTGTACTCACTTCATGTGAGTACATTCTGCTCTTAATTACAATATTCACTGGATAATCTTATAAACTATATAATAAAGTACATATAATTTCTTACCTTGCAGCAATAATAAAAATCATAATAATAATTAACTAGTTTGGGGCATCTATTTTGTGTATTACATTAGAACTTCCATGTTTCATCTTTCACATGATTCTGAAAAGCAGGTATTTTGATATCCAGATTACAAGGGAATGATTTTTCACTGGGTTTTTGTGACTTACCCAAGTTTACACAGTTCGGAAGGGGTCAAAGCAGGTTTTAAACCCAAGTGTTTGGCTCTAAAATGATTTTGCTCTGTCATGAGGCTTCAAACCAAACAAATATCTATTAATAGTTCACCTAGGCTAATGTTAAATAATATGTTATTGCTACTACATGAAGATAATGTTTATCATTATAGCTGAAAATCATTGAGTGCTCACTCTGAGTTAGGTGATTTACTTACATGCAAGTTTTATTTTTCAGTTCATACATTCAAGTTATGAAATGAGATGATTTACCCATGAAAAAATAAGAGGATTATACTGACTACTGAGTTGCCCAGGGCCATACTACAATGCCATTGTGTAGATTCAATTACCTGGCTTCACCTGCAAGACCTAGCTATATGCCAGTTTCCTTGGTCCTAAATCAATGTTATTTATTTTATCTTACTGTTTCAAGAGAAGCTCATGTAAATACAGTCCTTTTACCCATATTAAAGACCAGCAGCTGAAATATTTAGTACTGCCAAATTGTAAGAAACCCCTTAAAACACCAAATTAACAAAGCCTATTGACATTTTCAACTGTCATTTCACCAACACTTTGACACTTTTCCAGTTTGAATTTGCATCAGCTAGAAACATCTGATGAGTAGCTGAGTCTAATCTCTTAATAGTACATAATTTCAAGGGGAAAATGTTCCAAACTGTGATTATCAATATTTATGTTTTGACCACAATACATAAAATTAATAAAAAGTTTAAGCATTCTATACAATGCATATCAAAGTTGAAGCTAAATTAATCAAAAAGCAACCTCTATTACTAAACCAAGAAAAGAGCAGACTGTGCAGAATCACAATTTGTTTTATCTGGTTTCTTTTACCTTCATCTCTTCAACTGCTGTCTGTAATTCATCTGGGGTTTTATATTCAAAATCTCTCTCTAGGTATTCTTCTTCGGCTTGTGTCATCCATTCATGCATCTCTGACAAATCTTTCTGAAGGCTTACAGTTTTATCCAAGCCTCCCTTTAAGGCCTCCTTTCTGGCATAGACCTTCCATAAAACAAACCAATAAGTAAAGCATGAATATTGAAAGTCATAAAACATTATCATTATACTAGTATTGACGAGTCTGTAAATAATAGAAAGCTTGGAAAAGATGAAGCCAGAAGTAAATAGCTTATATGAATGAGGAAAATAACTCATGGCAATTGGATACACTTAATTTCCCATAAGTGTTAAAATAAGATATAAGCATTTACTTGACATAATGAACAGATTCCCCTAAGACCACAATTTAGCTGTTGTATACGGTAATTCATTTCTGCAAATGGAGAGTAAAGAAAAACATTTTTTCATGATACGTTTCAGTTGGAAAACTGAATTTATTGGCATACATAGAAGTAGAAATTCTTTGTACTCTTTGATGCTGTTTTACAATTTCAAATATCCTGCTGCTGCTAAGTCGCTTCAGTCATGTCCGACTCTGTGCGACCCCATAGACGGCAGCCCACCAGGCCCTGCCATCCCTGGGATTCTCCAGGCAAGAACACTGGAGTGGGTTGCCATTTCCTTCTCCAATGCATGAAAGTGAAAAGTGAAAGTGAAGTCGCTCAGTCGTGTCTGACTCTGAGCGACCCCATGGACTGCAGCCTACCAGGCTCCTCCGTCCATGGGATTTTCCAGGCAAGAGTACTAGGAACTTAGTAATCATATACCTATAGAAAACTCTCATAAAAAAGGAAAATGAATAAAAGATACAGTCATGTAATTCACAGAAATAAAATTAAAATGAGGCCATACATATGTGAAAATTTGCTCAGTATCATTAATAGTTAAATAATAGCAAATGAAGTTAAATTACTGTATTTTCAAATATGAGATTAGAAAAAAGACTAATTAGAATGTCAAGTTTGAGCAGGGATGTGGGAAAACAAAGGTTTCATAGCTATTTAGGGAAATATACACCACAGTAAAAGCTTTTAGACAGTAAACTGGCAAAATGCATTCAATGCCTTAATGTTCATCAATTTGAGCCTGTTCTTCCACATATAAAACGATGTGTCCATAGTTGCATGTACAGTATTCAATTCAGCTTTGAAGACAGCAACATATTGAAAACAAACCTAAAGGTGCTTTCATGGAAGATCAGTTAAATAAATAGTGGGATACACATGTACACACACAGAATGGGGTACCAATGAGCACTGACACATCTGTTCTGAAGCAAAAACTGTCTAGTATATAATTTTACATTAAAAAAGGTGTAAAAAAGCATGTGTAATAGGAGACTCTTGCTTTATAAAGTCTCATATGTTTCTGAAATACTAATTTATAACAGAATTTATTACTTATTAACTAGAAAGATAGCAAAACTTAAAATACCCAAGAGATCATGCATGTTAATAGCTTATACAACGTACTCTGCTGTAACACACTGAGGGAAAATTTCAATTTAGTATTAGGATTACAATATATAATGCATCTCTTTTACCTTAAAAAATAACTCTACTCAAATGATGTTATTCTTCTCTCTGGGATTAAGTAGAATGCATCTTTTAAATAATACAGCTGTAATTTAAAGTCTTAATATAAAAGGCATAGTTTTAATAAAACAACATTTTCATGGTACTTTACCAAATATAAAATATATGCAGTACCATGTTCATGTTAATTTTTCTTATACTTTACAATTACCTGAAGCCTAATGTAGTTAAATTAAAGCTACTTAAATACTTTACTCTCCTAGGAGACTGTAGAACTTGATCTATTGAAATGTAAGTGTATGTTTCATTATAACAGCTAGAACCACATATCTAACAATTATACTAAAGTACAAAGATGATTTTGCATAGTCAATGAACCTATAACAAGCCCAAGTAAACAAGCTGTTAAATTTCTACTTGATATGCTGCTATAATCTTTGGAGGCAGCTGGCACAGTGGCAATAATATTAGAATGACTAACAAAACTTAGCCAAAGACTTGTAGCAAAAAACTGTATATATAACGGATGCTATAAAACGAAACCAGAAGAAAGGGATCAGGAGTGATTTTAAAATGAAAGAAAAGCAGGAAGTCATTTTGAAGTGACAGAACGAGTACACTGGAAAGAATACCAGCTTTGGAATCAGGATACCTGGATTCAATCAATCACTAACAAGCTAAGTGAATCTGGAAACATCACTCCATTTATCTGCACTTCTTAACTAACCTAAAAGTTGGACTAGATGATTTCCAAGGTCTTTTCCAAATTTAACATTCTGCTCTACAACTGATCAGAAAGAGATTAATTTTTTGTGGTTTCACATTTTAGAAGGATTTCTGTGAAAAGGTTGAAGTTAAAATCATACTTTCTCCTTCACCTTTATTACCTGAGTGATGCCAACTGTCTAGCCTGAAATTGCCCAATCCACCCCTGCAGTTTCAGCAGATTACTCTGCATCAACCGCTTTATAAAACAGGAAGTTCTTCATGTTTCCTGTTCCAGAATTTGTAAATCTAACATTAAGCATTGCCTGACCCCACTCTACGCCCCCCGAACCTTTGTTAAGATACAATTGACATAAAACACTGTTTAAGGTACATACACCATTGTGAAATGATTACAACTGGATTAGTCAATGCCTTCATCATCACACATGATTATCATTTTTCTTTTTATTATGAAAACATTAAAGATTTACTCTCCCAGCAAGGTTCATATGTAAATAAATTATAAAATACTGTATATAATATAGAATTGTCAGCTATAGTCACCATACTGTAAATGTGCTGTGTGTGTGCTTAGTCACTCAGGTGTGTCTGACTCTTTGCCCATGGACTGTAGCCTGCCAGGCTCCACTGTCCGTGGAATCTGAGATCCCAAGAACTCCCTCATCATAAATGAGAAGTCTGTACCACTTAACCAGAATCTCTTTATCTCTCTCACTCTCTAAGCCCTAGTATCCATTCTACTCTCTTGAGTTTGGCTTTTTTAGATCCCATGTTTAATTGAGATAAGACTGTATTTGTTTTTTTTCTATCTGATTTATTTCACCTAATATAATACCCTCAAGTTTCATCCAGGTTGTTGAAAATCACAGGCTTTCCTTCTTTCTCAGAATAATACTCCTTTGTCTATATGTATGTGTGTATCCATGTATGTACACACACACACACACACACACACACACACACACACACAATCTTCTTTATGTGTTTCTCCCTGATCAGCACTTAGGTTGTCTCCTTATCTTGGCTATTGTGAGTAATGCTGCAATGAATTTAGGTGTACAGACATCTCTTTGAGAAATTCTGATTTTGTTTCCTTTGGAAATACACCCAGAAGTGGAAGTGCTAGATCCTCAGGCAGCTCTATTTTAATTCTGAGGAATCTCCATACAGGCTGCACAGTGGCTGTATTGTGTGTATGCTGGAGACTGCAGGGCAGGATGCTTAAGGGTGAAATTATAAAGATGTTACTGCTAGAGACATTGTCTGGGTTATGAAGCTGGGAGTGTGTGTCTGAGGCAGGGTAGAAGATGAAAATCACTGGAGTGGGTATTAAGTAACCAAGGGCTCAGGAATGGGAAGAACCATCTAAGAAGATATTGAAATCACCCAGAATTAGGACAGGAGTAACCGTGAGTTAGGTGTTAAAATACATAAGAAATGAGGCAGAGTGACCTGGGGGTCTGTGGATGACTGAACCCAAAAGATGCACTGAATCAGAGAAAGATAATGATCTGCAAGGTGCCAGAATGGCACCCGCCTTGCCACTCAATCCAGTGTTTCTTGGTAACTCTAAGTTTATAGTCACCAATAATTAAAATATATATCTATACATTATTTAGAAATTACACATATTTTATAATTTTATATAGGCAGCTTTATGTCTATTTCATCTCTCCTTGTTTATTTTATTGAACAAGTATTACATAATGGTTACTCTGTGCTAGATATAGATCTACACACCTTATACACACAGACTCATTTAACTATAGAAGAATGTTAAAATTCTTATAAAGTAAGTAGTAATATCATCACACTGTAAAGACTGGGAAACTGAAGTGCAGAGATAAAGCGACTTTTCCAGGCTCACAGAGGTAGCTTATGGTGGGGGCAAGATCTCAACCCAGGCAACCTGCTTCCAGAGTCTCTGCCCATACACATTGTTTGCCTGTCCATCCACAAGGAAGTCTTGCCCATCCATAAGAGTTCTTATTTCATCTAATTTAGCAAAAAATTCAGAGGGAGGGTGGGTCTGACAAATTTTTTCATTGTCAGATAGGAGTTACATAGATGTTATCTTTATTTCTGTGTATATAGTTCATATGCTCAGTTTAAATACCCCACTTGAATTCCAGATGCATTTTGACTGTATACTCCTCCAAAATAAACATGACCAAAGTAGAAGCACTGATCATTCTACCAAACTGGTCAATTGTGTTTCTCCCTTCAGTTCAGTTCAGTTCAGTCGCTCAGTCGTGTCCGACTCTTTGCGACCCCATGAATCACAGAACGCCAGGCCTCCCTGTCCATCACCAACTCCCAGAGTTCACCCAGACTCACGTCCGTCGAGTCAGTGATGCCATCCAGCCATCTCATCCTCTGTCGTCCCCTTCTCCTCCTGCCCCCAATCCCTCCCAGCATCAGGGTCTTTTCCAATGAGTCAACTCTTCGCATGAGGTGGCCAAAGTACTGGAGTTTCAGCTTTAGCATCATTACTTAGCACACAGTTTTTCCGTCTTTCATTTGAGCAACACTGTTGCTCAAAAGAGAAAACTCTGAATATGCTTTCATCCCTCCCTCCCTGTCACCCTGAACGTTCCACAAGCCTTATCTTTCATCAAGTACTGCCATTTCTAACAGGGTCTAATAAAACAAAATCAAGAAAGGAATGTGTTGTTAGCAGTAAGAGTAATGATTGTGGAAGTGAGTGTGAAAGCTCTGATCAAAAATGCAAGAACGAAGAATTTGCCTAATTGGTTAGAAGAAACAAGAAAAATAAATGATCACATTGAGTGGGATAAGCTTGCTGGAGGTAGCCAGGAAGTACAGAATTTCTACAAAGTTTGACTGACACAAGCACTTTGGTTCAGTTTGTCTAGAATAACACACTCCCTTCCTCATGCTACTTACTGTATAATGGGAAAATATACATAAAAACAATAAACAGTAATGAAACAGAGCAACAAGAATTCAAATCACCTCTGTCTCTGTGGAAGAGCTTTGAAAATTATTGGAAGAGGTTTGGACAGTCAACCAAACAGAGTGTCACAAGAGGATTATACATTTCAAATTTCTTTGTGTCTCTCAATCTTCACTATTCCCCCTGTTATTTGCCAGTATTATTTCCTACCTGAACAACTGTAATTCCTACATGCTTCCATTCGTGCCCCTTCAGTCTTTTCATATAAGAGGAATATACAGCAAATATTTACATGATGTCACTCCTATATCTAAACGTCTAATAGCTCCCCATTGTATTTGGCATGAATAGTAAATCCTCACTGTGCTTTATAAGAAAATTAATGACTCTTCTTTGCCACCCATTTTCTCATAAAGATTTTTTTTTTGCTATTGTTTCCTCCCTTGCTCTAAATAAATTGGTGCTGCTCTTTCTATTCATCCATTAAAAACATTCAACAAACAAACCCTTTTCATACTGGCCTTCCAGGAAAACATCAATGATATAATCTATTTTCTAAGTAATATTTTTTTTCCTTAACATCCCTTCTAGAACTGACTTACTCCAGGAGAAGAATGCAAGCTAGCTGACCCCGGGCTATCTCATCGGTGAGTTAATAGAACAGTTGAGCATTTGTCAGTGATGGTATTAGCTGGGTGACTTGCCTTGACTTTTCCTCGGCTCAATTTCTTTCTTTTTCAAATTTAGTTTTTGCCTTTTGGCATGATTTCTTTTCAACTTTGAAAGGTTACTTAGAAATAATGAAAGACTGACTGATGCTAATACACATAAAATGAAACCTCTCATTAACTTCAAAAAAGGTATTGGTGTATTAAAAAGTAATCATTGCTTTAGGTCAAAATTTCACTTTTGAACCAGAAGTATTTGATGTATGCTACTTGTATGTAATATTTACTCTTCTGCAATTTAATCTTGAAATTGGAAATAAATATCCATAAAACACTCCTCCATATAAAAATGAGGAACTCAGATATGAATGTACATTTATCTTATTTTTTTTCTACTAAGCCCTTCTCAACTATTTCCCAATCTTAATCTATTTATTGAAAGAGATGTATTGAAGAAGCCAAATTCGTCAATCTTACAATCAAAAGCGAAACATATTTATATTTGTACATATGCATGCATTACTCATTCATTTTATTTCTGTATCAAGTATAGAATTGTAAACTATCTTTGTTGATCCAATTACATGTATTAAGTTATGCAGTCGTTTGGAGAAAAGATTCAAAAAAAAAACAATGCCTAAGAAAAGGGCTTTATTGTTCAGAATGACAGCTGTATTCAATAAGATCATTTTAGGACTTCCAATAAGATGAATATACACTATCAATATATATACTATGAAAATAATTTATATGCTAGACAAAAGCTAGTTTTACTTAACCATGCTTTAAAGCATCAACACAGAGACTGAACTTTTTAAAAGAGCCATGGTGAAGGGAGACATTAAGAAATCATAATTAAAATGAAGCAAGCCAACGTAAAAGAGATGGGACATACCTGTCGACATATGTAATCCCATTGAGTGTTAAGTTCTCTGAGCTCTGTCTCCAGTCTAGAAGCAAACTCTGGCTCCGCTTCAGTTTTTATTTTCTGTCCACCTTCATTGACACTGTTTAGACTGGGCTGGATTGTCTGAATATCACTGACTAAAAGCTAAGGAAACAATTTAAGTTATCTGAAAAAGTTACCACAACAATTAGAAATGCAACACAGCTACACAGAAACATATAATTAGGAATCATGACACTACACATGAATTTTGCCCTTTAACATCTGAAATATATGCTACAAAAAATGTTCAATTTTTATGGCATGAATGAAATGGGGAATTATATATCTATAGTCTACTTAAATTAGCTGCTGCTGCTGCTGCTAAGTTGCTTCAGTCGTGTCCGAATCTGTGTGACCCAGTGGACGGCAGCCCACCAGGCTCCCCCGTCCCTGGGATTCTCCAGGCAAGAACGCTGGAGTGGGTTGCCATTTCCTTCTCCAATGCATGAAAGTGAAAAGTGAAAGTGAAGTCGCTCAGTCATGTCTGACTCTTCACAACCCCATGGACTGTAGCCTACCAGGCTCCTCTGTCCATGGGATTTTCCAGGCAAGAGTACTGGAGTGGGGTGCCATTGCGTACAAAGTAAATAAACTTAATATTTCATGTTCGAAAACAGTGCAACAATGATGAGCTTTATAAATTACTATTTTTGAAGGAGGTTTGATTTTCCAGCATAGTATGCTGCAGCAGTTTATAGCAAGATGCTGTGAAGGTTATTGATAAAATGGATTTGCTTTTAAAGCTTTTACTCACAAAGAAAGTTCTTGAAAGAGCTAGATTGTTCTCTTCCTACTGCATGACAATGGCATAATAAATATTATTTCAAAATATGTCTTGTATTATACCACAATGTGACATACATGGAAAGAGCAACATCGTTTTACTGACAATCTGTAATAGGATATAACAAGTAGCTCAAAAAAATCATTTACCTTTAGCTTAAACTGCATGCTATATAAAAATAATATTTTAAAGTGAGTGTTGAATAAAAGGCAATATTTTGTCTATTTCTCTCTTATTTAGCCCAGTTTCTCAACCTTGGCACTACTGTCCTTTTGGATGGGGTAATTATTTGTTGTACGGTGCTGTTCTTTGCATAGTAGGATATTAAAATATGTCCCTGACCTCTATCCACTAGAAGCCAACAGCATCTACCCCACCTCAAGTTGAGACAAATGAAAATGTCTCCAGATATTGCTGAATGTCCCCTAGAGGGACAAAATTGCCCCTGGTTCAGAACCACTGATATCATTAAATAATAATTTCCATATCAAAGTCTTCATATAGAGAAGTGTCATATAAAAAAATCTTACCCTGCACTGCTTCAGCTGTTTTTTAAGAATTTCTGAATCTCCAAGGGCAGGCCATTCATCTTTCAAGAAAACATCAACTTCAGCCATCCACTTCTTCAGTGTTTTTATGTGATTCTGGAATCAGAGACCCATTTTAACACATTATTGGGGTGCTGATTTCCCTTGACACAATTCATCATGATGATATGTTTGAACACAAGCCCGCGAACAATTCCCATGGTTGAAGAATATCTCTAAGTAGCTCTTCAGGAAAAGAATATTTCCACTAAGACTGCATTTTTATGGTCTGCTGTATGAGCACTGGCGTATGAAGTCTGCTATTGTTAAAAATAAAAAATTACTACCAAATGTGGTTTTATGATGTTACTCTTGAGAACATTAAATCATATCCCCCTCTAGAGAAATTTTAAGTTACAAAACAACTCATGATAATACTAACAATGTGCCCTTACAGTACATAAAACAAACTATGAACAATAAACTCAATATAATAGTGTCTTTATAGCCTCCCTAAACGTGAACTTCCACAAATTGTTTTCTACAGTTGACAGTTTAAATAGCCCCTCCAGTGGAGAACTTTCATACCAAGATGTTGTCATCTTTAAAGAAAGAAAACTTGTGCTTTTAATTCCTGTTTTGCTCGACCAAGTTGACGTAATGATCAAATGGAAAATGTCATCCTTATTTATTTGTAAATAGCCAAATATAACCCATTAATTTTTTTTCACATAATGCCATTTTTCTTGCTCCTTTTAGGGCTACATTTCAAGTGTGTGGTCTGTCAAACTTCTTTATCTGCCTACAATTCAACTATGCTATCCAGATGAGCTATTTTGTCCCTTCTTAATTAGATTTCTATTCAAAATGTGTGCTAATCAGAAATTTCCCTCTTCAATACGACACATAATAATGACTTTAAAAGCATCTGACTAAATCTAAAGATTTCAGCAGTATTATCTGGCTGACATTTCTTGAATCTAGCTTTGCTCTTTGGCCCATATCGCCACTGTCCTAGTTCAGATCTTACCACTGCCTCCTTGACTACTACGTTAGCTCTTTCTGGTATCTACTTCAGTCTCACCCCATTCTAACCCATTCTCCCCAGTGGTACCAATATTCTTCTCACCTCCTTCTTCTTCTCAAAGTGATGTTTAAAAAAAAACAACATATTATTTTATCTCCCTCCTCTTGAAGTATCAATAATAGTTCCACATTATCATTATGCTTAATCTCATCATGTTTAGATTATAATCCATATTCCAAAGCATGGCATCCAACTCATTCATGATCTACTCTCAGACTACTTCTCCAAACACCTCTTTTATTAATCTCCAGACATAACTTTTACCTCTCCAATATTGAACAACTTTCAGATAATTGAACATGCTGCTCCATTTTGTCAGGAACTCTTTCTCCATCTTTTATTAGGTGCCTAAATTCTACGTGTTCAAGGTGTAGTCAGATAACTCATATCCCAAGAACATATTGCAACTCCTTTTCTCAGGATATGTTGCTTTTCTTCTCTTTCCACTGCCATGTTCTATGCACTGTTTTATTTACTTACCATGCTAGGTTAAATAATGACTCTTTGAGATTTCAGGCCCTTATCCCTGGAAGCTGTGAATATGGTGCCTTACATGGCAAAAAGGAATTTGCATATGTGATTAAGTTAAGGATATCAAGATAAGGAAATGATCCTGGGTTATCCAAATCGACACAATATGATCAAAGGATTCTTATTAAGATAGAAGCAAGAGTGTAAGAGAGAAATTGGGAGGTGCTACACTCCTGGCTTTAAAGATGAAGATGGAAACATGAGCAAGATTGTAGTTTCCCAAAACTAAAAGTGACAAGGCAATAAATTTTCTCCTAAAGCCTCCAGAAAGGACACAGCCCTCTCCATACCTTGATTTTAGCCCACTGAGCCTGATATTGAACTTTTGATACCTAGAACCACAATATATGTGTGCTGTTTCAAGCCACTAAATTTACAGCAACTTATTACAGCAGCAATAGGAAATGGATACACTTTCCTTTCTCCTTTGCCAGACATGGGCTCCTTGATGGCAGGGACCATGTAACTGTACCCTCTTTTGCCACTAGCACAGACAAAAATGTGTTTTTATATGTGTATGTATGTGTATGCATGTATCATATGTTCATAACTTGAGAGTCATCACTGTGGATGTTGTGCTTTAAAAAATAATTTAAAACTGCTAGGTCTTTTGGTTTGTGAAAAGTAAGAAAAAACAACTAAGTAGCTTGACTGGGATTTAAAACCAGAAGTGTGCTATTCCGATGCTTTTACATCATGCTTGCATCAAGCTTCTTTCCAACATTAACATTTTTTGCAATAATTTACCACATAAGAGAAATATCACTTGTATCACCAAATGTTTTAAACTTTAGACTACAGTGCAGTTGTTGGTTTACTAATGCTTGGGTAATTCGGTGGCACTATTCAAACAAATTAAGTCAGTGGAAGTTGGTTTGTGGAAGGCGATGGGATCAATTTTATATATAAAATTACAAGTGAAATATGCTGATGAAATTATGTATATTACATGACAGATAACTTTTTATTTGGTGGTGGTGGTGTAGTCACTAAGTCATGTCTGAATCTTGTGAGACCATGGACTGCAGCCCCCCAGGCTCCTCTGTCCATGGGATTTTCCAAGTAAAAATACTGGAGTGGGTTGCCATTTCCTTCTCCAGGGTATCTTGCTGACCCAGGGATCGAAGCCACGTCTCCTGCGTGGAGGTGGATTCTTTAGCGCTGCATCAACAGGGACGTTCCCTCACCCTATATATATATATATATATATGCACACACACATACACAAACAGATTCAAGGGGTTATATCTGATAGACAGAGCCTGAAGAACTATGGACAGAGGTCTGTAACATTATACAGGAGGTAGTGATCAAAACTATCCCAAAGAAAAAGAAATGCAAAAAGGCAAAATGCTTGTCTGAAGAAGCCTTATAAATAGCTGAGAAAAGAAGAGAAGTGAAAGGCAAAGGAGAAAGGAAAGCTATACCTATCTGAATGTAGAGCTCCAAAGAATAGCAAGGAGAGATAAGAATGCCTTCCTAAGTAAACAATGCAAAGAAATAAAGGAAAATAATAGAATGGGAAAGACTAGAGATCTCTTCAAGTAAATTAGAGATACCAAGGGAACATTTCATGCAGAGATGGGCATAATAAAGGACAGAAATGGTATGGACCTAACAGAAGCAGAAGATATTAAGAAGAGGTGGCAAGAATACACAGAAGAACTATGCAGAAGAGATCTTAATGACCCAGATAACCACAATGGTGTGATCACTCACCTAGAGCCAGACTTCCTGGAACGTGAAATCAAGTGGGATTTAGGAAGCATCACTATGGGTGGGGATGATGGAATTCCAGCTGAGCTATTTCAAATCCTAAAAGATGATGCTGTCAAAGTGCTGTACTCAATATGCCAGCAAACTTGGAAAACTCAGCTCTGGCCATAGGACTGGAAAAGGTCAGTTTTCATTCCAATCCCAAAGAAGGGCATTGCCAAAGAATGTTCAAACTACCACACAATTGCACTCATCTAACAAGCTAGCAAAGTAATGCTTAAAATTCTCCAAGCTAGGCTTCAACACTACATGAACTGAGAATTTCCAGGTGTTCAAGCTGGATATAGAAAAGGCAGAGGAACCAGAGATCGAATTGCCAACATCCGTTGGACCATAGAAAAAGCAAGAGAGTTCCAGGAAAAAAAAAATCTACTTCTGCTTTATTGACTATGCCAAAGCCTTTGACTGTGTGAATCACAAAAAACTGTGGACGTTTCTTCAAGACATGGGAACCAGAACACATTATCCATCTCCTGAGAAATCTGTATGCAGGTCAAGAAGCAAAAGTTAGAACTGGACCTGTAAAACTGACTAGTTCCAAATAGGAAAAGGAGTACTTCCAGGCTATATATTGTCACCCTGCTTATTTAACTTATATGCAGAATATGTATGAAATGCCAGGCTGGATGAAGCACAAGCTGGAATCAAGATTGACAGGAGAAATACCAATAACCTCAGATATGTTGATGACACCACCCTTATAGAAGAAAACAAAGAGGAACTAAAGAACCTCTTGATGAAGGTGAAAGAGGAGAGTGGAAAAGCTGATTTAACACTCAAAAAACTAAGATCATGCCACCAGGTCCTGTCACTTCATGGCAATAGATGGGGAAACAATGGAAACAGTGACAGACTTTATTTTCTTGGGCTCCAAAATCACTGCAGATGGTGACTGCAGCCGTGAAATTACAAGACACTTACCCTTTGGAAGGAAAGCTATGAGAAAACTAGACAGTGTATTAAAAAGCAGAGACATTACTTTGCCAACAAAGATCAGTCTAGTCAAAGCTATGGTTTTTCCATTAGTCATGTATGGGTGTGAGAGTTAGACCATAAAGAAGGCTGAGTGCCGAAGAATTTGGTGCTGTTGAACTGTGGTGTTAGAGAAGACTCTTGAGAGTCCCTTGGACTGCAAGATCAAAGCAGTCCATCCTACAGGAAATCAGTCCTGAATACTCATTGGAAGCACTGATGCTATAGCTGAAGCTCCAATACTTTGGCCACCCGATGCGAAGAACTGACTCATAGGAAAAGACCCTGATACTGGGAAAGATTGAGGGCAGGAGAAGCGGACAACAGAGGACGAGATGATTGGGTGGCATCACCGACTCAGTGGACATGAATTTGAGCAACCTCTGGGAGACAGTGAAGCACAAGGAAGCCTGGCATGCTGCAGTCCATGGGGTCGCAAACAGTTAGACACAACTGAACAACAACAAACACACACACACACACACACACACACACACACACACACACACACTCACTCAGAAAATTCTTTATCACTGAGCCAACAAGCAAGTCCCCCAGCTCTAGATAACATGTTACAATTAAAGCCGACATATGTGAGTTAGCCTGTGTGTGTGTGTGTATATATATATATATATATATTTTTTTTTTTTTACAACCAAAATAACAATGTATTTTTCAGGAAAAAAAAAAAAAAATTCTTGCACTGCAAGCAGTCTCCTGCATCGCAAGTGGATTCTTTGAGACACCAGAGAAGCCTTATTCATAAGCTAAATAATTATTTACAGGATAACAAGACTAAAAAGATAATGGGTTTTGAATTGAGCTGAAAAGTTTTTTTAATTCCTGTTGGTAATGGTGGGAAAAAACTAATTCTAAAGAAAATCAAAGAAACAGAACTCTTAATGCCTTCTTAAAATCAATAGCAAACTACTGTCCTTCGAGATAAATTTGTATCTTTTGGCCTTATCACTGACTTTAAGGGACTATGGCTTTTAATTGTATAACTCATCATTAGGAGAGAAACAAATAAAAATCAATATAAAAAGTAAAATCTTGAATTACCTGAAGTTTTCGGAGTTTGGCCATTTGCTCCTCTAGCTTTTGGCAACGTTCATTCAGCTGGGCAGAGAGTTTCTTCCACCGACCCTCAATGTCTTCAAATTCTGACTGATATCTCTGGCTTATATGAGAGGGTGCTTTCCTTGACATCTCTTTCACAGTGGTGCTGAGATAGTTTAGGTCATTTTGGTGCTCTTGCAGAGAGCCTTGTAAAGCCTCAAAATTAAAAAGAAAGTGCCTTTATACTAATTGATGAATATTAATGAGTTTAATTGTTCAATTTCATTGATGAGTTTCAGATAAATCAAATGTACTTAAAATGAAAGCTATGTGGCTCAAACATTTAAAATAATAAATGATGTAACATCAGATGTGAAATAATTAGCAACTTAAATTCTACTTTCAATCATAAGAATAATTTACACATTATTTAGTAATATTGTATTTATAAATCTATGCCTATTCTTATCAACAAAGTGGAATATATACAAAACTGTATCTTACTAAACAAAGAACTTTAGCTCATCTAATTTTATTACATTTTATTTGTATATTAATAACTGCATTTATGATTCAATTAATGGAGTTTAACTTAATTATAAGTAAACTTAATTATAAGCCTTTAGTAAGATAATTTCTAATCTTCATAGATAAAAATATAACTAAGATTGATATATGTGATAACACAGCTCTGAATAAGTTAAATCATATAGATAGTTTACTCATGCCAGTTAATGGAAGTTTCTTATTTTGTAGTATTACCATGAAATTTTCAGATAATTTTTGGGAGAATTTACAAACATCATTTCACATTTGTACTGTATAATCTATTCCACCCCTTATAATAGGAAGCATATGTTTAGGATTGCTCTATTCAATATTTATTTAAATGTTACTTTCTGGTTATAAATTAATAAAGCTTTAAGATTTTAAAATGGACAAAATACCCATTACATACAACTGTTTTTAGATAAATTTCCAGGTTTTTTTTTTTACTAAATAGCTGATCATATTTTATACTCACATACACATAATATGTAAAACACATAATCTTATGGTTGTATAATATTTACTTCATGATATGTAAGTTATTTTAAATTTATTTTTATTTTATTTATTAAATGTTACACTTGATTATTTACACAATACATAGTATGCACATACATTTTAAGCTAAGCAATTTATTGTGAACCTTGTCCGATGTCATTAAGTAATCTTCAAAAACATAGATTTTAACTGCTTCTGTAGTTCTTTTAACCATTTTTCATTATTACTTGTATAAATTAATTTTAACTTTTCTACTCTTTTCAGTTCAGTTCAGTCACTCAGTCGTGTCCGACTCTTTTTGAGCCCATGGACTGCAGCACACCAGGCCTCCCTGTCCGTCACCAACTCCCAGAGTCTACCCAAACCCATGTCCATTGTGTCGGTGATGCCATCCAACCATCTCATCCTCTGTCGTCCCCTTCTCCTCCTGCCCTCAATCTTTCCCAGCATCAGGGTCTTTCTCAGTGAGTCGGCTCTTTGCATCAGGTGGTCAAAGTATTGGAGTTTCAGCTTCAGCATCAGTCCTTCCAATGAACACCCAGGACGGATCTCCTTTAGGATGGACTGGTTTGATCTCCTTACAGTCCAAGGGACTCTCAAGAGTCTTCTCCAACACCACAGTTCAAAAGCATCAATTCTTCAGCACTCAGCCTTCTTTATAGTACAACTCTCACATTCATATATGACTATCGGAAAAACCATAGCCTTGACCAGACGGACATTTGATGACAAAGTAATGTCTCTGCTTTTTAATATTCAGTCTAGGTCTATCATAACAATCCTTCCAAGGAGCAAGCGTCATTTAATTTCATGGCTGCAATCACCATCTGCAGTGATTTTGGAGCCCAGAAAAATAAAGTCAGCCACTGTTTCCCTATCTATTTGCCATGAAGTGATGGGACCTGATGCCGTGATCTTAGTTTTCTGAATGTTGAGCTTTAAGCCAACTTTTTCACTCTCCTCTTTTACTTTCATCAAGAGGCTCTTTAGTTCTTCACTTTCTGCCATAAGGGTGGTGTCATCTGCATATCTGAGGTTATTGAGATTTCTCCCGGCAATCTTGGTTCCAGCTTGTGCTTCATCCAGCCCAACGTTTCTCATGATGTACTCTGCATATAAGTTAAATAAACAGGGTGACAATATATAGCCTTGACGTTCTCCTTTTCCTATTTGGAACCAGTCTGTTGTTCCATGTCCAGTTCTAACTGTTGCTTCCTGACTTGTATACAGGTTTCTCAAGAGGCAGGTCAGGTGGTCTGCTATTCCCATCTCTTTCAGAATTTTCCACAGTTTATTGTGATCCACACAGTCAAAGGCTTTGGCATAGTCAATGAAGCAGAAATAGATGTTTTTCTGGAACTCTCTTGCTTTTTCCATGATCCAGTGGATGTTGGCAATTTGATCTCTGGTTCCTCTGCCTTTTCTAAAACCAGCTTGAACATCAGGAAGTTCACGATCCACGTATTGCTGAAGCCTGGCTTGGAGAATTTGAGCATTACTTTACTAGTGTGTGAGATGAGTGCAATTGTGCAGTAGTTTGAACATTCTTTGGCATTGCCTTTCTTTGGGATTGGAATGAAAACTGACCTTTTCCAGTCCTGTGGCCACTGCTGAGTTTTCCAAATTTGCTGGCATACTGAGTGCAGCACTTTACTTATTTTACACATGATAGTGTGTACCTCTTAATCCCATGCTCTCAATTTGCCCCTCTCTCCTCTGGCAACCACTGGTATATTCACTATATCTGACTGTTTTCTTATATTCATTTATGTATAATTTATTTTTGCAATTTCATATGTAAAATGATATCCCATTCTGTAAATTTGTACATCCTTTTCAATTTGAGCTACAGTTTTGAGCTACAGTTTTTCATAGTAATAATAGTCATCATTTCTTTTTATGGTGACTACCTGATTAATGACTTACTCAGACAGATGTTTTCCTTCTTTTGTTTTTCTTTAGGATTGGCTCTGGTACTTTTACAATGCTGTGATCACTTCCACTGATTTTTGTGCTTCCCCATCATATATATGTAAAGAGTTTTATTAAAATTTTCTACAAAATTTATGCCTATTAAAACGTTTTTGAATTTTTAATCTACGTAGTAGTTTGCTTTGGTGTAACATTTGACACAAGGTTCTGACTTCATTGTTTTCAGTAAGTTAATAATTCAGTTTCTCAATAATAGTTATAATTTTCCCTTCATCACTGCTTTATGAATGGAAATATACTCTTTCATTCATCTGTGTACCATTTCTTATATACTTAACCCACTCCCCTAATTGCTATACCTGTGTACTGCTGTGTTCTTTTACATTTATAGTTCTATTAAGTCACAGAACTCTCGAAGTAAAATTTAAAATTATTCCAGGTGTTGTGAATAACAACATAAAAAGGAAAAAAGATTAAACAGTTATAGTTTGCTTTGTATTATAGAAGAGGAAATGGTTTAATTAGGATGATGTATACTGGGAAATGTTTAGAGATTTCTTTGAAGAAATACTTCTAAAATTATTTTTTTAATAAATAATATTCAATTCCCAAAACAGAACTCCTGATACAACAAAGTTAAAGTTTTAACTTGTTTTCTTAATTCAGAAAACGTGGACATATTATCTCAGCTCTTAAAATATAATACACAAATGTGTTTTAATGCCTTACAAAATAAAATGTGATTAGATATACACCACAGGTTTTTCAGAATTAGTAGGAAAGCATCCTAAAATCTCATACAAATTACATCTTTCATTTTCAATATTAGCATTTTATTTCCTAATATAAAACTGTTAAAATACACTTAATAGAACTCCAAAAACTAATTATAATATTACATAAAATGAGTTTAAATTAAAACTAATTTTAAAACTACATTAATTTTACTACTTTCTGGTTGGAAATATGAGCTATAAGTCAGCAAGCAAAGGGGAGGAAATAATACCAGAGCTTTTATAATAATCAAAATCTATGTTTCTGAAAATACACACTAAGCAAGAAAGAATATATTTCATGCATAGATCATATCATTGTCTTCAAAGACGGAATCTTTATCTTAAGGAGAGAGGCACAAATACATTAAATATTATGCTTTTATAGCCTTCATTTTTTCAGCTGGCCAACTGTCATACTTGCCACGATTATTTTAATTCTAGTATTGTATTAAAGTTATAACAATGTGACTGCTTGATAGATGAGCAAGACTTGAGAGATGTATCAAGATTTATAAAAAGTCACAGACCTGTAACTCCTCAAGTCTCTGCTCCATGATCTCGTATTCAGTGACAGTAACCTGAGGTATCGAGAGTTTGGTTTCTGACTGTTGGATCCACGTGAGGATGGTACTCATGGTCTCCTGATACCGCACGGTGGGTAAAGTGTCCAAAACTTTATCAAAAGGGGAAAAAACAGAGAAACATTTAACCATTTAAAATTTTGTTACTTGTCTTTCTAAGTTGCCAGAAAACTCAATCATACTAATTATAAATATTAACAAAACGTGAAAATCTGAAAATATAGAGTAGAATATGATTATGACAGAAACTATGCATATATGGCATTCAATCTTGCAAGATTTGCATGGTTAAATGAATGCTTTTTAAGTTGAAGAAATGGAGCAACAGAGTAACTTGTCCAAAAATGGAGCAACAGAGAGGCTGAGTAAGTTGTCCAAGGTAACACAGATGGTTGTTCGATAATCCAAGTAGATAGAGTTCATGTATATTTGACTTTGAAGGCTATCCTCTTTCTATATTATTTGCCTTGAGGGAAAATAGTACCATTATCTACAGCAAATGATATTTTAAATTATATCATTTCATATCTTATCTTACTAAAGAAACAATTTTTGTGTGCTCAATGTGTGTCAGAAACCTTAATAATGATCACACATATTATGACTCTTAATTCTTACAATAAACCTCTGAGACATGCATTTTTATTCCATTTACATTTGAGGAAACCGAGGTTATAAAAGAAAGCCAACTGATTTGCTCACAAACATCTAGTAAGTGTCATAGCCAGGATTTTCAGCCAAGATTATTTAATTTTTGGGGGGGTTCAGGATGAGGAGCACGTGTACACCCATGGTGGATTCATGTTGATGTATGGCAAAACCAATACAATATTGTAAAGTAAACAACAAAAAAAATTAAGTCACACCCGCCAACAAACAATGCATTTTCTCTAACATGTGTATATATATGTATACACACATACATTCATTCCAATTATATATAGGGAATAAAAGTATATATGGGAAAGTACAATGTGTGCATTGTGTATAGTTATATATGCTTAAAATCTAAAATGCATGTTTATATATACTATTTATTATTATATATTATTTTCTATTTTACACACACACCCATACAGATTATGTGACTAGTAGCTATACTGACCATGTTCAAGGTGGAGAATTTTGTTAGAAAACTGGAAATGATAAAAATGATTTTAAGTGGTTTAAGGAGGTTAAAAAAGAGATTATACTAAACATGCAATAAGTGAAAAGTAACAAAACAGTGGATGGGTTTCAAAGCAGATTAGATAAAGCTAAACAGAGAATTAGTAAACCTGAAGATAGGCCAGAAATAAATTATATATATATATATATATATATATATATATATATATATATATATGGAATGAAGCATGGAGGGACAAAAGAACGGAAAATAAAGATGAGAGAATTAAAGACATAGAAAAAAACAGCAAAATGAACATAAATGTATCCTAGAATCACAGAGAGAGATGTGGGACAGAAGCCATATTTGAAGAGATAATGGCTGAGAATTTTCCTAAATAGATAAAGCCACAGTGCAAAATACTAGCTCAAATCACTAGATCAAATGACATTATTTAAACCATATTATTTTTAACAGATAGCATATGGGTTTCACTTCCATATACCAATTCCTTCTAAACTAAAGGAGAAGAATGTAGGAAAGTATTTTGCATGCTAATCAGTGGGGTTTTCAAATGGAAAGTACATTTTTAGAAAGTGTGTTAGAGAGGGATACTGAGAATTGCACTCAACGGACTTCTATTTATTTGTCCGTTCATGCCCAAATGTATTTTTAGAGGCCTTTGTCAATCTGAGCACTTTTGATTTCATACGGAAGGACGTCAAAAGGTCTCTGGTACTTTAGACCTCCCTGCTTTCTTTCATACAAATAATGTGTTTCTGTCTCTACGGACGAGATACATTTGAATGCTAGGTAATTATTTATAAAAACAAAGATGAATCTCAGGAATAGTACTGAAGTAAAGGACTACTTAGTTATGATGAAGCAAAGAGTTAGAAGGAGATGGGTGTATGGGTAGAGACGCGGAGGAGGTATGTTGAACTGAACAGTGCTACTTTCCCTTGGGGCAGTGATTGGGAAACAACATTTATTAGAAGCGTGCCACGGGTGATATGCATTTTATCCAGTTCCATTTTATCCAGATGATTAATATATGTCAGGAGAGAAAGATAAGTATATAAAGTGTTGATAAAAATTTTAGGATTACTTTTATTTGAAAAAGATCAACAGGTTCTTCTATGAACATCAAACAGAACTGCTTCTCCCTTCTGTTTGTACAGAAACAGCCTGTGTAGCATGACAATTAGCAAGTCTGATTTTGCAGTTCAGTAAGCCTGTGCCTTGGAATTGGTTCTCCATTCACTAGCTTTGGCAAATTACTTAACATTGGAGCATCTTTGACCTCATTTATAAAAACAGGGATGGAGATACTTTGGGGAGAATTAATGGAAGTCATTTATTATGTCTTCATTCAGCCAATATTTATTCAGTGCTCTGAGCACCAGGGAAGCAAGAAGTAAAAATTTTAAAAGCAAAGTCTTGGCTTTCATGATGCGCAAAATCTAATTGGTGAGTTAGGAAATTAACAAACAAATCAAGAGACTGTATGACTAATAGTAATAAATGGGGAAATCAGTAGAAATAAGTGGGGAAGATCCTTCTGCAAAATGCAATAAAAAGGAATTTAAGATAGAGAATTAGATATGGAAATCTTGGGGTAAATGAGGATTTACACAAGGGTTGGTGAGTAATCAACAGATTAGCAATGGAAGCCACTATCATCTTCAAGATCAGAGAGACAAAGGGAGGAGGTGTGAGACTGCGTCACAAGAAACCAATAATTGGAACCACCCAGTAGGAGCTGAATTCACAGGGGTCTTCTCTTTGGGGATGCAGAGTCCTTGAGGTATACTGTTTCCAGAGGGGGCTACAAATGGAGGATTCATTCTCAGGCAGTGATGGAGATGCACCCTTAAACAATGAGAGGGGAAGAGAATATTGTAGATTCTCTCCTCTTCTCACCTTCAGTATCCTCCAAGTGTCTTCCACTGACTAAATCAAGCAGGTAGCCAATTTAAACGAAGAATCCTAGGAAGTGTAGTTTTCATGGGACGAGCAGGGAATGACACTGAGAACAACAGAGAGACAAAATATCTCCCTGGAGATGATGGTGAGGGTGGACATGGAGGGAGGGAAAGGAATTCGATAGGAGCAATCAAGTACATCAGTGGTTTTAGCAATATTCCATTTCTTAAGTAGTTCAGTATGCAGTGCAGATTTCTATTTTTTCATTATTTGAAAAAAGCCTATATGTTACAAAAACTCTTTGAATAAAAATATAAAATAAAATTAAAAAGGATAGAAAGTGACTAGATAGTGAATAAAAAGTCCTCTCCTTGGAAGCACCACTTGAAAACAGACTTAAAAGCACTGAAGGAAGGAGCCTTATGAATACAGAAGGAAAGGTTTCCAGGTAATGTTAAGTCTCTGGAGGAGGAAATGGCAAACCACTCCAGTATTCTTGTGTGGAGAATCACATGGACAGAGGAGCATGGTGGGCTACAGTCCATAGAGTTGGATACAACTGAAGTGACTTAGCACAATTACAAGTCTAACAGTCCAAAATGGGAGAACACAGCAAGTGTAGCAAGAAGAAAGTGAGCAAAGTAGAGTGTGGGGTGATAATAGGGCAGGGGAGTCGTTGGGAACTATGACCACAGAAGGCCTCTGTAGACCTTAATAAGATGCCACATTTTATTCTAAATTTGTCTCTATATTTGCTTATTACTGAATCCACTGCTGGGTACATAGTATATTTGCTATTATTAGTAGCTAGAAGGGAGATGCAAGATAACAAGAAAGTGAAAAGGACACACTCAGGGCTAAGCAGAAAACTGTAAGAGTTTAACACAAAGTTTCATCTAGGTTAATAATACTCAATAGAGACACTCATGTTCTTTCATTTGCGGAGAGGGAGTAGTTTCCTTTGAACGAATCTTATATTTGAGAGAACCAGATACATAGCCAAACCAAAGATATTGCTCTAAAATAATTTATACACACACACAAAATGTTCACACATGAACACATAGTATGCAAGCATGTGAATATTCTAACACACACACAGAGTGAATTTGAAAGTTTTTCCCACTGTATCCTACAAAGAGAGTTATGATCAGATGAAAAATCAAATCATAATAGATAAAGAATTGAAACATGTAAGATATCATGTAAGAAACGAGTTGCCAGTCCAGGTTCGATGCACGATACTGGATGCTTGGGGCTAGTGCACTGGGACAACCCAGAGGGATGGTATGGGGAGGGAGGAGGGAGGAGGGTTCAGGATGGGGAACACATGTATACCTGTGGCGGATTCATTTTGATATTTGGCAAAACTAATACAATTATGTAAAGCTTAAAAATAAGATAAAATTAGAAAAAAATAAAATAAAAATAAAATAAAATTAAAAAAAAAACAACAACAAAAAAGGGAAATGGTATCAGAAAATATCAAATTGTTTTGTTTAGGTTTATTTAAACAGCCTCGTTTCAGTACTGGATAATACTAAAATGCCATGGACGGAGAAGCCTGGTAGGCTACAGTCCATGGGGTCTCAGAGTCAGACATGACTGAGCGACTTCACCAATACTTAGTGGTCATTTAAATATATATATGAGGCATACTTTATTATATTACACAGCTTATTAACTATGTATTTGGAAAAGTGTTTATACTGAGGATAACCTTGGTATTAGTAGTATCCTGGGGAAAGACTGTAAGTGTAATTGTACCTACATTAAATGAGGAAATAAAGATTTTCAGATTTGTTAGCATATTACCAAAGTGATAAGGTAGCATAGCACAATACAAGTAAAAAAATGGTTACTTAACATATTTTATAATGCTACAGATTGTCCAAACCTCAGTCAGCATCCACCTACATGTAATAGATCAAAGGAGGGAGGAAAGCAGATCGATCAATTGATCGATAGATAGATAATCAGACAAAATGCCATAAAGTGAAAAAATCCATTATTTTCAGCACAGAGCACCACACAACAAAAATCCCTAAAATCCAAAAGATGAACACAGAAATGTTCTAAATTATTAAATGATACATTTGATCAATCTTTCTCCTATTAACTAACAGAATTCTAGCTAAATGTTAGGAAATAACGACACCTTGGTATTACTATTTTTTCCTTCTGTTAATTTAAACAATATGTTAACAAAGCATGCATTATCTTGCATTAGTCAATGAATAATTTACATCACACAAAGTCTCAGGTTCTCTTCAAAATCCTGATGAAGTACTCAATCCAGACCACCACTGCATGTGGGCTCTACATACCATGCTGCATGGATGGAAAATCTTATTCTGTATTCTGACTGGGGATATTTGGACACTTCTTTTCCTCGTTATCTGCATCCTGAGTAAACGCCCTGGCTGTTTCACAGGTGCGATGCTTTGAGGAGAGCTAGAACTAAAAGGACTCTGTTGGAGAGGGAGAGGGTGGGAAGATTTGGGAGAATGGCATTGAAGTATGTATAATATCATATATGAAACGAGTCACCAGTCCAGGTTCGATGCACGATACTGGATGCTTGGGGCTGGTGCACTGGGACGGCCCAGAGGGATGGTATGGGGAGGGAGGAGGGAGGAGGGTTCAGGATGGGGAACACATGTATACCTGTGGTGGATTCATTTCGATATTTGGCAAAACTAATACAATATTGTAAAGTTTAAAAATAAAATAAAATAAAAAAAAAAAGGAGACCTAGCAAGTCCATAGTTTCTGAACTGCCTACCTCACTACCCCTGTATGGGTTCATCAACCAGGAAATCCTTACATCTGAAGAGCTGTGGGAATAGTTACCCAATGGGCTCCAATCTCACCTTCCAGTCCACTTCACTTCTAAGGGAGGCCCTGATTTATCTTCCCTTTTTTAGCTTCCTTCTGATCTTTCAGTTTAATGAGAAGGGAAATATTTCAGTTTCTGAACTGTTGATCTTTTTCTGTATAACTGCTTCTGATCAGTATTCCGATGCAAGACGTCAAGTCCTCCCGCTGAGAGCTAAAGTAAACTCCCACTCTATTCTGAGAGAAGACAGGGCAACTTGCAGAAAGATCAAATGCCTTTGTTAGTATCTCAGAGGTAACTTATTTAGCTCAAGCAAAAACCCACACAAGGAAAGAGCCTTCCTAGCCTCTCCATGTGTAATTTTGCTTCCTTTCAATCTTTCTTTGTTTCTCAGTGTCTAAAAATGCAAAACTGATGTATGATTTTATATCACAGCATAAAATCCATCAGCATGGTCTCAGTTTTCTCCTGTTAATGTCTGGAACACTCTCCATGGCTCTTAAGAAGTCCTTCTAGACTGTTGACCTCTCTAGGCTCACTTTGCACAACTCTCTGTCTCTGTGCTCCATGGACACAGGACTTCTGTCGTTCTTAGCTAGCCAGCACCTACTACCCTTAGTCTCACTAATTCCTTCTCATCTTTCAGCTTCTGTGTCCACCAGGTCATTCTCAAGGAAATCTTCTCAGATCTTCCCAGCCCGGATAAGGTTTCTTTATTTAGTTTCAGAGGCCTGGCCTTAGACTTTTCCATCCAAACACGCATCTCAGATGTATAAAAATAGCCATGATTTTGTGATTAATGGCTGCATCTTTCCCAGGATTACAAGCGTGATGAGACCAAGGAACACATGGTTTTAGTTTAGTGACCTATCCCCAGTGACCACTATCTTGCCATGCAAGGACTCAGTATTCGTTGAACAAATGACTGCAGGTTAAAGAGTATAACCTTGAGCATAAAAACAGAATGCTTTGCCAGCAACATAGAAGGAAACCTGTGTTTGGTGAAGCATAGAATTTGAACATGAGAAGAAAGAATTTACCTGGAGAATTCAGACTATTAAGTCTTTCTAATTCCTATGGAGCCTTCTAAATTCTGAATAGCTCAAATTGACTTTCTTATTTTTATCTCTCTTATCCTTTCTCACTGCAGTGGTTTCTAGATTACTAAGGTAGATTTTCTTTAACTCCAATGATTTTTTTTTTCTGGAACAATTCATTTCTGAATTTAAAATTTATTAGTCTGGATAAAAATGAACAAACAGCAAAGAAAACATATAGTGTGCCTCACATTGTAAAGACAGAGAAAGAGAGGATGAGACAATGCACACACACACGTGTTTTTGTTTTCTCCTGGAATTCTTTTGAAAAGGGAAAATATCATGATCTAAATTCTACCATTTTGAAATTGGATAAAGCAACAATTTTTATCACAGTCTAACCAGGAATGTTAGATTTATATGGAAATATGAGCACCACAGCATAAAAAAAAGTCTCTCTCTCTCTCTCTCTGGCTCAGTGGTAGAGAATCCACCTGCCAATGCAAGAGTGTTGTGTTAGTCGCTCAGTCGTGTCCGACTCTTTGCGACCCCATGGACTGTAGCCTGTCAAGCTCCTCTGTCCATGGAATTTCCCAGGCAAGAATACTGGAGTGGGTTGCCATTCCCTTCTCCAGAGGATCTTCCAGACCCAGGGATCAAACCTGGGTCTCCTACATTGCAAGCAGATTCTTTGCCATCTGAGCCACCAGAGAAGCCCCATACCCTCAGAAGGTGCTCAATATTTGCTGAATGGATGAATGTTCTAAGAAAACAAGTACTTGCCTCAATCCCCCAACAGGCATAGTATATAAAATTCATAACAGCATAATTTATAATTACAAAAATCAGAACCCACATGCCCAGAGAATAGCTATGCAAATTAGAAATTAATGACACCATAAAATGCTAAGTAGCCATTAAACATTAAAAGTTTACTGAGAATATTTATAAACCTAGTGAAGAAATAGATGCAGGTTCAGTCCCTGTGTTGGGAAGATCCCTTGGAGAAATAAATGGCAACCCACTCCAGTATTCCTGCCTGGGAAATCCCATGGACAGAGGAGCCTGGTGGGCTACAGTCCATAGGGTCACAAAGTCAGACATGACTTAATGACTAAACAACCACAACAACTCTCTCTCATATACATGAGAAATATCTGTGTATATTTAATATTTACTGTATTACATATGATTTATTAATTTATTATTTCAAGTATTTATTGATTGTCAATTATCTTTTGGCCTCTATACCTTTTAGGAATGCAATAATGAGGACAAGAGAGTTTTTGAATTCATTAATTTCATATTTTACTCATGGATCCAGATACTATTCTGTGAAAGTCAAAGTCACTCAGTCATGTCCAACTCTTTGTGACCCCATGGACTATACAATCCATGGAATTCTCCAGGCCAGAATACTGGAGTGGGTAGCCATTCCCTTCTCCAGGGGATCTTCCTGACCCAGGGATCAAACCCAGGTCTCCCACAATACAGGCAAATTCTTTACCATATGAAGCTTCTATGGTGGCTCAGATTTTACTCATGGAGCCAGATACTTTTCTAATATAGTTTTGATCAAATTGTAATTAATTTTAGAAAAGAGAAATATAGAGTAGTATGACAGTGAATAATAGGAACATCATATATAGACTGAGAGCTTATAAGGATTAACTTTTGAAGAAAGATATGAATGAATAAGAATTAGCTATGCTAGGGCTCCTGGGAGAATTCTATACGCAAGATCTAAGGTAGGAAAGCCTATGCTGTCTTCAGTACATGAGACAGCAATATGGAGTAAGAAGAATAGAAGCATGAATGAGGCTGTAATTTGAGGCAGGCAATGTCCATATTATGCAGGGCCATTGAGGCACCTTTAAAGTCAGAGCAAATGGAATTCATTGAACATATTACACACACAAAGTGTTATGGCTACATTTTCCTTCAGAAAGACAATTCTGGTTGAAATGTAGAATACAGGTTTCTCAGTATCAAGAATGAACATAGGGGAGATAATTTAGTGGTCCAGGCAAAAAACCATAGTAGTTTGGAGTTATGTTATGATAATAAATATGAAGTTTGGATGTGAGTGCTATTTAGGAGATAAAAAACACAGACATGGAAATGGGAGAGGGAGTGGGTGGAGAACAGGGAATATCAATGATGATTCTGAGTCTCCTGATGGTGCAACTCCACAAGTATTGGTTCTTTTCTGTGATGTTAGAGGGACCAAGAAGGAAGTGATTGATTTCATAGCTGCCCACCAAGAGCTTATCATTCTGGAACTTACTGGGATGTCTAGATAAAAAAGGTTAAGGAAGTAGTGGGACATATGAATCTAGGACTTAGAGGCTAGGTCTGCAGATAAAATGTATGACTCTTAATTTATAAGATAAAATTAAAGCCACATATATTTTATTCATGATTGCCTCCTAGATGTAAAAATGAATTAATTGGCCAATGTGATTTACCTTGTAGCAGCTGAACAGTGATTATAAACCACACGGTTTAACAGTGATTATAAAACACATAGTTGATCTCATTTAAACTAGACATAATGGAGAATACTAGTGAAGGATTATTAATTCTGTTTCAGATTAAAGTGAAAGAAAACAGTCTGGTGCAGAAGCTAGTTGCACCTGAGGGCGATCTTAGTATAAGCTGCTCTACCTACCAGTCAGTGAGATGTGTGTGGATGCTGCCCTTGTGATTCCAATACGGTGGCAGAACTAGCCCTACCCCATCGAGAGAAATCCCGATCTTTTATGGATAGAAATAGAGCTTAAAACTCAACTGATACTTCTTGCTCTTTACTGAAAGCAATAAGACAATAAGCATATTCAATTTAATAACCAACCATCCTAAAAATTCATAAGAGTTCTATTGGCATCATTTGGCCCAGCCCAGGCCCTTGAAAAACTGACTGGGTATTTAACATTTAGCTATATATTGCTTATAAATCATGCATCTTAAAGATTCTTACCACAGTTTCCACAATTCTATTTGCTAAAGTGCCATTTAAAAATACAGATACCTTCTTAATGTTTTATGACAAAGGAAATATATCCTACAAAATTAAAGTTAATCCAAGTGATGGTAGTTTTGGAAGCATGTGTTGTGGATTATTGGGAAAGTAAACGTTAAGGGTTGCCATGTTGTATACCCTACCTATCCTGAAAGGTTAAAAAAAGTCCCATTTATCCCCAGTCCATCAGTGTAGTCATGTGAAGGATGGTGATGACCAAGTACGATCAAATTGACATCTAAAAATGTCTTCTGTATTTTTTGTTTAAAAATTCCTCTGCTTTATCCAATTGACTTAAAAGTGTGTGGGGCTTCAGGGAATAGAAAGGAGAGGTGAGCAAAGGAGAGCCCAGACAAGGCAAGATTATTTCATTATTAACTAAAAAAAAGAGAGCCATGTGTGGAACTAAATACTGTATTTTCTGATACACACACGTCTGTGTCAAGGGGTAAAGAATTCTAACTGAAAAGCAAGGTAAACAGATCTACTTTGAAAATTTAGATTTGTTTTCACATTGTAAAACAGAGTAATCACAATAATGCTGGGATCTCAGAACAGTAGGTTATATATGGAACTTTTTTGATAAAGAATCACAACTATATCTCCCACCAAAAAAATGTTGAAACAAAACTACTCAGAGAAAAGAAAGGTACTTAAATGTCACAGAAATGATAGAAGGGAGAGAAAGAATATAGAACTGTGCTGTCCAATAGGGTAGCCACTAGATACAGATGTCTAGTGAACACTTCAAATGTGCTTAGTCTGAATAGAGATGTTCTACAAGTGCAAAGAGACACCAGATTCTGAAACTTTAGCACAACAATAATGTAGAAATATGCCTATAATTTTAAATTTCTGTTTCTATGGTAAAATGATAATATTTGGATGTATCTGTTCAAAGAAAATGTGCAATTAATTGTTTCTTAATATGACTACTAGGAAATTTTAAATTACATATATGTCTTATATTTCTATTAGGCGGTGCTTACATAGAAGATGGGGAAAGTAATCCATTTGGAGAGAGAAAGAGAATATTTATTAGCAGTCTGGAGAGTGACATCATTTAAAAACATTGACACTTCTGCTGTGAATATGAAATTGACTGCAATTTAAAGTTTCCATCACTTATAAGTAGAAATTACTGATGACTTGTATGAGTTCTGTGTGTATGTGTAGAAGCTAACTGAACCAACAGCACTTCCTACTTCTTTGATATAGCTACTTTGGAAAAACTTTTGAGTTGAAGTTCTCTTTCTTTTTATTCCATATCAAATATACTCCAACTTCTTCCCCATCCCTCATAGCTAAAAGAATGACAGAGAAACAATGTAACCAAAAACGACCTTGTGCAATTCTAAACCTTATTAAATAACATAAACCATGACATAGTACCAGCATTTCTTTAAAATGTGAACACTGGCAGAAGATGCCTGCTGAGAAAGAAAAGGGAACTCACAGTGATTAACATACTATTGTGATGATTAACTAGTATGTTAATCAACAGTGATTAACATACTATTGATATGAACCGTCCTTGGGAAGGAGGTGGGAGGGGGGTTCAGGATGGGGAACACATGTACACTCATGGCTGATTCATGTCAATGTATGGCAAAAACCACTACAGTATTGTCAAGTAATTAGCCTCCAATTAAAACAAATAAATTACTTTTAAAAAAAGACTTAGCAAAACAACACATCACAAGTATGGAAACTTGAATTTCCAAAACCAACATATAAGTTATTTACTTAGTTTGACATCAAAGGTCTTTTGTGATTGGAATCCAATGAACTTTCAGCCCGAAGTCCCATCATCATAAATACCCTATTTATCAAACAAAACCTGTCACTAATGTCAAGTCTTTGTACTTATGCCATTCCTTCTGCTAAAAGTTCCTGCTGCTCACACTTCATTCCCATGAAGGGTCCCAGATGTGTTCTGACACGAGCAAAGCATATGGGTTTCTAGGGATTTTATCCAAGATCACCTCAGAATTTTTTTAAAAGCCATGTCTCCAATGAATCCCCATCCTTATGATGACGTGACCCTTAGGGCATAAAGCAAAGAGGAACTAACGAGCCTCCATCAAGGTGAAAGAGGAGAGTAAAAAAGCTGGCTTAAAACTCAACATTCAGAAAATGAAGATCATGGCACCTGGTCCCATCACTTCATGGCAAATAGATGGGGAAAGAGTGACAGTTTTCTTGGGCTTCAAAATCACTGAAGACAGTGACTGCAGCCATGAAATTAAAAGACGCTTGCTCCTTGGAAAAAAAGCTATGACAAACTTAAATGGTGTATTAAAAAGCAGAGACATCATTTGCTGACAAAGGTCTGTTTAGTAAAAGCTATGGTTTTTCCAGTATTCATGCATGGATGTGAGAGTTGAACTATAAAGAAAGCTGAGCACCAAAGAATTGATGCTTTTGAACTGTGGTGCTGGAGAAGACTCTTACAAGTCCCTTAGACTTCAAGGAAATCAAACCAGTGAATCCTCAAGGAAATCAATCCTGAATATTCATTGGAAGGACTGATACTGAAGCTCCAATATTTTGGCCACCTAATGGGAAGAGCCAACTCATTAGAAAAAACCCTGATGCTGGGAAAGATGGAAGGCAGGAGGAAAAGGGGATGACAGAGGACGAGATGTTTAAATGGCATCACCGACTCAATGGGCATGAGTTTGAGCAAGCACAGGGAGATGGTAAAGGACAGGGAAGCCTGGCGTGCTGCAGTTCGTGGGGTCGCAAAGAGCTGGACATGACTGAGCCACTGAACAACAACCAGTAGATCAACTGAAATCTGGATCTTTTCACAATCAGTGCTCTAATAATCACCTGCTGAACAAATTATTCCCTTTCTACGTCCATCGCAACTTTCCAAACAAGTCCGTGGGCTTCCCAGGTGGTGCTAGTGATAAAGACTCTGCCTGCCAATGCAGGGGACTTCAGAGATGCTAGTTGGATCCCTGGGTCAGGAAGATCCCCCAGAGGAGGCATGGCAACCCTGTCCAGTATCCTTACCTGGAGAATCCCATGGACAGAACAGCCTGGTGGGCTACAGTCCATAGCATGGCAAAGAGTCAGAACTACTGAAGTAACTTGGCATGCACAACCAACCAAGATGGTGGTAAATATAAATTCTATATTACTGAAATATTTATTATGATATAAGGGAAGTGTTTGTGGAGGGGGTTGCTGCATTTTCCTTCTTTTCCACTTTTTTAAATATTAGCCCTTCTGGTTCATCAAACCTATCTTTAAGAACTCCTGCTAAATAAGTGTTCAAAACATTTTTTATTTTTAATGCTCCATTGGCATTTAGCATATGTTCTCAAGATTCTCAAGGTCAGGGAGCAATTCCTGTATCTCATGGCATGAAGCACATATTAAGCTTAAATAAATGTGTCCATTATTCATGCTGTTGGTGGTATTGATAAAGACAACAGTATGAAAACAAAAGGACCATTTACAAACAGCTTTTCTTCTTTTCTTTTCTGGACTTGAAAAGCAAAGTGATACAGATTTTGTCTTCCAGAACAAAAGAATCCCTTTCCTATATATAAAAGTAAATAAGGTCAAGTTTCTGATCTGGAGCTGAAAGAGCTAACTCAAGTCAACCTTTATTTCCCTTCCCAGTCTCTGCATCTTAACAGGGAGTAGTAGGGACTAACAACAGAGCTTGAAATTATGGCCATAGGGAGCACTGTTTGCTGGCCATCCTAAACTTTTTTTCTATTATCTCCATAGGAAGCAAAAGTAATTCTCTGTAATTTTTGGTAAGAGTACTTCCTACTACACCTCCCCAGATGATCCGCACTTCAAGGGCTGCCTGCACTTTTCCTTTATCTACTGTATCACAACTCCAGTCCAAGGTGGTGCCTGTATGGCTACCATTTCCCCTACCTACCTTTTCCCTACCTACCTGCTTCTGCTCTGACCCTTCTTCAATCTTTCAAAAATGTGAATCAGATTACTTAATTTCTTTAATTGAAATTCTTTTAGACATTTCAACACTTCTGAAATATAACCTGAACTTTTTATAGGAGCCTCTAGGGGGTAGCCTGCATGAACTCCATTCTGATTTTATCCTAATCTTTCCATGATTTGCTGGTTTCCTCCTTCCAGACCTCATTTCTGTCTTCTTGGACATGCCAAATACTTCCCTACTTTGGGACATTTGTGTGTATTCCCATTTTTCCTAATATCCTTCCTTTAACTCACTATACAGCTGGTTCCTGCATATCCTTGGGGTTTGACTCAAATGTCATCACCCCAGAATAATATTTTCTAAGTGATTATAATCTATGATAATATAATTTAGATATTCATTTGTTCAGTATCTTTATTCCTATAAGCTCCATTAAGACATAAATCTCCCTCTTTCTCCACTAAATACCTAGTATCCATTATTTTCATGGCACACACCAAGTGTTCAAAACTATGTATTGAATTAGTGTCCATGGGATTTTCCAGGCAAGAATACTGGAATAGGTTTCTTTTTTTAAAATATAAATTTATTTATTTTAATTGCAGGCTAATTACTTTACAATATTGTATTGATTTTGCCATACATCAACATGAATCCACCACGGGTGTACACGTGTTCCCCATCCTGAAACCCCCTCGCACCTCCCTCCCCATCCCATCCCTCTGGGTCATCCCAGTGCACCAACCCCAAGCATCCTGTATCATGCATCGAACCTGGACTGGTGATTCGTTTCACATATGATATTATACATCCTACTCCAGGGGGTTTTCCCGACCCAGGGATCAAACTCACATCTCCTGTGTCTCCTGCATTGCAGGTTGATTCTTAAGCACCACACCATCCAGGAAACCCCAAAGTTTCAACTGTGCAAGAGTTAATTTTAGAGATCTGCTGTACAACACTGATTTACACTTAACACTTTATTTACACTTAAAAGTTTGTTAGGAAGATAAATCTCATATTATGAGTTCTTGTCAATTTTTTTTTTTTAAGAAAAGAAAACTATTGTGTCGGCAATCTAGGGTTAAAGAACAAAAGAACACACTTTTAAAGTTTTAGAAAATAAGAAAACACTTGTTTTGTTATAATTAATGCTGCCACTTCCCCAATGGCTGGTAAAAACAACAAAATAATAATTTCCTTGGCATGATTATATCTCTCACAACTGAAAGGAGTTCAAAGCATATTTCAAAATGTGTTTCCATATTTACATTTAAAAAGAACATTTAATTTCTTCTTTGTTATAATAATGGATTACCCTAACAAACTTTTTGCTATTTTCCAAACTCATCTAGGGTAGAAAATGATCTTTCTGGTTTGCAGTTTCTAGAAAAGGCTTTATCAATTGCTTTGGGAGGAAATGCTACCATTTCAATCTTCTAGCCTTAGGCAACCATTCATTTATTTCTGTCTCTTTAGATCTGCATAGTGTGGACATTGCTAATAAATGTAATCATATAATATATGGTCTTTGGTGAGAGGCTTCTTTCACTTAGCATAATGTTTTTAAGGAAACCATGCTGTAGCATGTATCAATACTTCTTTACTTTTCATTACTGAGTATTATTTCATTGTATGGATATACTCAATTTACTTATTCAGTTGATGGGCATATGGGTTGCTTCCATTTTGAGGCTATCATGAATAATGCTGCTATTAATATAGCATTAATATATTCTCCAGTTCTTAAACCATTTCATATATACATCCTTTCCATTATTTGAGCTCTAATGGGTCACTTGTGACATGGGAATAATAATCATATTCTCAAAGGGTTGCCTCTAAGGACTAAGAATGATGATTTATAAGATTTTTGTTTGTAGACTAAAAATTGCTATCAATATAGAGTACATTTAACTTTTAGTATTATTTTTCATATCATTTTTGCCAGGTACCAACCACCAATTCCTCACACCAATTTTCACCATTCAAAGTACACTTAAAAAGTCAAGTTTCTGTTTAACTGTGAGAACACTAGTGAAGAAAAGGAAAGAGGGGATGAAAGTCAAGACAGATTTCCAGGTCTTTGTGGTAGCTCTTATTCACAGAATACTTAATATGTTCAAAGCACCATGTAGTGATACAAGTAATGAGATTTACTCCCTGGAGTCAGTTTAGGGAAAACATACATATGGCAAATTCCTTGAAAATAATTATTAGTTAACAAAGTTAACTGTAATATGACTTGACATGGTGAATTTTTTACTCACCATTTTTATATGTGTACATAATACATATATATAAATTACATAAAATATGTATATAAATTATATAATCTATGTATAACATGATATATGCAACTATAAATTGCATACACAATTTATAATATTAAATACATATACTACATATAAGTTTTGTGTAAATATAAATGGCATATAATATATATAATCCATATTTAATTAATGATTATTAAGGAATCAAAACAAGTTTTCCAAATGATTGTATCACAGTGCTAGAGATATTTTGATTACTACAGTGGAAAGGGGAATATTTTATTTAGACAAAAATGGAGTGAAAATATTTGGCAGTTTTTTATAAACTATCACCATATATATGAAAGATAAAGGGAAGATATGATAATATAGATGAATATATTGATAGCTGTATAGATAGAAGTATATATTATTATGTATTTATATTATAGTATCATAATCCAATATGTTACCACACATCAACAGTTTGAATACCTTTAAAAAAAAAACAGGAAAAATGTTAAACCTTAATAAGTTTATATAAATTAAAATAAATTTCAGTGGATACGCTCCTTTGCCAACCAGTTACAGTATAACCATCAACATGTACTTGATTTTAAGGGAGGTTTATGGATTTTGTGATAATGGAAATGCATTATTCTTAAATAGATCAATGTTTGAAAATTTAGGACATTCATTCCTTTCCCCAATTGATTTTAGAGAAGCCCAGCAACAAGTACACTGAAATCCACTAGAGGGAGCTGACATGATTGTAAAGTTGTATTCCTTCACTCCCTATCAGTAAAATAAACTCCTCATCAAAAATGACTTTGAAGGAAAAAAAAAAAAAATTAATCTTTCAATACATGATCTCACCAGGAAATAAAAGGGAAAAAACATTAGAAAGTGAGGAAAGCCCATCTATTACACTATACTGATTCTAGAAATGTTATTGTGTGGTAAATTTGTTGCATATTTACAAAGGAAAGCAATTAAAAATGCATGTGTTCCAACAAATTTAAAGTCTCAGTCGAAAACAAATATATTCACTTGTGCTTCTCATAACAACTTTAAGTATAACTTTTAAAAAATATTTTTATCTTAATGCTTTGAAATCTAGTTTTACTCTATACTCCTTTGTGTGTACATATATATACATATGCATATATGTATATGGTGACTCAAAAACCCTTTCGCTGATACTTAAAAGTGCTCAAAAACCTGCTTGTCAAAGGAAATTTTGTCTTCAAAAGTAGGCTGATGAGTAGGGGTATTTGGACTGTGTATTAATATCCTAAGAGCAAATTGGTGAAAGACAAAAGAGACATCCTGAAAAATTTGCTAGTCATATGGTAGGTATTTGCATAACTGCTCCACTCTTATGTTGTATTTTACCAGTAAACGAGAAAAAAGAAGATATGGTATAGTCAGAATGATCCAATAGTAAAATGCAGCCCAAAGAATAATTTGTCCTTGGCTGAGTTTCAGTTGCCACATGTATGCTACAGCTATAATATCTTCATATAAATTGACAGAAGTATTAGCAAGACACCTAGCTAGATATTCTTGTACATGAAGCAAACTGGATTTGATGAAAACCTACTAACAGGGCTTCAACTGATCTTTTATTTCCTTCCATGTTCCAAACATTGGACTGTAAAATTTGCAACTTGCCAAGGAGAAGTTATGCCTATATACAACATATGCTTTATTTGTTTCTCATAGTCATGAAATTATAATGGAGGGAGAGAAATGGAAATCTAACATATCTATTTTCCTACAATAGCATTTCATTACTTGTTACTACAGTTTGTAGGGAGCATGGTTTCTTTGATGGAAATCATTCTTTCATGTCAGTACTTACTCTTTCATAATAAGTAACTAATTAGAAAAATATCAAGTCAGTCATGGTAAGTATTTTTACTTACTTGTCTGTAGCTCTTTCTCTCTGGCCTGCATATCAGCAAAGACTTGGTTAAAATGATTTGTAAAGGCCACAAAGTCGGCATCCAGGAACATTGGCCCTTGTCCTTTCTCTTTCAGGGCTATGCTTTGAATTTTTAATCTCTCGATTTGAGGCTGAAGAGCTGACAGCCGGTTGACTTCATCCTGTACCATAATTTAGAGTATTAAATAACACTGTTACTTTGCATACATTACAGTTTTGCAAAGTAAAGTATTTAAAGGCAGTGATGCAAGCTTAGTTAAAGGCCCTTATCAAAAAATTGATAACAAACAGCCAAGATGGCTCAAGCAAGCTTCCAGCACACGTCATCAATTTGAGAATACCTTGGCTCTTCACTCAACAGGTACCATCGTAAACAACAATTTTTAAATTTCAAAATGACATCATTTAGATCATCATCAGGTATGGATGGATACAGTTGAAAAGTACTATGAATGACCTTACATCTTTTTCATAAATCAAACACAGATGTTCCTTTACAACACTCATCTCAAAACTGTGCACCTTTGCTTCAAATTCTAAGCTTATCCAATGAACAATTTTCTTCTCTAAATTCATTTGTGTAGAATATAAATTATATATATACATACATATCTATATATGTCCACATATACACTAAATTAAGCCATATATATGCATATATATTAATGTTATATAGATTAAATACATGTATGTAGAATATATATAATCATATATGTACACATATAATTGTAATTTACATACTAATACATATATACACCCACATACTTGTGTTTATAATTATCTAAGTTTTGTATGGTCTTACTTATTCTGACTTGAATAGGCAATTGCTATCATTTTAATTAGAGGGACTCTTTGCTCTGTTTTACTCTTGTTGTCCTGGCATAATTGTTAATAACACTCCTTTTCACCCTCAAGACTATTCTGATTTGTTTGATCAAGTCACATGGACACTCTGCCAGGCTATCCAGTGTAGTAGTCTCTAGTCAACTGTGACGACTGAGCATCTGAAAAGTAGTTAGTCCAAATTTAGATGTGTTGTCATTGTAAAGGAGAAGGCAATGGCACCCCACTCCAGTACTCTTGCCTGGAAAATCCCATGGACGGAGGAGCCTGGTAGGCTGCAGTCCATGGGGTTGCTAAGAGTCGGATGCGACTGAGCGACTTCACTTTCACTTCTCACTTTCATGCATTGGAGAAGGAAATGGCAACCCACTCCAGCGTTCTTGCCTGGAGAATCCCAGGGACGGGGGAGCCTGGTAGGCTGCAGTCCATGGGGTCGCTAGGAGTCGGACATGACTGTATAACTTTCAAGTAGACAACCTGAGCGACTTTACTTTCCCTTTTCACTTTCATGCATTGGAGAAGGAAATGGCAAGCCACTCCAGTGTTCTTGCCTGGAGAATCCCAGGGACGGGGGAGCCTGGTGCGTTGCCGTCTCTGGGGTCACACAGAGTCGGACACAACTGAAGCGACTTAGCAGTCATTGTAAAACATACACCAGATTTCAGAGTTGGTATGAAAGTACAAACTCACGTAGATTTAAATAATTATTAAATCTTAAAATGGTATTTTGATATATCAGGGTAAATATATTATTGAAATTCACTGACTTACCTATTTTTTTCCTATTTCAATGTCATTTCTAGAGCATTTAAAATTACACATGTAGTTCACATTTGTGGCCTGCATTCGATTTCTTCGGAATAGTGCTGTTCTTGATATAAATGTTTTCAAACTCTTTAGTCTCCAATGAAGTTGCAGTTCATAAGTATCTGATATATATATATATAATTTGAACTCAAAGAAATCACAATATGTTCTTTTTTAAAGTATTGTTACCATGATTGTTCACTTAGAATTCATAACTATGCTACCTCTAGAAATAGTACTTAAGGATCATTTACCATTCAAAATATAAAAAACAGGATAATTAAAATTCAAAAATTGGATCACAAGCCAACTGAAAATGAAAGTCACTCAGTTGTGTCTGACTCTTTGCGACCCCATGGACTATACAGTCCATGGAATTCTCCAGGAGAGAATACTGGATTGGGTAGACTTTTCCTTCTCCAGCAGATCTTCCTGACCCAGGGATCAAACCGAGGTCTCCTGCATTGCAGGCAGATTCTTTACCAACTGAGCTATTAGGGAAATACAAGCCAATTAGAAGGGAAAATTTATAGAATTATAGTATTTATGAACTAAATATAAATCTCATCTTCCTGGAAATTAAAGTTATATATATATATATATATATATATATATATAACTTTATATATATATATATAAATATTTGGATGCATGCATACTCTTTTAGAGAAAGTAACATTTGTCCTAGGAATAAATGAGATAAATTTATCACATAGATAATTTTATCTATTTTGAGAAGATATAAAGACAACTTTCACAGAAATTTTGGTATGTGGTTATATCAGTATGAGTTGATTCAGGTAGGTTAATCTCTATCAAATTCTGGTAGGTGAAAATGAAAGACATTTAAATAAATGAGGAGATGACCCCCATCTCTCCCATTCAAATATAAAGCCTCTTGATCAAGTGCGAAAAGGTAGGTGTATATTCATAGACAAAGAATAAGAAAGAGGCAAAAGGTAATACTCTGTGGTTTGGATCATAGAATTACAGACATTCACTTTGTACGCTAGACTTGCAAATGGTACCGTTGACATCTGCTGTGAAACATTTAATAACCCGATTTACATTTGGCCAGATGGAAGGCCGTCATTCTCCCTGTTTAGGGGGCTATATAAGGAGCCTACAGTATAGCAAAGTCTATTCTGCAAAACAAAGGGGACTTTGAAACTAATAAAACATTTGGGCAAATGTTCAGCTGGGACCTTAAAGTTCTGAGAGTAAATTAAAGGAAATATCATTCTGACCTCAAATATTTAACATTTAAAAGATGTTAACAATGATAACAATTACTCATTTCCATAAAAAGGCCTGAGCATGGTTGGTCCTCCATAGTAAGGCATGTTCTCTGAGTTTGTTTATCCTTTAAAATTGTATGTTTACCCTGGAAAAACGTGTATTTTTCTCATGAAAATGTTCACAGATTTCTTCCAATTCCTAAAGTGCTCCCTAACCCTCAACATATCAAGAACAGTTCTGGTAAATATTAGATTCAGAGTTAAATCTGCACCCTACTCCTAAAAAACATCTCCAAATAACAGACTACACTGACAAATAGGAAGGGCTAATCTATTTACCTATCACTAATCACAACGAAGTAGTACAATTTTACCTGTTGTGTGAATGATCTTGGGCTGTCCTGCTAAACAGTCTACCTAAGGTGATACCTCAAATTAATGGAAACCAGTGGGGAAGAGAGAAAGAGTAAGGGGAATAAAAGGGATGGAATCGTATAATCAGAATTTGGAATTTTGTGACTGAATGCAGAAAAAAAAAAAGAATTAATTTCACTTAGGATGATTTCTCTAACCCTGAGAGAATAGCTCCCGGTGGTCTCCATTCTCTCCTCAGAAAGAGACCAAGGCCCTAGTGTGCCCTAAGAATCATTGCTTTGTCTCCTATGTGAAAATCGAAAGTGTTAGCTGTTAAGCCAGGCTCTTCTGTCCATGAGATTCTCCAAGCAAGAATACTGGAGTGGGTTGCCATTTCCTTTCGATCCCTGGTTTGACTCAGGGATCGAACCCCAGCCTCCTGCATTGCAGGCAGATTCTTTACCGTCTGAGCCACCATATGCTTGCATTTTTGCCTTTTTATGCTCAGTATTCACATCGGCCTTATTTCAGTTCTTTGGTCATTATTGCTCCCTCCCACCATGTTTATTCTGCCTGAAGCCTCCTTCCCTGCTGTTCTCCTAATTTCAACTCAAATGTACCTGCCTCAAGAAAGCTGCCCTCAGTGGCTCTATCAAGGTCAGGTTTTCCATGTTAGATATTCTCCCAGAACTCTGTTTAAAACGTTTGTCCCAGTGGTAATTTTATATCTGTTTATTTAATCATTTACTTAATGTCTTCTCATTTACTCTACGACAATGTTATGAGGGTAGGATCAATGAATGCTCACGCTGACCTTCCCAAAACTTAAGTGCCTGCCACTCCAGTAGGTCCTAAAGTAGAACTATCACCCCAGCAGGATTGGAAGGAAGGGCATCAAGCCAGAGAAGATTATTCTCAAACCTTAAATCCAATGGAATCGGCCTTGCTAAATTTTGGACTTGATTAGGATCTATCAAGAAGGCAATGGCACCCCACTCCAGTACTCTTGCTTGGAAAATCCCATGGATGGAGGAGCCTGGTAGGCTGCAGTCCATGGGGTCGCTGAGGGTCAGACACAACTGAGCAACTTCACGTTCACTTTTTACTTTCATGCATTGGAGAAGGAAATGGCAACCCACTTCAGTGTTCTTGCCTGGAGAATCCCAGGGACGGCGGAGCCTGGTGGCTGCCGTCTATGGGGTCACACAGAGTCGGACACGAATGAAGTGACTTAGCAGCAGCAGCAGGATCTATCATCCCTTCTTTCTTCCCTATTTTTACTCCTTTGGGAATGGGAATGCCTTTCCCTACGCCTGTCCCACCATCATATTTTGAAAACACATATGTTGTCCTGGTTTTAATGGTCCACAGCTGGAGGGGCATTTTATCTCGGGATATGTTGAGTCTCATTCATATCTGATTTAAATGATGAAGAGATTTTGGACTTTAGAGTTGATGGTGGAATGAGTTATGACTTCTGGACTTTGGGGGCTCGTGGTATGTGACAAGGACCTAAATAGGGGGTACAGGGAGAATCTGTGGACTGGATGATGCTCCCCCAAATTTACATGCTGAAACTCTAACCTCACAAGGTGGCTATAATTGGATATGAGGTTCTTAGTAAGTAATTAAGGTTAAATAAGGTCTTAAACACAGAGTTTTTATCTGACAGGACCAGTGGCCTTACAAGGAGAGAGAGATCTTTCTCCTTCCATGCACATGTGCCAAGAGAAGACCAGGTGAGAACGTGGTGAGAAGGCAGCTGTCTGCAAGCCAGAAACAGAGTTCTCACCAGAATTTGAACCTTGCCAGACATTCATCTAGGATTTTCAGCCTCTAGAACTGTGAGAAAATAAATTTCTTTGTTTAAGCCACCCAGTCTACGGTATTTGTTATGGCAGCCCGAATCAGTTAAAACACTTAATATCATTCTTGGCCACATTAGAGACACTGAATATGTATTTTATGGATGAATGCAGTTTGAAGATGTAATTAATATTTATATTTGAATCTCAAGAAACAGATTAAATAAGTATCATCAGATTTTTTTATTGCAAGAAATGATATAGGTGAAATATTCCACTAATTCACAGAACAAAGTCATGGATTCTATTCTTTAATAGCAAAATGTATCTAGAATTATAGGGAAAAGAAATTCCCTATACTTGTATATTACACTAATAAAATAAATGCCTCACTATATGGTATTCTTTATCCACAAATGTATTTGCTAAATTTATTTACTTCCTAGTAAAGCTGTAGTTTCATCATGTGAAGAATCATCATTAAATCCTTCATTTGACTTCCCCTTCAAAATAACTTTGAATTTCCCATCACTCTGGGTTCAATAGCCTCCAAACCAACCATGTCATCTCTCCATCTTCAGTTTCCCATTATTTAAACCATTATTTCCAAAGTATGCAGATTAACCCTCCTTTACTGCTTTTAACATTAAACCCAGTCATCTCAGTCTACCCTTAAAGTTCCTCCTGGAAACCTTTTCATCTATCCTGTAAGCAACTTCCCACTTCCCATGAAAAGTTTTTAACTATGCAAACTAACATTTTGTAGTAACTACTTATGCAAAAAGTTCACGTTGTTTCTACTGATATATCTCTTGTTTTCTTGCACATGCAGAATACTCTCTTAGTCTCTTTCGCAGCCCTTTTGTGTGTGTTGTATCTGGTTTACCCTACTAGACACACAGCCAACCTTCTCGTGTAGCCCAGGAGAATGACAGTTATAGACTACTGCTTTTTGTCCTCTGACTTCTGATTAATTTTAGTTGATGGGGAGTCCTGTTCAGATTCTGGAGGCAAGAAAGAGAGTAAAACAGAGTGTCTATTTTTCTGGCTCCATTCCTGTGTTAGCACTTGGACTGGCTCTGAAAGCTGTCTTTACAATGGACATCTAATTCATCTTCAGGCTTTCTGTAACTTCTCTCTCCCTGATCCCTTCTATTTTAAGAATAATAACAGCTCTGATGCTAGGTTACTGTACTATCCCTTGAGATTCCTCTATATTCCAAGCACATATAAAAAGTATTTTTTTAAATGACCTTCCTCTTGTTTTCCAAATTTAATAACTGCCATTTAAAAAGATTTTCCTCATATATCTGATTATATAGGATATCAGCTGCTTGTGTGTTTGTGTGGATTCCACATTTTGAACATATGACTGGGTTTTCCTCTTAACTGTTAAAAGAAAGAGCTCCAAATTATTTTCCACTTTCCATAGGATACATGTGGTTCCCACATTCCAATACTGCCTCATCATTCTGCAATCTGACAAAATCACTTAATTATGTATAACTAAGCTTGCAGGACTCAGGTATCCATATGTTACCTGTTTAAAATGATTTTCTTCACTTTTATTTTAATCTTTACTGTGTTTCACTAAACCCATAAGAAGAAAATTTTATCATTAAGTACTCTTCTATTCTTCTGGAAATTTCTAAGAAAGTCCTATTTATGATGCTCCAAATAGGAGTAAGATTCTTACCTTACAATTTTTTAACTGGCTTTTAACTGCTGTTGGCTCTGATGGGGTAGTGGGTTGAGTTTTCAACCAGTTTTCTGCAGTAGTTGTCATCTGCTCCAATTGTTGTAGCTGATTATAGAAAGTGATGATGTTGTTCTGATACTCCAGCCAGTTAAGTCTCTCACTTAGCAATTGGCAGAACTCGATCCACCGGCTGTTCAGTTGTTCTGAGGCTTGTTTGATACTGTCAGCATTAACACCCTCTAGAAAGACAGATTTAACAAATATATATATCCACTGAAGCCACAAACTGAAAGACATTATCTGAAAACCAATGTTGACTCAAGTTTAAAACTATTCATCATCTGAATGATTTCAAATAAATCATTTATTTATTGAAGAAGCTGAAGTATCAATATGATTTCTGATTGTTGATTGCAAATTGCTGGAGTTGCATTTTATCAAAGAACATGAATACAACAAAGTACTAGCTAAGGATACATAAGATATAGTAGAGTAGAATACATTTAAATAAAAACAAAAAATGCACAAAGTTATGATGGGGGGATGGAAGATTGCAGTCAAATAACTTTTTGGATATTTCCAAATAAACGCTAAATATCATGTATATTATTAAACTACACGTCTAAAAAGTAACATATTTTCACTTTTTAAAAAGATTTACAATTAGTTGAATTGTTATTATTTGGATTTTTTGTTTAAAATCCCTTTATTGATCACTGTGTCATACATGTCTTTAATTAAAATATGGGCATAAAATTGTAAATTTCCAATTTCTTTTTAAAAAATTTTATTGGCCATCTAGTTGATTTATAGTGATGTGTTAGTTTCAGGTATACAGCAAACTGAATCAGTTATACATATTCATGTATCCACTCATAGATTCTTTTCCCACACAGGCCATTACAAAGTATTAAGTAGAGTTCCCTGCACTACACAGCAGGTTCTTATTAGTTATCTATTTTATATACAGTAGTGTATATATGTCAGTTCCAATCTCCCAAATTATCCTTCTCCTCTTCTTATTCTCTGGTAACCAGAAGTTTGCTTTCTACATCCATGACTCTACTTCTATTTTGTAAAAAGTGAACATGTATTAAAAAAAATCAATTTAATTATCTGTTTATGCTATACAAAGCCAGAAAGAAGCAGACTGAACATGAGTCCAAAGAAAGAAAACAAGCATTAGGAAAAAAAATCTTTCTAATTATAAAGAAGATTTTTGAATTATTTACACATCATTTACAAATGTGGAGGTTGATCTGAATATTTGAAAACGAGCTACAGAAATACTCAAGCAGAAAAAAGTCTATCAAGGGCAAAATGGAAACATAACCATATCATTATCAACTTTAGCCTTCCAGAAAACCTACTATGTCTTACGGAATATGTTGTCTTTTAGCAAATTTCATCTCATTTAATTTTTTTTCAAAGTGTGATATGTAACTAATGCCATACTAACGAGAGTACAGCAATATCACATTATTAATTCTGTAGAGTTCACAACATGTAAATGTTCTTACACACACAATGTGTTTACATAGCAACTTCTTTAATAAATTACACTAAAGAAAAATATTAAATATAATATGGACATTAAAACATAGCTATGATAGCACTGATAACTTCCTAATATTTCTGAAATACTGAATACTCAAATGTTTCCTATTCCCACATATATTCACAGACTCAAAAGAGATCATAAGCTCAGTGTAAGAGTCTTCCTCTAGATTAAAGTATTTAAGGGGCTATTGTGATCTAGTGAAGACCAACTTGTCCAGGAGAATCTTCTTTTATGAATGTCCATTTTATACAACTTTCTGATAATATGATTCAGTTAAAAGACCAGTAAGTTATTAAGAAGTCTGAAGACCATCTCTAGCAAATATGAGGCCTGAAGTTCTGCTAACTTGTACATGCCTCCCCTTTCACTCTTTATAAAGAATAAAAAACATGGATTTGAAGTCAACAACTATATTATTTTATTCTCTTCTACTTTTCTCTGCTCAGATACTCTGATTTATATTTTGTTGTAATTATGCTATGCTGCCAAACCACATCTCTCAATTCATTTGAAACACAGCTCTAGTTTCGCTAATTTCAGAGTTGGACACTATTCAAGATGACACTGCAGAAAACAAACCACAAATATCATTTCCACATATACAGCTAAAAAAGGCAGCCTGTGGTTTGCAGGAGCAAACTATTCCTCTAATACCCTTGTAATAGTTAAGGAAGCAACTGGTTTTATTGAGACATTGAGACATCTGGATGTTTCATGGGATATTCTGCTTGGGATAATTTGGTTTTGAGCAGTGACCAAGAATTATACCAAAATATGTTCCGAGGGATGCCACTAAGAAACTATAGTTATAAAATCATGTTTGTTGCAAAGTATAAGAGAAGAATCCAAATGTCCGGTCATATAGGCACTCATTTTGAGAAAAAATACTATGATAAAGTGCTGATAATATTGCTGGAAAATGAAATGGAGTAATTTAAAAATACACAGGGTAGAAACTGTAAATTATGTTAGAAAACGACTCAAAAATGTGCCATGGATCTAAAGGAGCAGATGTTTAGGAGAAATATTTTCAGCATATATTAAATGTGAATAAGCACTTAGAAGAAGGGAGTCCTTGGTATTTCAAGTCCATGATAGACAAACAAGAGGTGCTAAAGTAAATTAAAAGTACTGATGGAATGATGCTGCAGTGAATTTATTTAGCATTAGTCCAAATGATAAGGGAATACAGAAAATATTATCTCAATGTTCCTGAGGTCAACCATATGAAAACCCCTAAGCAATTGGAAAAAAATAATAAATTAATTTTCATATGAATAATACATGTTAATTTAATCAGCAAAATACAAATCAAATTATAATGCAGTATCAGTAAGTTCCATGGCACCTAATAAAATCCAGAGATAGAATTTAATGAGTCCTTGATCATTACCTGAAATTATCAGTTCAATGTCATGCCTAAAATATGTCCAAATGCTAAACATTGCTTCAAAAGAAATTAATATAAATGGGAAAAGTGAATTGAGTACCATTCCACTTTGAAATCTACAGTACTCTCCACTAATAAGCATACTGACTTTTATAACTGAATAAAGGGAATGAAAGTATAACAACATGTACAAGAAGGATCTCTTACGAGGATAAATGGTAAAGGCAGGCAAAAGTTCACAGTAAGAGCTCTGGTATTAGGCACACCTGAGTTCAAATCTGACCTCTCCCTTTACTAAATGAGTGAACTTGGTTCTGCTAAGTACTCATATTGGACTTTACTTTTTTCATCCATGGAATGAGGATTGACATGTACACACTACTATATATAAAATAGTTAACGGACAAGGACCTACTGTATAGCACAGGGAACTCTGCTCAATACTCTGTAGTACTCTAAATGGGAAAAGAATCTGGAAAAAAAATAGACACATGTGTATATACAACCGAATCACTCTGCTGTGTACCTGAAAGTAACACAACACTGTTAATCAACTATACTCCAATATAAAATAAAAAAAAAAAAAATACAACTGACTTCGTAGAACACCTATCAGGGTTCTGAGTTAACATGTGTGAATCGTTACACCAAACATGACATATACAAGGCAACCAATAAATATTAGTCAATGTTAATATAAAGAAATGAAAAAAGAACCTATAGGAAATAAGGAAAAGAGATCATATCTTTCAAATGGTGAAATTAGGGACAGGAGGAGTTTTTAATGATTAAAAAAGATCATTTGTGAAAAATAATAAATATTTTTTAAAGATAGTAGTAATTTTATATAATATGGCACTAATATGGAATAAAGTATATTTATACATTTTATAAGAAATCATATCAATCAGCAATGAATACATAAGAGCTTATTAGGGAAACTTGGAATAATCGGTCATAAATTTATAATCATTTGAAATTCAAGTTACAAAGTATAGCCATGCCAAAAGTTAAAAACAGAAATTTCTACATGTCACTGAATAATATATGATTTTGACTGCAGATAATCAGACATTTTATTATTAAGGCTTTATATGGAAATACAGTATTAATTCATATACGAATATGCTTCCTGCTCAACTACAGTATATCCTGTCTTTCTAAACTATAAAATCTCCTAAGAAAAATGTCTCCACTGGAAGTATCTGATAGAATTCTCAGCTTAGAGTAGGTACAAAATAAACATACTACCTGTGAAATTGCCCAACACCAAATCAATAGCCTACTTCATACAAATACAAACACTAGGGGAGCAATAGTCGCAGATGCGAAAAGCCAAATACAGAGACCCAGGCATTCTCTTTTCCTTCGAATTTGATCCCTTGGAGGAGGGATCAACTAAAATTGGAAACGTTATTACTTCAACTTCATGAATTAATTGGCCATCTATTATCTACTAGTAGTAATGAGATTATGAAAAAGTCCCTTAAAACTTTTCAGAATAAATAAAGGTACTGTTTCCCCAGCAAATACTCCCATGTGAATAATTTTATATTTTTTATGTGCATTTCATAGAATTATGCTTCTTAACTGAAAAATTTTCAGTTTCAAGAAAGTTTATAAGTGCAGATACCTGCAAAGTTTTAAGTATCAACTGTTTGAGCATCTGGTTTTTTTTTAATTTTTTCTTAGCTACTTAAGAACACAAACATTAACTCACCAGGCGTTATGAACAATACTTATGGAAACCATTTCATAGTAGCACATTAGAATCTCAGGGATAATGGATCATAATCCATTCACATTTCATATTCTAAACAACCCCTGAAATAGTCTATGAATAAATATATTGCACCCAGAGGAAATGGATCATTACTTGAAGTGCATCCATTAATTTTATTACTTGTATACAGTGCATAACAGACTGTTAGAATAATTTTAATTGTGCACCACCTTCCATGCAAGTACTTCAAAACTGCCACTTAAAGTGAAGTATTCCTCATCAAGTATATTCATCATTAGCCATGAAGCCAGGGTAGAATAATACAAAACCTGTGTTTTCAGAGCTCTTGAGTTAGAAGAATATTTGGAGTGAAAACTTAAAGTAAAGTTGCTAATAGTCTCCTGTTTTTGTTGCATATTAAGTGAGGGTCATTACAAATCCATTTGGCATTTAATATAACAGCCTAAAATGTAATTGAAACTTAATCAGAGTCCATGAAAATAAGGTCTGGGTATTATAGACTAATTCTAGGGTGTTTTCTGATGACGCTAACTTTTATACAACTGCCACATCATCTTGTTTTAAAAAATAATAGCTTTAAAAAATAGGTTGTGCATAAAATTCATGCCCCTAATAACTCTAATATATAAATTTACAAATATAACTTTTTTCATTTTTTTCTTTTTCTAAACAGCACTGAAAAATAAGGTAAAAGTATTTAAAGTATTTACATTTTAAAGTATTTAATGAACTATAAACCAAAATACTAAAAATACAGTTCCATACTTAATATTATGGATAAGAGGAGCCCTTGTCTGTGTAATTATGATATTTAGCAGACTATTAGGTTTTACCCTAATTTTCCTTTTTTCAGAAGAAAAAAGTCAGATCTCTACTCGTATTTGCTTTTGTAACTAATTTTCCACAACAGTGACCTCTTTAATTTCCTTCCTTCACACACTACACTCACAGACACACAGAGACACACAGAGACACACATACCAGGAATTGAGTCTCTTCCTTTGGAGATTAAAGTTAAACAAAGAAAAATGTGCCTGTCAATTAACAACATTTATTGACTGTGAACTCTGTGTAGACCATTATCCCAAGTGTAACGTGGAAAAACAGGAAACATAAATCAAGCTGCCCAGAACTCAGGAAAGAATAAGAGGAAATGAGTACAACCGTGGAAAGCTACTCATTCATGATGGAGGGGCTGGACCGCTGCAAACAGTACCATTTCCATGCCCCATTGATATACAGAGCAGCTACAAAATCACTTTCCATTAAAATATACAATTAGAATAGTTATTGCCTCTGAAAATACTTCACAGTGATGTGAAAAGATAATGAGAGGTTTGCCTTTGAGGTGAGTCAAACTGACCTAATGCTTGCCCTTACCCATCTGACAAAGTTTTGCCCAAATTCAAATGACATCATTCATTTTAAAGTATTTAATGAACTATAAACCAAAATACTAAAAATACAGTTCCATACTTAATATTATGGATAAGAGGAGCCCTTGTCTGTGTAATTATGATACTTAGCAGACTTACTATTAGGTTTTACCTTAAACACTATAATCTAACACTCATGGGATGATGGCTTTGAAATGTTCTTTTAGTCTAATATACTAATAATTACTACTTTTATTTAAACATTTCCTTAATGTGATTGTCTTCAGGCTCTTAATTAACACATAGAAAACTACAATTAGAAATTGAAAGTGAAGCACAATTTAATGTAGAAAACATTACTAACCCTATTAGATAATTATAGGATCTCCTCTGGAAATTGTAGTAAAACCATTTTAAGTTTTTAAATGAATGTTTTGATGCAACATTTTGGTAATGTCAATTCAATTTAGTATTTCAATATTAATAAAGGAAAATAATTTATCAAAACCAGGGTCTTTTTTTGTTATATCTGACTGAAAAGGAGACTAAATATTTGATGCAAGAACATTATTTTACAAAAAGAATTAAAAATGAAGTCTAATGCTAAACAGATAAAAATGAAGTAAGCATATTTTTAGGCATAAAACTGTTCTAGACTGTCCTGAAGTCCCATAATCTCATTCAAACAATGAAAAGCTTTTGCTCTAAAGTTATGCAAATGAGTTAAAAAGCTGTTCAAAATATTTGAAACCTGTGTTTATTAATAATCTATATTACTGATATGATAGCAATATACTTGATATTTAACAGCTAAAATTTTCTAAAATTTTAATTAGTTTATATCATTTTGTATTTAAATTAATATAAAAATAAACATTAAAGAGGGTCCATATTGTATATTGTTTTAATTTAAATAAATAAAAATCTGGAAATTCCCCTTCTCAGAATATCACAATTACAGGAAACATAAGTAGATCACTAGGTACCCAATTTCATCTCCCACTTACTCTCATTAAAGTTCTAGGATGTGAATAATTTATACAGACTAGGGCTATGATACTAATCTTATATAGTGACAATAAACTTCATAAAGATTCTATCTGTGAAAAATTTCTCCAACAAGATGAAGAGCTCTCCACCATTCAACACTATAACACTATCCCCCATACTTATCTGATCAACTGATTTTGATACAGGAGCAATAAATTCAATGTTAATTAAAAGAAACAGTTAAATAGATAAATCAGTTATATCAAAATTCCATGTCAAAATCCCAGAAATTAACATTTTATATAACATTCTCCCTTTTAGTATCACTGTAGCCTCCATTTTGAGTCCATTCTGAGCGTGAAGATCCTTTATAGTCTTCTAAAAGAACTGATACACTTAAGAGGAAAATGTTCATGTATAGCTTTTATGTATACAAATAATTTATGCAAACTTTTGATTTAAAAAAAGGTCACAAATGAATGAATAAGAATCTCTTACTGAATTCCTGCATATTATTCAAGTATACATCATTCTACTTAAAAATTCATAATATAGTTGATATTAAAACTTAAAATATTTAATAGCAACTGTATTATAATATTCTGCTTATAACACTTGGCATTTGATAAGATGCAGCCAAAATGAAAATTATCTTCTAATTGATCATAACTTCTATTTAACCCTGCAAAACTAAACATGTGTTATGAGAAACAGTGTTTTCAGGACATACAATTGATTTTTAGCACAACTTTGCAACATCAAATGAAAGCAGTTTCTTCAATATTGGCATCATGGTTATAATCTCTGTATTTTTAACCATTTTGAGACACTACCTCACTCTGTTTCTCAGCGCCTTTCTTAAATTGATTTGGCAAATGCCTTCAGGACTAACAGATACTTTTTCTTTTGCATTTCTTAAGCGGTACTAAAACTTCATGCTTTCAGTAGATACTTAGAAATGGCCAAAACTGATTTGGAAATATGTTTGGAAATATACCATTTGGGGTCAAAACTGATGTAAACTATAAGCATTGAGGAATCTTTTTTTGCAAGTCTTAGAGTTTCATTCTGAAGGTAAGAGAGTTCCAAAATCATTTTAGATACTTTAAACATGCTCTAATCTGATGATAAATTATTTTATTTAAAAATTCAGTTTCCTATGTGTGTGTACACACACATATATAGTTATGGAATGCTTTCTTTAAAATATAATAGCTATATTTATGCTTATCTCCATACGTATTTTAAATTATGAATATATGTTAGGTGTTGCTATCATGGGGAATCAAACATTTAATGTATATATATTAGTATTACTTGGATATAGTTATAACATCATATAAGAATGATCTGCCTTTATCTTAATTTTTAAGGACAAGATATATGGTTAAAGAAATAGATATTTACATGGGATCATAAATGAAGTACCATGATTCAGCTTTCTTTTTCCTTTCTATAAATAAAAACAAGGATGTGTTTTATATGGTTATGAATTTTATTACACTCCATAGTCACACTTGAGAAAGGAAATTCTTAACTTGCAAATTTAAGAGCTTTACTGAGGTAACTGTTGAGAAATCTGGTTTAGAGAAACTTCAGTGTGTCTTTCAACTTCATGAACCACATCAGTATACTCTAGCATTTGGTTCTATGTTGGTGGAGCAGCTGCAATTTAGGATTGGGGGTTCCTCTGAAATATACCTAGAGAGGTACTCCAAGCACTTACTGCATGTCTGGCTTAACTCACAACTTGCACAATTGCTTAAAATAAACACTAAGCAATAACAAAATGATAAGTTAGAATCTTTGAGTGTACTTTTTAGTAATTATGTAAATTGTTTGATTGAATGGAGCAAAGTAGAACTATCTATGCTCTATTTATAGCTCAAATCTGAAATTAATTATGTATCACTTACACCAAATAGTCATTAACAGAACACATGAGAAGCTTAAAATTTGGTCAATATAGTCATCCAATGAGGAATGTCTCAAATCACACCCCCATCCCTTACTGCTCTTTGCATTGTACAGAAATTAGAATTTTCCTTCAGAAGTGTTATTTTCTGACTGAAATTACCAATGTCGTTATCTCAATTACTGCCTTAATTTTGCTTTGCTAAATAGAATTTAATCGGCCAATTAATATTTATTAAAGACCTAGTATAGATCATGATTTTTCTTCATGCTTCCAAAATTTTGAGCTATGAGGGCAATAATCTAGAAAACTATGTTATCACTAATCATAGGATCATTTTAACCCGTGCATTGTGTTCAGTTGCTTCAGTAGTGTGTGACTCTGCGTGACCCTATGAACTGTAGCCTGACAGGCTCCTCTGTCCATGGGATTCTCCAAGGCAAGAATACTGGACTAGATTGCTTATAGCCTCCTCCAGAGGATCTTCTGGACCCAGGGATTGAATCTGTGGCACCTCCTGCATCTTCTGCCTTGTAGACAGATTCTTTACTGCTGAGTCGCCTGGTAAGCCCTTTAACCCTGCATATCATTTCAATTTAAAAACATCATTACTTAATTTCTAAATTTTAACTTATTTTTTTAGTTTAGTCATTCAGTCATGTCTGAATCTTTGCAGCCCCATGGACTATAGCCCACCAGGCTTCTCTGTCCATGGGATTTCCCAGGCAAGAATATTGGAGTGGGTTGCCATTTCCTTCTCCAGGGGATCTTGCCAACCCAGGGATCAAACTTGCATCTCTTAAGTCTCCTGCATTGGCAGGTGGGTTCTATTTTTTGAGTAATTCAGTGTATACTACTATCAGATAATCTGAGTTAAGGTCTGCTTTATATTTGATTATGAACCAAGGCCATTTAAAGTAGAGACCATGTAAAAGTATAGATTTTATATCAGTTTATAAAAATGAAAAAGTGATAATGCAGTTACCAGGGGGAAATTATATAACAGTATAAGGATATTTTTAGATCATATAATTTTATGTAATATGAATATGCTGTTGTCAAACTCATCAGTTAAACTGCCCAGCAAACATGTATCTAAACAACTATATTTTTTGTTTTTTGCATCTTCTATATATTCTTTAACTTGTTAACCCAACCATCAGCTATCATATTTGCTTGCCTTTATTTTTAACCAAATATAGTCATGAGGCCCATTAGAAGGAGAAAATGAATTTATTTCCTAGGAAGATCATCGAATTTTTTAATGCCAACATGGCAATTAAAGCAAAAATAATTCAAACACAGAATTTATGCCTCAGAATGCAGGCAGGTACTGGAAAAAGGTGACATGCCTAACAAAAACATTTGTGACATTTGATTTTTATATTCTTATAAACATATTCTTAAAAAAATAACCTTGTTTGGAAATAGCTTTATAGGGACAGGGGAGCCTGGTAGGCTAAAGTCCATGGAGTCACAAAGAGTCAGACACGAATGAGTGACTAAGCACATACACACACTGATTTTCATAAACTACTTACACCTAGAAATGAATACGGTAGTATAACAATGACAACTGGAAAGAACTTTGTTTATAATTGACATCAATAGCATTTTGTTCAGACACCTTTGGGGTACCAAGTGTTAGCAAAAATTAATTTTAATTCATTTAATATTTGTTCTGTTACCTTTGTACCTTTACCTCAAAATAATTGAAGTTAAAAAAAAAGTTTCCCTTAGGAGACCTTTTTTTTTTAAATAAGTTAAAAAATGAAAACAACACAGAAAATGTCAAATATATTATTAGCAAATAGGTATGGGAAAAATATATTCCAAAATTATTTTAAATCTGATTATAATCACTTTACATATATCATATGATTGCTTACATTTCCATTTATTTCTGCAAATCTTGTTTTCTTAAATCATTTGGACAAATGTAAGCAGACTTTGCACTAAAATTGATTTCTCAGCAACAGACTAATAAAATATTCTACCACATCTCATTTTCTTCCATTGGACTCAAAGTTGAATTTCCTCAAATAATCTGCTTTGCATTAAGAAACAATAATAAAAAGCTCATAAACTCACTTTAAATTTTCATTCAGGAAGTGCTTGTCTGATATAATTCAGCTGATAAATATGAACCTATGTGTTTATCAAATCCCTAAGAAGATTATCTAAATCAACTCCGTGTAATTACCATTCACCATCTGTTCCACCAGGGCCTGAGCTGATCTGCTGGCATCTTGCAGTTTTCTGAACTTCTCGGCTTTTTCTCGCTCTATGGCCTGCAGCATGATAGCAAAGGTGAGTATTCAGTATAAGGATTGTGAAACTACACAGTAATTATAACTTCTACTTGCCCTTTCAAGCCTTAAGATATTTCACTCTTTCAGTTTATCGTGAGAATCTAAAGATATTTTTCTCAAGTTCTTGGCAATAGATGCATCAAAATGGCAACGAAGCACAAGTCTTTTTCATAGTAAGTTGTTTCTTAAAAAAAATAAAAATAAGATGTCTACTGTTAACATTTTTTACCTAATAGTTTCTGAAGCATTATAAGTTAAGACTGCCCCCGCAAAAGGAACCAAAGTCAAATCATAACAAACCATGAAACGATAAAGTGTTAGATCATTAAAATGGAATTTACCTTTTAAAAATACACCACTGAAATTGTTCCTAATAACATCAGTATATATTCTTTATTAAAAATAAAACAGAAAATACAATAAGTATACACAATGGGAAAAAGTATACTAGCGTAAATCATTTAGTGGAAAAAAAACCCATATTTATCTAAATATAAGACTGCAGGTTAATTTTTCTAAAATTGTCAAAGTATTCCCATTTCAAGGAAAAAGAAATTGAGTTTCATAAAGTTTCCTAAATCCCTTTGTTCATTTCTCCTAACCAAAGTTAACTTTTAAACAACAGAAACACAGTAACTTAACAAAATGTAATATTTGATACTGTTGAGCTTAGCAAATAATGTCTCTACAGAGACATCAATTCTAAGCTATCATGCAGTAGAACTATACTACTATAGTCATTAAAAAGCTATAGCTATAACAATGTTATATGTCCTGAAAGCATCTGCAGAAAAAACAAGCTATAATATATTAAACATATAATGAGAGCAATACTTCTATGATTTAATAGTCGCCTTATACAAAGATTTCACTTGAGTTTGTGGCAGCAGGTTTTTATACATCAGACTGTTTTGTAAAGCTTTTAGATTTATAGGCATTTAAACAAATATTCCAGATTTTAATATTGGAGTACAGGTGGGAAGCATATAATAGATATATGCACACTCTGAGGAGCATTGTTCGATAGAACTTTCAGCAAGAATGGACAGAGTTTGTATCTGCATCCCACTAGCCACATGTGTTTGTTTATTGAGCGCTTGAAACATGGCAAATACAACTAACTGGGTATAATAACTTTTAATTTAATCTAAGTTGACTTAAATTTTAAAAGCTACAATGTCTCAACTGTAATCGCAGAGTGCAGATCTAGTGTCTTCCCTCTGAAAGCAAAGAGTTAAAGACAGACACACAGATCTAGATATGCAGACATAAGTATAGATACAAACAATATGACAACACTAAAAATACTTTCAGATAAGTAAGTAATCATCTAAATTGGACAATTTTCCAAGCATATCAAATGCTGGGAATGCTCATAAAATAATCCATATATTTTTAAATATTTTAAAAGATTCTCCAATTTAAAGAAGTAGTCACAAGTGAATAGAGTTATTTAAATTTATTTTAAAAAGATTTCCATGAACTAGGATTATTGGATTCAAGGTCAAAGAAAGCAAAATTCTAAAAGAGCTGATAGATAATAGAATACATCCAATCAGGAAAAAGGTAACATACATTAAAACTAATCAAATTTAGAAAAGTGAAATAAAATACTATAAAATGTCAGTCCTTTTTATAAAAGTATTTATAGCCTAGCTAGAATATAAACACTTTAAATTATGACATCAAGGGCAGCAAATGAGAACACAGTTTCATGTAATTGGTACCAAAACTCCAAAGGTTATAGAAACATTTTAGTATCTTGGATTCTACTTGAAATTTTCTAAGTACACAGACTGTGGTGCTTGGGGATTTATATGTTCCCAGGATCCCATACCAATTAGCAGGTGAAACTTCTGGGTTATCTTGAAAGTCAGTTTCACAAAGACATTACTGAATTGTTTACAAAAGCATGTGCACAACCATGGAAGGTTCTAGCTTGCTACTTGAACTGAAAAGTCCATGAAAATAAAGGAGCCACAATACACTGCTAAAGATAAGAACATAGACGAAGCTCTAAAATTCACTTTTTCTTAATTCTCAAGTTTTGTCTTCTAAATTATCTGTCCCTCGCATCTAATTGCCATGTTTCCTAATACTTTAAATTTATTCTCTATTAAAAGATAAATGGTCTTTGCAAAGGACTCAGCAAAAAATAAGCATATTCTAAGTAAATATATGACGTTCAAATACTCCCACTATCAAGAGCTACAGCAGGATTTGAGGTGTCTTAAATTTTAACTACATCAGGTTAAAAAAAAAAAAAAAAGAGAGAAAATAAATACTCGTACTATAACAAAATGACAACAAGGACAATAAGAACAAGCTGTGTTCTTCAACAGTTTTAGAATTACCATTTTCTATCACAGTAGCATCTATTTTATCTACATTGAGTTTTTTTAATATATTAAATTATATAAAGAGTAGAATCAGAATACCATGTTGTCTTTATAAATAATGAAAAGAAATTATTAATGGCCTTCTAAATGTCATGATCATTATCTCTTTATTCTAAGCATCTAATGGAATAATCAATTAGTATTACTAACAGAGAGACAAAGATAATTGAATATCTTGGGGGCAATATTTGAGGTTAAATAAACCTTGCTTGGTTAGCCATATTATTCCAATTGTTCTAATTTATGTAACAATAACCAGCATCTCACCACAACAAAACAATAATCTCTGGAGTAGGTACACTCTCCCATTTTGACAGAGGAGGAAAGCAAGACACAGAGAAATTTGTGAAAGATTTGAAAACACTGACATAACCATGAGAAAAAATGGAGTGCCTAACCCTGTGTACCAAATTACTGTGCATGTGCATTATTTTATATGTGCTTCATAGTAATTCTATCAGATAGACAGCATTATTTTCTCCTATTTTACACAAGATAAAACTGAGTGCCAATAAAATTATCAAATATCCAAGATCACAGAAGTAAAGGGAATTCCTTGGTGGTGCAATGGTTAGGACATTGCTTCCATTCCTGGAGGCACGGATTTGATCCTTGGTCAGGGAACTAAGACCCCACAAGCTGCCCGGCATGGCCAAAACCAAACCAACAACAACAAAAAAAGATCACAGAAGTAGAAAGCTTTAGACCCCTGATGATCCAATTACAAGTTACGGTCTCTTTCAAACATACTCTGCTGCTTCTAGAGGTATTTCAATGAAGATGAATCAAACAGATTTGAACAGATGTGATTCCAACTCACAGTAAAGATAACCTGATAGTTTGGAATTCATCAGAGATGGCATTCAAAATATTAATGCAGCATAGGCACCAAGGTATCAGAAGGAATGCCTGGTCACTTGATATATACACTTGACAGTCTGTAAGCTGGCTGGCAACGGTGTACAACCCAATTACTATACTCCATAGGCAATGTATATTCCATGCAAACTGAGGAACTGAGGCACAGAGATACAGATTTAAGAAGCCGTTTAATAGCCTCTTCATATTCGTCCATGTTTACATGATACCTGAGTTCTGATAAGTTACATCACTTTAAAGAGGAATATTGGAAAATAAAGAGAAATACTGGCACAAATGTGCCTTGAGAAGTACGAAGCCGTTAGTGAAGAGTCCAGCAACTTTCATTTCATACACAGCTATAGATGGTTGACTAAAAATAAAATGAAAAAATGTAGGGTAGCAAAGAGACAGGAATGAAGGTAATCAAAAGTTTGAACCAACAGACTTTAGTTGGTTCGAATCTCAGTTGGTTCGAAGGCTGTCCCCACTGCTTTCTGCTGTCTGACACTCAAAGTGTCACTGGTTGATTCTCAGTCCTCAACTTACTTATCAGGATAATTTGGTTCAGACCAGTCCTCTTCTTGGGAATACTGATGTGACTTCCTAGAATATGAGCACACACTTCCTCCAACCTCAAAGACTGCCTTACTCAGTCTGCTATGCTGGTTCCTCATCTCCCAGACCTCTACATTTAGCATGTTCTCGGACTCAACTATATTTACATTCATTCAGTCCAATGATTTTGCATCCTTCTTGACTCTTTATCTCAAACCCCACAGGCAATCCACCAGAAAATCCTACTGACTCACCTCAAAACACATCCAGAAAGTGATGTTGCAACTGTACTCACTACTACTGCACTAGTCAAAAGACCCCCATCATCTCTCACGAGTCTGGATGTTTCAGAATAACCAACTAAATGGTATTTCTACTCCTGCCTTTGCCCCCTAATGATACACTCTCAACAGAGATGACAGAGGAAGCCAGCCCACTCTCCAGAAGTTCCCTTCTCACACAGAGCAAAAGCTCAAAGTCTAACCATGTCACCCAACCTTCATCTCCCTACCCTCTCTGACCTCTTCTGTTACTCAACACCTATTTCAGCCCCAGACATAGTGTTTGTTACTCTCTCATCCTCTAGGCACTCTCTTACCTCCTCCATCTGTGCATTTACCCTTCTCTCTGCCTTAAATGCTCCAATCTGGGGTATGTGTCCATTCTTCACTACCTTTAAATCTTTATTAAATGGTACCTTCCCAGTGAGGCTTTCAACTGCCACTCTATCTACACACACACATACACTTCTTAGCTCTCTTCCTACTTCATTGTCATCTTTGGCATTTATCAGTAACATCCTATATTAATCTGCTTAATTTCCATCTTCCCCACAGGCATATCAACTGTAGATCATGTATCCTTATGCATTCTCTTCTTTGTGCTATCTCCAGTGCCTAGAATAGGGTCTGGTATATGATAGATGCATAAAAAAGTGAGGTCTATCATAGCATAACACCTCCATATACAATGTTATGGTCTCTACCACCTACCCTCAGTTCAAAATCTCTAAGAAGGTGTACATACATAACAAATCCTGGTAGCTATACATACAGTAGTCCAACAACCATCCCAGGGGTTTAGGGGCTACAAGCTCTGAAAAGTAAAGCCGGATTCAGTTTTAAAGTCTCCTGGAAACTTTAGGTTAGATTGAGAGTTGTGCACAACAATTCTCTCTCCAACAGAATTGTTATGAAGTCCTGATAACAGGAATAAACAATGGCTCAAACAGAAAACAAAGAGTACTATGTAAAGTTCACCAAGTTAAAACAATAGAATCTCACCTCGGTACTTGCAATAGAATGAAGAAAATAACATATTAAAAAAAAGAACCGAGTATAAACTCCCGACAACAGCCTACCAAACAAAACTCAGGAAACATTTTTGGCATCTTTGCTAAGATATCCTGGACTCCAGGAAAAAGTGACATAAAATTATGGGACTAGACAATGCTGAATTTAATAGAAACGAAATGAAATAGCAAGGCAACAGAGACACCAATCTCATAAGGATCACGATCCTCAATTCTTACTGGAGACTGTAAAATGGAGAACTGATACTGAACAAAAGACAAAGGAATGTTTCTTGACTATGATACTAATCAGGATTCTCTGAACTCAGTAGTAATTCCATTTGGCAAGTAGAGAGTATCATATTTTCAAGTACTCTAAGTTATTCCTGAATTTTCAGACTATACAAAATCTTTGGCTATGCTGGCATGTCGGAATGTTTTGTTACCCACTAGAGAATAAGTGTAACCACATTTTAGTGGTCTCAAAAATTGTGGAGATTAATTTTTTCTCAGATTTTCTCAAATGTTTCAGCATCTTCACTCTTTCTTCCTCTTCCATGGTTCTAAATCAATCAGTCAGTCAATCTCTTTCTTTCCCTCTCTCTCTCCCTCCCTCTTACACACTTACACACACACACACACACACACACACACACACATATATATATATCTATATATATATATTTTTTTACACATAAATATATGGGCTGCCTGGTGGCTCAGTAGGTAAAGAATCTGCCTGCCATGCAGGAGACCTGGGTTTGTTCCCTGGGTTGGGAAGATCCCCTGGAGAAGAAATGGCAACCCACTTCACCATTCTTGCCTTTGAAATCTCATGGACAGAGGAGCCTGGAGGGCTACAGTCCATGGCATCACAAGAGTCAGATACAGCTTAGTGACTAAATAAAAACATTAGAGAGATGCTGGTAAAAAGGAGGACATGTAGGACACAGAAAAGAGAAGTTTACTAGTTCTTCAATAAGCTGATTAAAAACACTTACAACCTCTTGTCCTCCTTCTTACCAGCATCTCTTTAATGTGTGTGTGTGTGTGTGTGAGTATAAACTTTCTCCTTGTTTTAAGGCCAAGAGCATCATCTGAATGTTAAGGATGGCACCCATTTTCTTACACACATTTCATCTTCAATGTTAGTCCAAATATCTATAGTTAGCTTTTAGCCCTCACTACTATACAGAATATGAAAGGCTCCAATATTCTTCTTGCCAGGTACAATGCTTCTTATAACATTAAGTACTGATAACTAAACAACCTATTTAAAATCACCTTATTCATGAAATCATGTCTGCCCTTGACATATGAGCTTTTTCTAATCTTTCTTCCTGTAGAGCCTCATCCAGCTTTTCTGCATGTGTGTTCCTTAATATCTGTTTATCATATATGTAAGCCTATGCATATATATGAGTGATATGTATACAATATTTTAATTTTAATTGTTTTCTTTTTATAATAGAACACAGTTGGGAAATAATTTTCTCTCAGAGAATAATGCATTAGTCAGTATATACTCTGTATGTGATCCTATGTTTAGAAGCTACTACTAGAATCTAAAGTATCTGGTACACAAAATTCAAGTAAAAAAGGCATCGGTGGACCATTCTATGAGTAATGTATTGTTCATTTTCAAATATATAATATGCTCACAAAAATTCTTACAGCTCATCAGGAAATTATGAATTCTAAAGTGTATACCTTCAAGTGCAAGATAAAAGACAATTCAAATCACTGTGTTGGACCCATGAAACTAATATAATAGTGGGTGTAAATTATAATTCAAAAAATAAGATAATTGATCAAAAAGGCAATTTAGTTGTATTATAAAGAAAAAATGAAACATAATCAGCATAAGTTCTAAGCAAAGTATACAGAAAAGAGACGTTTACTAGTTCTTCAATAAGCTGATTAAAAACACTTACAACCTCTTTTTCTCCTCCTTACCAGCATCTCTTTAAAAGACGCCTCCTTTCATGACATCTTCTCTAATTAATATGAAAGTCAGTTCCACATTCCCCAGAGTCCTACTCTGACTATAGAAGCAATTAATTTTCTTTTCACTTAAGATTCTATAATGAAGTTTTACCCTTTGACAGAAAAAGTAATTTATTCACTCAAATGTTTATTCGGAAGATGTTATATCCTTCATATTGGTAGCAGAGCCTGACTTAAAATGTGTCTGCAAAACTGAAAAAAAATCACTTACTCACATAGTGAAACATTAATTAGATTAAATATCAGGCACTAGATTACACACTGCAATACCAAAACCAAACTAAGCCAAATCAAAAGAAACAGGGGAAAAAAAAAGTCAGAGTAAGTTTCTGGTTTCCAGAAACCAACACTATAATAAATGTAACAATAGTCATAAATCACTCTGGATAAGTAAAAAAGAATTAGGTCATGGTAGCCCTCATAAAGGCAACATGAAGACTGACTTAGTCAATGGCTTTCAGACAAAGGCTACCAGAAACACACCTGTAGATTAACAAAGTTTATTTATTTGTTGTAAGAAGTCATGGCATCTAATAGGGAACTATTGGGATATGTTGCTAAGAGGATGTTACAATAGTTTAGAGGGCTTGGGCTTGTGTAAAGTGATGCAGATGGTCAAGGAAGTAAAGCTTTGCCTTTATTAGATGCTGTAAGGAAGTGAAGGTGATTCTATGATTGCTGTGCTTAGTCACTCAGTCATGTCTGACTCTTTGTGACCCCATGGACTATAGCCCGCCATGCTTCTCTATCCATGGGGATTCTCCAGGCAAGAATACTGGAGTGGGTTGCCATGCCCTCCTCCAGGGGATCTTCCCAACCCAGCGATCAAACCCAGGTTCCCACATTGCTGGTGGATTCTTATCAGCTGAGCCATGAGGGAAGATCAAGAATACTGAGTGGGTAGCCTTTCCCTTCTCCAGGGGATCTTCCCAACCCAGTAATCGAACCAGCGTCTCCTGCACTGCAGATGGATCATTTACCAGCTGAGCTACCAGAGAAATCCATGATTCTATGATTGGATATCTTAAATTTTCTTATCTCGGTTGCAGGAAGAATGTAGAAAGACTAAAGCCATGATTAGTAAAGGAAATGATCTGCCATATTAGTGAAGAGGAAGGATATTTGGGTCATTTTGGGTGGTATGGACCAGTGGTCCCCAGTCTTTTTAGACACCAGGGACCAATTTCATGGAAGACAATTTTTCCTTGGACCAGGGAGGGGGATGGTTTTGGAATGATTCAAGTGCATTACACTTATCGTGCACTTTATTTCTATTATTATTACATCAGGTCCACCTTAGATCATCAGGCATTAGATCCCAGAGTTTGGGGACCTCTGGTTTGGACAGTGTCAGTATTTTTTACTGTACTGAGACATGATTACATAATGGTCACATTTCTGTTGCAATCCATCATGATCATGGAGTGGCCTTGTCTGATGTTAGCACTGTGAGCAGTTCATCATATTTAACATGAGAACTTGACAGACGAGTTGCAAGCACCACTACAGTCTCCAGCATCTCCAAGGCCTAATGGCAGTGCCCAGCTAGCTCCCGGGTCTCAGTGGCTGCTCTCTTCTTTCTCAAATGAATACAAACAAAGGCAAAAATGATACTAGCTATGTTTTAATAAGTTTGCTTTGGCAGAAGTGAGGTGGAAACCTCTAAAGGAATACAACATTAGTGGCTGTGAAGGCAGCTAGAGACTGTCATCTTAAACCCAAGTGAGCTACGACGTTAGCTTTAATCAGGGCTCTGGTGATGGGAATAGAGAGGATTGGATAGTTTTAAGAGTTGTTAAGGGAATGAGATTAATTGAATTTGTCAAAGGGTAGACTTGTGAATGGTAGGAAAAAAAAAATCTAGATGACCCAGTTCGCTTTCGGGTATCTGGGTGATGCTGCTGGAAAAGGAACAATAAAAAGAAAGAATAAAACAGGGCTGGGGAGATTGAAGGCAGATATTCAATTAAATGCGTCTATTAGGCAATGAAATATACTGGACTGGGCTTTAGGGAAAAGACATAAGCTAAAGACCCACATTTGGGGATCATGAAAAAACAGATGCTATTTAAATGGGAAGTAATGAGAATAATCTAGAGAGAAAAACAAGGGAAGAACGGTGGAGCATTTCAGTATTAAAGGAAAAACAAAATGAAACAAATGGGCAAAAACTTAAAAAGGTAAATAGTAGTGAATAGTATCCCAAAATCCAAAGGAGGAAATACTTTCATGAAGGACTAAGAGGTTAATGGAGTTTAGTCCTGCAGAGAAGTTAAGGGAAAATACACACACACACACACACACACACACACACACACACGTATATGTTTATAGGAGAGGAAGATTTTCTCAAAGATAGAAAAGCAGCCTGTTTAAAGGCTGATTCTTTATCATCAGAAAATAGGGAGAGATTGAAAAAATGGGGGTGGGGTTAAATGAAAGCAGAATCCTGAGAACACAGACAGTGGAGATATTGAACACCACCCATCCCCTGGGATTGAACACCACCCATCCCCTGGGATTAGCCCTAAGGAGTCAAAGCAGTCTCTTCCACTGAGGCAGAGGAAAAGAAAGAGACCATGAACACAAATACATGAAATATAAGAGATACTATTTTAACTAAAATAAGACGAAAATTCACCTACTGTAAATGGTGGGGAAAAGTTTAAGAGACCCATTAAAATTTGAAGTAATTATGGAGAGAAGTTGAGAAATTTACTAGGAAAGTATGGAAAGCTTAGGAAGAAGTACTGATGAGTCTCTTAAAGTGTGGCAGTTTAGAAATGGAGTAATGAAGCGTCTAAGGTATTGTTAATTTAAGTGGGTAGGTGAATTGAGGAGATGAGAGAAATGGAAGCTTTTGGAGACAGCAAGACAGCCCAAATGAACTGAGATTTTTAAGGATTAAGGCACAATTTGGGTGGAGGAGATTGAAGACTTTGGCATCAGGTTCACAATGAGAAAACAATAGAATAAACTGGTGAATGACAGATGGCAACTTGACATGAAACACAAGGGAAGAGAGAGTTTTACATAAGAGTGGTATCTTTGGAATTGACCCTGAGAAGTGAGTAGACTAGCAATTGCAAAGGAGTGGTGGAGTGAGTCATTAGTCTTTGTGGTGATCCAAGGGTACAAGTCTTTTCTGTGTATGAACAGAATGGGTCTATGGGACAGAAAGTTTGTTTTAGAAGAAGGGTTTCTGAGTGTAAAGTGAATGAGTGTGAGAAAGCACACAGAAGAGGAAGTGAGACAGAGGAAAGAGTACAGAAGAGCAAATTGATGAGGATATTAGAAAGGACAGGTGAATAGAGGTTCCTATATTCTAGTGGCAGACACAAATAACAGAGATAATGGAAACAAATTAATTGTCTTGAAGATTTCCAACAGAACTTGGTGAAAAGTTGGTCTGATAAGTCTAGGTTCCAGGAAGAGCCCAAGGCCTGTTGACCTGAACAGCTACAAGGAAGGCTTTCAGAACATTGGAGAGGTATAAAATCACCTTATGGTAAGAAGAGGTTGTTTTGAGCTTCTCTGGTGGCTCAGTGGTAGAGAATCCTCCTGCCAATGCAGGAGACATGGGTTCGATCACCTGTAAAATCAGCTGGAAAGTCTGAACTGTGGCAACATTAACAGAATGAGTGAAGGAACATCTAGGAGTCTAGTAAAGTCTCAGAGGGTGCACTGATCTTAAACCTTTACAGACATAGAAACCATCTGTGGATCTTTTCTAAATGCAAATTGACTTATCAAGCCTGAAAACAATCCTACAGTTCTAAGCTCACAGGTGATGCCAATATTGGTTGTCCAGGGTCCACACTGTCAGTAGAAAAGTCCCTAGAACTCAACTCTTAAATAAGTGTATTATGTTAATTATATGGATAAAACACATGGTTAATACAGAAGGAACATTTCTGTCTGATTTAAAAATATATAAAATTGAAGGGATGCTATCCTAGGATATGCTAACTGGGTGAAAGTGCTTGATTGCTTCATTCATTTATTACTTCAAGTGAAAGATGAAAAAGAGGGAGTGATATTTAGCCATTTTTAATGGCTGCCTAAAAATGAATTAATACCACTCAAGCTCATGAGACGGGCCTCCCATGTGTTCATAATAACCTACATAAGTGGACAGGTGAAGAAGCAAGAAAATTAATGCATGCAAAAATGCATATCCATCATCATTGCTTTGTATTTCTCTCAAGGATTTTTTAATACCTATACATTATATTTAGCCTGAAGGAAATGTCTAGGTAAATCATTCCATGTCTTATTTTAGTAGGCAATTAAGAATGATGTTGTTATTTCAGAATATGAGAGGAGAAGTTGATAAAGGTGACTCACCAGGCATCAGAAAACCACTCATACACTATTGTATATATATATATATATACATATTTTTTAGCGCTTTCAGTCTCATTGCTGACACTATTGATTAAATGTAAATTGCTTCTAGGCAATCATATGATAACAGGAAACTTTTGAATTTACAGTCTTAAAATGTTAGAGCTCAATCTTCCTGCTTGATCAGTTATTTTAAGATACAGAAATAGGATGGCATATAGATAAGTAGATTGCTCAGATAGATAAAAATTTTAATTAGCTAATAACATGTCTATCCAAGGTGATTCATACTTTCAGTGGGTCAATATGTCGCATGAACTCCAAAACATAGAGTGCATCTTCTCTAAGTAATTTTCTACTTGTAGAATTTCCCTCAAAAAACTATAACAAAGAATATACCTTCAAATAAGTACATTCAAATAAGACATTTTGCTATTTTCTACTATACATAATACCCTTCATTTTAATTTTAAAACTAAATTATTAACAATATAATCATAATTCCCTTTTCTTGAAACTGTTTATAAATAGTCCATTATTAAGCTGATAGCAGAATATATCAAAGCCAACAAGGAATTTAAAATAACTTTCCCATTTATAAAGTCAGCTCTCAGAAATGTTGATGAAATTATTTCTCCCTCTAAAGTAGCCTTAAAAGAAGGATTATTTTCTCCTAAAGGACATATTTTTTGTTCTCCAGAAGTTCCAACCCCACAGCAAGTATTACCTTGTATCTATATTAGTGTTGTATTTGTAAAAATCTAACAGATTTTGTAATTCATGAAATCAAATGATTGAAAGATAAAGCAGAGTTAATCCACATATGAGATCCTCCTATAACTAAAATTATTTAACATTCAAGATACCTGTTTCTTTAGCCTTCCCACTGAAAATATTTACTATTTCTGTTAGAAATTCCCTCACAAACTATTGCAAATTACCTATCAAAATGGATGTTCATATGTCAAAGTTGAAATATCAAAGCCTTGATAATGTCCCTGAAGATGAATATAGCTCTTATTAAATTAATAAAAACTGCATTGTAAAGGATAAAACTATAATGTCTCAGTAGGGAATAAAAACAGCAAATGATCTCTTATAAATATATATTGAAAAAGGTTGGGTATCTTTTAGTTATGGTATGATTTATGATAATTATTAATGACTACAAAGTATAGCATTTTGATGATAGTGAGAACACAAAGAGAGTCTATAGTATTTGTAAGGATCAGGTCTTTTCTTTTCCATTCCATTCTGCAAGCCTACTAAAATCCCAGCCTTCAGATGAAAGAACAATGTATAAAGGGAAATCAATACGACTTCATGCTACAAAATTGCTAATTTACAGCTAAATGATATAAAAGTTAAAGACGGTTAACAAAAAGTATTCATGGGCAGTCACAGCAGAATCAGGAAAGACTTCTCTAGGCTAAACTTTGATTCTACTTGATATGTAAAACATATTTTAAAGATATATTTAAAAGCAGTATAGCATACCACATTAATTTTTTCAACTCTAAGAGAATCATAGAGTTCAGAGCACAGGGTTTACAAGCAGCAAAAGTTAGAAAAATACATAAAAATTAATGCATAACCTACATTGACTTTTTCTTTAAGGTCTGAGAAGTTGCCTTCCTTCCGATAGACTGCAAATTCAGGACTCTGTAACACGGCTTCTGAACGAGTAATCCAACTGTGAAGTTCAGTTATATCGACATCCAACCTAAGACAGGGAAGAATAAGGATCATTATTTCATGATTATCTCTTTCTTCTGTATGGGGGAAAAAAGGCAATCTATCCACATTTAGCATTCTTCTCCCAATCTGAAACTTCTGCCTGATGTCCCTATTAATGTTAATATCACTACTATTTCCCTAGTCAGGTTGGCTCAAAATTCAGTCTTCTTTGATCTGGACTTTATGATCACAGAGGTAATCTTATTCATCTCAATGTAGCAACGACCTGTACACTATCTCCTATAAGCTACTCTTCAGCCTTTGCTTGAATGTCTGCATTGATTGAAAAATCAGTATTTTCCAAGATAAATCATTTTTTGGGAATGTATTCACAACAAACAGACAAAGATTCCTGTTGGTAGCCCCCATTAAACCATACGTAGAATACTCATGTCGTCTCCACAGCCATAATGAGGCTGCATTTGGTCAAGTGACTCTCTATGGCAAATGAGCTATTGGTATGTGTAATGCAAGCACAGGCTTGATTAGTCCTTGCACCTTGGATCTTGTCTTCATGGAACACACACTCTGAGAAGGCATGTGTTATATAAGAACTTCAAGGATCCTAAAGTGCTTGAAGGAAGCTCACTCTTGCCAGGCAGAGAGACCACAGGAAAAAGCAAGTGGTACGGAAATGGCAACCAACTCCAGTATTCTTCCCTGAAAAAAGCCCCATGGACAGAGGAACCTGGCAAGCTACAGTTCATGAGGTCGTGCAGAGTTGGACGCAACTGAGCAGGAAGTGCCAGGCGAGTGAATAAAGCCTCCTTTGACCTTCTGACCCAACTCAAACACCAGCTGAATACATCTAAATGAGTGCTCCAGCTGACTTCACTTAGAGCTACAGAACTGCCCACGTTGCAGGATTGTGAGATATGATAAATAACTGTTGTTTCAAGCCATTACATTTTGAGGTGGGTTATTATGCTGCAAGAGATATGTGATCACCTACACTGTTATTCTCAAACACTCTTTTTTGCAGAGATCTATGGAGCTAATGGAAATAAACTATTAACTCTGATTAGGTGATTCAGATCCAGTTAAAGCAGAGATTTTAAGGGAGTCGCAGATGAGTTGCAAGGGTGGAGAATGTCTAGGAATCACTTGAAATTTCAGGCACAATTCTGAATGCGTGTGTGTTTTTCTTGAGAAAGAATCTATAGATTGTATCAACCTTTTGTAAAGGTTCTATGATAAAGGGAATTTAGAGACCATCTAATCCAATTGATTATAAAACAAAATAGACAAAAGTATCCAGGGAAATAAACGTATTCAATTTTCACATGAAATGTGTGGAGTATACCAAAAACACAAATACGAGATATTAAGATGCCAAGTAATGTACTGTATTCACCATGCTATAGTTTTTTTCTCCAATACAACCCTCTAACGGTTGAAATCAGCTGTTTAAATCTGCTAGAATAGTGGCGCCGACATTTTTGGTGCCAGGGACTGGTTTCATGGAACACAGTTTTTTCCAGGGACTGGGGGTGGGGGTGGAGATGGCTTCTGGATGACTCAAGTGCATTACATATAGTGTGTTCTTTATTTCTATTATTGTTACATCAGCTCCACCTCAGATCATCAGACATTAGGTCAGGCAGGTTGCGGACCCCCGCAATAGAAGATATCTGATGGTCAGCCTACACTACTCCTAGTTACTTTGATGATATTCCTTGGTTTGTGAGTATCTTACTTTCCTTAAAATTTGATTCCTAACAAAATCATATGAGGAGTGTTTACTATAATCAGGAAAGAATAGACAAGTATCTTCTTTCTTTATGAATACTTTCATAGATGTGGCCTTTAAATCAAACAAACCTGTGAAGAATTTTTTTTTATTTTGGTTGCAGGCTATTGTTTTAAAATTAAACTGATAAAAAGTTTCACAGAACACAAAACATTTCCAAAATCATGGCCTCCTTTGCTTTCTTACAAGCCTGTGCTAAATAAAGTATGATTCATCTCTTTGCTGTATGAGGAGATGGAGGATCAGAGAAATTAATTAATTGATCTCAGATTGTTAGTACCATAGGGAAGAAACTTAATTCATCTTGTTCACCATTATATCCTTCACCTCAAAGAATGCCTGATTCATAGTAATAAGTATTTACTGAGTTTCTTATTTACCAAGGCTACCCAACTAGAAATATTTAAAAAAAAGAGAGATCAGAATTCAGATATATTTTTTATTCTAAATCTCACATAACTGAATGTCAATCCTTTATTTCATTTGGATATGAATCATATATAGTATTGGTGTTTCATTTTATCATACATGGTGGCTATCTTTCCTAAATTTGATTTTTGCAGAAGTTTAACTTTTAGGTCTCCTATTTCTGTGTTTGCAATGTTGATTTAAAAAGAGTCCTTCTGCATGCTACCAAAAATCTTTCTCATTGATGTTAATTAATTTATAAAATTAATAGTTTTCAACTATGGTCATTTAGTCACCCTGCAAATCCAGTGCAGGTTTCCCATAAGAATGTCTTAAGAAGGACATTTTTTTCCTTTAGCCCAGTATAAACATTTGTGTGTCTTTGCCTGTGGGCATTCACTTTGCCAGTATATAAGGCAGGCCAGGAGTACTGGGATGTTAATAGCTTAGTTATGTGAGAGTTGGGGATAGTTGGTAGATAAATAACACAGTTCCCTTGCCCTTCAGTGCAACCACCCTGAAGGATATTACACCCAGGATCTCAAAAGGTTCCCAGCTGGATTGAGTGCAGTTGCCTCCATCGAAAATCTGCTCATGTATCATCCTGTGTTGGCTGCCTTTTCCTTATCTCACTTCCTCACTTTGCTTCCTGGAATTACTTCCTAAATTAATTACCTGCATCAAAATCTTTCGTCTCCAGATCCACTCTTGTGGAAAGCCATACTAAGGCAATGATCAACAACCTCAAATGAACCCTGCATCCTGCCATGTTTAATTTTTTCACCTTAAGCTCTGACTCTCCACAGGAACTATTTTAAACTTTTCCCAAAGCTCTCAAAGCTCTGATCTGTCTTCTTTCTCCATCTATCAACAGATGACATTGATTCCTACTTGATGGAGAAAAGCACAATTATCAGATTAGAATTTCTTCCACTTCTACTTCCTATGTCCAAATAGTCAATCTTACCTGCCTGTGCCCTTCTCATTCCCTTCCAATGAGCGAGTTTCTCTTCTTCTAGTTAAACATTATTGATGGAAGATATATTAATACGCCTTTGTTACCAAAATGTTATTGACTAGAGACGTGTCAATACATTTTTAGAGAGTGATACAATTAATATCACCTTGTGAAGTTCTTAGAGCTTAAAATTGATCAAGGGTTCATTATACAACTTATGATTGTTGTTATTATTCACATTTTGCTCTGTTAGGTTTTTGCTCCAACTTGTGTATATTATAAATGTAAAATTTTCAAAAATGATGCATTACAAAATTTTAGGTGAAAAATAATTTTTCAGCGAATTTTATGCAGATATTTGCTGATTCTCCAAGTGACATATATACTAGTGTCTCAGAAGATGACAGTTCTTCAGAATACAGTTCTGATTCAGACAATGTGAATATTAGAACAACAACAAAAAAAAAATGCTAGTGATTGATTCTGATACAGAAAGTGAAAATGAAACTCACAGTGCTGGAGAATGCTCTTTTCCTTCTAGAGAAATGTATATTGAAGACAACATTTCACAAAAATCAGAAGACTTTACAGATGTGTCAGATGTAACTACTGAATGTAACAACCCACAAAGTATTAGTGAAATAACAGAATTAGTTTTTGGCCAGCCAAAATAAAAATCACCAGCCACAGGCATTACTTTCTGCAAAAATCTCCCAGTCAATAATGAGTTAAAAGCCAACCTCTTTACCAGCATTTGGAACTTCATTCTCTTATGTATTCTCAGGTATCTGAGTGTATTAGTTTTTTTTTTTTTTTTTTTTTAATCTATCCACTGTAAATTCAATCCCTCTCTCTCAAGTTAATTCTTCATATGGAAATTTAAACATATTTTATTTGATTCCTTTATTAAAAATCAATACTCTCTTGACCTCCAAATTCCTCTCTTGCCATTCTCTTATCTTCTAAAGGGCAAATGTTTTGCAAGAGTTGTCCAGTTTCCTGTCAGTTCAGAGGAGCCTGGCAGGCTACCGGTCCATGGGGTCGCAAAAGAGTTGGACATGACTGAGCAACTAAACAGCAATGACATATATCTATGACTCTGATACAGCTATCTCTACTTCAAGCATTTCTTCTGAGCTCCATAGCTACATAATCATCCTCTAACTCGATGACTCCACTTGCATGCCGTGAGAACTCTTTCAATATATAATGTCAAGACTTAATGTTTGAATTTCTCTCCCAAACTGGTACCTTCTCAGTGTCCCTCAGACCTGTGAATGGCATCACCATCTATCACCTTTGATATCCTCTTCTCCCTTCCCTCCCATATTTATCAAAGTCTAATCCATCAAATATTCTATTTCTTCTGAATTTGTCTGCTTCTCAGGATCTCCTCAGTTGGCATCCTCGTTGATCTTACAGTTAAATGTGACAAACACTAGTGGTTCTAGGCAATCTTTCTGAAATTCTCCCATCTGTTCCATGCACCACGTCAAAGTATCATTTCTAAAACATACCTAATTATGTAACTTTCATTCATTTAACCATGCAAAGATTTTCCTTTTTTTTTTAGGATAAAGAGACAAATTTCAGATCTCTTAACCCTGTACTTTAGTTTGTTCTTTATTCAAGTACTTCTAGAAATAAAACTCACTTCAAGTTTCGTAGGGAACCAAGGAGCCATCCTTCAGTCTGTCCTTCCTCCAATGAAGTGAAATCCTTCATTGACTTTTATCCACCTTTCCACTGGAAACTTTCTATAAATATTTTAGAAACTTGACTTCTTGATAATAATCCACTTTGCCCACCTTGGTGAAATTTGTCCCTTCTCCTTTACACTAGTCTGATTAAATTACACATCAAATATGCTAACTCATAAAGGTGAGATGTGAATATCCACCATTCAGTGTCAACTTCTCCCTTTATTCTTGGTTTCTCTGGTCTCACACCCTTCTGATTCAGAGTATGTCTAGTAAAGGTGGCTCACATCTGCCTACAAATCATGAAACTAAAACTTGACTCAAGATGCTAAGCTGGCATCACAGCTGGGTGAGATTTACTAAGGCCTATACTGGAAAAAGTTTTTACTAGGCCTTTACAGTGGTCTTGTTTGCACATGTGTTATAATTATCCCTTACCACCATCTCCAATCAACTGCAAAGGAAAAAGGCAGAGGATATTTACTCAGTTTGAAAGTAAATAATTTTCCCCCAAATCCTATACTTTTAGACATCTGTCTTTCTGAAAAACAGGAAATTGTGTATGTTTCCTTTGAAAACACAATTGCCCCTTCGCTTCTGCCACAAAATATATACTAAGTGCTTACTATATGCCAGACATAGAATTAAATTCCACAGATAATAGAGTTGAAAATGCAGTAGTCCACATTATTAAGGAGTTTGATGTAGTGAAGCATCCATTTGACAACAAATGCTTTAGACATCAGATGGGGGTTCAGCTCATACTGTGACTTTTGTTTAGGATAATCAAGAAACACCTTTTCACTGAATTAAGATTAAATCAGTGTCTACGCTAGAGGCTTTGCCCAGTAAATTGGTTATCTCTACACAAGGAAGCCTTTGTGGAGTCAACACCATGGTAACCGTCTGCTTGTTGCTCAGACTATGTAGAATTTAAGGGAGGCCAGGGCACCAGTTGGCATGTAGTTCTAATAACTCAGATCAATTCAGGCAACAGGATGAGAAATTTCATAGAGAGGTCTTTCCTCATTCCATGTTTTTGTTTGGCTGGTTTTATAGATTTGAAACTAGATTGCAAAAGATACTTGAACTTGCCCTTGACATAAGGATCTTTTAGAGAGTGATTATAGTCTCTTGATTTACAGATTTAATTTGAAGGGACTTCAGTTTTTTTCTAGGGAATTGGTGAGTTGAATGCTTTACCTAGGGGAAAAAAATATCTGTTCATAGGCATAAGTATCAATATGTTGCACTTTCTTTCTGAAAAGGAGTGGAATAAAGTATCTATGAGTCTGTACTATTCTCATCTATTAGACTTTCTTTTTTCTCTTTTCTTTGATCACTGTGACATCTTCATTCTGGGCAACAGGTGGAACCTAAACCAAATTCTTATATGTTTTAAGCTCTGAGCTATCACTCATCTAATATTCTGTTTATATTATTTTTTTCTGTTGCTTCCACTTGAGCTTGTTTCTTCAACTATGATTTCCTTACTAAAACTTTTTCTATCTCAATGTAATAAACAGTCAACCTATACTCCAACATCGAGCATTTAATATCATCCCTTTACAGTTCTGGGACTTAAATGTCAGATGCTAGTTCGTGTTTTCCCTCTAATATTTTGCCAGTAGGCATCCACATCTCTGTATGCCATCAATGAGGATGGAAGGGGAAGCAGTGGCAGAGTTTTCAAAAGGCTTCCTGTGCACTCTTACTGATTGCCAATGGCCCACATTCAATGCTTAGTCTCAGTGACATTTCCACTGCTTTTAGCAAAATGAACAAGGTCTGCTTCTTGGCTCCTACTCAGAACCTGGCATCCAAGTAACAATTGCACATTTATTTATTCCTTATCAATTTGGCAGCTATTGCTTCATCACTTTCTATGCTTTGCCCCCTAGTTTTCACATTTTCACTGGCGTTGAATATTTTTCACATATCCTTGCTGAGATGTATGGCAAATTAACAGACTCCCCTGAGTTAAATGCATACATGTTTCTAAAATGGATGCTATCTATTCTCCCCAGCATTTTACCATTGGTATTTTCTATCATGCTTTGTACTACCTGAGGCTGGCTATTTAATCACCAACTGAAGATATCATACAGATGTAACTCAGGTACCTTTTTAAAATCCTCAAGAATAACAATGAAGAGTGATTTTCAATACATATGAAATTTTGGATTCTGTGCCTGTATTTTTCTTCCTTCATAAAATCACTCATTTCTACTAATTCTTTTTTTTTCTCTTTTAAAACTCTCACAAAATATTGATAATGAACTGACACAGACTAAGCTGCTTATAGTGGACCTCGACACCGTTGGAATCAGCCCATCGAGAAAATTCCTATGACTCACTCATCTTACTCTCATAACATACTTCACTTTTACTTAATGTATTTCTATGTTATTACAGACTCTATCCCTTAAATCCAGTCTAACTTTATCCAACTTAAAATTCTCTTTAAGAAAATTATGACTTCTATTTACAAAATGATTTTCTTCCTCTAAGTGTTGATGAATATTTTGTGCTATATTTTTCCAATATGTCCTAAAATCTCATCTTTGTTTTTATTCATGATTATCAATTTTGGGGACTTCCCTGATGCTCTGGTGGTTAAGACCGCATGCTCCTGATGCAGGGGGCTTGGGTCTGATCCCTAGTCAGGGAACTAAGATCCTGCAGTGTGGATAAAAAAAATCTAAAAAGTTAGCAACTTTGAATTGTCAACAGTATATCATTATATGTAAATTGTGCTCCATGATAACACTGCTAATTATGTCAGAAGAGCCTCTTAACAGGTGCTGACTATGTTCCATTAATATAGTGACTGCCATATAAAGTATTTAACTAAGATGACACATTTACATAAACTTTAATTCAGTCGCTTTCAATATACCACTTGGAACTCATCATTCCCAAATGTGTAAACTGTGAAAGGAGAACTCCTTCAAGTTCCCAGACTTAAACTAATTTGATTAGTGAGCTAGGTTATGAATAGCCCTTTTACATCTTTAAACATCTTTGCATTTCATAAAAATGTACAAGCCTCACCTTTAGCAGCCTGAAAGTATTAACATTTGTGAAATATATTAACTCTTGGAGGATCCTGATGCTGTAGGCCTAGATCAGGTGACTTAATAAATCAAAAATTTAATGTACATGTTAATTAGCTAGAACACAAGTTTTCATGATCATGGAAATAAAATTATGACTCTTGCTTACTGATACAACAATGTGGAATAAATCAGCCTGGAGGTGAGGCAAGACTTTTAAATTTTGCTTATTTTATTTTTTAATAATCATCTTTCTCTTCCAGATTTCTAGAATATAAGAACACATTTTACTTTCATATTCAGTTCAGTCGCTCAGTCGTGTCTGACTCTTTGCGACCCCATGGACTGCAGCATGCCAGGCTTCCCTGTCCATCACCAACTCCCAGAGCTTGCTCAAACTCATGTCCGTTGAGTTGGTGATGCCATCCAACCATCTCATCCTCTGTCGTCCCCTTCTCCTCCTGTCTTCAATCTTTCCCAGCATCAGGGTCTTTTCCAATGAGTTGGCTCTTCCCATCAGATGGTCAAAGTATTGGAGCTTCAGCTTCAGAATCAGTCTTTCCAATAAATATTCAGGACTGATTTCCTTTAAGATTGACTGGTTTGATCTTCTTGCAGTCCAAGGAACTCTCAAAAGTCTTCTCCAGCACCACAGTTCCATATTGGTATATGGCTATTTTTTAAATGCCTGACCATCTGATGAACGCCTACTCATCTTTCAAGACTTGGTCCAAGATATACAACTTCTGGGAAGGTTTTCTTGATCAACCTGCCCCTTCTGTCTCCCCTTCAACCTTCTTTCTGGGAAAACTCGTCCCTCCCTCCCGTATGTGTCCACATGTTGCTTGCTTTTAAAAACTGAATAAATAGCATACAAATTAAGATTGAGCCAGAGAGATCTTGTCAAATATCGAATGAAACATGTTAAAAAGCATTTTAAAAAATCAATATAAACATTGTTATGGCTAAAATATAAAGTATTTCTAGGATTTTAAAATGTGCTGAGTATATGGTGATTATTGCACTTTTAGAGTTATGTAATATTATTAAAGGGGGAAATCCTATTTAATCAGGAGAAAACAAGTCAGTTTATGCCCCTAAATCAAGATAGTTTGTATATACACACGCAGATATGTGCATGTGTTTGTATAATGTGGGCTTCTTTTCCTTGGTGGAGGGGGCTGAAGAGGGCCACATGATTGCTTTACATTTTTTCTAATGTATGTGAATATATATGAGTATTTTCACATATATATATATATATATATATATATATATATATGTCTGTGTGTGCTTCAAATATAAAGTAAATATAGTGCCATAGAAAAATCACTAAACTGAAAGTCAGGTGTCACAGGTTTTACTCACTCATCTTATTTACCTTTATGCTGCTTCCTTGGGAAAATACCTTAACTTCTCTGATTTTCCTTTACTTCTTCCTTTAAATTTCACAAATTACAAAACTTCCATCAAACTGGTCTTAAAATAGAAACTATCAAAGACTTTTAAAAAATTACTCTTAAATGTGTGTTTATTTATCTCACTAATTGGAGCGATTTGACCTGAGATACAAAGCTGGGGTCAGCTTTGCTTACACTGCAGGTTTGATATTCCAAATACATTAGTCTGCTCATCTAGGAATCAAGTTATAAAACGTCTAAGGATGTTATGATTCTCACTTAAAATAAAAACCCATAAGCTCTTTTCAACAGTTTATACAGCACCTGAAACAAAATATGACGAACGGAAGAGAACACCGTTCTTAGTTATTATAAACTTGCCATATTAACAGTCCTATCAAATAATCTGTTTTACTTATGTTTGCATGATCTTATTTACAAGCTTAAATATATTTCTAGTTTTAGATGTGTAAGTTTAAGCGCATTACTCATAAAATAATATGTTTCGGTACAGTAAAATTTAATGATTCCAGATTGCGCTGAAATGCATCTTTAAAAGATACTAAAAAATCAATTTCTGTGTAGTTTACCTTGTCCTAAAATATGCCTGTTTAACGTGTACTTCAAAAATCTGGATCCTCGTCCAAAACATAAAATCTGTGTGTTTTCTCCATCATCAGTTATGGCAAATCAAATTACATATTTAATGTGTATAAAATACCATTTTTAAAATATATGGCCTCGAATACAAACCTTGTGATTTAATATTTTTAAGCTACAAATGCCAGAAAACTCTCCATGCATTATCTGACATTGAAATTAATAGCCGAACCTCTAGGATAGTTAATTGTGCTGAATGGTATAAAACTCCTATAAAATATTACTTCTCTGCAAAATGTAAAACAACTAAAATATTTTAATATGTGCTAGATTAAAATGACTTGGACACAATCTTCTTAGCTTAATTTGGTAATAAATCTCAATAATACACAAATATATTGCTAATATTTACTTCCGAAATGTGATATGGTTGAAAAGAAGTCACTTTTACATCTTTTGTTAATATAACTTTCAGAGAAACACACTTGAAAAACTAAGGGAATTCCCCAAATTCTAGTATGGCAGAACCAGCTAGGTTAGAGGAATTAGGTATAAAGCCAGAGACTATGAAAGCACATGGACAAAAAGATGCTTGGCCCAGAGGACTGGAAATAAAATGTTGCTAAGCCACAGATGCCTGGAGCCTATTTTTCATTTTCAGTAAATTGAAAGTCCCTTTGAAATACAGTTCTGTGCAAGAAAATCACCTTAACACAGGTTAATACAAATATTCTTTTAAGTGAGAGATGAAATCTTGTCATAAAGATACATCTTTGATCATACAATGTAATATGCTCAAGTTAAAAACTCTGAGCTGTTTACTTTAAAATCAAATTTAATGTTTATTTAAATGATGAAACAAAGCAGTATATGCCCTTGTGAGAAATAATTGTGAGCACTAGAGGGTGCACATTCCCTTCCACAGCTTGTCTGGACCTCAATTTGGCTTCTCTTTTATTTTCTTATCTACATAATGATAACATGGTGACAAATGGATTTTTCATGGGAGTTCTCTTACAGAGAAACATAAAATGTCCAAAGATACAGATAAAATGGTATAAAAAGAACCTGTGAAGAAGGCACCCACAGATGCAAAATTAAAATGCCTTCAGCTATTTTAACACACACACAAAAGTATTTTGAAGTTGTAACACAGAGATTTCCTTGAGAAAATGTCTTCAAACTGGGGAGAAATGCTTAATCCAAAGAATATAGTAGCATTTTCTAGACTTTATAACTCAGGAGTTTTTTTTTTTTTTTCCTAGTTCATTAATTTTACCTACTTTTTTGAATGTTAATAAACATGTAGACACTTGTGGTCTATAAATCTGCCTATAATTACATTCCTGTACCATCAACATTAAGTTTTTAAAATGTTAATTTAATATTCAATCAAATTCCAAGGAAAAAAAATAGCATTTTAAGCATCTTGTTCATGTCGTATGCTTTCAGAAAGAAAAAAAATTGTTTCCCATGGTAATTATGTAGGCTATTTATTATAATCTTCATTTTCATAGCTATATCAAGAATAGAGAGCTTCAGAAACCCCCTTTTTCTTTCAACACAGTGAAATATGGAGTTAAGATTCAAAACCAGATATATCCAAATCCAGCAATTTCCACTACACTATACTTATATTCCTTTGTTCCAAATAAAAGGGGAACTATCTTTTAAAATATTAAGGAAAAGTCAACTTGAACTTCTTGTTTGTTGCTATACAATACAGTCTGGTAGTTACTACTAGGCTAAATATTTTTGAATATGCCAGAATTTGGCTGAAGTCTTTAACGCTATGATATTAATTTTGAACATTGTCATTAACCTAAACTATGATATTTAGTTGTATAACTCATACCCTCATGGCATTATGAATTAGTTACTTTTCCCAGTTTATTTTTACTTCACAGTCTTCCTTAATTTCCTAAAATTCCCACATTTCCAATCTGCTGATGTGTTTTCTGATGTTAGAACTGCTTAAGCAGAGATGACAAAGGTTACAACCAACAACAGGGTTAACTCGATGGTTAGCACTGGAAATCCTGCACTTGGAAAAGCAGTTCAATTACATGGGACTCCCATCTAAGCCCTGATGGTGAAAAGACACTTAATTTTGAAAGAAAAATCTTTTTTCACTGATAAAGATCTCTATATTTAAAGAGATAGCCAAGTGCTGCAGTGTTCCCCTAAAGTCTATGAGACTTAGACGGTAGAATAGCCATAATCTAGAGTAACTGCATCATCTCCACAGACAGGCTTCAATAAATGAGTAAACAGTCTCAGCCAAGATTTTATCTTCAGCTAAATAATTTGATGAAATTATCTTTTACTTCTCTCATTAGAGCTCAAGAATGCAGCATCCTGTGGAGAGGATGTGGAGAAAAAGGAGCCCTCCTTTTTCCCAGCAATGGAAAAACAATTCCCATTGTTTGTGGGAATGTAAATTGGTACAGACACTATGGAAAACAGTATGGAGGTTCCTTAAAAAATGAAAAATAGAACTACTATATGATCCACAAATCTCACTTCTGGGCATATATCCAGAGAAAAACATGATTCGAAAAGATGTGTGTACTCCAATGTTCATAGCAGCACTGTTTACAATAGCCAAGACATGGACGCAACCTAAATGCCCATCAGCAGGTGAATGGATAAACATGATGTGGTATATAAATATAATGGAATATTAGTCAGCCATAAAAAGAATGAAATAATGCCATTTGTAGCAACATGGATAGACCTAGAGATTATCATACTAAGAGAAGTAAGCCAGACAGAGAAACACAAATATCATATGAAATGTCACTTATATGTAGAATCTGAACAAATGATACAAATGAATTTATGTATAAAACAGAAATAAACTCACAGACATAGAAAACAAATGTATGGTTACCAAAGGGGAGGGATTAAATTAGGAGTTTGGGATTAAAATATATACACTACTATATATAAAATGGGCTTCCCTGGTGGCTCAAATGGTAAAGCATCTGCCTGCAATGCGGGAGACCTGGGTTCGATCCCTGGGTCAGGAAGATCCCCTGGAGAAGGAAATGGCAACCCATTCCAGTATTCTTGTCCGGAAAATTCCATAGACTGAGGAGACTGATAGGCTACAGTCCATGGGGTCGTAAAGAGTCGGACACGACTGAACGATTTCACTTTCACTTTCATATATAAATAGATAATCAATAAGGACCTACTATATAGAACAGGGAACTATACTTGATATCCTGTAAGAACATATAATGGAAGACAATGCAAAAAAAAATAATAATACACACACACACATATATATGTGTAACTGAATCACTGTGCCATACGTTTGAAACTAGTACACCACTGCAAATAAACTATATCTCAGTAAAAAAAAAATTAAAAATAGAATGCAGCATCCTGTTCTAGATGTCTGGTTTCAAATCCTGACTGAATTGCTTTCTGCAAAGCTTGTGACCTTGAACAAGTCACTTTACTTGTATGTGCCTCATTCTTCCCATCAGCAAAGAGGATCAGCAATAAAAAAAAAAAAAAAAAAAAAAACTATGTTATAATGCTCTTTTAATGGTTAAATGTGTTAATATGTGAAAAATATTTAGATGAGTACTTGATATATGTTAGACACCATACATGTTAGCTGCTGTGATTACTGCCTTCCATGAGTCTTTCCTGCTGGGTTTAAGCCAGCCCCTGGGCCACCTCTTACTTTCTCATTTGAGAGTGGATCTATCCATCTTAGTGTTCTGTTAAGGACTGATAAAGTAAAACTCATTCTTGTAACCACCAGAATGAAAACTGCAAAGAAAGCTACAACAAAGAGTCAATGGCAAATACATAAAAATACATAAAAATCATCAACAGCAAAATAATCTAATCTATTTCACCCTTTTTGGCAGGAGTAGGCAAACAATGGTTCAGGGGACAAATCTGGCTTGCCGCTCATTTTTGTGAATTAAGTTTTATTGGAACACAGTCACGTTCACCATTTATATATTGTTTAGAATTGCTTTCTACCAACTGCAGCAGAATGGAGCTCTTGCAAAAGAAATAATATGGTGCACCAGCCTAAAATAGGGATTATCTGGTTCTTTAAAGAACAATTTGCTGAGCACCTTCCTGCTCTGTAAAGTTAACATGATCTATCTTTCCCAACACAGAGGGAGGGCCAAAAAAGTGTGGTTTACAGTAGCCATATTGCTTTGCTCTCTTTCAAAAATATGCATCGGCTCTCTATGACCAGATTAAAGTTCCTTAGCCTGGCACTGAGTATATATATTTTTCCCCACAATGAACTCAACCTACCTTTTAACCTCATCCCTTAATTCTCTCTTTCATACCACATATTTCTGCTCCAAGCAAACAGAAACACCCAAAACCCTTTATCAGTGCCATTTATATAAAGACTTGTAGGACAGCCTGAATCTGCATTGCCTTTTTCCCTCATCTTCAGTCCAATATGCCCCTTTCCTTTAACTGTATACTCAGATGCTAATGTCTCCATGAGCTTTCTATGCTTAACTGTCATACAGGGCTGGAAGTGATCCTTTGTTCTTTATGACTTATGGCTTTTCTAGCATTTTATTGGTACTTCTTCATGGCACAGTTTATACCACGAGAATGCTAGCTTCCTGAGGAAAGGACTAAATATGGTTTTTGGTCACAGCAACTAGACTGCTTTGCACATCATAGCGATCCATTAGATACTGTTGAATGATTATGAAAATTAGCAAGAAAACTAATGGTGCTGTCACTATAGATTCTTGAAACACTATGGACTCATGCTGACTACTGTGTGCTGTGCTGTGTTGTGCTGTGCTTGGTCGCTCAGTCGCATCTGACTGTTTGAGACCCTATGAACTGTAGCCCGCCAGGCTCCTCTGTCCATGGAATTTGTCAGGCAAGAATACTGGAGTGGGTTTGCCATTTCCTCCTCCAGGGGATCCTCCCAACCCAGGAATTGAATTTGCATATCTGGATTCTCCTGAATTGGCACATGAGTGTTCAAAGAACCTCTCCATATATTGACTGGTACCTTGGGCCTTGTGGGAGGCAAGTTAAACTTTAAATACTCTCAGTGTGAAAGCTTGCTGAGTTTAAAGAACTTCAACATACTTTTATCTTGTGGGTCTTTAAAGTTTAAATAACTTCCAGTTAAGGTTTTGATGTACTCACTGCCCCACTGTCACTTCCTTAGCATCATGAGTTGTTTCAATTCATCTACCTCTTTTAGTGAGCATCTCTATGTGTGTGTTAGTTGTTTCAGTTCATCTACCTCTTTTAGTGAGCATCTCTATGTGTGTGTTAGTCACTCAGTCATGTCTGACTCTTTGAGACCCTATGGACTGTAGCCCACCAGGCTCCTCTGTCCAAGGGATTCTCCAGGCAAGAATACTGGAGTGGGTTGCCATTCTTTTCTCCAGAAGATCTTTCTGACCCAGGGATTGGACACGAGTCTCCTGCATTGGAGGCGGATTCTTTACCATCTGAGCCACCAGGGAAGCCCATCTACTTCTTTTAGTGAGCATCTCTATGAACTTTAGTTAAAACTCAAAGCCAGCTCAGGATGACATAACTAAGTGCTATAGATGAATGGCTTAAATAACACAAATTTATTTTCTCATAATTCTGGAAGCCAGAAATTCAAGATCAAGGTGTCAGCATGTTCAGTTTTTGGTGAGATCTCTCTTCCTGGCCTATACATCATTGCCTTATCACTGTACCCTCACATAGTAAAGACAAGAGAGAAGAAGCTCTTTGATGCCTCTTCTTAGAATGGCACTAATCTCATCATTAAGGCCCCACCCTCAAAACCTCTGCTAAATCTAATCCCCGCAAATAACCCATTTCCAAGTAACATCATCAAATTAGGGTTAGAGCTTTAAGACATGAATAATTCAGTCCCTGAGAGCCACATATTTTATTTGCTGAGTGTTGATTCATAGAGATACAGGTTTCTGACTAGGGAAGACATAAGAATAAGAATATTCTTAGAAGATGTTAGAAAAAAATATTTTCTCTTATAACACAAGTGTGGTAATGGGAAGATATCTGTTCTAAATTAATAATTGGGAACTCAACTTTCTCCTGGGGAGAGCGTGTTTATTTTTGCCTAAATAATCATCAACAGAGACACATGTAATAAAATTTCCACAGTGTGGAGGCCAACAAGGAAAGTCATATAGATTGCATTTCAGAGGTAAAGAAACAGATTCTGAGTGAGAGTAAGTGGCTTGCTTTAGTCACATCTTTGATGAGTGGAAGATGCAAGGCCAGAATCTATCTCTGTGCAGCCACAGGCCCATCCCATTGGCTCTTTCAGATCCAGCCCTCATGTTTTTCTTGTCCTCTGTGTATCAGAGACATTTTCTGTCATTGCTTGGTCTCTTGCTTGTGATTAGAGGCCCTGAAAGAATACTGGAGGATGGAGGAACACCACTGGGGGATGGTAGCAGAGTCCCCAAGTTGGGACCTTCCAACAGGGACTAGCAGTATCAGGATGGCAAGATAAGAGCTTAGATCTATGAAGGAAGGGACAATCCAGAGGAAACTGAAGCCACAGTAGAGATGACTTGTGCAGTGCAGAACCTGTGCAGCCATTCACAGTGGTCCTAATATCTGCTACCTCCCTAAATCCCTTCAGGTATGATTCTTAAATTCTCTTTAGTTTATCCCTTTCTTTACATCCAAGCTGCCTTTCCCCTAGTTATTCTCTGATAGTTTCACATGTTGCTTCCCAGCTTTTCATCACCTCCTTCTCCAAGTCCCTGGGTTATATTTTCTTTCTCTGAAACATGTAGAGTGGTTTTTGTTTTCCTGACAAGACTCACAAATACCCATTTGATATCCCATGAATATTACTCAATACGACAATGTGCGAACTTCTATATTAAGTGCTACAGTTCTAGAGTTGCAAATAAATGGCTCCCGCCCTCAAGGAGTTTACTAGAGACACATATGCAAAAACAAGATGATTACAATGAAGTTCTGCAAGTGCTTGAATGGAAAGATTGTCAAGGCTGAGAAATGTCTAGGTTAAGTTCCCAGAGAGAGAAGGTAGTTAGTTAGGGAAAAGGAATATGGGAGCTGGAAAAGGGAACATAAGGCAAAAGGATCTTCAACAGAGAGAACAGTCAGTACAAAGAAGCAGAAGTTTGAGGGAATATTGAGCATTCGGAGATCAGAGGGTGGTTCTTTAAAGCTGAGCAGAAGGCAGCGCCATTTGAAATGCAGTGTGTGGCCAGTCTGTGAACTATCTGTTAGTAGTCTGTGACAAGAAAAGTCATCAGAGCAGAAATCAACTAAGTCATGAAGCACATGATTTCATTTGATTCCTTTTTAATTGCAAAACTTTCCTGACAAAGGCAGTAGTGCATTGATTTATATTCTGGTTCCAGCTCTTTATCTCATTGTGTACTGGTAATCAATGGTTTGCAGACTATTTTGCATAGCACTGGCATATAAAAAAGAAAAAATGGGTAGGGGAGAAGGGAGTGAAGCTGGAGAGTCAGGTAGTCAAAGATCAGAAAGGAATTTCTGTGCTATGTATTTCAAGAACCACAGGCAGAGGAATGATCTAATTAAAACTGCATTCTAAGATATCCCTCAGGATGCTGTGAAGAGTACGGATAAGGGTGAGGCAGAGAAATCAGTTAAAGATTTCATGCAGAAAACTATCAGAGACTAAACTACGGGAAAGGCAGCCTGGATGTAAAGAAAGAGATAAACTAAAGAGAATTCAAGAGGCATACCTGAAGGCATTTAGGAAGGTGGAAATATCAGAACCGCTGTGAATGGCTGCACAGGCTGTGCACTGCACAAGTCTAGAAGGCTGTTTGTAGGAACTGTGATAACTATGATGTGAATGACACTCTCTAAAGATGGGCAGTCTAAACTGCAGAACCTCATTTGTGATTTCTGTAAGATATCCAGGTGCAAATGCCCCAAAAATATGTGGATGCTACAGGTATGAGCATCAAAATGGAGGTTATAGTAGAGAAATTAATTTGGAAAATATCAGGTATAGATGGCTGATAAAAGCAAGATGATAAGTGCCATTACCCTGGACAACAGAGTGCCATGAAAAGAAAACAATGCCAAAATATAAGTCTTTTTGAGATCAACATGAAAGGGAGAGGAAGATGAGAATGGGAAGACATAATCGAAGTGTTAGGAGGAGAAAAGAAACAGGAGAGAACAATATCTCAGAAACTGAGAAAGCAGAAAACTTCAAGAAGTATCTAATCACCACTGTCAAGCACAGCACAGAGGTCAAGGCGGATAAACTGAAGAGCGACCTTTGGAGCTGTCAATTAAGGAGATCTCTGGTAAGCTTGTTGAGCGCAGTTTCAGCACTTGATGTACAGTATGAGAGGGTGAAAGAAAGACTCAGAAGAATGGAAGTAGTGGTAGCTCATACCTTCTGATTAAAATCAACTTTTCTTTGCATTCAACCATGCTGCTTCTTTTAGATGAACATATGTGACTACCATTTTCTTCACTCAGGGAACAAACTGCATGGTATGGTTCTGGGAAGATAGCTCTACCTTCCTCTTGGTTGGTGTTCTTTTGTGCCTTGCCTTCTGGAAGAGTACTTTTTCCATACAACTGCTATGACTAGACATTCAGTTCTCAGTATAGTACATTTCAATTCAAAACATGTATTGCTGCTGCTGCTAAGTCACTTCAGTCGTATCTGACTCTGTGCAACCGCATCCCCAGATTAGAAGGCCCCGTAAAAGGTTGGGAGTAAGATATGGACCCTGGCCTCAGGAAGCCCTGAGCTGAAGGGGTGAAACAAGCATATGTAAAAATCATTTCAACATGAAGCATTAGAGGTGTCACAAGATGGGGCTACTTTGGAGAAGAGAGAAGCAAGAATTAGGATGAAACTAAGATGATGCTCTAGTACACTGATTTAACATGGGCCCTGAACTAGCAGCATAAGCATCACCTGGGAACTTGTGAGATATTACAATTCTCAGGCACGGCCCCAAACCTACTGAATCAGAAACTCTGCTGGGGACCAGCAATCTGCTATTTGACAATCCTTCTCAATGACTGATGCATGCTAAAGTATGAGAACCACTGCTCTTGGGCAAGGGTTCTCAAACTTCAAGGTTTATCAAGAATGAGCTAGAGAGCTTGTAAAAGATTCCTGGGCCCACAAGCAGAGCTTCTGATTCAGCAAGTTTGGGGAACAACCCCCAAATCTGCACTTCTAGCAAACCCCCAAGGGATGCTGTGTCATGCACCGCAATATGAGTATCACTGCTTGATCTGTTCTCTGGCCACTCAGCATGGCTCTAGAATTATCATTCTTATATTCTTCAATACATATTTATTGATATTCTTGATGTATATGACAAATTAGCTTTAACAATCTTAAATGGATGGTTATCTTTTTGGAATATCTGAAGATGGTCTATAAGGTTTCTATTATTCACCAAAAGTAGTTTATAAACTGAAATTTGAGTTTATGACCAAGGTCATTTGACTCTAATACATAAAAAGAAGTAGGGCATTTCAAATGTTAACACTGGAACAGAAATTAGGAGACTCAGCACTAGTCTTTAGTTTGCAACTGAAAGCAAGTTTTTTAACCTTTCTGAACCTCAATTAACCTGTAACCAGAAACAAGTCTAGAGTGTAGTTTCCTTAGATAAAAGGAGCAAGGTTTTGTTTTTCTGGGCAGTGCCATTGGGGAAAAAAATATATATATTATTATCAGACGAACACTTCAAGTATTTTAGGAACAACTTACCATATAGAAAATAAAAAATGAGCTCTTAGACACATTAATCATCTAATTAGATTCTTTGAATAAGTTAAAATGTTTTAGTTTTCAACTTCCAGATTATAGTTTGGAAATTAAAGTTAAAATAAATATTTAAAAAATAGCGTAGGCATTATTTTCAAAAAATTGCAAAAAGAGAGATCTCATCTAACACATCTAACTTCCTTCCAAGGATGTGACATAAAGTAACATTATTCAAGCAGTAGACTTTTATAAAAAAATAAACAACACAAGCTGAAAAATAGAAAATACAATAATTACCCAGGTACATAGTTATCTAGGCACTTTATTCCACCATTTAGTAAGCATATGGGACATAGCAAGAGAGAGCAAACTTAAGACTGCTTACATAGCAGAAGATAGAGACTCAGTGAATTGTTATTTCTAAATCTCTACACTTCCTTTGAGGTCAGAGACACTTTTATTAACACTGTAACTTAAACATTATCTTTATTGAGATTGCATTTATTTAAAAAACAATTCCATTTACCATTGTTTTCATCTCGCTGATACAAAAACGTAAATGAAAGCTTTTGTGAAAAGTTTCTTAAAATAACTGTTACATGATTAGGAATGAATCTCCTCAATGAATCCCAATTAACTGTATAATAGATTTAGTTTTAACTTAGAGTGGGTTCCACACTCTGATAATTACTTATATGTAAAATAATATCACTGAACTACAGGGACAATTTATTTTAGAAATAATTACCTTGTGACCCAAGATCATTAAGCACTTTTATATATCTTAGTGTAAGGAGGACAATTTATGCAGTAAATATAACAAATGTAGAAACTGTATCATTATTAAGGAATCAACTAAATGTACCTTATATAATTAAGAAAGTGTAGTGTAGTACAATGGAGAAGGCAATGGCACCCCACTCCAGTACTCTTGCCTGAAAAATCCCAGGGACGGAGGAGCCTGGTAGGCTGCAGCCCATGGGGTCGCGAAGAGTCAGACACGGCTGAGCGACTTCACTTTCACTTTTCACTTTCATGCATTGGAGAAGGAAATGGCAACCCACTCCAGTGTTCTTGCCTGGATAATCCCAGGGATGGGGGAGCCTAGTGAGCTGCCGTTTTTTGGGTTCGCACAGAGTCGGACATGACTGAAGCAACTTAGCAGCAGCAGCAGCAGTATGGTACACAGCTGAATTTTAAATCCCTTAATAGTTTTGAGTAAATAATGATGTCCTAATGGGTGAAATTATAATATTAAAGATTATCAGGATGTTCATTTGTTTGTTGTTAAAAAAAAAAATCCATGAAGAAGTAGAAGGAATTATTAAATGCTACTGAAAAATAAGATTTTAGTCATCACAATTAATTGGAACTCTATTACTCTTTCAACAAATATTTGTGATTTTTATTGCATATATGGTACTATGTATGAAATCTAAGTAAAATATTTAAAAATCTGATAACGAGATTATTTTGTCATGATTGGTGATGAAAAAATTATGTGGGTGACACTGAGGCATATAGCAAAAAATGAATGTAACATACTGGATGAAGTAGAAAGATTCAGAGGAAGCTACACATAAAATTGGTCTTCCCTGATGGCTCCACCTACAATGCAGGAGACGTGGGTTTGATCCCTGGGTTGGAAGGATCCCCTGGAGGAGGGCACAGCAACTCTCCAGTATTTTGGCCTGGGAAATCCCATGGATAGAGGAGCCTGGCGGGCTGCAGTCCATGGGATCACAAAGAGTCAGATATGACTGAGCATGCATACATAAACTTGGTGGGAGAAACATTTTATACCATAGGAAGGGATTTGTGTTTTATTGTGGAGACAACTGGAGTTGTAGGGATCTCAAGCCAAGAGGGTCAACATAAAAGCAACATTTTAGGTACATTAATTGAAGGAAGATTAATCAGAAAGGGGAGGGGCAAATCTGGCCACAAGGAGGTATACGGCTTAAGGCATGGCATTGACAGAATGACTGGAAAATGGCTAAAATGATGCCTTGCCCAATAATATAGTGTAATAATAATAATAATTAAGGAAAAAGTACAGAACAGAAATGGAGAAGTCAGACCGTAAATTCTATTTTGAAGAAGAAGATGAAAAGTCAATTTTCTGTTACATTTGGTAAGCTTCAGAGGATGCTTATTACGGAATTTCTTTCCCCAATAGTACATGACCACCATCTCTACCTTCTCTACCAACCATCATCTTCACTATCATCACTACCTCAATTACCACCATCATTTCCACCACTGCCTCTACCTCCACAGTATTAACATAAGCAAGCAAGACCGCTAGCTACAGCACTTGCTGAATTCTTACTACCTTACAGGCAACTGTATTAAATGCTTCTTACCTAATCCTCATAGCCAGTGTTTAATAAAGGGAGGATATTGAATCTGAGGCACAGATATTAGATAATTTGCTGGAATCATAAGCTAGTAATTAAAACAGGCAGATTTCAAACCTGAGTAATCCTGATTCCAAAGTCCATGATTTTCCCAATATTTGCTACTTCTTTAGGCATGCAAGCTCTGAGTTATAACTAAAACCTGTGTGCAATGTCTGAGTAACTAGGTGTGGGTAATTGGAGGCAACAAATGTTTGCAATTGATAAAAACAAGCACTGCTTGGAGCAGTAGTAGAAGCACCCAGATCATAGATTTAAAGATAGAACGTAAAATCTGAGGGAAAGAGTCAGATATGAAGCTATGAAATTTGGGAGTCATTCATTGAGAGTCAGACTTGAATCATCGAGAGGGAGTAATTCAGATAAAGAAGTCAGAAGGGCAAAAAGATTTGAATTTATGAGATACTACCATAAGAATTAGGTAAAAGGAAGAAAACAAGTCTGGTAAATAGTAGGGGTAGAATAGTAGTGTGTCAGAGAAGCTGAAAAAAAAGATCTTTTTTTTTTTTTTTTAATCAGCATTCAATAGGTGTCAACACTATACTCTTGGCAATTAAACACTAGTAGTTCTCACCTGGGAAAAGAGAGAAACGCTAGCCACCATGATGTTTTCAGTCATGTTTGCATGACACCTCTGGAACTCTTACAATATTTCAACCAATTCCCATCCTATAAACAATTATCACTTACTGAATTTAATTGCGCCTAAATGCCTGCTCATTCGCTCTCTTTGTTCAGTCTAAAAGGGTCAATCTTGACTCTTACACAGAGTGTATCTGTTACCCTACTGTCCAAAGCAGGACACATCTAAGAGTGAAAGTTGGTGCTTTAGATAATTATGCTGGGACAAAAGTTATAATTTGTGATGATTCAGGCAAACAGAGACCTAAGATCACCTTGGTCAATTATCTACCAAAGAAGCTTTTCACTGCACAGTCCAGGTTCTGTAGTCAGGTTCCTTCAGCTGAAACCCTGCTCAGGCACTCTGAAGCTGTGTGTAATAGTAATAATAGCCATAACTATTTGGTGGGTATAGCTATTTGGTAGGGTCAGTGGGAAGAATAAATAAGCTATGCAAATAAAGCATTTAATCTAGTGATTAGTACATAATAAAATCCTCAATAAGTATCAGTTTTTATTTAAATAATATATCCTTTAGGTTCCTAATTGAACATGTCATTCAAAGAACTTAAAAAAAAATGGCTGACAGCATATGATACAAACAGAATTTAGGAGACAAAACATTTCACCACTTAGTCACACTCTCTTGAAAACAAAAAAGTGCTCAGAACACATTTTTCCTAACCAAATATAGGAACCAAGAAGATGCTTTTGAAGATAGAGATAAATAGGAATCAACCTGCTCTGTTAATATCCGTATTAGGAGGGTCAGGAACACATTAGGAGGGTAAGTTAACTAGGTTTCCATATTGCTCTGCTTGGATATTTGTTGGAAAGCTGTTAGGTTGTTGCAAAGGATCCATAAATCCATGTGCCTACCAAGCATTGTCTGTAGATATATATTGAACAAGGCATCAAATTAATAGCCATGCTATTAAGATTAATAAAAGGCAAATTCATTAAGAGCTTTACTGATTTATTTTTGCTGTCATATTCTTTCTCCATCAATGAATGTTAAAATTTCAACCACTATCATGAGCAGAATTCTTGGAAGTTGTCATCCCACATAGAAGGCCAATATTCAAAGATCCAAGAACCATCTGATAGGAACAAGGCTGAGTAAAATGTTCCTATAAAGGGGCAGATTGTAAATATTTGGGGATTTGTAGGTCATATACTCTCTGTGACAACTGCCCAACCCTGCCTTTGTGACGTGAAAGCAACCAAGGATGATACATAGGAGGATGAGTCCGACGTTGCTTCGATAAAACCTTACTTGTGGACACTGACCTTTGAATTTCTGAAAATTTTCATATATCATGAAATTCTTTTGCTTATTTTCAATCATTTAAAAATGTAAAAACAGTTCTTAGCTCATGGGCCATACAAAAACCAGCAGTGGAGCTCTGGACAAGAGAATTCACTCAGCCAAGCAGCTCCAACCAGGGAGAAAAGCCCTTCAGCGTACTGTGGAATTATGAAAGTAGGTTATAAGTCACAGATTAACAGGGAAGTATGGATGCGACAGTTGGACTGTGAAGAAAGCCGAGCGTGGAAGAATTGATGCTTTTGAACTGTGGTGTTGGAGAAGACTCTTGAGAGTCCCTTGGACTGCAAGGAGATCCAACCAGTCCATTCTGAAGGAGATCAGCCCTGGGATGTCTTTGGAAGGAATGATGCTAAAGCTGAAACTCCAGTACTTTGGCCACCTCATGCGAAGAGTTGACTCATTGGAAAAGACTCTGATGCTGTGAGGGATTGGGGGCAGGAGGAGAAGGGGACAATAGAGGATGAGATGGCTGGATGGCATCACCGACTCGATGGATGTGAGTCTCAGTGAACTCTGAAAATTGGTGATGGACAGGGAGGCCTGGCGTGCTGTGATTCATGGGGTCGCAAAGAGTTGGACACGACTGAGTGACTGAACTGAACTGAACTGATTGAAAATTTCAGGGCTTACCTGGTGGCTCAGTGGTAATGAATCTGCCTGCCAATGCAGGAGACAGGGGTTTGATTCCTGGGTTGTGACCCTGGAGAAGGAAAATGGCAACCCACTCCAGAATTCTTGCCTCAGAAATATCGTGGACACAGCAGCCTGGCGGGCTACAGTTCATGAGGTCGCAAAAGAGTCGGACACAATTTAGCGACTAAACCACAACACTGAAAGTCCCAAATAGAAAAAAAAAAAAAAAAGAAAGAAATTCCCAAATGATGTACCTTAAAACTTCTCCAGGTGTTTCTTCCTTTGCCTAAAACATCTAACACTATTTTTACGTACATGTTATTCTCATGTTTCCCTACCCTTGTATACACAGATTCTCATGTCAAGTGTTCCATGCATTCCCCAACATATGCTGCTTAGAAATGTAAGGCAGATTTTAATGTTCTTTCTTAATCTTAGAATTATAATAATTGGCATGAAAAGGAAATTGTACCATTTTTCTGATTTTCATCCTAGCTTTTGCATTTATGACATTTTATTCCCATTTTAATATATCTACCAATTTACATAATACCTTACTTATCTACAATATCTAGTTGAGAATATCCACAAAAAGATCAGTTAAGAATTCTAACACCTTCAAGATAAGACTTTATAAATATCAAAGAACAGGAAATCTGTTCTGTAATTACTCCTGATTTAGGACACACAGATTGAGACATTATGTTCTCGTAAACTAACAGAATGCATCACGTCTATTATAGGTGTACTTCTTCCTCATGAAAATGTCCTTTCCATTACAGGGAAAAGGCATTTAATGCAAAAGTAGGACTGAATAAGCAGGCTCTTGATTAGAAAAAAAGGAAACTTTCAGGATAAATTGTATCCATGGCAGTTCATCACTTGCAGTTTCCTCTTTGAATCCAGAAAAAAACTCACATTTCCATTAAGCATTCAGTTTCTGGTGGGCCGGGGATTGCTTGAAGAAATTTTACAACTTACTTCATAATTTTCTCCACTAACTTAACTGACATTATAGACACCAGAGGCTTCTGGAAAAACTAAGTAAAAACACTGCCATCAAAATTGCTGTAAATGAGTTTTCCTTCTTAACAATTACCCTTGCTTGAGGATAAAGCCATGAGCAAGAGCTTCTCACCTTTTCTTAATTTCAGAATCCACAATAATCTGCCTCTTCTTTTGTGGAGGTGGTGGAGGGAGTTCCTCTTGGGCATGCTTTACCAGGATTTGCTCCCTCGTGGTCACCATAGTTACCGTTTCCATTACAGTTGTCTGTGTTAGTGATGGCTGAGTGGTGGTGACAGCCTGTGAAATCTGCAAGAAGTATTGAAACAGAGGTCACACATTGCTTGAAAGACTTCAGTAAAGACTGCTCGGAGTGGGGAAAGAAAATAATGAGAAACTGTTCCTGCTTGTTGGTAAATTGACCTTCAGATCAAAATAGCACCATATTGAACCCAAATCAAATTGTTTTATCTGACTTAAGTTATGTTGACTGAAATCACAAAGGCAAGTAATCTCAAAACCAGGAGTAAACTTAGTGCCTCTTCAATTTATTGGTCCAGCTATGGGAAATAAAGGGGGCAAAGGAGGGAAATTTAGGGTGTCATTCTGACATTTAATTAGACACGCTGTGTAAAGTGTTCACGATGCTAACATAAATTTTGCTAAAGTATTCCAGCACCAATTTCACTCCTGGCTCACTCTACATGTTTATAGTTCATTGAATGCATCTTTGGTTTTCATATATATGATTATTTATAGTCTGTAAATTTTGAGACAAAATTCTTTGAACTGTGTGACAAATGACTTTTTAATCAAGCAAGTGATCTGTCTTTTTAAATTATAATAAATGGTTAATATCAAGTGGTGATCAGTCTAGAAATACATTAAAGCTGAATATTCTTCAAATGCTAAAAAACATACTACTCTTGATTTAAATTTGTGATTAAGTTAAAACATTTGAGTATCCAAAATTAGCATTCGAGTCTTCTCAGTTTAGAATCATACTTTGTGTTCAGACCTTAAAAAGTTGTCGTTTTCTTTTTTTTAAGATATAGGTCAAAACTCTTTGGAATAATATGTTTTGTGACCCATCATGAGAGGTCATCCCTTCAGCACACAGTCATTACCAGACTGATAAATCACAAACAGTGAGACACTCTCCTGCCTTAACCACCAATTCTGCCTTACAGTCCTCAGTTATGAGGACTAAAAAGTTATCTCTTGTGATATTAATCATTATACTTCTAGTAATCAAAATTTTTCTGAAGATCTATATGCAAGGAGACCAAACAGGTCTGCTATGGCTCCACTCACAGGTACTTGACATGCACACAGCCAAGCATTTGGTTGGGGCCAAGATTAGTTTGACTGATTTTCCTGAATTTGTCAAGAGATAAGGAAAAGGTTTGGAGGAACCTCCCTGCCTTACACATGATGACCAATTCCCTCAATGGGAGGCAGTCAGGAAAGCCTCATAATCTTATTTTAGCTTCCACATAGGAATTGGCATGTGGTAATGAAATCTTTTTTCCATGATATCTTATGCAAAAATGCTTTTGACAAATGCATTTTAAAAGTGCTACCCTTTGTGCAAGCCATATCTTTACAAATGCCAAAGCCTTAGGGACTACCATCTTGATAGTCTAAATAGTTAAAAAAAAAAAAAGACATTAAGAGATATCATGTTTCTACATGTGTCAAGCACAGATTTTATCTTCTCTAAGATCTCCATAGATACATTATTTAGAATCAATCACTGAGATTCAAATGATAATTATATAGTCCACTGACAAGTTATGTCAAAATGAAAGCAGAGAGTAGCATGGGTTTTTTTAAATGCTTGAAATAGAACCTCAAGCCTAACTGAACTCAACACGAAATGACAATTGCATGATCAAATTAATTTTACCTTTGACCAAAAAGAATACAGACTTTTTGGGGGGAGGGAGGGGGCATGGTTTGGGGAAGTTTTCCGGCCGAGCCATGTGACTCGAAGGATCTCAGCTCCTGGACTAGCGATTGAACCCTGCCCCTGCAGTGAAGCCACAGAGTACTAACCTCTGGACCACCAGGGAAGTCCTGAACACAGAGTTTTTAAGTTGGATTTCAAGAGGATTTAATTTTTTCAAAGTAATATTTTTTAACTATGGGCAAATTGTTTTGATATACAATGATGGCTTGAAGAAAATACTGTTCTGATGGGAAATTTCTACCTTTATATGTTTAGACACCAAAGTGCAGAGATTCCAAAAATACAAAACTTTTTTTTTTGGTAGTTATATCCAATGTTATGAAATATGTGTGTTGAGTATTTGGCTGTGAAATTAGTTTCTAAAATGTTATAATATCATCTCATTGATATTATGAAATTCATTGAAGTGTCCATGGAGGGTAAAGAATAACAGCAACATCATAGACCATGAAAAGACATTTAAGAACACAGCAAAGCTTATAAGACAGAAAAAACAATAATTTTTCATCAAATGATAGCAGACATGTGTAATTGTTCTATATTATAATTATCACTGTACTGCATTTGAAACTACTGCATCATTTATTTCTTTAGTGATGATGAAATAAAACATCTGTGCACTGACCCTACAAATATAGGATAAAATTCATGATATATAATAGACTAATAATTACTTTCAAAACCTACACCAGAATAACAATTTGTTATGTACTAAATTTCCCATGGCTTTAGCTATTGACTGTGAACACTTAATTATCTGTTAGAATCATTAAAAATATAGATAGGAAGGGATTATGGAGGTCACTGAGTATAACCTTCTCTTTATTACAGGATTCACTACTTCCAGAAGCAGACAACTCCTTCCTGAGTATGGCAGCAAATTTTCCCATTGGCAAAAATCTTTTATACCTAGTGGAACCCTGCATTATTTTGATTTCATTAATTTAAAGTTTTCTTTGGGAATTCCCTGGAGGTCCAGTGGTTAGCACTCTGTGCTTCTACTACAGGAGGCACCAGTTCAATCCCTGGTTGGGTGCAGCCTAAAAAGTAAATGAATAACAATACAATAATAAAATAAAATTTGTCTTGAACCCTGAACCAACACAGAGTAAGGTGAATATTGTTTCTACCTGACAATCTTAAAGGTCTGAGGCTTGATAACCATGACTCTGATAAATCTTATTTACAAGCTCTATAATCCAGACCCTTGCTAGAACTAGATTTAATCTGACTGGTGCTCCAAAACATAGATTTTCTGGCTTTGGACATAATATTCCATTAAAGCAATCTAAAATTTCCGAAGTTATTCAGCAGCTGAATCACAGTGTTTATATCAGTATCATATCAGATATATAAGTATATACAGGACATCCAGAAATGAATACAATGGAATCTCTATTTTTAGAGATCTCACAGTATAGCAGTAAAGGTGACAACCACACCAATAACTATGAAATAAGGTGAGTCCATATGAAAAATACAGGTATGCAAAATAATTGCAAGCAAATCTTCATGAAAACAAAATCCATTTGTTTTTAAATACTATCCCCTTGATCTATCAGTTAACTAGCTACTAAAAATGGGAAAGAATTAGTTTAGAATTGTTTGTCTTTAGGTTTGCAAGCTAGTTCCTTTTACAGTGATTAAAAGTGGAGGTCCCTAAGTCAGGCTCCATAATTTTCAAATACCGGATTCACAGTTCACATCCTGTAACATTTGAGGCAGGCTGGTTATACTTTCAGAGCTTTGAGTTTTTTTCTTCTTCATATGTAAAATATGAACAGGAATTTATTCCTCACAAGAGTATTGCAAACAAGACCTGTGTCATGGGTGTACACTCATGTAGTCACCCAGGTCCCCTCACTCAAAAGGATTTCACACTTGGTTTCATGCTCTGCTGTCACCCTCTTGAAATTCTTAACAATTTTTGGAAAGAACCCCTGTATATTCATTCTGCACTAACCTCGCCAAATACATACCCCATCCTGGTCGCAAGAATTCAACTATGTAATGTTTGAACCCAGTAGTACCCTCTGGATACACATTAGTAATAACCACTAAAAAGTTCAGAGAAAATTCAGGAATTTTTTTATACTGACTTTTACTCATGAAGAGATATATGTTAATTTCCAAATTTTACATTTTTCCCATCGTGAGAAAAATTAGAAGAGCACATGCCCAGTATCTTGATCATTCTAGGGTGTATATCTTCTTGCAATAAGGTTGTATAATTAGAGTAGGTCTGGAAAATCCATACTATTTTCAAACAATGAAAATCTTTCTTTACATTTTCTCTTCCATTTATTTAAAAATGCACATTGTGAAAAGGAACTATATGTACATTCAAGCATATTTCAAGAATATAAAAGAGTATGTAATGAAAGGAAATACTTATTTTCCATCACTATGGCCAGCTTCTTATGGGGAACTAGTTGTACTTACCACCTGTTCTTACATTTTAAATTAATTTTGTGCTGTTATCATTCTTTCAGTTTGGCTTGTATTCTTAATTGCACCTTTTAATTGTCCATTTAATTATTTAAATAGTCTTGACTTTGTAAGTTCTTCGAGGTTAGAGACTTCTACTGGCATTGTGAGATACTATTTAAACATTTTTCAAAAACTTACTAAAAGAGATTCAATGTATAAAAAATCAGTTATCTTATTTATTATCATTTTTATTAGTATTAAAATACTTGTAATAAAAGCTACCAGTTACAGAGCTCTCTGCATGTTTCAGGCATTAAGCTAGGTGTTTACTTACTTAAGCAGTAAAGGCTTAATAAGTGGTAGCTGTCATTACCTCACAATGGCCCTAAGAACAAGTACTAAGCTTATTTCCATTTCATTGATTAGAAGTAAAAATTTCAGGCAGATTCAACTTGTAAGCGGCACAGCTGAGCTATAAACCCTAGTCCGATTGTTCCTTAATCTAACTCTTGGTAGCTGTGATCACTTGCTGCCACACCTGTTCAAATGTCCGAATGGTGACTTTAAGGGGTGTAATTGGGTATGTTGTTTGTATACACACACACATATATACAAAGTCAGAAGAAGACAGAAGGTATACACAATGGCATATGACAATCTTAAATCCCTTTAGTTCCTGATAAACTATAATAATAATAATAAAATCTGTGCAAAACCAATCAAATGAAAAAAACATCTGATTTTTTAAAAAGGTACAAGCAGGTTGACAAGCGTGGATTGAAGTTTCTGGTTGTGTTGTTTATATGAACCCAACTTTCGAGTGATGACTGACCTTTAATGGGTATGGGGAGACTGCAGTTCTACAGTGTAAAACATATTGCATAATCATAGCAACAGCTTTAGCTGATAATTGGTAGCCAGGCTTAAAATGATCTCTACAGGTATGGTAGCACAAGACATACCTACCTGAAGATGATGTAAGGATTCCAGTTCTAAGCACAGAAAGGATTTATAGGTTGAACTTTATGAGGAAACTGGGGTAAAAGGTTAGGTGCTCACAAAGGAATCTGGGTTATTAATCAAAAGACTATAAAATGCTCTATCTCATGAACAAGTGCAGAGGAATTACCACAGCTAGGTGTAGCACGAAGGAGTGCTCAAGTTCATGAGTGCGTCTTGGTAACTAAATCGTAGTTAACAGCTACTGTCCTACTTTGATACTGATATTAAGGCAGTATAGCTTCTTGAAAAGATACTGATATTAGAATCATGGGCACGATGAGAGTTAATACTGAAGAGATATCATAAAAAGTTATTCTCCCATTTAAGAAAATATTATCTAATAATTAAGAAGGTTTATTCTGTAAAACTCTGTTTGCTGCTGCTAAGTCACTTCAGTCGTGTCCAACTCTGTGTGACCCCGTAGACAGCAGCCCACCAGGCTCCTCCCATCCCTGGGATTCTCCAGGCAAGAACACTGGAGTGGGTTGCCATTTCCTTCTCCAATGCATGAAGGTAAAAAGTGAAAGTGAAGTCACTCAATAGAGTCTGACTCTTACGACCCCATGGACTACAGCCCACCAGGCTCCTCCATCCATAGGACTCTCCAGGCAAGAGTACTGGAGTGGGGTGCCATTTAGTTTTACATATTTTGTCCCTCACTTCAAATTCTCTTTCATACAAATTGCTAGAAAGAAGAGATATCTGTTGGCTTCATGATACATATTAAACACAGAACTTAAGCAACTGTGTGAATTAACTACATTTTGCAAAAATTCAACAAGCAATGGGATTTACTTTTTCTGATCCACCTGACCTTCTTCTATACACCATCTGACATAAAGCAATGGGACACCTTCTTTAACTAGGGATGCAGATTATTAAGCATACAGAAAAAAAAAAAAAAAAACTTGTATATTTCTTGATGTGTTATTTATTGTCAGCAGACAACGGATTTATCATATAGAGGCTGAGTATTTTATCTTCATGGTATTTTAATTACATATTCATGATGAGTGAAATGTAACTATTTAGAATTCAGCCTTCTTTGAATAGGAAGAAAATTTTATTTTTATTATCATCTTCCAGCTGACTCCTGAGATTTATATAGTAGAGATACTTGGAATCTCTTTGCTAATTACTCCAGAGTTTTATATAAAATTTCAAGCAAAGAGAAATGCATCATAAACATTTAAAACTGGAAGGGCATTACAGAGATCTTCATAGGCCAATTTTTTCATTTTATAAGTAAGAAATGAGCAGTTCCAACAGTTAATTCAGCTCTAGTCTCTTAAACTTGCAGTGCCTACAACATTTTATGTTGTAGTAGATAAATGAATTTACAACATAAAACCAGTTGCACCGAAATACACAAGGCCCATTGTCAAACCTCTACTTTAGCTGAAGGAAGCAAAAGAATACAGCTATTTCCCCAAGTTATTTGAGTTGTAACTTGGAAATTTTCTAATCAAACCTTTAACATAAGCAATTAACCAAAAGATGCTCTAAAATTCAAGATGGTTAGACCATGAATTAAGTATGATAAAAAACCTAAAAGAAGTGAGGAAATTTTACTTTAATTCTAGGTTTTATAAAGCCATTAAAATTGTTTTTTAATTGGTAGCAGACTGATTAGACTTGGAGAGCTTTCAGGAACCACTGAAAAGGGTTGTCAATTGAAAGGCCTTAGAGTATTTTTAATTAAAATCATTGGCAAAAGGATGAGAGGCAAACCAATTGTAACTACATTTTATGTATCAAGAGGTCTACAAAATAATGCTTTGAGAACAGGTATAGTCAGAATGTGCATGTAAAATATTTTATAGAGCGTAAAACCAGGGATCTCTAAAAAATAAGCATTAACTCAGAAAAGAAAGGCAAATACAGAAATTTTCATCTTAATGCTTTTGCATCTATTTGCATTTCTGGTATTATAAAAAATACTATCTTATTATCTTCAACCATGTTTTACATTACTCACATGTCTGGCAGGAGTTTGAAAACTCTACAGGACATAAATAATGTAGAACAGACATATTCATACATAATAATCATTTTCTCTATTTGGGCATGCGTGAGGACAGAAACGGACTTACACAGCATAATATGAATGCTCGTGTTCAAGAGGAGGAGAATTCTGAGTACATTAATTTTATTTTTAAGATTTTTGTGCTTATAGTTCAGAACATTGCAAAAATGCTCATTAGAAATATAGCAAAATATTGATGAAATAGGAATAACATCTATGAACTTACATGAGTCATAGAATGTTGTCTACTTCTGGCAAAGAAGATAATTTTCTCTATTAAAAAAAAAATCACAAGACTACAGACTTTGGGACTTATCTAGATAGATACATTCTTACATCTAAATACCTGCTGCCAAGTCTAACATTAATTACCATAATAAATTATAAAGCAAATGAATAATATCCTCTTTCCATAGTATACTATGATTTCAGTTCAATAGGGGAAAATAATATTTCAAATCATTGAAATTATATTTAAGTTTAAAATATTAACTATAATGAATTTCTGACTGTCTTATTCCCTAGTAACATTCAAAATATAAATATGTTCATCAGGGGCACGATATTTAGAAAAAAAAAAAAAAGCAGCTGAGTAAATGTCAACAAGCAAGCACATTTACAAAAGATACAGAGGACGCATAAGGTCATTTAAGTATTCAAATAAGTCAATCCAGGGTATATTTCATTTGTTCTCTTTTCTCATTTTAAGGAACCACATGGCAAGGGTTATTATTCTTTTTAACTTTTGGAAATGAAAAGTATTTCTATTTTCTTAGGCCACCTTCTTATCAACTTCAGCATCTTTAACTTGTATTCAGGTGTTATTCAAGCCAAAGCTGATTCTGAAATGCAAGAGAGCAGCCCTCATAGTTGGTTTTATTTTTTTTTTTTCATGTTTTGATCTCTTGCCACGCTACTGTTTCATAAGGTCAAAATCCCTCAAAGCCTTGACCTGAATAGCAGTCAAAATTTCAGGCACACGATGCTCTTTATATGAGCATAAACAGATGCCTTGTCTTCTCAGTCACAATGCCTATATCCTACTGGATTTTAACTATTACCAGAACTGTGCTCATTCTTTACACCAATCATTTAAAAGATTTTTTAAAAGACTGAGCATACTGTGTCATTAATGGGACTATTTTCCCCCGATAAACATGCTGGAATGTATGCATACAAGTGAGCTCTGTTCTTTAAAGTCAAAACCATACTCTCAACGTTCTTGGAATTCTTATACCATTTTGATCAAATTCAATCTGATGAGTAAGAAAAATTGATTTTTGTTTTTAGTTATGAGATACTATTTCTTGTCTTACTCTATCTTGTTTTAATTCCTATTTCCCTGGGTAGCTTCTGTTTTATCTTGTTAAGAGTCCCATGCCCCTAGCAATGATTTGGATTGTGTCTATGATGGTGCATTTTGGGGAAAAACTGAAGAGTGAAAACTGAGACATGAGCTTAAGAAAGGCTCAAGTTTAGTGACTGAGGAAGCAAATTGCTAATATAATGTTGTTTATTTGCTTCTGGTCTGGTATAGGAGTGTAAAACTGTTTTAAACATTTTTTTAAAATGTTAAAAAAAATCATAGTAGACTTGGGATTTTCATGGTAGTACAGTGGTTAGGACTTCGCCTTCCAATGCAGGGGTGAGGGTTTGCTCCCTGGTTGGAGTGCTAAGATCCCACATGCCTCATGGACAAAAAAGTAGAACATGGACAACAGAAGCAATACTGTAACATTCAGTACAGACTTCCAAAATGGTCTACATAAAAACATCTTTAAAAAAAAAAATCACAGTGAATTATAACAAGCCATCCAGATTCACTAAACAGTATGCCTTGCATATCAAGAGAATTTTTATTTTTTCCGTCAAAATGCTTTCATGTCTATGGCTTCATTTTATTTTCATCAAATCCCAGGGAGCAAGTGGAGCAGATTTATATTATATGTTGGAAGTCAATATATAGAGAATTAAACAAATCAAAGCTAGTACTATTTTATCATAGATTTTGAAAAATTCAAAAATAGATTAAGTAAGTTGCCCAAGGCCAAAGTCTCATAACTTTTAAGCCATTAAAAAATAAGGCTTCTAAGGTGTTTTTTTTTTTTAATTAATCAATTTAAATAATCAAACCAGTAAGATTTTGATGAGATACACAAGTATCATTCTAAGGAATGAGTATATTTAAATATTACACTGCCAGAAAGGTCTCTCTTCTTCCCATTTCAGGCAGTACTGAGGAACACCAGAATGTAGGGACTGGTACATATGTCATTGTCTTACCAATTCAATGTTTTCAAAAAATATGTTTGGCAGACTTTATCAAAGGCTGCATGTAGATTATAAGCCTAATGAATGAGATTTTCTGAGCACGGAATCTAGGGCCACGCATTTGAATCAGTTTCCCAGGTAACTATCAGGCAGACTCAAGTTTGCAAAACCATTGCCAATAGTGCAAATGAACCAGAGTGCAACCTGTTGTTAACAGTTACACTTCCATGAATATATCCCTTTAAAGAGACACATTTCAAAATATCTTTCTTTTTCAAATAATGCCAGTCTTTCTTAATATGGCAACTGATCATTTTACAGCACCAATAACCTATGGAGCTGATGGGCATATATTGGAATGATATCACTGATGGTTTAACAAGTTAACACTCTCTAATGTATGACATATTTGTTACATAAATATCAATGGTCAGGCAAAGTAGCCAAGGCCAGATTACATATAATAAGAAGAATCATGATCTGGTGGTAAAATCACTAGTATATCCACTGCTGTTGCTGCTAAGTCACTTCAGTCGTGTCCGACTCTGTGCGACCCCATAGACGGCAGCCCACCAGGCTCCCCTGTCCCTGGGATTTTCCAGGCAAGAACACTGGAGTGGGTTGCCATTTCCTTCTCCAATGCATGAAAGTGAAAAGTGAAAGTGAAGTCGCTCAGTCGTGTCTGACTCTTCACGACCCCATGGACTGCAGCCCACCAGGCTCCTCCGTCCATGGGATTTCCAGGCAAGAGTACTGGAGTGGGGTGCGATTGCCTTCTCCAGTATATCCACTAACAGCCCCAAATACAGTCAATGAAATTTTTATTATTGCCCAATGACTTTATGAGAAATGACTGCAATGGATATTTCTTCAAGTTTAAATTTTAAATATGAATTTGATTTTAAAAGATGGAACTGTGATTTAAAATTATGTATGTTGGCTGATCATTTAAATTATATATTTTGGAAGCAATGTTTCAAATTTCATTTTTTCATCTTTCAACAAACATTTCCTAAATACCGCTAATCTGATGCCAAGTCTCAAAAATCGAAATTCCCTGCACTGTCTCACAAGAGTAGATATAAGCCTAAAGCTATTGAATATGGTTTCAACAAGGGTATGTGCACAGTGCATTGAGCTATGAACTGGGCCCAATTAGTAAAAGTTAGCCTCTATAACACAAAACAAAATGGCAGATTGTACTGAACATAATGTTAATTTCTGAATGACTGCCCATGATTCCACCATCTAACCATATCCGATAATAAGAGTTTCAAGTTTAAAAAATACTCCATTAAAAAAACATATTACCAAAACTGTCACAATTCTTAACAAAAAACCACATGACACTACAAGTATAACATAGACGTTTTCCTAATATACAGCCTATATGTGTTAGTATAACTAAGTTGCATGATTTTTAGGAGTCAACAGTCTATGGTAGAAAATCCACTGATTATAACCTCACTTGCACTAATTGAAAGATATCTTTGGTGAAATCAAAGATCGTGGACCCCAGTCCTGCTCTTGTCATTGACTTTCTTTGGACAGTTCACTTTTCCTCCCTAAAATTAATTTTCTCATGTGTAAAATGCAGAGGTCAATTAATGGTCTTCATTATTTCAGGGATCTATGATTTGGAGTTAGACTGTGATGACACAGTTTCCTAGCATTTTGTCTGACTGTCTAAGTCACTCATCCTCATTCCCACTGAATTGGAAAGGATTATCCTCTACGGCTGGAGAAGGGAATGGCAACTCACTCCAGTATTCTTGCCTGGGAAATCCCATGGACAGAAGAGCCTGGTGGGCTACAGAAGAGCTGGACACAACAAAGTGACTGAACAATCACCACCCTATAAAGCAATAACTAGTTCAGCCCACCAGCACTCACTCCTCCACCTCTCCCACATTCTCCAGTGTCAAAGGCGACCAACAGAACAATGTTTTATATTTTAATTAAATACTTAGCAAGGACTAATCCAGTGACATCCTCTGTAGGGTTACAGTATCACTCTCTCATTGCAGATATCAAAAATCTCAAGTATAATTTATTGTAGGTTAATGAAGGGATCCAACCAGTCCATTCTAAAGGAGATCAGCCCTGGGTGTTCTTTGGAAGGAATGATGCTAAAGCTGAAACTCCAATACTCTGGCCACCTCACGCGAAGAGTTGACTCATTGGAAAAGACTCTGATGCTGGGACGGACTGGGGGCAGGAGGAGAAGGGGACGACAGAGGATGAGATGGCTGGATGTCATCACCAACTTGTTGGATGTGAGTTTGAGTGAACTCTGGGAGTTGGTGATGGACAGGGAGGCCTGGCGTGCTGCAATTCATGGAGTCGCAAAGAGTCGGACACGACTAAGCGACTGAACTGAACTGAATGATTATGACTAATGATCTTTGATTTCACCAAAGATATCTTTCAATTAGTGCAAGCGAGGTTATAATCAGTGGATTTTCTGCCATAGACTGTTGACTCCTAAAATCATGCAACTTAGTTATACTAACACATATAGGCTGTATATTAGGAAAAAATCTAGGTTATACTTGTAGGGTCATGTGGTTTTTTGTTAAGAATTATAAAAGTTTTGGTAAAATATTTTTTAACGGAGTATAAAAAAAAAAGCCTCTAGATGAAAGTGAAAGAGGAGAGTGAAAAAGTTGGCTGAAAGCTCAACATTCAGAAAACTAAGATCATGGCATCTGGTTCCATCACACATGGGAAATAGATGGGGAAACAGTGGAAACAGTGTCAGACTTTATTTTTTAGGGCTCCAAAGTCACTGCAGATGGTGATTGAAGCCATGAAATTAAAATATGCTTACTCCTTGGGAGGAAAGTTATGACCAACCTAGATAGCATATTCAAAACCAGAGATATTACTTTACCAACAAAGGTCTGTCTAGTCAAGGCTATGGTTTTTCCAGTGGTCATGTATGGATGTGAGAGTTGGACTGTGAAGAAAGCCAAGTGCTGAAGAATTGATGCTTTTGAACTGTGGTGTTGGAAAAGACTCTTCAGAGTCTCTTGGACTGCAAGGAGGTCCAATCATTCCATCCTAAAGGAGATCAGTCCTGGGTGCTCATTTGAAGGACTGATGCTAAAGCTGAAACTCCAATACTTTGGCCACCTCATGCGAAGAGTTGACTCATTGGAAAAGACCATGATGCTGGGAGGGATTGGGGGCAGGAAGAGAAGGGGATTACAGATGAGATGGCTGGATGGCATCACTGACTCAATGGACATGAGTTTGAGTGAACTCCGGGAGTTGGTGATGGACAGGGAGGCCAGGCATGCTGTGATTCATGGGGTCGCAAAGAGTCAGACATCACTGAGTGACTGAACTGAACTCAACTGATTATCACTAACCTGTGTTGAACTCTTTTCAAGTTTTTGGACTAAATTATCCCAGCGCTGGGCAAAGTTGTCCAACCATGCTTCCATCTTTTGGGCAACCAATGTATTTTTCAGTGTTGAAAGGAGATCTTGGTTGAGTGAGCAGAGTTTGTCCATGGTTTGCTTTTTCTTTTCTAGATCAGTTTTTAAAACCTGTTAAAATAAGGAAGAACACAGACTAAGCCTTGGTTACATTTTACAAAATGCTGTAGTTCAATCTGCTTTTGCATGCATTTTCACATTTGTATAGACACGAAAAGATTATAACTCTGCCTGCAAAAGAGAAAGAGTTCATAAAAATATAAGTAGAAAATTATAATCCAAATAATGTTCCCAAGAAGCTTAGAGAGAAATGAAAGTCAGATGCAGAATAAACACTTTTATTTATTTTAGAATAAATAAGGAGTCAGAGGCATTTATGAGCTACCTGAACATTCTTGAAGAACAGTCAGGGGAAAAACGTAGTGTTGGTTCAAAAGGAAAAACAGAGATCAACATATGGAAATTACTTTTTAATATTTGGAGGTGTTCTTAAGTGAAAGGTAGGGCTCTTGGATGTTAGTGAATTTCCTCTTAATTTCTGATAAATTCAAATGAAATACCACATGCCAGGAGTACTGAGAAGAACATGGTGAATTGAGAAGATGAGCATAGCTAAGGGGCCTTTCCAATCTGAAATGCTGCGATTCTTTGAAAAAATTTGCAATATTTTTTTTATTTCTATGATTTGTACATACTTTTCATTATTCAGATACAAAAACCTTGCTATGCAGTTTACTGATTTTACATTTTTTTACATCTGTTATTCAATTAACATTCAGCTACTTGAGTAATTATCTTCTAAAGCTAATTTTAAAGCCCATTAAGTAATAGAATAAAGTAATTGAGTATGGCACAAATCCTTTGGAATCACTATGCTTGTTTTCTAAATGCTTATGTGTTTCATGAAGTATTTTTATATCATTCATATTTCCAAAGTTCCTAGGAGCTATGGAAGTTTACACATGCTCTTTGGTTGATAAAAAATGAATAAAAAAAGTGGCTTGTGTGAAATTAGTAGATCAGGACAGTTTATTCTTTCATTTTATTCATTAAGGTCACCCTAGGCTTTGGACTGGAATGGAATGCAAAAGTAGGAAGTCAAGAAACACCTGGGGTAACAGGCAAATTTGGCCTTGGAATATGGAATGAAGCAGGGCAAAGACTAATAGAGTTTTGCCAAGAAAATGCACTGGTCATAACAAACACCCTCTTCCAACAACACAAGAGAAGATTCTATACATGGACATCACCAGATGGTCAACACCGAAATCAGATTGATTATATTCTTTGCAGCCAAAGATGGAGAAGCTCTATACAGTCAGCAAAAACAAGACCAGGAGCTGACTGTGGCTCAGACCATGAACTCCTTATTGCCAAATTCAGACTCAAATTGAAGAAAGTAGGGAAAACCACTAGCCCATTCAGGTATGACCTAAATCAAATCCCTTATGATTATACAGTGGAAGTGAGAAATAGATTTAAGGGCCTAGATCTGATAGATAGAGTGCCTGATGAACTATGGAATGAGGTTCGTGACACTGTACAAGAGACAGGGATCAAGACCATCCCCATGGAAAAGAAATGCAAAAAAGCAAAATGGCTGTCTGGGGAGGCCTTACAAATAGCTGTGAAAAGAAGAGAAGCAAAAAGCAAAGGAGAAAAGGAAAGATATAAACATCTGAATGCAGAGTTCCAAAGAATAGCAAGAAGAGATAAGAAAGCCTTCTTCAGCGATCAATGCAAAGAAATAGAGGAAAACAACAGAATGGGAAAGACTAGAGATCTCTTCAAGAAAATCAGAGATACCAAAGGAACATTTCATGCAAAGATGGGCTCGATAAAGGACAGAAATGGTATGGACCTAACAGAAGCAGAAGATATTAAGAAGAGATGGCAAGAATACAAAGAAGAACTATACAAAAAAGATCTTCACGACCCAGATAATCACAATGATGTGATCACTGACCTAGAGCCAGACATCCTGGAATGTGAAGTCAAGTGGGCCTTAGAAAGCATCACTACGAGCAAAGCTAGTGGAGGTGATGGAATTCCAGTTGAACTATTCCAAATCCTGAAAGATGATGCTGTGAAAGTGCTACACTCAATATGCCAGCAAATTTGGAAAACTCAGCAGTGGCCAGAGGACTGGAAAAGGTCAGTTTTCATTCCAATCCCCAAGAAAGGCAATGCCAAAGAATGCTCAAACTACTGCACAATTGCACTCATCTCACACGCTAGGAAAGTAATGCTCAAAATTCTCCAAGCCAGGCTTCAGCAATATGTGAACCGTGAACTTCCTGATGTTCAAGCTGGTTTTAGAAAAGGCAGAAGAACCAGAGATCAAATTGCCAACATCCGCTGGATCATGGAAAAAGCAAGAGAGTTCCAGAAAAACATCTATTTCTGCTTTATTGACTATGCCAAAGCCTTTGACTGTGTGGATCACAATAAACTGTGGAAAGTTCTGAAAGAGATGGGAATACCAGACCACCTGATCTGCCTCTTGAGAAATTTGTATGCAGGTCAGGAAACATCAGTTAGAACTGGACATGGAACAACAGACTGGTTCTAAATAGGAAAAGGAGTACGTCAAGGCTGTATATTGTCACCCTGCTTATTTAACTTATATGCAGAGTACATCATGAGAAACGCTGGACTGGAAGAAACACAAGCTGGAATCAAGATTGCTGGGAGAAATATCAATAACCTCAGATATGCAGATGACACCACCCTTATGGCAGAAAGTGAAGAGGAACTCAAAAGCCTCTTGATGAAGGTGAAAGTGGAGAGTGAAAAAGTTGGCTTAAAACTCAACATTCAGAAAACGAAGATCATGGCATCCAGTCCCATCACTTCATGGGAAATAGATGGGGAAACAGTGGAAACAGTGTCAGACTTTATTTTTCTGGGCTCCAAAATCACTTCAAATGGTGACTGCAGCCATGAAATTAAAAGACACTCCTTGGATGGAAAGTTATGACCAACCTAGATAGCATATTGAAAAGCAGAGACATTACTTTGCCAATAAAGGTTCATCTAGTCAAGGCTATGGTTTTTCCTGTGGTCATGTACGGATGTGAGAGTTGGACTGTGAAGAAGGCTGAGCGCTGAAGAATTGATGCTTTTGAACTGTGGTGTTGGAGAAGACTCTTGAGAGTCCCTTGGACTGCAAGGAGATCCAACCAGTCCATTCTGAAGGAGATCAGCCCTGGGATTTCTTTGGAAGGAATGATGCTAAAGATGAAACTCCAGTACTTTGGCCACCTTATGCGAAGAGTTGACTCACTGGAAAAGACTCTGATGCTGGGAGGGATTGGGGGCAGGAGGAGAAGGGGACGACAGAGGATGAGATGGCTGGATGGCATCACTGACTCGATGGACGTGAGTCTCAGTGAACTCCGGGAGTTGGTGATGGACAGGGAGGCCTGGCGTGCTGCGATTCGTGGGGTCACAAAGAGTCGGATACGACTGAGCAACTGATCTGATCTGAGGCTTTGGGAAATCCATTTCCATCTCCCCAATGCTAGACCCTAATTTAATTTGTAAAAACAGTCTAAGAAGAAAGAAAGGAGAGAATTATTTTATGGACGTTTTACCATCCTCTCTCATTGGCATCAGCAAATGCAATGAACATAAACTAAGCTGTGAGACCTACCTTTCCAAAATAAATGCAAATTTATTTAAGAACAACTAACATTGCATATGGCAAATAAATGAGCATGAAACAGATGCAGCAATTGCTCATGAACTGAAGTATCATTGACAGAGAAATCAATATACGCCCACCCCCTGCAAAGGACACTTTATGTAGCTCATTTTGGCATGCCACCTGCATTGATAGCTCTGAACTGCAGACAGCTCTGGTGTCTCCTTCAATTAGTTCATCCTTTTCTCAGAATTTGCTTCACCTGGTGTTCTTTATATTGCAGTCATTTTTAGGGAATAAAAGCAAGTTTTGAAATGCATTTCTAGTTTATCCTCAATAATTGTCTTTTCACTATTTTTCCTAAGCCTGAAAGAATGCAATAGACCAAAATATACAATCTGAATTTGAAGAAGAGGAAACAATTTACATTGGAGATTTATGAGTAGTCTCCTGTTACCTAAAAGGTTTTCTTAGATGATCTATAAAAGTAGTTGGATACACAAAGAGATATAGTGGCAAATGACATGGAGCCTCCTGTGTTAACAATCAACCAAAGAAGAGGCACTTAGTGAACATTACAAAAATAAAGGGGAAATTTCCCATTAAAGAATATAATTAAGAATAATAACTCAAGGTAAAATAAAAACAGCATTATTATAAACTGTGCAATTATCAAATCAATAATATTTTTACCCAAATCTGTATGACAAAAACACTGTACTAGCCAAGGCTTCTATCTGGTAAATTCTAGATCTAGTTTGTCAAATGGTGATAGCAGGATAGTAGTTCTGCCTCAGTGTGTTTCCTCCGTTGGCTCTGAACCAATCTCTCTCCCAGTCTTTCTTCATCTTATCAAGTTCCTGAAGTACTCTCACACCATAACTAACAAGAAAAAAACAGGAAATCCATGGTGGTGCCAGATACAATGCATCATACTAATGAATTACCTTCTCCCATCTATCCTTAGACAGAAATTATTCTAAGCTTGGATTTTGTGTATATTAAATAACTAAAATTTAGTTGTTACTCAATTTTAGTGTATTAAAAGGATATATTTCTGCATCCTAATAATTGATTATAGATCTTTGAGTGCCAGAGAACTAGAGTTCTAGAAAATTCAGAAGGCAAAAAGAAGCTCTAGAAAATGTGTACAAGGCAGAGATCAGCTAGGCTTTTGAAAGAAGAAATATAATTTATTTTCATAGAAGCGAGGTACCTGGACAAACCTCCAAGGTAAACAGGAAAGAACAGCCAATAAATCAGATTGGACAGCAGTAGAAACAGGCAGGCAACAGATAAGCTGCTCAAGAAGACAAGATAAACATGCTCTATATGGTCAAGGTTAGATGATTTGAAGTGAAAAGAGAATGTATGCTTGCAAAAAGCCCACAAAGTCATCACCTTATTCTCATCAGACGGACACTTCAGAGATCAAGGCCAAGATAATTTCTCATAAACTGGCAAAACTGAATCCTGTACCTATTTTATGAGTAGTTATCTATATGTAAGAAGTTTTCTGGTGGCTCAGTGGTAAAGAATCTGCCTGCCAATGCAGGAGACATGGGTTCAATCACTGGATCGGGAAGATCCCCTGGAAAAGGAAATGGCAACCCACTCCCGTATTCTTGTCTGGAGAATTCCATGGCCAGAAGAGCCTGGTGGGCTATAGTCCATGGAGTTGCAAAGAGTCAGACACGACTGAAGCGACTAAACAACAACAAGACAGAGTAATCCAATTCTTTCTAATCACCTGTTGTTGCACTTAGGTAGATTGATCCACTGTGGGGGTTTCTCATCTTAAGGAAGCATAAGAATCACCAGGAAGGCTTGTGAACTGGAAGACTTCTCGGCCCCATGCCTCCAGAGTTTATGAATCAGTGTTCTTGCCTGGAGAATCCCAGGGACGGGGAGCCTGGTGGGCTGCCGTCTATGGGGTCGCACAGAGTCGGACACAACTGAAGTGACTTAGCAGCAGGCATGGGATGGGGCCTAAGGATTTGCCTTTCTAAGGAGTTCCTGGGTAATGCTGCTAGTCTATGGACCACACCATGAGAACCACTGATGCTATCTGGAGGATTTCTTTGAGGGTCATCACTGAAGCTGAGCTCAAGTTAGCAAGTCCTGGTGAAATAGCACTGTTCACAGGGATTTGCCAAGCTCCCATAAGTACTCTGGCCCTGCCATCTTATCTTGCAGACACTTGATAGTGACCTAAGCCCACAGCATTCCTGTAGTCCCTGCACACCACACTCTCTTGGATCATCAACTTTTCCAGAGTTGTCCTTTGCTGGCAAATGCCACAGCAACAGTACTTTTCCACAGGAGCCTGTTTCTTGTTAATTTGGGCCTTCCCATGAGAGCCTACTTGATTCTTCCAGTCTTAGAATTCACCTCAGTTTCTTCTTTCCTTTGCTTTTTATTCTTTATGCCAAATAAAAACTCAATTTGGATGATAGAACGATATGATTTGGATAAAAAAACATATCAGGAGGAAATCAAATACTTGACTCCTCTTCTCTCACCTCACATGAAAAGTAGAAGAAAATCCCATGGGTTATTAGTGGTAATATTTCAAAACAAATTACATTGATTGTAAATAAAAGAGAGATTTAGCACACTGTATCTATACCTAGGTATGTAGTAGGAACTGGTGACAGATGGTACCTGTTTTGGGTCTCAGATTGTGACATATTTTAATGAACATTAAATTCTTACTCACTGCCTGAGTCAGCAGGGGAATTTTACCTCAAATTCTAGACCAGCTGTCAGGTTTTGTTAATTGGCTTAAACTATCAAATGGTAAGACTTATACAAAACATATTTTCACTTTGTTCACAAGTAAGGTGACATAATTTGAATTTTAATCATATTGGAAAATTATTGAGACTTCGCTAAGAGAGCATTTTCATGGCCCTGGAGCTAGCAATGTCTTTTTATATAAAAATGTCAACATCGAGGCACATGATTATTCAAAACAAAAATTTTCAACTGCGGTTATTTTTCTGTCAAAGAATCGAATGTGATGAGTTCTGAAACAGCTTAAAAGTCTTGGACCTGAGTCTGGATATCTTGGTGTTCACTTTAACTCTGCTACTAATCTTCTATTACTTTATGCATGCCATGTGTTTTCTTCTGGGCCTCAATTTCCTCTTCTGAAATAACCTTGTCTGTCTCCTTGTTTCCATGCCCAGTGCTACGTAGTTCAGTTCTAATTGGCCTCTTTTCTATGAAAAGTCCTACTACCAAAGAGTGCTCTGGAAATGCAAATATGATTGTTATTCAGCTCCCAATGGCTCCCCATTAGTTTCAGAACAAAATTACAAATGTATCACTGCTATTTTTGCACTGTTTGATACATAGATTTCTTTTCTGAAGTCTGTCTTTAGTAATGATATCACTCAAAAAACACATTCTCTGAGGATTGATTTATATCAATGAGAAGCTAGTTTGTAATAACAAGTAATACATATGTGAATCTATTTTAAATTAAAAGCTTATAGAAAAATAGTCACTATGGAGCCAAAAATGTATGATACAAATAAATATTTGGTAATATGGTACAAAATTAACTGAGGAAATTTATTTAAGATTAGTTCAAATAAATTATTTAATTATTATGATGTATAATATATATCAATACAGACAGAAATAGATTAGGTAAAGTTATGAAACATTATTTACAATAGACCATTGTTTTATATCACAGTTAACATCACATTAGCATTTAGTAGAATTGATCAAAAATAGAAAAGAAATCCTAATTATGCAATACTTACTTGAAAAATCAAGCTCTTAATAAATATTGGATTGGCCTCTCCCTTACTGGAAAATAATAAAATTCACAGTTGAAGAGAAGCTTTGTAGATTTCTTTTTAATTCCATACAGTTCAACTCAAACTGAAATGTCTCAATGAACCCTGATGTCCCCTTATTGCCAAAGTTTGTTAATCCCTCAAAACATATGGGTGCTATAATCACTACCCCACCTGGGGAGAGTGTGCTCACCAAGCACCTGGTCACCTGAGCTGCTCGGGACTGGGAAGGGCACAAAACGCAGGCCCAACTAAGTCCGCGACTCTGTAGAGTACCCAAGAACCTGAGTGGCTTACACCTGGGAAGTGAATGCAACCCAGGGCCTGCTTTAGACAGTTCCCCTGCAGAGCAACCTGGAACTTGAGCAGTGTAGACTGGAAAAGCACACACGCTGTGAGTGGGGGCAAACCCAGTATGGCCCAGGCACTGCGAGCACTCCCCCCACATGCCAGTGATATTTGATTGCAGTGTTCCTCCCTCCCTGCAGCACAATTAAACAAGTGAGCCTAAATAAATGACCACTTTCAAACCCCTTGTGTCAGGGCGGAAGTTAGATATAAAAGAGACTTGCAAACAGAGGGAGCCAAGATAAACAAGAGGGAACCGCTTTGGAAGTGACAGGTACAACAGATTAAAACACTGTAGTTAGCATTGACTACAATGGAAGGGACCCATAGACCTTGAGAAGAAGTATAAGCTGGAACAAGGAACTATCTGAAACTGAACTGACCCCACACTGCCCTCAACAGCTCCAGAGAAATTCCTAGATATATTTTACTATTATCATTTTCTAATTTTTTTTAAATTTTTAAGTTCTTTATTACTCCTTTAATTTTCCTTTTTAAAACCTACTACAACCTTGTAAAAGAGAGACCCTATGTTTAAAGCAAATTTCATATTTTTTTATAACGTTTGTAATTTTCTTTTGTGTTTTTAATAGTGTATTTTTAAGAGTCTAACCTCTACACTAGATTTTTAACCTTTGCTTTTTGGTATTTGTTATCAATTTTGTACCTTTAAGAATCCTATCTTCAATACCCATTTTTACTTAGGAGTGTGATTACTGGCTTGATTGTTCTCTCCCCTTTTGACTCTCCTTTTGCTCCACCAGGTCACCTCTATCTCCTGCCTCCCACTTCTCTTCTCTACTTTGTGAATCTCTTTAGGTGTTTCAGGCTGTGGAGAACACTTAGGGAACTGATCACTGCCTAGATTGGTCTCTCTCCTTTTTACTCCCCCTCCTCTCCTCCTGGTCACTGCTATCTCCTTCCTCCCTCTTCACTTCTCTATGGAACTCTGTGAACCTCTCTGAGTGTTCCAGACTGTGGAAAGTAAGTAGGGAATTGATTGCTGGCTAGATTGCTCTCACCTCTTTTGATTCCCCCTCTTCTCCTCCTGGTTACCTCTATCTCCCTCCTCCCTCTTCTCATCTCCATGTAACTCTGTGAACCTCTCTGGGTGTCCCTCACTGTGGAGAATTTTCTTTCCATTAACCTAGATGTTTTATCAGTGGTGCTATAAGGATGGAGAAGTCTTGAAGCTACTGTAAGAAGAAGACTGAAAGCCAGAGGTAGGAGGCTTAAATCCCAAACTTGACAACACCAGAAAACTTCTGACTCCAGGGAATATTAATCGACAAGAGATCATTCAAAAGCCTCCATACCTACACTGAAACCAAGCTCCACCCAAGAGCCAACAAGTTTCAGAGAAAGACATACCAAGCTAATTCTCCAACAACACAGGAACATAACCCTGAGCACAAAAATACAGGCAGCCAAAAGTCACACCAAACCCATACACACCAAAAAATTCACTACTGGACATTTCTCTGCACTCCAGAAAGAAGAGATGCAGCTCCACCCACCAGAACACTGAGGCAAGATTCCCTAACCAGGAAGCCTTGGCAAGCCACTCGTCCAAGCCCACCCACAGGGAGGAACCTCCACAATAAATAGGAACCACAAACTTCCAGCATAAAGAAAGGATATCCCAAACACAGCAACCTAAACAAAATGAAAGGCAGAGAAATATTCAGCAGGTAAAGGAACATGATAAAAGCCCACCAAACCAAACCAAAGAGGAGGAGATAGGGAGTCTACCTGAAAAAGAATTCAGAAAAATGATAGTAAAAATGATCCAAAATCTTGAAAACAAAATGGAGTTACAGATAAATAATTTAGAGACAAGGATTGAGAAGATGCAAGAAAATTTAACAAGGACCTAGAAGAAATAAAAAAGAGTCAATCAATAATGAATAATGCAATAACTAAGATCAAAAGCACTCTGGAGGGAACCGGCAGTAGAATAACTGAGGCAGAAGATAGGATAAGTAAGGTAGAAGATAGAATGATGGAAATAAATGAAGCAGAGAGGAAAAAATAATTAAAAGAAAGGAGGACAACTTCCGAGACCTCTGAGACAATATTAAATGCCCCAACATTCAAATCATAGGAGTCCCAGAAGAAGAAGACAAAAAGAAAGGCCATGAGAAAATACTTTAGGAGATAATAGTTGAAAACTTCCCTAAAATGGGGAAGGAAATAGCCACCTAAGTCCAAGAAACCCAGAGAGTCCCAAACAGGATAAACCCAAGGCAAACACCCCAAGACACATATTAATCAAAATAACAAAGATCAAACACAAAGAACAAATATTAAAAGCAGCAAGGGAAAAACAACAAATAAATCACAAAGGGATTCCCATAAGGATAACAGCTGATCTTTCAATAGAAACTCCTCAAGCCAGAAGGGAATGGCAGCACATACTTAAAGAGTGATGAAAGAGAAAAACCTACAGCCCAGATTACTGTACCCAGCAAGGATCTCATTCAAATATGAAGGAGAAATCAAAAGCTTTACAGTCAAGCAAAACCTCAGAGAATTCAGAACCACCAAACCAGCTTTTCAACAAATGCTGAAGGATAGTCTCTAGACAGGAAATACAGAAAAGGTGTATAAACTCGAACCCAAAACAACAAAGTAAATGGCAATGGGATCATACTTATAAATGTTACTTTAAATGTAAATGGGTTGAATACCCCAACCAAAACACAAAGACTGGCTGAATGGATACAAAAACAAGACCCCTATATATGCTGTCTACAAGAGACCCACCTCAAACCTAGGGACACACACAAACTGAAAGTGAAGGGCTGGAAAAAGATATTTCATGCAAATGGAGACCAAAAGAAAGCAGGAGTAGCAATACTCATATCAGATAAAATAGACTTTGAAATAAAGGCCATGAAAAGAGACAAAGAAGGATACTACATAAATGGTCAAAGATCAATCCAAGAAGAAGATATAACAATTATAAATATACATGCACCCAACATAGGAGCACAACAATATGTAAAGCAAATGCTAACAAATATGAAAGAGGAAATTAACAGTAACACAATAATAGTGAGAGATGTTCATACTCCACTCACACCTATGGATAGATGAACTAAACAGAAAATTAGCAAGAAAATACAAACTTTAAATGATACAATGGACCAGTTAGACCTAATTGATATCTATATTTCACCCTAAAACAATGAATTTCACCTTCTTCTCAAGTGCACACAGAACCTTCTCCAGGATATATAACATCCTGGGCCATAAATCTAGACTTGGTAAATTCAAAAAAATTGAAATAATCTCAAGCATCTTTTCTGATCACAATGCGGTAAGATTAGATGTCAACTACAGGAAAAAAAAAAAAAAACTATTAAAAATACAAACATATGGACGCTAACAACACACTTCTGAATAACCAACAAATCACAAAAGAAATCAAAATATGCATAGATATGAATGAAAATGAAAACACAACAATCCAAAACCTACGGGAATCAGTAAAAGCAGTGCTAAGGGGAAGGTTCATAACAATAGAAGCCTACCTCAAGAAACAGGAGAAAAATCAAATAAATAAACTAACTCTACACCTAAAGCAACTAGAAAAAGAAGAAATGAAGCACCCCAGGGTTAGTAGAAGGAAAGAAATCATAAAAATTAGGGCAGAAATAAATGAAAAGAAACAAAGGAGACCATAGCCAAAATCAACAAAGCTAAAAGCTGGTTCTTTGAGAAGATAAATAAAATAGACAAACCATTAGCCAGACTCATCAAGAAACATAGGGAGAAGAAATAAATCAACAAAATTAGAAATGAAAATGGAGAAATTACAACAGACAACACAGAAATACAAAGGATCGTAAGAGACTACTATCAGCAACTATATGCCAACAAAATGGACAACTTGGAAGAAATGGACAAATTCTTAGAAAAGTATAACTTTCCAAAACTGAACCAGGAAGAAATAGAAAATCTTAACAGACCCATCACAAGCACAGAAATCAAAACTGTAATCAGAAATCTTCCAACACACAAAAGCCCAGGACCAGATGGCTTCATGGTTGAATTCTACCAAAAATTGAGAGAAGAGCTAACACCTATCCTACTCAAACTCTTCCAGAAAACTGCAGAGGAAGGTAAACTGCCAAACTCATTCTATGAGGCCAATATCACCCTAATACCAAAACCAGACAAAGATACCACAAAAACAAGTAAATGACAGGCCAATATCACTGGTGAACATAGATGAAAAAATCCTTAACACAATTCTAGCAAACAGAATCCAACAACATAGTAAAAAGATCATACAACATGACCAAGTGGGTATTATCCCAGGGATGCAAGGATTCTTCAATATTCGCAAATCACTCAATGTGGTATACCACATTAACAAATTGAAAGATAAAAACCAATCATCTCAATAAATGCAGATAAAGCCTTTGACAAAATTCAACATCCATTTATGATAAAAAGCCTCCAGAAAGCAGGCATAGTAGGAACATACCTCAACATAATAAAAGCCATATATGATAAAACTACAGGAAACATTATCCTCAAAGGTGAAAAATTGAAAGCATTTCCCCTAAAGTCAGGAACAGACAAGGGTGCCCACTCTAACTGCTACTATTCAACATAATTTTGGAAGTTTTGGTCGCAGCAATCAGAGCAGAAAAAGTAATAAAAGGAATCCAAATTGGAAAATAAGAAGTAAAACTCTCACTGTTTGCTGATAACATGACCCTCTACGTACAAAACCCTAAAGACTCCTCCAGAAAATTACTAGAACTAATCAATGAATATAGTAAAGTTGTGGGATATAAAGTCAACACACAGAAATCCCTTGCATTCCTATACACTAACAATGAGAAAATAGAAAGAGAAATTAAGGAAACAATTCCATTCACCATTGCAATGAAAAGAATAAAATATTTAGGAATATATCTACCTAAAGAAACAAAAGACCTATTTATATAAAACTATAAAACACTGGTGAAAGAAATCAAAGAGGACACTAATAGATGGAGAAATATATCATGTTCATGGATTGGAAGAATCAATATAGTGAAAATGAGTATACTACCCAAAGCAATCTATAGATTCAATGCAATCCCTATCAAGCTATCAATGGTATTTTTCACAGAGCTAGACAATTTCACAATTTGTATGGAAACACAAAAAAACTCGAATAGCCAAAGCAATCTTGAGAAAGAAGAACAGAACTGGAGGAATCAACCTGCCTGACTTCAGGCTCTACTACAAAGCCACAGTCATCAAGACATTATGGTACTGGCACAAAGATAGAAATATAGATCAATGGAACAAAACAGAAAGCCCAGAGATAAATCCACGCACCTATGGACACCTTATCTTTGACAAAGGAGGCAAGAATATACAATGGAGAAAAGACAATCTCTTTAACAAGTGGTGCCGGGAAAACTGGTCAACCACCTGTAAAAGAAGGTAACTAGAACACTTTCTAACACCATACACAAAAATAAGCTCAAAATGGTTTAAAGATCTAAACGTAAGACCAGAAATTATAAAACTCCTAGAGGAAAATATAGGCAAAACACTCTCTGACATAAATCATAGCAGGATCCTCTATGACCCACCTCCCAGAGTAATGGAAATAAAAGCAAAAATAAACAAATGGGACCTAATTAAACTTAAAAGCTTTTGCACAACAAAGGCAACTATAAGCAAGGTGAAAAGACAGCCTTCAGAATGGGAGAAAACAATAGTAAATGAAGCAAATGACAAAGAATTAATCTCAAAAATATACAAGCAACTCCTCCAGCTCAATCCCAGAAAAATAAGTGACCCAATCAAAAAATGGGCCAAAGAACTACACAGACATTTCTCCAAAGAAGACATACAGATGGCTAACAAACACATGAAAAGATGCTCAACATCACTCATTACCAGAGAAATGCAAATCAAAACAACAATGAGGTACCATCTCACACCAGTCAGAATGGCTGCTATCCAAAAGTCTACAAATAATAAATGCTGGAGAGTGTGCGGAGAAAAAGGAACCCCCTTAAACCGTTGATGGGAATGCAAACTAGTACAGCCACTATGGAGAACAGTGTGGAGATTCCTTAAAAAACTGGAAATAAAACTGCCATATGACCCAGCAATCCCACTGCTGGGCATACACACCGAGGAAACCAGAATTGAAAGAGACACGTGTACCCCAGTGTTCATTGCAGCACTGTTTATAATAGCCAGGACATGGAAGCAACCTAAATGTCCATTAGCAGACAAATGGATAAGAAAGCTGTGGTACATATACACAATGGAATATTACTCAGCTATTAAAAAGAATGCATTTGAATCAGTTCTAATGAGGTGGATGAAACTGGAGCCTATTATACAAAGCAAAGTAAGTCAAAAAGAAAAACACCAATAGAATATATTAACGCATATATATAGAATTTAGAAAGATGGTAACAACGACACTATATGTGAGACAGCGAGAGACACAGATGTAAAGAACAGACTTTTGGACTCTGTGGGAAAAGGCAAAGGTGGGATGACTTGAGAGAATAGCATCAAAACATGTATATTACCATATGTGAAATAGATTGCCAGTTCAGGTTCGATGCATGAGACGGGTGCTCAGGCCGGGTGCACCGCAATGACCCTGAGGGATGGTATGGGGAGGGAGGTAGGAGGGGGTTTCAGGATGGGGAACACATGTTCACCCATGGCTGATTCATGTGAATGTATGGCAAAAACCACCACAATATTGTAAAGTAATTAGCTTCCAATTAAAAAAAAAAAACAACATATGGGTGCTATAATCAATGCCATTTTGTTTGCTTTAACGTTTTTCTTATTTTCCAAAACATGATATAAGCCCCTTCTATGTGAGGATAATCATTTCTTGTGCTACTCTTGTATTTCTCAGAGAATCTAATTAAGTTTATTTTAGACTTATTAGATTTATGAAACTTAAGCTTATTCTAGAACTATACTGTTTATAATCTTACAGAACATTCACAGGTACTTTTCAGTGTTACATTTTAAATTTTTACTGTAATCTTATTCTAGGTATGTTATACTTTTTCAAAGAGTACAATTCTGTTTCAAAAAACAAAGTTCAAACTTTACCTACATATTATAAAATTAATATTTATGTCCTTCCAAAATTCATATTTTGAAGGCCTAACCTTCCAATGTTATCATATTAGGAGGTGGAGCTTTGGGGAGGTAATGATGCTTAGATGAGGTCATGACAGTAGGGCCCCCATGCTAGGATTCTGCTTGTGTGCTGAGTCACTTTAGTTGTATCTGACTCTTTGTGACGCTATAGACTGTGGTCCACAAGGCTTCTATCTCCATGGGATTCTCCAGGCAGGAATGCCGGAGTGGGTTGCCAGGCTCTCTTCCATGGGATCTTCCCAACCCAGGGATCGATCCTGAGCCTCTTATATCTCCTGTGATTAGTGCCCTCATACAAAAAAGAAGGGATACCAGAGCTTCCTCTGTCTCACCAGGAAGAGGGCCCTCACCAAGAACCAAATCTTCCAGCACCTTGATATTGTGCTGCCCTGTTTCTAGAACTATAAGAAATAAATATCTACTGTTAAAGTCACCAATCTGTGGCATTTTATTACAGCAGCACAAGCAGACTAAGATAGGAATTGGGAGCAAGAACTGGTGTCTCTTGTATCAAATATCGAAAAATGCAGAAACAGCTTTGAACTGGGTCATGGGTAGAGGGTGAAAGAGTTTTGAGGTACATGCCCGAAAAAGTCAAGATTGCCATGAAGATAACTTCGAAGGGCAACTCTGGTGAGGACTCAGGGAGAAAAAAGGAGAGCTGGAAAGAAAGTTTCCATCTTTTTAGAGAATACGTAAATAATCATGAACAGCATGTTGGTATAAATATGGATGATAAAGGCCATTCTTTTGGGGTCTCAGACAAAGTAAGGAACATATTGGCCAAGGGAGAGAAGACGATCCTTGTTATAAAGTGGCAAAGAACTTGACTGAATTGTGTTGATGTTCTAGTATTTTGTAGAAGGTAGAACTTGTGCATGATGAAATGGGATATTTAGCTAAGAAATCTGATGTCTTTGGGAAATATTTAAGCAAAGTGTGAAAGGAACAGCATGGTTTCATCTGAATGCTTAAGGTAAAAAAGCAAGAAGAGAAAAATCAGTTGAAGAAGGAACTGTTTAACAAAAAGGAACCAGAAATTATGGTTTTGTAAAATTCTCAGTCTATCCACATTGGAAAAAAAAAATGAGAAAGGATGTTTAGACGTGAACACTAATGGGTGTGGTTGATCTACTATTTGGTGAGGATATTAGTGTGGATGTGAACCAGAGACCTAATCAGCTCTCTGATCAGAAGCCGGGGTACAGATGTATACATTATGGATACATGAATATGAAGCCATGGATACTGTAATATACTAGTAGAAATGCCAGCTGTGACTAATGGAAACAAAGAAAACCAGGATTGAAGGAAGATTGTGAATACGTGCATTCTTCCCATGAAGAAAAGAGAATGATACAGGTGATACAAAGACATCAGGGCCGCCACCCCTACCGTAGGCCCAAATAGCAGAGCCAGTTCCTCATGGGTTTCAAAGGATGGGGCCACCTCTCAGGTTTGGGGGGACAGGCATGCAGGATGCCGCCACCTAGTGTCTCAGGAGCAGCCACGACAGGGAGTCCTGTGAGTGGGACTGCAGCAGAGAGCCATGTGGGCGGGCAGTGCACTGTGATGCTGAAGAGGCAAGGCCATTTTGTGGAATTCTGGGGGGATGGTGCCACTCCGGTGGCCCTGGAGTGCAGAGCATCAGTCCAAAGAGGAATATTCTCAAGCATGAGGAACTTACAGAATTGTTCTTGCTATGTTTTAGACTTACGTGTGGCCTGTCACCCCTTCCTCCTTTGCTCTTTTCCCCTTTTCGAATGGGAATACCTATCCTATACCTGTCACACCACTGTATTTTGGAAGCATATAACTAGTCTGCTTTCACAGGTTCATAGTTGGAGAGCTCAGCCTCAGACTTTGAGTCTTATTTGATTAGGATGATAAGATTTTGAACTTTACAATATATGCTGAAGAGTTGATATTGGGACTATATAAGTTATTTTGGGTCTGTTCAGATGGAATGAATATATTTTGTATGTGAGAAAGACACACATTTTGTGAGTCCAGGGTTATAATGATATGGTCTAAATGATTGTGTCCCCGCTCAATATATATATATATATATATATATATTGAAATTCTACATCCCCCCAATATCATGGTATTAAGACATTGGGCCTTCGGGAGGTAATTAGGTTTAGATGAGTTTATGACAGTGAAGAATTTATGACATGTGAATAGCTGACTCATTTGAAAAGACCCTGATGCTGGGAGGGATTGGGGGCAGGAGGAGAAGGGGATGACAGAGGATGGGATGGTTGGATGGCATCACTGACACAATGGACATGGGTTTGGGTGGACTCTGGGAGTTGGTGATGGACAGGGAGGCCTGGCGTGCTGCAGTTCATGGGGTCACAAAGAGTCGGACATGACTGAACGACTGAACTGCACTGATGACAGTGAAGCCCCCATGATGGGATTCATGACCTTGTAAGAAAAGGCAGAGACACTAGAGTTTCTCTTTCTTCTATGTGAGGGGAGCAATACTATTTGTTGTTGTTCAGTCGTGTCTGACTCTTTGCAACCCCATGGACTGCAGCATGCCAGGCTTCCCTGTCTTTCACTATCTCCCGGAGTTTGATCAAATTCATGGCCATTGAGTCGATGATGCCATCCGACCATGGCATCCTCTGTTGCCCCCTTCTAGTCCTGCCTTCAATCTTTCCCACAATCACCTTTCCCTATTTTAATTAAGACAAGTAACAATATAATTAAAGAGACTGATATAAGAAAGAACAACGAATATTATGTTTAAGATTTAAACATTAGAAAGACCAAAGAAGGATGTTAGTAAAAACTACTTTTTTTTTTTAAATAATATCAATAGCTAAAGAATACATACGGCCAGTTTTTGAAGACTTGATAACATTTCACTTTGATCCTTAAAGCCAGTTGTGGGAATCTTGTTCAATGCATCTTCTTTATCTGAAAGCCATGTACTAAAAAGGCACTGAAAGAAATCAAATAATTTTAAAAGAGAAAGAAGAATAATTATTAAAGTACATCATATATTTTTATGTACCCATTTAACATCTCTCCACGTCTTTCACTGATACACTATCCCCCATGTAACTCACCTGCTCTTCAGTAAAACGTTGCCATTTTAGAAGAACATCCTGTAAAAGAACCCAGCGATCTTCAGTCCACCTACAGATGTTTGCCCACCGATCTCCCAGTACCTGGGGAAGAGAAAACCCACCACAACATCAGCAAATGCTTACCTGTTAACTATATTTTATTTAAAAATGGCATGAATGATTTGTAAAAGTATCTAACTTTGGTTATCTTATGTATACTAGGAGTTGTAAGGAGCATCTGTCAGCTTCTGCTTATAATTATAGAAGTACATGTCTTTCATTTGTCATTAGATTATTTCACTCTTGCACCCTATATGGAAAAGTAGAGATACTTACAAGAAGTATAAGGCAGATATCACACCACTATTTGAAATGTCTACACAGCAAATATAAACAGTAAAATATAAATGTAGAATGAAATAGGATTTGTCATTGATAATATGGAAAATGTGTATCTTTCTTAGGTCTGAAAATATGTCAAAAGAATAAAAGTCTGGCTAAAAAATAGGATGTCAAAAGACTCTCATCTGAAGCAATCTTATATAATTAGAATTGCTTAATATTTTGATTGTAGAAGAATATTAGTACTGACTTAACATCATATCCACATGTGAATTTTTAAAGTTAACTGGATTATTATTACAAATATTTAAAGTCACTATTTCTCTAAACTGTTCTATTGAGAAAACTCAGTAGAGTAATAGTTTTCTGAGTAAGAGTTGCCCTGTCTTTAGCCTGTCACTAATACTAGTGGCTCAGTGGTAAAGAATCCACCTGCTAATGCAGGAGATGCAGATTAAATCCCTGGATTGGGAAAATACCCTGGAGAAGGAAATGGCAACTCAGTCCAGTGTTCTTGCCTGGGAACTCCCATGGTCCGAGGAGCTTGGTGGGCTACAGTTGATGGGGTCACGAAGGAGTTGGACACAACTTAGTGACTAAACAACAATAACAATATCTATATGCACATGCTATTTTAGTGTGTAATATAAAATAAGCACTAATATTTTTAGGTGAAAAAGCGTGTTGTTATGATTTTTGTATAAAGGTACTGTTTTAAGAAATGTATCATTTATTTCAACAATATTAGGATGCACTTCAGAGTCTAAAATTCCAATTTTTTTTACTTCCTTATAAATAATAAAATTATTTACCCATAGATATTAGACCTCTAGAGCTAGAAGAATCTCAAAATATGGCATCTTATTTTGTATAGAATAAGAACTAGAAAAAATGTTTGTTACTCATATTTTTTACAAATATACTCAGCATCTAAGATAAGCCTGATCATAATTTCTATGTTACTTGATACTACACATTTGGATTGATCCAACTAGAAAACTTTGATGTATGATTCAAATAATATAAATGTAATTAGCATCATGGCAAAACCCATCTATTCCTAAATAACTCAGAGACCTACTCTTTTTATTGTATTTAATCTACCACCTTTTAGAAAAGGAAGTCTCATACATAGGGGTAAGAAGTAAGCAATAAATGTTTTTCTACAATATTAAAATGATCATGAACTCAGATGCAGCTCAGTCACAGGTAAGTTTTCAGTTTTTCTTCAGAAATGTCAAATAAAAATATTATTACTTTCAAGCATAACATAAGTGATTTTGCATTTTTTATAGTTTCATTCTCTACTCGGCCACTTTTGAATTACATTAGTTTATGACAGAAGCCTTAACACTGAAACAGTGATTCAAGATACCCAGGAAATGCGTAACATAACTCAATGTATTCAACGTTAGCTATTTAATTATTACAATTAAAATTTGGGATTTTTTTCTCAAAAACATATTAGAAGTTATTTTAGTAAACTTCCTAGTTACCTTGTAAGGACACATCAGATAAAATGGCATGTAGCATACCTGGTAATGGATTAGTTGTGAAAAAAAAAAAAAAAAAAAACAGCTTTAAACGGAGAAACTCTTGCCTGTTAGCCATAAACTACACCATCTGCCTGATTTTATGATGCAGATAGAAAAGGTCAAATTGTGGGACGTTTATTACAGGGCTCCAACCCCAGTGGAGATGGGTGTCAAGGGCTAAGAGAGAAACTCAAACTGTAGCACCACCTTCATAAATGAAAGAAAATTAACTAAGACGTCTAAATAGATATACTATTTTCTCTCCAGTGCTACAAGACACACAAAGCTAGAGGCTAGCGAAGTAGTATCTTAGGTTTGCAATCTTATAGAGCTTTTATAATTTATTGATTTTAGTAGGACATTGTATAAAACAAATCCACATAAAGACCTCTATTCTAGATTGCCGAAGATTAAATTTACAGAAATTGCAAAATATACTGTGATATACTTTATACTATAGATTTTTTAATTATTAAAAAAAATAGTAAATATTTTTTATATACAGTCAACCTAGTCAAAACAACCTAGTTAAAACAACTATTTTAAGAATATTATTTCTATGAACAGATGAATAGATAATGAAATTTTGCCATTTGCAACAACATAGATGGGCTTGGAAGGCATTATGTTAAATGAAATAAGTCAGAAAGAGAAAGACAAATACTGTATGATATCACTTATATGTGGACTCTTCAAAAAAAGAAAACTAGTAAATATAACCAAAAAGAAGCAAATTCACAGATACAGAGAATAAATTAGTGGTTACCAGTAGGGAGAGGGGAAGGGCAATATAGGGGTAGCAACAAACTATTAGGTCTAAAATAAACTAAAAGGATATATTGTACAACACAGGGAATATAACCAGTATTTTACAGTAACTATAAATGGAGTATAATCTTTAAAAATTGTGAATCACTATGTTGTACAAATACAACATATAATATTATATGTCAACTATACTTCAGTTAGAAAAGGATAAAAAGATTATCATTAAAAGTTTCCTTTGTATTCAAATAATCATAATAGATAACTTTTATAATTCCACTGAGGTTAAATATTCAGTCAATATTTAATTTATAGTTAAGTATAAGCTCTGATTCATTCATTCACCAATCATTAATTTATTTAAATAACAAATATTTTTGAACATACACTATGTGCCAAAAATGAACAGAATAAAGATGTTATGGACTGAACTGCGTCTGCCTAAAATTCATATGTTAAAGCCTTATTGACCTCTATCCCAGAATGTGACTGTATTAGAAGACAGGACCTTGACAGGCAGGGCTTTTAAATGGGGCTTTTAAGTTAAAATGAGTATGTTAGTGTGGACTCCAGTTCAGTCCGACTAGTGTCCTTACAAAAAGAGGAAATAAAATAGTGTCTTTAGAAAGACACAAGGGATGTATGGGCACAGAGGAGAGGCCGTTGGGTGGACATAGCAAGAAGGCTGCCATTTGCAAGGCAAGGAGAGAGGCCTCAGAAGGAACCAAACCTGCCCATACCTTGGACTTCTAGACTCCAGATCTGTGCGAAAACACATTTCTGTTGTTTAGGAAATCCAATCTCTGGCATTTTGTCGTGGCATATCTAACAAACTACATAGGACAGATTTAAGAGAGGCTGATTCCATGGCACTGCAAAATGTCTCACAAAATTAAAATAGTTATAAGATGCACATATTAGAGTGGGGGCATTTTAGAGAATACATTTCAGTTACTACTGTAAAATGAATTTAAATTGTTCAAATAGAGCAGAATTTTAATAACGCATTGGGACAACTTCTCAAATACAAACATGCTATCATTTTGTGATTTTTATGGAGATTATAAAATTATCTAGAGTCAAAACACTTGGATTCAAGTCTTAAGTCAATCAACTGCTTGGATTACCAATCCGTGTTGTTGTTTAGTTGCTAAGTCACATCAGATTCTGGGAGAAGGCGATGGCACCCCACTCCAGTACTGTTGCCCAGAAAATCCCATGGATGGAGGAGCCTGGTAGGCTGCAGTCCATGGGGTCACGAAGAGTCGGATACGACTGAGTGACTTGACTTTCACTTTCCACTTTCACGCACTGGAGAAAGAAATGGCAACCCACTCCAGTGTTCTTGCCTGGAGAATCCTACGGACGGAGAAGCCTGGTAGGGGGCAGTCCATGGGGTCGCACAGAGTCAGACACGACTGAAGCAACTTAGCAGCAGCAGCAGCACATCAGATTCTATTGTGGTCCTATGGATCATGGCCCACCTGGCTCCTATGCCCATGGGATTTCCCAGGCAAGAATAGTAGAGTGGGTTGCTATTATTTCCTTCTCCAGGGGATCTTCCTGGCCCAGGGATCAAATGCATATTTCTTGCATTGGCAGGCGGATTCCTTACCACTGACTCTCTTTCAAATTATGGAAACATTTTAAATCCATAATTTCTTGTAATACTAGGAGCAATTCTTTATCTTCCCCTACTCAATAAAATCAAGTGACTTTTTCAACAAATGTATGGCTAAATCATATGTCTCTCAAAGAAAATAATCATACCAACTTAAAGAACTGCTTCAAGTATTAAACAAGATCATGTATTGAAAAACAGTTTTAACTTGAACTGAGTTATATAAGTGTTGGTGGTTATTTATATTTTGCTTGACTGTAGTGTTTCTATGAAGCCTTCTAAGAACCACCAAGGGTGAACTATTTTACTCATTCTAAAAAAGTACTTATTACATCTTTACAAGTAGATGTTTAGAACTGCAGTATATTCTTTTTTAAAAAATTTCCAACACGACAGCATACACATCCTACAGTAACACATTCTACTGCTTAAATACTACTCTCAGAACAGTCTCACTGAACTGAATCCAAGTCACTTCTGTTACAAAGCAGGCACAGTGTTTTTACTGATCTCAGTGATTAGTTAAGTGAATTAGAAATCATGGTTACATGCGTGCTCACAGTTTCAGTTCAGTTCAGTTCAGTCACTCAGTTGTGTTTGACTCTTTGTGACTTCATGGACTGCAGGATGTCAGGCTTCCCCATCCATCACCAACTCCAGGAGCTTACTCAAACGCATGTCCATCGAGTCGGTGATGCCATCCAACCATCTCATCCTCTATTGTTCCCTTCTCCTCCTGCCTTCAATCTTTCCCAGCATCAGGGTCTTTTCAAACGAGTCAGTTCTTCGCATCATGTGGCCAAACTATTGTAGCTTCAGCTTCAGCATCAGTCCTTTCAATGAATATTCAGGACTGATTTCCTTTAGGATGGACTGGCTGGGTCTCCTTGCAGTCCAAGGGACTCTCAAGAGTGGTCTCCAACACCATAGTTTAAAAGCATCAATTCTTTGGCGCTTAGCTTTCTTTATAGTCCAACTCTCACATCAGTACATGACTACTGGAAAAACCATAGCTTTGACTAGATGCGACTTTTGTTGGCAAAGTTATGTCTCTGCTTTTTAATATGCTGTGTAGGTTGGTCATAGCTTGTCATCCAAGGAGCAAGTGTCTTTTAATTTCATGGCTGCAGTCACCATCTGCAGTGATTTTGGAGCCCCCCAAAATGAAGATCTGTCAGTTTCCACTGTTTCCCCATCTACTTGCCATGAAGTGATGGGACTGGATGCCATGATCTTAGTTTTCTGAATGTTGAATTTTAAGCCATCTTTTTCACTCTCCTCTTTCACTTTCATCAAGAGGCTTTTTAGTTCTTCTTTGCTTTATGCCATAAGGTTGGTGTCATCTGCATATCTGAGGTTATTGATATTTCTCCCACAGGTAGATTTTTACAATACCATATTCACAGTTATAAGAAAATGCACATAGTGCTTGAATTTATGGATTGTTATGTTTATTGCTTAGAAATGCTGGCTCTAATTTGAATTACAAAGGATGGAGCTAAGCAATTTTTGGATTATCAGTCAGCTTTTATAAGCACTCAGAGATGCTGGTTCCTATCACTGCCTAAATGGGTGCAACTTCATTGTTAGACAAGTGCAAGAGATTGGATCAAATTGAATTGACAGGAAGCTAACTTTTTTTTTTTAATCACTATATTAGGGTTAGAAATCTCTCTTAAGAAAAAAAAATCAGTCTTTCTCTGAGTTGCCATTTAAGTATACAAATCCCCTGAGCTTTTAGGAATAATGCATATTTTTGTAAGCTAGGTAAACATTAGGCACATAAATGAAAAATGAATTATAATGTCTCACAAAGTGATAAGAAGAAATTAATTTGTATTTATGTCCTCATTTTGTCTCAGCAGTAAGACCAGCAAAAGGTCAGTTCACTTACTCTAACACATTTTCGTGGGCTAAATCACAGCTCCATTATCCTCTAGGCTCAGATCCACAATGGGGAGGATTTTTCCCTCCCATTTAATTCACATCTCATATTGTTATACATGCCAAGGACATTTCTCATCTGAATTCCTTTGTTTGGTTGAGTTGGCTTTTCAAAGCAAAAGCGGAAAATGGCTATCAAAAGAACATTTGGATAAAAGCAAGTGTAGGAAATTTGACAAGTCTGGGAGGTAAAACTTAAGTACCTTGACCCTTGAATTTATTGAAGACAGTGTAAGAAAGTGAAAGCTAAACTGTGCCCAGCAAGATTGGCATTAAGAGATAAAGTGTCCGCAAGTGTATGTCCATTAAGGAAGAAACACTTATGTGCCACGGACCACACAGTGCAGCAGCAACTGAGATTTATGAGAGGGAGGCAGCAAGCAACTCGTCTCCTTTTATCCCAGTTTCAAACCCTGGGATATACTCCTCTGCTAAATGAATTTTACATGTAATGAGCCTTCTGAAAAATAATTTATTTACTTCTTGAGTCTTGTTTCTTAATTTGTAAACACCTATACCGTTAAAAACAATTAGCAACTCCATCTTACATCTTACTGACGGTGAAATGGAAATAATATCAAATGACTTTTGGAAAGAACAAAAGCACCCATTATGAGGTTAGAAATGGCCAGAGTATTAGTGACTACTGTTTAGCCAAGTCTATGATTCCCTCTCAATTTTTGTTGCTAAGTTGCTAAATCGCTTCAGTCGTGTCCGACTCTGTGCGATCCCATAGATGGCAGCCCACCAGGCTCCCCTGTCCCTGGGATTCTCCAGGCAAGAACACTGGAGTGGGTTGCCATTTCCTTCTCCAATGCATGAAAGTGAAAATTGAAAGTGAAGTCACTCAGTCATGTCCGACTCTTCACGACCCGATGGACTGCAGCCTACCAGGCTCCTCCATCCATGGGATTTTCCAGGCAAGAGTACTGGAGTGGGGTGCCGTTGCCTTCTCCACTTCTCAATTTTATATTTTTTAAAAAGAAACTGTTAACTGAAGCATATATTATAAAATGGCATGTCTTAAAGCTTCACTGTCTAACCTACGGTTCAGGGTGAAAAAACATCTTTTGATGTATTAGGAAACACTTATTGGAGGTTTCTTTGAAAATATCATTCTTACTTCTGTTTAAAGGATCCTGTAATAACTCCTAACCAAACTCAAGGAACTCCTGTCACTTTTAATGGTGCAGTTTATAGATGAGGATACTGACACTCAGACGGGTTAAATAACTTATCTAAGGGCAGAGAGGTCAAAGGATTGAGTATATGGGATTTGACCTTCGATTCATCTGGCTACAAGCCCATGCTCTTTCACGATGCCACTCACTTGATAGAGCATTCAACATAAAAAATATACACCTTGTGATTTGTGCTATATAACACAGTGGAACGTACAGGGATACCAGGACTATGCTGAATCTTTTTTCTGAGTACTTTCATATTTGATTTTAGCAGGAGTTTGATGAGATTTAACTAAACATTTTATCTAACCTACCTGACAAGGATTTGCTTCCCTGGTGGCTCAGAGGTTAAAGTGTCTACCCGAAATGCGGGAGACCTGGGTTCGATCCCTGGGTCGGGAAGATCCCCTGGAGAAGGAAATGGCAACCCACTCCAGTATTCTTGCCTGGAGAATCCCATGGACCGAGGAGTCTGGTGAGCTACAGTCCATGGGGTCTCAAAGAGTTGGACAGGATTGAGCGACTTCACGTTCACGTTCTGTTTAAAGGATCCTGTAATAACTCCTAACCAGACTCAAGGAACTCCTGTCACTTTTAATGGTGCAGTTTATAGATGAGGAAACTGACACTCAGATGGGTTAAATAACTTATCTAAGGGCAGAGAGGTCCAAGGATTGAGTATATGGGATTTGACCTTCGATTCATCTGGCTACAAGCCCATGCTCTTTCACGATGCCACTCACTTGATAGAGCATTCAACATAAAAAATATATACCTCGTGATTTGTGCTACATAACACAGTGGAACGTACAGGGATACCAGGACTATGCTAAATCTTTTTTTTTTTTTTTGGAGTCTTTTCATATTTAATTTTAGCAGGAGTTTGATGAGATTACCTAAACATTTTATCTAACCTACCTGACAAGGATTTGGAGCCTGCTGTTACAATTTGATTTAAAAAACATTTTTGATATTTTAGCTCCATATCTGTTTAAAACACTTTTTAAAAATCAAAAATGCGGACACTTCTAGATCAAGAACACGTGTTCTTTGCAAGGACTTATTTTGAAAAGGTAAATATGACTGTCTGATTCGTTAATGAAATTCTGCCTTGGTGATCATGCTAAAGGCGTAGGGAGATTTTTTAACTTGAAGAAGCATGTTCTTCTGTGCTATGGCAATCACTTCCATATTTTATTTATTTTTCTGAGTTTCTAAAGTGCTAATGAATAAATCTGGGAAGGCCCTATTGTTGTTGCTGCTGCTATTGTTTGCAGGCTATTATTTAATGTTCTGTGGCAGCTTAATAAACTCCACACTCTCCAGCTCCCACCAGTCTATTCAATTGGGACACCAGAAATAAAGAACAGGAGTCCTAAGGAGCATTCCAGCACAACAGTGTTCCCTCCAGCATCCATCACATTTCCAGGCATTCCTTGGTAGCTTGAGGTTTTACTGTTCTTTATTGGTTTTTGCCTCCAAGTATCTGACTGTCCTGAAGTCTGCCCTCCCCCTACATTTACTCTTGTGCTTAATGTCTGGTGTAGAAATACATGCATTTCATATAGTATATGAATGTCTCAAAGCTGAATACCACCACTGTAATTATCAATACATGGTTTTTCTCCCAAGCAGTGTCTTAATGCCCCCTTTTTCTCTTTCTTCTTCATTAAATATTAATATCTGTCTACCAGTTATTTAAAGTAACAACAAGGCTATTTGTGGTGAATTTTTTTAAAGATCCACAGGAGTGAGAGTTACATGAAATTCCCTGTATTCTCTACCTCAAATTCTAAGTCTTTAATACTTAAAATGGGTATTAGGCATTTAGCAGAATCTCTGAATCTAACAAACTTGTGATATGTCACTAGGTCAAAAGTACAGACAACCTGAATTCTTATCCCACTTCAACTGCTGTCCCCCTTGGTCATATCCATTAGCAAACTCTTAATCTCACCAGGGTTTAGCTGTCCTACTAGTGAAATGGATATAATAGTATCTGCCTCCTACCCTCCTAGCCAGGTCAATACTGGGGTTAGGTCAACAAATACGAAACTGCTCTGAAGACTATGATGAATTATAGAGATGCTTGTCAACGGTAAGGACTTAGAACTTAGTTGATGGAAAAATAAATCAGCTTTTGTTTCCAGGGGTGATAAATCTACAGCACAATAGACTTTTTAATAGAGAATACACTGAAACATTTCAGCATGATGTTAACTTTACTAGGTTTCTGTGTTTTACCTACAGTCAAATAAAACTTAGTTTTGTACAAGAGTTAAAAAATCTCTTCTTTTGCATTCTTAAACCAGGAGCATTTTTCATTATGTGCCTTATTTACAGATAAGTGACTGGAAATCCCTCTATATTACATTCTAACTCTTGCCATTCAATTTATTCCACCTATAAGAAATCACATGTTCCAAGAGGTACATGAAATAAAATGTATAAAATAATCTAGGTGTGAGGGAATGAAGAGAGATGGAGACTGCAGCTAAATGGAGAGCTCATGGTAAAGTGGGCAGATCTATTCAATTCCTACTGAGGTTAATATGCAGGAAGACAGACCCAGGATCATCAAATCACTTGTTTTCTCCAGAAAGGCTAGAAATTCATAGCTTCATATCACATTTCCTAAATTTCAATGATAAATATGTTATTAAATTCCATGTGGACTGAATATATTTGTAATTTTAGATGCAATAGACAAATTCCTAGAAAGACAAAACTTAACTTGAACTGACAAAAAAGGGAAAATCTGGAAAATGGAGGTAAACTATTTTTAAAAACATAAACCAAAAATAGAAAGGCTTCAGTTTCATCCACCTCATTAGAACTGATTCAAATGTATTCTTTTTAATGGCTGAGTAATACTCCATTGTGTGTATGTACCACAGCTTTCTTATCCATTCATCTGCTGACGGACATCTAGGTTGCTTCCATGTCCTGGCTATTATAAACAGTGCTGCGATTAACATTGGGGAGAGGGAGAGGGTGGGATGATTAGGGAGAATGGCATTGAAACATGTATAATATCATATATGAAACGAGTCACCAGTCCAGGTCTGATGCACAATACTGGATGCTTGGGGCTGGTGCACTGGGACGACCCAGAGGGATGGTACAGGAAGGGAGGAGGGAGGAGGGTTCAGGATGGGGAACACGTGTATACCTGTGGTAGATTCATATTGATATATGGCAAAACCAATACGATATTGTAAAGTAAAAAAATAAAAAAAAACAGAAAGGCTTAAGTCCATTAAATATACTGACTTCTCATTTAAAACTTCCCCCATAAGGAAAATTCCAGGCATAAATGGTAAGTTCCCAAGTCTCTACACTGCTGTTGCTAAGTTGCTTCAGTCGTGTCCAACTCTGTGCAACCCCATGGACAGTAGCCCACAAGCTCCTCTGTTTCTGGGATTCTCCAGGCAAGAATACTGGAGTGGATTGCCATTTCCTTCTCCATAGTAAGGTACTTAACCCTAGTGAGCATATCACAAGAAAGGAGAACAATACTCCTTCATGGACACAATGGGAAAATTCTAAGTCAAATGTTAGCAAAAAAAAAAAAAAATCTAGCAAAACATTAAAAGGGTTATACATAGCCTCCATGTTTGGTTTATCTCATATATGCAAGGCTATTTTCACATTAAAAAAAAAAAAGCAATGTGATTTTACATATTAATGGAACAAACGAGAAAACTAGTATGATTGTCTCAGGTTATCCTGAAAAATAAGTTTGATTAAATTAACACCCAGTAATAACAAAACCTTTTAGAACACTAGGAGAAAAAGGTGTGAACAAGAAGCCTACAGGAAATACCATACTTGACAGCGATTTACTAAAAGCCTCACCTCTGAGAGATAAAATGGGAAACAACAACAATAATCTCATTGTACTAGAGTAAGCAGCAAAAAAATTTAAGAGAAATTAATAAGATGAATGATTGGAAAGGGAGAAATAAAACTGCCATTAACCCCAAACCACCTGGGTACATACATCTGAGTGACGCTACGGAGAAACTACTCAAGTTAAGAAGTAAACTAAGCATCATTTCTGGATATGAGGCCAAGGAACAAAAATAAAAGTGTACTTCTCAATATCAGCAACAGGAAATAAAACATGAAAAACTTAAAAGATAACTATTTGCAACAAGACCAGAACTATCAAAAACCTAGCAAGAAATCACATAGAAAGTCTAAGACCCACTATCTTGAGAACCATAAAACATTGTTTAGAGAAAATAAAGACCTAGATAAATGAAAGAATATTTCATTCATAAATTAAAATATTTTATTTAATAAAGACATTTACCACAAATTAATCTATATATTCAGTGAAATCCAATTAAAACCAAAACATGTTTGAGGAGGCGGTGATAAGCTGATTCTAAAATTGATATGGAAAGCAAATGAATAAAAATGGTCAACACAATCTTTAAAAAGAAGAAATCAAATACAAATATAAAGGGTTTACCTTGGTCAAGCTAGACTCAGTGTTCTCCATAGCTTCATTAAACTTTAGACTATAGGCCCCAACATTTCTTCTCAGAGCACTTTAGAAAGAAGTTGTAAATTTTTTTAATCTGCCAGTTTAAGATGTAAATAGCCTACAATCCAAGAATATCTTTCTCAAGGACCTGTTAGCCATCCCTTTGAAATGTAATTATCAAGAAAGATAGGGCCCATGTCTTCCAGACTCTGTGGGAGGGTAGGAGCCTAACTTTGATAAGGGACAATTAGCAAACACAAAATGGCTTAATCACATTGACCATCCAACCTTTTAATGTGCTCTAATCTTTTTACACTAGCTCATTCCAGCACTTAACAATTCTCCCACCTTTGGTTCACTGGACCAGAGTTCAGTCTCTCTCCCCTACTACAATAGTCTTTGACCCGTCAATGCAATAATCTTGAATAATTTGTTTTCTCGCCAGTTTAATCATCTGGTACAATTTTTATTTTACGATATTACCAGTATCAAAAATATTAAAAAGCTATAGTAATTAAGACAATGCCGCATTGACATAAGTATAGGCAGATGTACACACAGAAGTAGAGTCCATAAAGTGAGGCATACATGTATTTGCATTTGACTAAAGGTGATGCTGCGGAACACTGTTTGCAATAAGTCATGCTCTTTCAGTTGGATCTAAATAGGAAAAAAATGGACATTCAATCCTTTATCACACCAGAAATATGAGATGGAATGTACCATGAAAGGTCAAACAATAAAGTACCTATACGGCCCTCCAGGAAAATATCTTCTAGGTCTTAGAGTAGGAAATGCTACTTTTAAACTCGAGACAAAAATACACTAACCATAGCAGAAAAATATTGAAGTGGGATATAATGATTTTAAAACTTCTGTTTATTAAATTAGTAATTCATTAAGGAATAAAAAGATAAGGTACTTAGCGAAAACAAACAAACAAACAAACAACTTGTAATATAGGTAACAAACAAAGGATTATCATCCAGAATATATATTTTGAAAATAATCACGTCACTAAGAGAAATATAAAAAACTCAGTAGAAAAACAGGCATTTCAAAAATGAGGTCTTTCAAATAAGCAACTGAAATAAACTGAAATTGTGCTCAACTTCATGAGTCATCAGTACATGCAAATTAAAACAAGAGATGTCATTATACAATTATCAGAAAGGGTCAAATTAAAAATTTGACAGTATCAAGTAGTAAAGAAGATGTAGAGCAATTTGTATCTTTATTGACTATTGAAGAGAAAAAACTGTATAAACCAACTTTAGAAAACTCTAGTAATACGTATAAAGCTAAATATACATATATTCAATGATCCAGCAATTCCAATCCTGGCTGGATATCCAATATAAAAGCATACAAATATTCACCAAAAGAAATGTATAATTATTTTCATAGCAGAATTATTTGTCATGGTCCTATACTTCAAACAACCCACATTTTCTTAACAGTAGGTTGTATAATTAAACTGTGGTATATTCATAAAAAGAAAAATTAATGAACTAGTGCTATTAATATAAGCAACATGAATGAATCTCACAAACAATGTTGAGTGGAAACAGTCATGAATCAATCTGTCTATTATGCAATTCCATTTACATTAAGTGAGAAATACAGCAAAATTTATCTGAGGTATTATAAATCAGGATAGCTGCTGCTGCTGCTGCTGCTGCTGCTGCTGCTAAGTTGCTTCAGTCATGTCTGACTCTGTGCGACCCCATAGATGGCAGTCCACCAGGCTCTGCCGTCCCTGGGATTCCCCAGGCAAGAACACTGGAGTGGGTTGCCATTTCCTTCTACAATGCATGAAAGTGAAAAGTGGAAGTGAAGTCGCTCAGTCATCTCAGACTCTTCGTGACCCCATGGATTGCAGCCCACCAGGCTCCTCCACCCATGGGATTTTCCAGGCAAGAGTACTGGAGTGGGGTGCCATTGCCTTTTCCAAATCAGGATAGAGGTGGGACCAATTTATGACTATGACCATGTGAAGTCTTCAAGCTTTAATTATGATTTGTGTACTTTTCAGAGTACTCCAATAAAAAAATTGTGCCATAGTATAAAAGATTTTTTTCAGAGATCAACAGGGCCAGAATTCTTTTTAAAGTATATGAGAATTAACACTTAATATTCATGAAGAATATTATCATTCTAACATACTTGCATATATACCCCTATGCTGCTGCTGCTGCTGCTAAGTCGCTTCAGTCGTGTCCGACTCTGTGCGACCCCATAGATGGCAGCCCACCAGGCTCCCCCGTCCCTGGGATTCTCCAGGCAAGGACACTGGAGTGGGTTGCTATTTCCTTCTTGAATTCATGAAAGTGAATCTTCTAAAGGTCATGACATAATTTTCTCCGACGAAACTGAGAGATCAAGACAAAGCCTAAGCAGTCTCAGCTCTGCCACTTGCAAACTACATGAACTTGGATTTAGCCTCATTACACATAGGCTTTCTCATTTGTGAAACAGAAATAGCATTACATACATACTATATACGATTCTTAGGAAATAATGAGCACACAGAACTGCTAATAATTATAATTACTGCTTCATGGGCAACAGTTGTTGACACTTTGCTCAGTGAAAGTATTTCTGCCACATCTATTTTTATTTTAAACATGCTTTTTATTTGGCAAATACAAAATTAGAGACCAGAGAAGGACATCAAAATTATTTTCTTATGTATTCTTCTTCATAAATAACCTCTATTTCTTAATTCTGCAGGATTTAACATTTCATAGCCTTTTTTCCCCACACTAATTATTCCAAAGGTATGTAGCATAAACACTTTTCGTTCCACATCCCAGTTCCATAGCTCAGATGGTAAAGAATCTGCCTGCAACACAGGAGATCCCGGTTCAGTTCCTGGGTTGGAAAGATCTGCTGGAGAAGGGATAGGCTACCCACTCCAGTATTCTGGCCTGGAGAATTCCATGGACTGTATAGTCCATGGGGTTGCAAATAGTCAGACATGACTGAGCAACTTTCAACCAGTTCCAAGCCATGACAGACAAGGGGACATTTTAGCCTTTCTGAAGAGTTACTTTTTAGTAGACTATTTTCCCTCCAAACAACAGAGGCACAATCATAGTATATGCTGCTGCTGCTGCTGCTGCTGCTGCTGCTAAGTCACTTCAGTCGTGTCTGACTCTGTGTGACCCCATAGACGGCAGCCCAGCAGGCTCCTCCATCCATGGGATTTTCCAGGCAAGAGTACTGGAGTGGGGTGCCACTGTCTTCTCCAAATCATAGTATATAGATGGCACCAAAAAGGGAATGATCATTACTATATGATACCACCTTCACAAATGAAAATCTGAACTCAGTCTGCTACATGAGGTAGCACTTTTCAAGCAGACATGATGAACATGAGTATTCTAAGTGCCAGGAGTAGCTTGTACAAAGGTGATATACAGAGGATCAGAAACAGCCTGGAGGAAGAGACTGTAGGTTGAGGGCTATGAGGGGTATAATAGGAGGTAAATGTTGAGAGACAGGTCGGGGGGGCAGTTATTCACTGTAGGACTAAGTGATAATAGTCTCTGGAGAACAGTGTTACTTAGGATTTAGCAGAGGAGAAACTCTATTATGTAAGCTCTTGAAATTCTGTACTGACTTTAATGTGAAGATTGGATTGAAGCAAGGTAAGAATTCAGGCAAGGGTTTCCAGGGGTTGCAGGTAGGGCCCTATCTTGGGAAATAGTAACAGGAACCAAGATGAAGCACTGAATATGAGCGACGGCGCAGCAGTGTTTTCACTGATTACGTGACAGGCTCGTCAGAGAATGGAAAGAGATGCGTCCGGAATGCCTCCAGCTTTCTGGCATAGGTGTCAAGGTGAATGGTGGTGCAATAACAAAACTGGGGGAGTCAGTAAAAGAGCAAGTTTAGAGGCAAGTAGGACACAATCAGTTAAATTTCACCTTGCTGTATTTGAGGTCCATTTTGAACTTCACAGGGCATATATCCAGCAGAAAATGGAAGAGAAAAAAATTGCGCTCAGGAAAGAGGTCTGGGCAGAAGACATACAGGCTTATCAACTTGTGCCTACTTTTGATAGCACAACTTTCTGAAGTAAAACAGAGAAAATGTCTTCCTTTTTCAATAAGATAAAACTGCTCACATGTACCTTATCTCTGCTTAAGTTTTCCTTAAAATTAAATAACTCCTGGCTCTATGAACTTTCTTTACAGGTTGTCATTCTCCCTGAAAAATTCAGTTAAGATATTAAAAGTGTATCCGAACCAGCTCAGAACATAATTATTAGTCCTTATAATCTAGACATTATGCTGTATCCAAGATCACATTTACTAAGAATTTATGTCATCATGCTTTGATTTAATCTTAAATTTGTATCAAAGTTCAGTTGGTCTCTCTTTTTCCCCTCCTTCCATACACACACACACACACACACACACACACACACACACACATCCATACATATGGATAAAATGTAAATGTATATATGAGCATGTACTTGCATTTGTATAACTGTATGTATATAGTGATATGTGTGTACATGTGTATATATGCACACACATGCATCCTCTCACATGTATAGATGGGGACTGAGATCTTTCTTATCAAAAACTTAACTAAGCAGTAAACTTTCAATCAGTAAATATGCCTATTCTGATTAAAAACATGAAAGACAAGTATGTGACACTTGTATGTGACATTCTAACTTCACAGGACATTTCTATAAAACTTCTAAAGTCATTTGAGAGAGGAACTCATCCAGTAACCACTCACATGGGGGCGAAATTTACACCGTGCCCCAACTATATCATCAAATGTATTCTTGTCCCCAAACTTTCTGACTCTGAGGATTGAATAAAGGGGTCCAATCATTTTCAGCACAATTATCTCGCACATGAATCAGATAACAGGAAGGAATATATTAAAACACAGACATTCACCACCAACCCACATAGAAAAAGGAAGGCTCACTGTATCCATAGACATCTCATGAGAGACTTTGCAAAATACTTCAAGGAAATCAAAACATTTTCTATTTATTCCATTCTACTGGGTCAACCAACTTGATATAGCCACCAAAGAATGTGTCTTGATAATACCACATAATATTTGCACAAATTGTTCAATGTCATTTGATATCAAGTTGGTTTTCATGTCTTGATTTCAGTGAGTGTATCCTAGTTCTTAGAGACCTTTCTAAACTTTGAAAATTATTCTTTTATGCAATAAAATTTTTTAAGTTCACTAGATGAACAAGAAACTATACATGTGTGCATAGCCTTATGTTACTAATCTGCTCTAAAACTGTACTTTCTAGGTTATTCTTCTTCAAAAGAGGCTACTTGAATGTATCCATTCTTTTGACATATCTTTAATTCTCCAAAATTTTAGACAATAGCTTTAAGATTGAGGTCATTTAGCAAAATAATCCACATTTTTTATATGCCAGAAACCCTCACAAGTCTGTGGCCTTAGACACATTTAATATGTTTAGCTTGACACTCAAGTGTTAAACCTGTATAGAAGAACATGTCTAAAAATGAGATTTTAATAGTTCTACCTTTTATCAGGAAAATGTTTTCATTAGAGTATCTTCTGTAAAAGCTATTGGCCTCACCAGGTTTCTGAATCTTTTTTCACGAGAAACAGCTATCTCCCTAGAACAATAGGCTTCCTTTATGCTCTATTTATAGTCTTTTTTCAGTTTTCAAATGCGAAAATACCATAGGACCTATGCACCTCCGAAACACCTCCCTTATTTTGTTTCAGTTTTTGCTCAAATGCCACCTTCTCAGCAAAGTTTCCCTTGACCTCCTCCATGTAAAACTGCTTCCTTCTCCAGTCTATTTTCCCTTATAGTTTTCAGCACCTTTTTCATAGTATAAATCTTGCTTAGGTATTCTGATGCTTGCTGGAATGTAAGCTTTAGAGAGAAACGATTTATGTTTTGTTCATACTTAACCTCAAAGCTTAGACTTCTGGCTGGTGCCTAGTAGGTACTCAATACATATCTGTTGAATGAATGAATAAATATAGTATTTCTATCTGAAATACCTTCCTGCTCTCTACTGTTGTCTAATCAATTTCTATTAATCTTCAGAGTTCACTTTCTGCCACTTGGGTAAGCCTTTCTTTACCTTCTGGAGCAAGATAAAAGTCATCTAGTAAGGTATATATCTGTCACACTGAACTCATCATGACCAAAATTTTACACTTAATTGCATTTAACTAGTGTAGGTCCAGGAGTGCAGGTACCATGACTGTGTTCCCCACCCATTCCCATAATGGTGGTCCCAGTCACCATCTTGGCAGAAGGCTGTTGCTCAACACATGTTTGTTGACTGAATGAATTATTGTGGAGTTTAGTATCACACATTTAAGTCTAGCTCTTAGATGAGGCCCTGTCTACCTACCAAGCCTTTGCTAGCTCCAATCTTTTGAACTTCATTACTGCAACCAAACTGGCTCTTTTTCAATTCCTTGAGAATTCCATGGCCTCCCTCATAGCTCAGATGGTAAAGAGTCTGACATTTGGGAGACCCGGTTTTGATCCCTGGAAAAAGAAATGACAACCCACCCCGGCTCTCTTGTTTGGAAAATCCCATGGACAGAGGAGCCTGGTGGGCTATAGTCCATGGGGTCCCAAAGAGTTGGACATGACTGAGTGACTAACACTTTCACTTTTTAGAGTGCCATGCTCACTTGATATACTGTTTCTCCTTCCTGGAAACCATGTGCACATCCACCAATCCCCTTATACATATACTTCATACAGTTCCATCCAATGTGTCTTTTAGATCATAAACATCACTTTCCTAGGGAATCATTTCATGCTTTCAAGCTTCAGCTTAAGTCAGACTAATCTGCTGTCACAAAACTTTTTTCCTTTCCCTAATAGAAATAAGTTATGTCCATTATTAAATATTTTCTCATTTTTGTAAATCATGTAATTAGTGTTTATTTCCTCTGTTAGATTGCAAGTACCAAGAGAGCAGCCACCAGGCCTACCAAGATGACCAAGGATGACAAGGAATCAGCATTTGAATTCATAATGGGAGCCTAATAAATGGCTACACTCATTTCAAGGTTCCAAGGAAGGCAACATGCTTGCAAATTACCCATTTCTGACCCAGGAAGGCAGAACAAATTCTCTTTTTCACTCACCATTTTACCTCTGTTACCCAGCATAATCCCTCTGACATAGTAAAGACATTAAAAGTAATCATCAAAAAAAAAAAAAAAAAAAAGGAAAAAGAAAGAGCTATGGTAATATCTTCCATGACTGAAGCTGCCAAGTAAATTACTTACCTTAGTTTTTAGCCAAGCTATTTCTCAGGAAAATTAGTTAACTGGCATCACTGCTTATAAATCTACTGATATCACAGAAACCTCTAAAGCTAAGGACAAGTTTCTGACCTGTGGTGACATTGCTGAGGGACAAGCTGAACCTCTGAGAGACAGAATCAAATTAATTTACAAGAGACTGCACTTTTCAGAGTATTATCCTTCATAAGTCATGCCATCTTTCAGAATCCCTAAGCATATGTTCTGACCTAACTTTGTTTTTCTTCAAACCTTTTAAAAAGAAGACTTCTAAAAGTCTTTTAAAGTTAGAGAAAAATCTAACTTCTAACAGAGTTCACAGAACTAAGTCAATACATGTAAAGATATTCCATGAGGAGTATTTTTAGAATTCTAACTCAAGATGGGAAGCACATCTCTCTCTCTCTGTTACTGAATTACATCAAAGACTTCCTTTCCGAGTCTTCCCCCATCTGTATCTCTTTCCTAAAGACACTGGGTATCCATTTTGAGGCTCTGATACTTCTACAAGTTGGAGAGAAATGGGTTAAGGCATTGTGGTGACATGGGAGGTCTGGGGGGAGAAAGAAGGTGTGGGATGACCAGACCTTACTTCAACCAAAGCTCTTAAGGATTCTTCCTGCCAGTTCCTCCACCCACTGTACTGAGTCCATATGCTGCTGCTAAGTCGCTTCAGTCATGTCTGACTCTGCGCAACCCCAGAGACGGCAGCCCACCAGGCTCCCCCGTCCCTGGGATTCTCCAGGCAAGAACACTGGAGTGGGTTGCCATTTCCTTCTCCAATACTGAGTCCATATACCTGTTTCTTTTTCCTAAAATTTTTACTATTACTTCTAACAGAATTCCTCAGGGCCCAGTATGAAGCATGGTAGTTCAGTCTCTGAAGTATACATAGACTTCTTCTCACACACACAGAGGGCATTTGTGTTGGTGTTCAAGTGACTCCTCTAATGTATTTATCTTTTTACTCTTTATTATTTCTTCTCTCCTCCTCCTTTTCTATCAACTTCTCACCCTCTTCTCTTTCCTTATAAAAATTAAACTAGGTAAGATAAGATTGTATCACTCGTAAGGGACCTAAAAAAGAATTACCAAAATTTCAAAGTCAAATGAGAGCCCAGTATTTCAGGGCAATTCAAACCACGGGTTAAATAAGGCATACAATTTAAACATGGATGGATTCCTCTGAGACTGAGGAAACTGTTGGAATAGGAAGAGAGGCTAAAGCAGTGGCCTCCTCACCACTGAAGTCCCTTAACTCTGCTCTTTTAGACACTAGTCAAGATTATCTAAAATCAGGTGACAGTACAGGAAACGAGGTATCACAAGGGGAAACGAGGTTAAGGGGGAAAGAGGAGACTGGGAGGCTATTTTCAACACTAATTAAGGGGGAGGCAATCACGGACAAATATGAACTGAGTTTGTGTGAATCGGGAACAGCCAATACGTGCACAGCTATCTTAGTAGATGTTTCTGGGTCAAAGAATTAAAGGCAGAAAGTATGGTTTAAAAAATGGGAGTAAGTAGGATAATAAATATAGAAAACCTTAGGGCCACCACTCTTAATTTATTACCTAAGATCTAACCCAGTCACCATCTGTGAGTGCTCTGGACTGCTTTTCAAGGTGGCCTAGTCCCACAGGCATCACCTTGGAATAATTATATTCTAAAGCTAGTTGTACTAGGTCTGGTGATGCCAGACTGAATGTTTTTCCGTTGTTATTTTCACTGGAAATACTCTATGACTTAGAAAAGTTTCTGGGTTTTTTTTGTTTTGTTTTGTTTTGTTTTTAAACTAGTAACCCATCTAACCTCTGCCTCCAGGCCTTCTTTCAACTTTTCTGAAAATGTCTAAGAAACACTGAATATTAGATTTTTACCTATTTGTAAATAGTCACAAAGTTATTGTATCAGAACTATGGAATTTCTTAAGATGGGTGTAGCAGCAGCCTGTCAGTCCTTTAGCAAGTCGTGTGTGTGTGTGTGTGTGTGTGTGTGTGTGTAAAACAAATCTGATCACATATACAATGAGACATTATATTATTGAGTGGCATAAACCTTTTTAGATCTGTAATCCTTGCAATTTCATTGAAACATAAGCAATTAACATGAATCACTAGTATATATTAAATGCTCAATTGTAGCAGTTCAACAGCTTTGTCTTTCTCATTTAATGATGGAGAGTGAGATAACATTGTTGGAGATAGAAGTCTAAAGCAGTAACCTTAGGAAATGACATTTCACTGGGATTAAAAAACACAATTCACACAAAAAGAGAAGAAAATAGAGATAAGGCTTTAAGAAATCGTGTTATAGGTTAGGTAAGAGAAACTAGGTTTAGAACAATCTTGGCCTTATAAAGCTATTTAAACCCACACTGATTGGATCCTGAGACATGTCAGACTAGTGGCCCCTAACCATCACAAAGAAAGGCAGGTATTTGGTGGGTACAATGAATGCCTCAAATATAATCTGTGGTTGTTTAAATATGTGAATGTATGTTTTACATTCTGAACAATAAACTGCTGTATTTTTCCTTAATGTTGATGGTTTGGTATATGCATATACACATTGTTGAAATTAAAAAAAATACAATACAACTTTATCATTTTCAATTAGGAGGGAAATATAAAAATATGAAAATATTCACATTATCCTTTATCAATATGTATGAGTTAAGTTTCCAAGGACACAATTACTATGAGTCAGATTGAATGAGAGACTGATAGGCTAAGTGTCTGCTCCAACAAACTTCCATGATTTAAAAATTCGGCTACATCCTCAATGAGACTTAAAACTGAAGGCTTCCAGAAATAAACATAATGAAGGTGTTAGACTTTTTATTTGATTAAATGTGATCCTTTTTGTGTTCTTTTTTTAACCTTTGTCCTCAGATTGCAGGCTTGAAGAGAACATAAATAATATTCGACTACCAGTTATCTCATATATGGTATTCAACTATAATTAAAAAACAAATCTGCAGTTATGTATTTCCCCAAAGGCCAAGAAGCTGCTATGAACAAACAGCAAATACTGAAAAGGAATTATGTACAAATGTCCCACAGATGAGACATAATTTGAATCAATTCAAATAAATACATTGCATGCTTAATATTTGCCATATACAAATTCTGTTTTAAATATTCTAAATATTTTCTGAATTGCAATTAATTACTTTGAATGACATATTTACTGTATTAAAGAAAATAATCTGACCTTAAGTTGTTCTTCCAAAGCAGCAGTTGCATGATCACCACTAGACTCATCTACAACCACCACCATGTGCGTGAGAGAATTGACTCTGACTTGTTCCTGTTCTAGGTCTTCTTGAAGCACCTGAAATATAAAATTGTAAAAGGAAATTAAAAGTCTCCTGCTCTGTATGCCAAGAAACATTTTTCCCCAAATGAATGTAATTCATTTCTGCCATTTCTGCTTTGAGTAATGCAATTTTTATTAGACTAGAACCATTTCAAGCAAATTTTCTGCTATCGTGCTCAGCAAGATTTGTACATTTTTGTCAACTGAATGTGAAAGTAAAGGGAGAGAAAGCATCTGCTGATAAAGGCATACTAAGATGTGCTGTCCTTTATCCCACTTCCTGTCACCTTTTCAAGGACTGTTCTCCTAAAACACCTGGCTGCCTCGAGCGTCTTCAGTGTCTCCTCTACAGTTCTCCATTAACAACCAAAACAAAACAAACTCTTGGCCCCCAAAACCCCTATCGCTTCTGCCTTGTTATATGTTCCTCTTCACTAAAAAATTGTGTTTTCTAGTTACTCTTTCCACTCCCTTACCCTACTATACCCTTTACTCATTATCCCATTAAAACATCTCTTATAAAGGTTGCCATCAACCTCCAGGTTCCCAAATCTACTAGCCATTTTGTGATACCATTTTAATTGACATTCCAATTACCAACCTAATTAACCACTCCATATTGGACCTTCTCTCTTCTTGAGTTGCAGGCACCACCCTTACCTGATTATCCTTTCATCTCACTAAGAACTGCTTTTTAGTTTCTTTGCTGGTTCCTTCTCCTCCGCTCAGCTATAAATCAGATGGCATTCCCCTGGATAAAAACCAATGTGGTCCCATGACACTAAGAAGGAAAATCCAAATTATGTAACCAGAAATCCTTATATGATCTAGTACCTTCCTTCCTCTCTAAAGTAACTGCATACCATTCTCACCCTCTGACACTATGTTTCAGTCATACTTATCTGCTCTCTCTTTAACAGTGTGTCAAGCTGTTTGCTTTACCCCCAATTGCTCTTCCATATCTTTAAATAATTTCTCCTTCTTATCATTCAGGACTCAGTTTAACCATCACCTACTCAGAAAGGCTTTTCATGAAGATGCTACCCAAATTTGCTTCTGAGTTACCATTTCTACAACTTTTTATTAACTCAAATCATACAGTTTATCTGTTTCATTTTAAAAATTTATTTAATTGAAGGATAACAGCTTTACAGTGTTGAGTTGGTTTATGCCAAACATCAACATGAATCAGCCATTGGGATACATATGTCCCCTCCATCTTGAGCCTCCCTCCCACCTCCCACCCCATCCTACCCTTCTAGGTTGTTAGAGAGCCCTGGTTTGAGTTCCCTGAGTCATATAACTTTTTTAACCTCTCATTGTCATATTTGGATTTTTCTTCTGTATTAGTCATGTGTTGTTTATCTTTACGTACTGGAATATAAGGTCCATTAGAACAGAGACACTCTCTGTCCTTCTCACTACATTTCATATAACTAAAGATCAATGATTTTTTATTGAATGAACAGCACCACGTGCAGGGGTGAGAGCAATATGCACAGATGAGTTTGGCCCTTCTTGACTGCGTAAAGACTACAATCTAATGGGTAAGATTCTATTTTTTTAATGTTTAATTACAATTACACTATCAAACATATATAACCCCAAACAGTATTCCAATATTTAAAAAATCAGTGTATAGATTTCTTATAAAGATAAACAGGGGAAGGCAGAGAGGAATAAATAGATGGTAAATAGAGGAGGACTAAACAGAGGAGACTATTCTAAATCCAAGACACCTGGCCTGGGAGCTCCAGTTCCACCAAGATCTTATCACGCTACACTAATTATTACCTGGAAATGACTAAATGAGTATGTAAAATTCCTAATCATCTACTCTGCTTCTTAGAATATGTTATTATATATTACAAGAAAGAAGAAGTAGGTTTGAGACAAAATCTGTTGTGCATGCACATGTGCTAAGTCACTTCAGTCATGTCTGACTCTTTGTGACCCCATAGACTGTAGCTCACCAGGCTCCTCTGTCCATGGCATTCTCCAGGAAAGAATTCTAGAGTGGGTTGCCATGCCCTCCTCTAGGGGATCTTCCTGACCCAGGGATCAAACACCAGTCTCCCACATTGGAGGCAGATTCTCTACCATCTGAGCCACCAGAGAAGCCCACAAAGCCTGTTAGTTTCTAGAAAACCTGCAGTCCCTACAGAAAGGCTGCCTGGAACCTATGGGACTTGCTCTTAGTTATTCAAACTGTATGGCAGGTGTAAGGGAACCTAAGAGGATTAGCTACATCACAAATGCGAATGCTGGAGCATTTTTATCCTAGGACTTTTATTTTTCAAGTCTCAACTTTTAGAGCACTATAAAATCACTTACTTTTACTTCCTCTCTCCAGATTTTCATGGTGCATTTTCAAGTGAAGCAATTTAGAATAAAATGACTATGCATCTATTTTGTGTGTGGAGTCTGTACTGCCTATCACGCCTTTGACATTCCAGAGCTTACACTGGTTAATAAAACTCTTTCTGCCGTGAGGCTGAAAATGGAAACATTAACATTCAGAGTTGCCCTTGAAAGTCATGTTTAGTCTGTGTTTTTTGAGTTATATAAGCCAGGACTGGGAACAATTCAAATGTGTCAGCCAGGAATTTTAAAAATAATAACTAAAATAATATTTTGGTGGCCAATATATCATAAACTGGTTTCTTTAATTTGGCCAAGTCATTTTCTTCCCCCTATCACTCAAGCATGAGGGTATATTCAGTTACATATATTAAAGACAATTAGGAAATATTGCTCACATTTTTTACCTTTTTATGATTTTCATATTTTTTTTTTTAGCAAAGGAAACTGAGAAAGTCATTGCTTGATTCATGAAATACTTATTTTGAAACTCAGGTTGCATCTTTATAAAACATATGTGATCAAATATACTAGTTTTTTTAGATTTCTATTTTATTTTGCTTATCTATTGGTTCTACAATCAGAAATTATATTTTTGCCAAATTGATCAAGGGTTTACATGTTATGCTTTTGCTGAAGTGCTAACACAAATTACCACTAAGCTAGTGGTTAGTGAGTTAATAGCTTTAAAAATCAAATGTGAGAACTACCTGAACTCAAAGGGAGCAGAGGAAAATAAAGGAATATGGAAAAGGTTCTCCACAGTAGATGAAATCTTGAACAGTGCATAGCACTGCAATAAATTAACATATACTGTATTTAAGTCACTTCCAGTATCTCTTTTTCTCTTTTATGACTTCTTCAAATTATATATATATATATATATTTTTTTTACTTGTAATTGGGGATTAAAACAGAAAAGCTTAAATTGACCTTTCTGAACATACTCAACAGCTGCAAGAGAAAACTACTGAAACATTTCAATCATATTCTCTATTTTGCCAGAACTTAACTCCAAAAATAAATATTAATGAATATTATAGTATTAGCTAATTCCCTTATCTGCAAAATACTATCAAATATCCACCAGTGTCCGGACTTAATTTTTAAAAATGAAGTTGTCTCTTAGAAGAAGTGAAAGTGCCATACAGAAAATGGTGGGTTTAAAAGTTAAAATTTTCTGCCAACCTTTCTTTCCATGAATAAGGGCCTTGATCACTGGTATAAAGTATAGCTCCCTGCTTCCCTCTTTGGGAAAACATGGATTCTCAAGGCAATTAATTTTTAAAATATATTAACATTTTTAAAGCTAGTTTACAATTAATTTTTAATTAAATATTTACTTCATATGGATTTCAATTTCTCATAGCAGGATTTACACAATGGATATTTACAACTGACTCACTAATTAAACCTGATATATGAGCCAAATTATTTCAAGTACAGATGTATCCCCAGAGAAATACAGTAAGCTTTTTGCCTATCAGAAGATAATGTCTTCAGATTAAAATGTTGTAATATGTGATTGTTAAAGCCTGTTTTTCCTTATTAAAAGAATATAAATTATTTATACACACAGATATATACTAGGTGTCTTATTATGTATTTCTTGCCAGAATTTTTATTGAAGTGATGTATTTGTTACACTTACCAGATTTTAAAAAATCTGTCATGGTCCTAATTAAATTTCTATACCATTACTTGATACAAATGTCAGCAATGTTTGTTTTCTAATGTCAACTAAGAATCTTTTTTTTCGTTATGACAAGAGAAAAGGCCAACAGTGAAATGTAACATTAAAAATGCTTAGATTTGGCCAACTTAGATTCTGTTATACCCCTGTAAATAACTCTATTTCTTATAAATTACTATATATTTAAAAAATCTGATAAAATTTGTTGTTCCCTTAGTACATATTCACATTTTATGACTTAAGTATGACTTTTCTTCTATTTCCTTCAAATGTTTCAGTGGTACTGAATTCTTGCCCTGCTGCTGCTGCTAAGTCACTTCAGTCGTGTCTGACTCTGGGCGACCCCATAGACGGCAGCCCATCAGGCTCCTCTGTCCCTGGGATACTCCAGGCAAGAATATTGGAGTGGGTTGCCATTTCCTTCTCCAATGTATGAAAGTGAAAAGTGAAAGTGAAGTCGCTCAGTCGTGTCCGACTTCTGGCGACCCCATGGACTGCAGCCTACCAGGCTCCTCCATCCATGGGATTTTCCAGGCAAGAGTACTGGAGTGGGGTGCCATTGCCTTCCCTTGGTAACAGTATATGGTAAACAACAGGAAACAGGAAAAAACACTGGTTGCCTATGCACATAGTTTATTTTATTGTTTCTTTTACTTTAAAAGGAAACTGCCAACACTTGCAAGTCCTACATACACACAAACATACCTAGAAATGACACAGGTCATTGGTTCTGCACTGATTCTAAGGCCATCTCCTGCCTCCTCACATATCACTTTATATTAATATTATTAGAAATATGCTTAATAAACTATTAAGTAATTCATAGTTTTAGCTTATCCAACTAAATGTACACAAAATGAAAGGCTATATTCAGTACAAACTGTGCAAAAATATTAAGAAACCAGAATAGTTTCTAAGAACATGGGGTAAGTGTAACATTTGGGAAAGTACAATCTTAGACAATCCAGCTTAGGAACCAAAAAAATCCCTAGATACTTATGAACAATTAGTTAATACAATAATCTGGACATAAATAGATTTTATTTTCAAATAAAAACATCCCAGGCAAACCAGAAAACTGGTGAGTAGGCAGTATATCATTCTCATCACCTTTTCTCTTATGGCTATTCTTATATCCTTCTTTTGATCATCTCTACACTGGACTAGGCTCTGTATTCCCTATTCTATCTATTCACTGAATGAAATGACTCAGAAATAATTGACCATTTTATTTTCAGTCCAATATTGACGTTAATAAGCCTGACTGGTCACTGTGCTGTCTAGTCCCTCATGAGGATCTATTTACAGTATGCAATTTTATTATCAATTTGCTAAATATTTTAAATAAGTTTCCTCACCAGGTTCTCCTAGAAGAGCTTTTATTTAGATACCTACTTATTTAACCATTATATTATAGCTATATTAGTCTTTATAACAGAATTCATTTTTTACCTTTTTGTTAGAAATAAATGTTTATATTTTTTCCCACTCCTAAGCTACAAGAGTGAGGGGCAGGGCACTAAAGAACATTTCAATGATGTTTTTTTTAAAAGAAAACAATGATTACCAATTTCAAGAAGGAGGCTCAATAAATGTGAAAAATTGTAAAAACAGAGCTGACCATTAATGTGCCCATGTATCTTTCAGAATATATGTGAAAAAGAACACAGAATGACAAAAAAATATGTGTATGGTTAAAGGTGTGAGAACTAACGTCAGAATTCCTAGGTTTGATTCCTGCAGGTATTGCTAACCAGCTATGTGACCTTCTGAAAGTTTCCAACCACACCAAACATCAGCTTTCTAATTTTCAAAACTAGGATAATAAATGTGCCTATTTCATTAGATTGGAGAAGGAAATGGCAACCTACTCCAGTACTCTTGCCTGGAAAATGCCATGGACAGAGGAGCCTGGCAGGCTACAGTCCATCGGGTTGCAAAAGAGTTGGATACAACCGAAGCAACTTAGCATGCACGCATGCAATCTTTCACTTTTTCTTTCCCTGGTGAATAGTAAGAGTGCCTGAAGAACTACAGACAAAGGTTCGTAACATTGTGCAAGTACCAGTGAACCAAAGTCACCCCAAAGAAAAAGAAATGCACAAAGGCAACATAATTGACTGAAAAAAGTGAAAGTCGCTCAGCTGTATCTGACTCTCTGCAACCCATGGACTCTACATTCCATGGAAGTAGCCTTTTCCTTCTCCAGGGGATCTTCCCAAGCAAGGGATTAAACCCAGGTCTTCCACACTGCGGGCAAATCCTTTACCAGCTGAGCCACAAGGAAAGCCCTATTTTAGCATAGACCAACTCAATTAAGTGAGGAATAGAGTTTTTGCTTTCCTTCTTGTTTTACCCTCTGCAGAGGGCAGAAACATCTAATGAATAAGCATTATTGGAGAAATAAGGTATTAAAAAATAAATAAAGTTGGTATCTGTAAGATGAAGGGGTCTTGGATAGTTACATTTTAGTAGATGCACTGATGTACTTTAAAACAGGGCTATAACATTTTGAGCCATGTAACTGACTCAGTGCTCAATAGTTTCTGAGTCACCTATTAGCTGGAATCACTTGATTTTTTAAAATACAAACATGGGTATGGACTGTACTTTTTAAAATTAAATTGAAGTAATGGCATTATCTCATATGTGAGGTTATCCTTGGGATCTGTTACTTGTTTACAGTATTTATATGGAATTATATGTCTTCTCAACTACATTAAAAAAAATTAAAACTGAGTATCATCTGTACAGTACTCTGTAGACCATAAAGTGTGATGCTGCCCTTTTCTAAATAACTCATCACTTCTTTACATCATAAGATGATTATTACCATACTAATCAACTTCATTTGGGTAAAAGTCATGTCTTATACAATAGTAGCACCTAAGATAATATATATAATTCTGGGTATCAGGGTTATGCAGTTACTTAGTAAATAATTTTATCAACAGTATAAGATAGGTATTCACATCATCATCATCATCCTAACTTCATACCTGGAGAAACTGAGGCATGACATAGTTAAGAAACTTTACAAAGTCATTCAGCTCACAGAACTATGTTTTGAACCTAGAGAGTATGGCTTCAGAATCTGTGATATAATCCCTCTCACATAAGAGATATTAATATTGATGAAATAAGCATAAGACATAGATATACGTTTCATATAATTCCACATCATAAGGCACATAAACAGAAACTTAAAAGCTCCTGTGTGTAACAGTGTGTGTGTACTCAGCTGAGTTTCAGGTTTTATCTCCCTAGAGATACTTGAATTCAACCTATTACATCTGAAAAATTACTAACACAAAACTTGCTTTAAACACACACACAATAGTTGGGTCTTCCTACATGCTTTTACTGTTTGAAAGAAATGCTAATGTTGTTGTTTGCAGTCACTACATCATGTCCACCTGTTTGTGAACACATGGACTGCAGCACACCAGCATGCCCTGTCCTTTGCTATCTCTCAATTTGCCAAAAACTCATGTCCATTAAGTTGGTGATGCCCTCCAATCATCTCATCCTCTGTCCTTCCCATCTACTCCTGAGCTCAATCTTTCCCAGGATGATGGTCTTTTTTAATAAGTCTCTTCTTATCAGGTAATCAAAGTATTGGAGTTTTAGCTTTGGCATCAGTCCTTTCAATGAATACTCAGGGTTGATTTCCTTTCAGTTTAGTTCAGTAACCCAGTCGTGTCTGAATCTTTGTGACTCCATGCACCACAGCACACCAGGCCTCCCTGTCCATCACCAACACTGGAGTTCGCTCAGACTCATCTCCATTGAGTTGGTGATGCCATCCAACCATCTCATCCTCAGTTGTCCCCTTCTCCTCCCGCCTTCAATCTTTCCCAGCATCAGGGTTTTTTCCAAGTAGTCAGTTCTTCGCATCAGGTGACCAAAATATTCGAGTTTCAGCTTCAGCATCAGTCCTTCCAATGAATATTCAGGACTGATTTCCTTTAGGATGGACTGGTTGGATCTCCTTGCAGTCCAAGGGACTCTCAAGAGTTTTCTCCAACACCACAGTTCAAAAGCATCAATTCCTCAGTGCTCAGCTTTCTTTATAGTCCAACTCTCACATCCATACATGACTACTGGAAAAAACAGAGCTTTGACTATATGGACCTTTGTTGGCAAAGTAATGTCTCTGCTTTTTAATTAGCTGTCTATGTTGGTCATTACTTTTCTTCCAAGGAGCAAGCATCTTTTAATTTCATGGGTGCAGTCACCATGTGCAGTGATTTTGGAGCCCAAAATATAAAGTCTGTCTGTTTCCCCTGTTTCTCCATCTATTTGCCATGAAGTGATGGGACCAGATGCCATGATCTTACTTTTCTGAATGTTGAGTTTTAAGTCAAGTTTTTCACTCTCCTCTTTCACTTTCATCAAGAGGTTCTTTAGTTCTTCACTTTCTGCCATAAAGGTGGTGTCATCTGCATATCTGAGGTTATTGATATTTATCCTTGCAATCTTGATTCCAGCTTGTGCTTCTTCCAGCCCAGCATTTCTCATGATGTACTCTGCATATAAGTTAAATAAGCAGGGTGACAATATACAGCCTTGATGTACTCCTTTCCCTATTTGGAACCAGTCTGTTGTTCCATGTCCAGCTCTAACTGTTGCTTCTTGACCTGCATACAGGTTTCTCAGGAGGCAGGTCAGATGGTCTGATATTCCTATCTTTTGAAGAATTTTTCACAGTTTGTTGTGATCCACACAGTCAAAGGCTTTGGTAGAGTCAATAAAGCAGAAATAGACGTTTTCTGGAACTCTGTTGCTTTTTCGATGATCCAATGAATGTTTGCAAATTGATCTCTGGTTCCTCTGCCTTTTCTAAATCCAGCTTGAATATCTGGAAGTTCACGGTTCATGAACTGTTGAAACCTGGCTTGGAGAATTTTGAGCATTACTTTGCTAGTGTGTGATATGAGGGCAATTGTACAGTACTTTGAACATTCTTTGGCATTGCCTTTCTTTGGGATTAGAATGAAAACTGACCTTTTCCAGTCCTGTGGCCACTGCTGAGTTTTCCAAATTTGCTAGCATATTGACCGCAGCATTTTCACAGCATCAGCTTTTAGGATTTGAAATAGTTCACCTGAAATTCCCTCACCTCCACTAGTTTTTTTCATAGTGATGTTTCCTAAAGCTCACTTGACTTCGCATTTCATTATGTCTGGCTCTAGGTGAGGGATCACACCATCATGGTTATCTGGGTCATGAAGATCTTTTTTGTAAAGTTCTTCTGTGTATTCTTGCCACCTCTTCTTAATATTTTCTGTTAGGTCCATACCATTTCTGTCCTTTATAGAGTCCATCTTTGTATGAAAAGTTCCCTTGGTTATCTCTAATTTTCTTGAAAAGATCTCTAGTCTTTCCCATTCTACTGGTTTCCCTCCATTTCTTTGTATTGATCATGGAGGAAGGCTTTCTTATCTCTCCTTGCTATTCTTTGGAACTCTGTATTCAAATGGGCATATCTTTCCTTATCTCCTTTGCCTTTGACTTCTTTTCATAGCTATATGTAAGGCCTCCTCAGATAACCATTTTGCCTTTTTGCATTTATTTTTCTTGATGTCCTTTCAGTTCAGTTTAGTCACTCAGTCGTGTCTGACTCTTTGTGACCCCATGAATCGCAGCACGCCAGGCCTCCCTGTCCATCACCAACTCCCAGAGTTCACTCAAACTCACGTCCATCGAGTCGGTGATGCCATCCAGCCATCTCATCCTCAGTTGTCCCCTTTTCCTCCTGCCCCCAATCCCTCCGAGCATCCGAGTCTTTTCCAATGAGTCAATTCTTCACATGAGGTGGCCAAAGTACTGGAGTTTCAGCTTTCGCATCATTCCTTCCAAAGAACACCCAGGACTGATCTCCTTTAGAATGGACTGGTTGGATCTCCTTGCAGTCCAAGGGACTCTCAAGAATCTTCTCCAATATCACAGCTCAAAAGCATCAATTCCTCAGTGCTCAGCTTTCTTCACAGTCCAACTCTCACATCCATACATGACCACTAGGAAAACTATAGCCTTGACTAGACAGACCTTTGTTGGAAAAGTAATGTCTCTGCTTTTGAATTTGCTATCTAGGTTGGTCATAATTTTCCTTCCAAGGAGCAAGCATCTTTTAATTTCATGACTGCAATCACCATCTGCAGTGATTTTGGAGCCCCCCAAAATAAAGTCTGACACTGTTTCCACTGTTTCCCCATCTATTTCCCATGAAGTGATGGGACCAAATGCCATGATCTTCGTTTTCTGAATGTTGAGCTTTAAGCCAACTTTTTGACTCTCTTCTTTCACTTTCATCAAGAGCCTTTTTAGTTCCTCTTCACTTTCTGCCATAAGGGTGGTGTCATCTGCATATCTGAGGTTATTGATATTTCTCCCAGCAATCTTGATTCCAGCTTGTGCTTCTTCCAGTCCAGCGTTTCTCATGATGTACTCTGCATATAAGTTAAATAAGCAGGGTGACAGTATACAGCCTTGATGTACTCCGTTTCCTATTTGGAACCAGTCTGTTGTTCCATATCCAGTTCTAACTGTTGCTTCCTGACCTGCATATAGGTTTTTCAAGAGGCAGGTCAGGTGGTCTGGAATTCCATCTCTTTCAGAATTTTCCAGTTTATTTTGATCTACCTAGGCTTGCCTTAACAGTGATACGTGAATGGCAAATGCTAATCACAAAAACTGTTCTTAATATAAAGTTTTAAGCAGTAATTGGAGGTGCAAGTTACTTTTATTTATATGGCTTAGTTTCTTTATATACTGCTTTTTCCCCTTACTTTTCTCTTGTTAATCATTCCTACTTAGATATTCACTCCTGCAACCTGTTTTTCATAATGCTGTCTTTTGATATGATCATGGGATCTCCCACCTAGAGGATACATGTTTTTTTCCCCATGGTTCCTATTCACTGCTCCTTGAAGGTCAGGTAATGTCCGTATGGAAACTGATGAAAGAAACAGGACAATATAATTTTCAGGTCTTCTCCATCCTTTCTATAGAAGAATCTTGGAAGAAGGGTTAAGTTTTTAAGCCTAGCATAAAGGGGCAATCAAAATGTGATAGAGGCTAAGACTGAAAACATAAGGGCAAAACAGAGACCTTACTTACAATCTATATGAAGTTCAACCTAACTCACAAGACCAGAATTCTATATACACACACACACAAAAGTTGCAGGATTATGGACTCTATAGTTTCTTTGGCTGGTCCACTGTGCACATCTTGTTCATGAACTGGCCATCTATGGTAGGTAGCCAGCTGATTATTTGATTGCATTGAATGGTTTTGCTTTTCTGCATAACCAAGGCTCACAAGCTTGATTTCTATGAACATACACAAGTATGCCTACTGGTAGTATCTTTTGTGACATTTATAAAAAGATATCAGGATTATAACCACTAAGATATTTGAACAGAGAATGAAACAGAGAAGGAATGAAAAAAAAAAAAAAAGAGTTAGTGAGAGGGCACTGAGATAATATCCCCATGTAAGTTGCTTTAAAGATGTGTTCTTCACCTATATGAGTGCTTTCTTGCTCCTGCTCATGATTATTGCTTATTTAAGTTGTAAGTTTCATGTCTCTGTCAGTGATGAAGCCTCTGTGTGTCACAGAACTAGTCACAAGTAATGAAAGCATTTGCTCCATAAAACATTTACTGATCATCAGTTATGCAATTCACATGCTAAATACTTGGCTAGAACTGGAGAAACACAGAAAAGTCTCTCTGGCTATCTGGCTATAGCATAGTCGTTTTTTTTTTTTTTTTTTTTTTCCCCCTAATTATTGATATATTATTTACCTTTACTGCCATAGCTATCAGACATTCACCAAGCACTTTGTGGGGGTAAATGATTGGAAATAAAAATTTCATAGCAGTAACCAATAACACGTACTTCTAACCTTCCTAAAGATGGAAGAGAGCTTACTAATCACTAAAAGCACTGTCTGATTCTATACTATTTGCTTCTACTGCATTAGTATGCTTTTTCAGAATCACTTGTCCTCCTCCCAATTATTATATTTCTCTCTTAGTACTGTCTATTTTTTTAAAAAAATCCATCTTGTGTCGCCCAATTGCCCAGTCTCAGAATCTGTTATTTTAAACTGTTTGATAATTCCCTAATTCTAGCCTCTTTGGTTCTGCTGTTGATTTCCAAAATAATTTCCATTGACATTGCTTTCTGTCAGGCTGTATATACTTTCTGCAATATCTTCCTAACATATCCCGGATTCCTGTTCAGCTGTGATCTAATTTATCTAACAAGATGTATTTTCCTAAAATAGAAGATACACTTTCCTAAATCCCCACTCTCCTCAGTTTAATTTATCATCAGTAATGGATCCCTACTGCCTATAGCATAGCTCCAAATGCCTGTCTTGAGTTCAAGACCCTCCACGATCAGGTGGTGGTCCTCCAGCAGTGAGCACAGTAACACGTGACCAAGGCAAGTAACATACATTATATTGCCCCACCTCATTTCCTTTGCCCAAACAAATCACTATTTTTTTTAACTTTCTCAAGCCATTGGCCATATTATGCCTTATATAACATATAGAAGGCACTTATTTTCTGTGTCATTATCTGATACACTAGCATGTGAGTTTCTCGAGGAAGATTCCATGCACAGTAGGTCTCTGTATTTTTCACAACAGCTATTTTGTTTTAATAAATGTCTGTTCAGTGATATGGATTAAAATGCAATGGAATGAAATGAAATGTCAAATCCTTTGGCAGGATTACATCTAAACCTTCCCATTACATGACTATCCAGATCATTTTAAAGGTCACTGGAAGAGATATTTCACAGTCTTGGCAATCCAAATGTTTGTGATTAACTAAGCTTTAAGGAAAAGATAGGTGACTGTGCTTCTAAGAGAACATTTAATTTGTATTAATCAGTACTTAACAAAGAACATTTACTAAAGTCATAATATCATGTACATGTCACACTGATACCTGTACATTCTATTTTTTTTTATAGTATGATCCATTTGCATTTTATTTTATTTTTTTTAATTTTATTTTTAAACTTTACATAATTGTATTAGTTTTGCCAAATATCAAAATGAATCCACCACAGGTATACATGTGTTCCCCATCCTGAACCCTCCTCCCTCCTCCCTCCCCATACCATCCCTCTGGGTCGTCCCAGTGCACTAGCCCCAAGCATCCAGTATTGTGCATCGAACCTGGACTGGCATCTCGTTTCATACATGATATTTTACATGTTTCAATGCTATTCTCCCAAATCTTCCCACCCTCTCCCTCTCCCTCAGAGTCCATAAGACTGTTCTATACATCAGTGTCTCTTTTGCTGTCTCGTACACAGGGTTATTGTTACCATCTTTGTAAATTCCATATATATGCGTTAGTATACTGTATTGGTGTTTTTCCTTCTGGCTTATTTCACTCTGTATAATAGGCTCGAGTTTCATCCACCTCATTAGAACTGATTCAAATGTATTCTTTTTAATGGCTGAGTAATATTCCATTGTGTATATGTACCACAGCTTTCTTATCCATTCATCTGCTGATGGACATCTAGGTTGCTTCCATGTCCTGGCTATTATAAACAGTGCTGCGATGAACATTGGGGTACACGTGTCTCATTCCCTTCTGGTTTCCTCAGTGTGTATGCCCAGCAGTGGGACTGCTGGATCATAAGGCAGTTCTAACAACTTGTAAAGTAAGGACTTTGTTGATGCTGTTACTAAGTCAGTGTAACTAATAACAAAAGTCTAAACCTCTCAAAAGAATTGGAAACTTAGATAGTAGACTAAGCTTTAAACCTCATCTCAGTGTGATTGAGCTATGAGGTAAGATTCTTGAAACAATTATTTTCTTTTTGATTAAAATACTCTCCAAAATAGCAAACTTCTTTCCATTAATGAAATTTCAAGCCCACAGCAGACTTCTATTGTCCTCAATAATGCTGTCAGTCCTTCAAGGGAAATCCTTTCATTCCTTATCAACATCACTAATAAAATCTTTCTCTTATAAGACAGAAATAACCAACCAGAATTATTTCTGACATGTCCCTTCACAAGAAGATTGAGAGATTCAATTTGTTCACTCCAAAGAGAATCACTTTTGGGTGACTTGGATCCAAAGTCAACCTCTAAATTCTTTCCCCAAAGCAACTGAGATGAAGAATTACTGGTCTCTTCCAAATTTTGCAGCAAATTGGACTTTTCCCAGCCACTCAGAGATAATAGTTTGACTAGATTTAATAGTAACCACCAATATAGGATCGATCGCTTTACCTTGCCTAATTGGCAGATTCAGTAAAAGTGACTTATTTCCATGACATTTCACGGTGGTTGAATTTCTAGCCTGCCTCGTAATAAAATGCTGTTGAAATGAAGATAGCAAAGGATGCTGTCACAGAACATAGAGGAGCATATCTGTAATATGCATGGTGTGCTTACAAGATATGCCCTCCAACTGAGAGAGAGAGAGAGAGAGAGAGAGAGAGCACGCGCACGCGCGCGCAAGAGGGAGTGAGAGAACAACAGAGTGCACACCAGAGCCCTCTGATGTGAGAATTTAAACCCATTCCTAGGAACAAAACCTGTATCTCTCCTTTAATTCTGTTATCTTTAATTATCTCTTAAAAATAAAGTAGATGGATATAATGTTTATAGATACGAAGCTAAAACAACTAAATGGTCTATTAGGTGAGAAGCATGGTGATGTAGCAGGGTGGGGCTACTTTCTGACTACCCCAAGGTTAGTGATGTATTTCATTGTCAGAAGGAGAAATTTCCTTATTTTCATTCACTAACAATCCTTGGGAAGAAAAGCTGCAAAGTAAATCAGTGATTATTTAAATAAGGCTTTAGTTTGAATTCAGTTACCTAAGCAAGAACATTTATCCTTTCTTCTGTTTTATGATGCATGGAAAGACTAACACAAATAATTTACTTCTTTTAGTGTCTACGTCTAAAAAATATATGTTTCCAATTTAAGCAAATCAGTCTACTTTATAAATTATTTTATTTTGTCAAATTTTTGTCTTCTCACTGTAACTACTTCAAGTAACAAAAGAGAATTATCAACTGTCAGACTTTCTCTTTGCTTTGTAATACATTTTTTGCTTATCTTAATTTTATAAAAAATAATATATTGTGAAGTGGGTTTAAACAATTAAAGGCAGAAGCTAATCTCACTTTCTGTGCCAGTAAACCAATCCCTTCCGGTTTTCCTTATGCACTTATATGAATAAATCCTAGATATAAATGATTACATAATCAACTTGCATATAATTATGTTGCTTCCTTTTTGTTTCAAATTATTATCTTCAAAGCAATTTCATACTCATCAGAAATGGCCCATTTTCAAGTAATGGACAATCTATTCAAATTTTATGACAATATTAGACACATTTCCATTCCATTCACTCTTTATCTTCCAGAGGAAAGTGAAAAACCTCTCAGGTAATTGGCAGAATACAAAGACCCTGGGCATCCTAACCTCCATAAGGGCTCAGTTCCTGGTTTCCAGGTGAGACCTTTGCACATAGCTGTCCTAGTCATTCACACTCATGGCTGCCCTACCATTCTCTGCCACTTCTCTCTCATGGGCCCGCTTCCTGGCTTCCTCTTTAGACTCCGGGCATCCAGGGCTGACATTCTTCCCTCTGATATTCAGGGTCACTGCCCATAGTTTTGCCCTTGCTGGAAATGCATGGCATTCCATAACTAAAGGAAACTTTGAAACCAAGACTGGAAGAACACTAAAAATCAATGGGCTCAACACTTGCATTTCCAGCGTGAAGTTACGGAGAACCTGAGAGATTCAACAATTTCTTAAAATTACACATGTAATTGATGGTAAGCTGGGATAACCCTCAGACTTCCCAGGTGAGAAGGTTGTCTGATCTTGGGGTCCTTCCTGAACAGACCCTAAGCCAAGTATTGGGGTACAAATGGTTTATTTGAGAAGTCATCTCAGGAGATATTATGAAAGGGCAGGACTGTGAGACAGTTGACCTTGTGGACTTCTGGGGCCGAGTCTTACTGGGAAACCTCTGAGGAACTCTGGAAATAGAGAGATGCTTTGGAATCATCCTGACATGGGGTAGGGATTTGAGATATTTATCTATCATCTCCCATCCCTCCTTGGTTAGTGGCAGCTCTGGCAGTACTAACTACTTTTTGCCCATGTTTGAACTGGCTGAGATTCTCCTATGGCCAGCAAATGCCCTCAGACTGAGAGGAAGTCACTGGTGTATATAGAATCTGTCTGCACACAACTTCCAGTGTAGGCCAAGGGGAAGCAAATGGGTATAGGGTCTATCAGAGGAACACATGACGCACACAGCAAAAGTGGTACAGGTCAAGGTCTAGCAATGGCTCTAACTTTATCAGATGTTCAAATAAAATTTATGTGACAAAGGGAACCTCTTTTAGTCACGATTTACATGTGAAAATTAGAATACATTTGATGCTTTATTTTTCCCCAATGGCATAGTAGCCAGGATTACCATAGCTCTAACTCTCCCTAAATTGCTTGACCTTAAGCTGTTGTGGGCAAAGGATGGTTTTGGCTGCAGCAAGATAAAAAACCAGCTCCATGTGTCACAGAAACTGAAGCTCATGAAATAAGACAGAATTCTAGGACTTTGAAAGAAAGGTCTCCTTTATCTGCATGAAGGAACTGTGAAGCTAACTCTGTAAAAACTATATATATATATATACATATATATATATATATATATATACATATATATATACATATATATATACATATATATATACATATATATATACACACACACACATACATATACATATATATACATATATATATATATATATATATATATATGAAATTGGGTGAGATACAGATTTAGAAGGTCTGAGTTAAGACAGCAGGTATTTCCTTTCAAAACCATAAATTCAAGAAGCACAGACTCCTGAATAGAGCTGTCAGATAAAATCCAGGATGCACAGTAAAACCTGAATTTCAGCTGAATAATAACTAATTTTGGACAAACTTTTACTAAAAAAAAAACAAAAACCTCACTGTTGATGTGAGGTTCAAATTTAACTAGGTTTAACTAGGCTAGGCTTCTTGCATTTGTATTTGTTAAATCTGGCTACCTTAGTCTTGGACCAGTCATGAAGGTTCTTCTGTATGTGTGTGTGTCGTGCACATGTGTGTCCTGATGGACTGAGCAAGACTCTGTTCCTACAATAAAATCCAGAGCTAGCTAGTTTTATAATGGTTATTAGAATTATGCATTGTCTAGAATTAAGCATTGTCACAATGCAAATGATTTAATTATATATATATAAAACGTTAAAGACTCCACAAAAAAACTTAGAGTAAATGAATTCACTAAAGTTGCAGGGTACAAAATCAATATACAAAAACCTGTTGTATTTCTATACAATGACTAAAAATATCAGAAAGAAAAATATTTTTAAAATCCAATTTACAATTGTATCAAAAGAATAAAATGCCTAGCAAGAAATTTAACTTTAATTTGCCTAGCAACAAGTTTGACCAATGAAGTAAAAGACGTGTATGCTGAAAACTGTAAGACGCTGATGAAAAAAAACTGAAGACACAAATAATTGAAAATATATTCCATGCTCATTGATTGGAAGAATACTGTTAAAATGTCCATATACCTAAAACAATCAAGATATTCAATGCAATCCCTATCAAAATTCCAACATTTTTCATAGAAATAAAACAAGCAACCCTAAATTTTGTATGGAGCCACAAAAGACCCCGAATAACCAAAGAAATCTTTAAAAAAAAAAAGAATAAAGCTGGAGACATCAAGATGCCTGATTTCAATTCATATTACAAAACTACAATAATCAAAACAGTACAGTATTGACATAAAAAACAGACATATAGATCAATGGGATAGAATAGAGAAATGAACTCAAGCATAAATGGTCAATTAGTTCACAGCAAAGGTCCCAGAAGATACAAGGGGGAAAGGACAGTCTCTTCAAAAAAATGGTACCAGGAAAACTAGACAGGAACATGCAAAATAATGAAATTAGACTGGTATCTTTTACTTTATACAAAAATCAACTCAAAATGAATTAAAGACTTGAATGTAAGAGCTGAAGCCATAAAACTCCTTGGAGAAATCATAAGTGGTAAACTCCTTGACATCGGTCTTGGCAATTTTTTGGATCTGAGCCCAAAATCAAAACAAACAAGAGCAAAAATAACTAGTGGGAATGTATCAAACTAAAAAGCTTCTGCACAGCAAAGGAAACCATGGACAAAATGAGAAGGTAATTATCAAATGGGAAAAAAAAACACTTGCAAAGCATATATCTGATAGGGGATTAATATCCAAAATATATATAGAACTCATACATCTCAACAGCAAAAAGATACATATCTGTTTTTTAAAAAACGGTCAGAGGTTTTCTTTTTCCAAAGAAAACATACAAAAGGCCAAAAGACACATGAAAAGATGCTCAACATCACTAAGGAACTGCAAGTCAAAACCACTATTATCAAAAAGACAAGAAATAACAAATGTTGGGGACAATGTAGAGAAAAAGGAATCCTAATGCACTTGTTGGGAATGTAAACTGTCACAGCCACTGTGAAAAACAGCATGGATATTCCTAAAAATAATTAAAAATAAAACTTACATATGATCCAGCAATTCCATTTTTGGATATTTATCCAAAGAAAACAAAAACACTACCTTGAAAAGATATATGTACCCTCATGTTCATTGAAGCATTATTTACAATAGCCAAGATATGGAAACAACACAGGAGTTGTTTCCTAATTCATCATTGACAGATGAATGCATAAAGAATGTGTGATGTATATATATATTGGAATGTTGTATATATTCCACAAAAAGACAAAAGAATAATAAAATCTTGGCCATTTGTGACAATTTGGATGATCTTAAGGGAATTATGGTAATAAAACAAGTCAGACAAAGACAAATATTGTATGATTTCACGTACATGTGTAATCTAAAAGTCATTACAAACAAACAAAACAAAACTTACTGACAACAGAATGGTGGTTGCCAGAGGGGAGGGGGCTGGGGCACCAGGTGAAATGGATAAAGCGGCCAAAGAGGTGCAAACTTCCGGTTATAAAATATGCAAGTCACAGGGATGTAATCTATAACATGGTAACTATGATCAATAATATTTGGGTACATATTTAAAAGGTGCCAAGAATGTAAATCTTAAAAGCTCTCTTCACATACACAAAAAGGATTTTGAACTTTATATGGTGATGGATGTTAACTGTAGACTTATTGCACAGATCATTTGGCAGTATTTACAAATACTGAATCATTATACTGCTCACCTGAAATGAATATGTCAATTACACCTCAATAAAAAAAAAATGGATGCTGAAAAGAAAATTTCTGTAGAAATTCTAATCACAGAAACAATAAATACTTGCAGGTAACCAGGGAGCATAACTGTAAATGTACAAGATAAGATGGAAATATTAAAATTATTAGATGCTATATTTGACAGGAAAGCACTGTTACAGATGTCCATTTTTCATTAAGCTTGGCCTGCTGTAAGCAGACCTTATAAATTGAAGGTAAAAACACGTTTAAAAAAATCTTGCCTTATTACGTAAATTTGCTTTTCAGGTAATCCCTACAGAGACTCTCTTCTGGAAAACCAAAATTTTAATAAATCACATAGCCACATTGTTCTCTTCCAGGAATATATTTGATTTTTTTTTTCAAGTATGAAAAGCCTAGCTATTTTGTATTCAAAAAAGTAAACACTGCAAAAATATTAGGCAAGAATTATTTTAAACCTTTTCTCATTTGAAGCTTTTGTTCTCTCTTATCTGAAAACATGGCATGTGTATGTATGTAATACACATATACACAGTTTGTTTTCCACATGAAAGCAAATAGCATAAAATATACTAACCTTATGTTGCTGTATTTGGCGTTTGAGGTCCTCAAGATCAGGTCCAAGGGGCTCTTTTTCCATTTTCCTTGTTCTCTCTTCTGTTTTTGTTAACCAGGCATTTAACTCTTTCAGCTGCTGATTCTGGAGATCCATGAGAACTTTATGTAAACTGAAAATTTGAAAGATACCTAATTATTGCTTCTGTCAAAGCAACTTTACTATTATTAAACCTATCACTAGGTAAAACTATTGACATTTGAATGTGTGTTAACATGGTTTGGCATTTGTTGGACATTAAGAAAGAAGGTGAATAAAACCCATAATCAATCACCTCTGAAGGTATTCTTTCTTCAGCATATGATAGTCCACACATTCCAATTTTTAGAACATTTCACACAGCTAACTAAATGTGAACATGATAAATAAAGTGAGAGCCATCTCTGGTAATTGAGCTAGTAATGTACCCTGGCAATTGTTTGCTTTTATGTCCATTACTTTAATATATGTGTGGTGGAAAACATGGCTACAAATTCTGTCATGCCATTAAGAGATGGAGTCAATGTTCCATGCTCATGAATATGGACTGGCCTTGTGATTTGTTCTGACCAACACAATATGGCAGAAGTGACATTATACAAGTTCTAAGCATAGGCTGTAAGGAATGAGCACCATTTGTATTCTGTCCCTTAGGATCCAGCTGCAATGCTGTAAGGAAGCCCAAGCTGACTACCGAATGATTAGAGACCATCCTGAGAGTAACTCTGGAGGATAAAAGGCAATCTTAAAAGTTATGCTTCCTGATGAATGAAGCCCGGTGAGTGACCCCAGCCATACCGCAATCTCAGAACAACCACCTAGATGAGCCCTGACCATATTCTTGATCTACAGAATCATGATGTAATTATAAATTTTTGTACTAAGCTGCAACTTTGGAGTCATTTGTTATGCACAAATAGATAAGTGAAATATTTTTTTTTTTTCTTTTTGTCAAGGATGTATACATTAGTGGGCTGGGCAATGGATTTAAAGTCCAAACACTTGGTTTTAGTTCACAGTCTGGCTATATGCCTTAGACTAAGTTTTTAAATCTTCTCAGTGTGAATATCGGCATCACAGACATGAGATGAAATCTTGCTTATCAACCACACAACTTCATGCTGCTAAGTCACTTTGTGTCCGACTCTGTGCAACCCCAGAGATGGCAGCCCACTAGGCTCCTCTGTCCCTGGGATTCTCCAGGCAAGAACACTGGAGTGGGTTGCCATTTCTTTCTCCAATGCTTGAAAGTGAAAAGTGAAAGTGAAGTCGCTCAGTCGTGTCCGACCCTCAGCAACCCCATGGACTGCAGCCTTCCAGGCTCCTCCGTCCATGGGATTTTCCAGGCAAGAGTACTGGAGTGGGGTGCCATTGCCTTCTCCAACACAACTTCATAGTAAGGATAAAAAGTAAAATTTTGGTTATTTCATCTATTAATTTAACAAAATGTTGAGAGACAAAAGAGAAGTGTTAGTACAAATTTTAAGATAAATATTCTTTATGAAGGCATGTTTAAAGCATTTTTGAGAACCATAGTATACTGCAGACTGATCTTAAAATGTCAATAAGGAAGGCATAATTTCAATTATTTATTATTCTTATTTATAAAATTTTTACCAGAAATTTCCATTAATCAACATATTTAAACATATAAAATACACACATAACTGAGAGTGTTTAAAATAATTTCAGTTCAGTTCAGTAGCTCAGTCGTGTCCAACTCTTTGTGACCCCATGAATCGCAGCACACCAGGCCTCCCTGTCCATCACCAATTCCCGGAGTTCACTCAAACTCATGTCCATCGAGTCAGTGATGCCATCCAGCCATCTCATCCTCTGTCGTCCACTTTTCCTTCTGCCCTCAATCCCTCCCAGCATCAGAGTCTTTTCCAATGCGCCAACTCTTTGCATGAGGTGGCCAAAGTACTGGAGTTTCAGCTTTAGCATCATTCCTTCCAAAGAACACCCAGGGCTGATCTCCTTTAGAATGGACTGGTTATACCATTTATCATTACAGCTTTAACCTTTTAGAGACACAGGTCCCCTGAGGCACATTGTAATCAGAAGTCTATGAGAATGAGCTTTCGTTTATCAAACAGAAAAAGTAGACATTTTCTTTTTATGGGAAACAACATAAAGCATCCATTTAAGTGGAAGCAAAAACTCAAAGTTGCTAGTTTAAGTTTCTTAGACAATGAACACCATCCTGGCATTGCAAGGTATATAAATCTTTTACTTTATTGGTTCAGTCTATCCCTTGAGAACTGACTTGATAACAAGATTTCATGAGAATTGGCTGCAATATAATTCCTTGTGTTTGCTGTTTTTCCTGCCTGGTTTGTCCTTACATTGAGCTAAAAATCTCACATTTCAGAAACTAAAGAAAAACATTCCATATTATTATTTATAGTTGAAGAAATGTTTCAAGTCAAACATACATGTGTTAGTGTTAATAAGGAATTTCATTTTAAAATATCATTTTTTTAACTTTTGGAGAGATGTTTCATCTAACAAATATTCACTGGGTTCCACATCTATTCTAGAAACTCCTATTTGTTAGAGATGGACAAAAGAAAACATCCTCATATTCAAGTAGCTTAGAGACTTTTAAGGAAATATCTATGTCAACAATTATAACAGTATGAGGAAATCATTATGGTTATATTTGTGTACATTCAGAGGGGACATAAAAATGGCTCCACGTTGACCTGGGCTCTTTCCGAATGATGTCATTACACAACACAGAACCTGAGAGTTGAGACTTGAAGAACTGAGTCATATACTTATTAAATGTAGAATTACTGAGTACTTAGATACTACGAATGGTGAAGCGACAAAGACCTTTACAGTCATGGAGCTTACCTTCTGAATGGGGGTCACAGATAATATATAGCTCCTGAGGCCATTAATTAATTGTAATTGAGATCATGCTATGAAATGAAAGTAACTGAATTGAGTTCATGACGTAAGGAAAGACTTTTCTGAAGCACTAATATTTGAATAACTCTAAAGTCTTGAGGAGGTAGTGAAGAGGATGGGGTAAACACTTTCTAAATAGAAGGAATCACCTGTGCAAATTTTCTAAGGCATTAGAGGATCAGGAAGGCGTTTGATGATATAAGGTGTGGGAGAGCCATACAATGTCATACCCGACACTAACCCATGAGTTCTGGGAAATTTCTTGAGCTCTGCCTGAAAATGTGAAGTCTGAACCTCAAGTAACCTTTTATATTTAACAGTGATTTCGCCTTATGAACCTAGACTCAGAGACTATCCACTAAGAATGGATGTACCAAAAAGTGCTTTCTCAGGTATTGCATCTTTTATAGGTGGAATGTAAAAATATGGAGCTGAAGGTTCTTGGAGGAGGGGCTGGCATGGTTGGGAGGAAAATGGTGTATGGGGACACTCAGTGTGCAGCCTGTGTGGTTCAATATTTTAATGACTGGTACAATCACATCACTGTATCCCAGCCAAAGAAATCCTGCTTTTCCTCTCTAGACCAATGGTTCTCAAAGTGTGGTCACTTGAAACAACAGCATCATTCCATCCTCTTGGGGGATGTCTTAGTGTGTGTGTGTGTGTGTGTGTGTGTGTGTATACACACAATGAGCTTATGTGTGTATATACACATACATATTTACAGTGTGCATATATGCGATTTTAATGCATATAAGAGATCATATCACTTAGGATGAAAAATCAACTAAAATTAAGTAAAAATTTACTATTTTAAGGAAAAGTATTAAATATATAATGATAAAGACAAGTGCAGAGATAGGAGAAATTGTGAAAGTGGAGCATAATTAACTTGGTTTGAAAAACACTTAAAGATTACATTTGGTCCTCATTATCACTTAATGAAGTAGTTAATACTGGTATTTCAATTCTGAGGACACTGAGACTTGGAAAGGTTAAAGAACTTGCTCAATGTATCTCAGTGACATGTAAGTCAGTATATAAATACTAAGCTGTGACCCAGGTCTGTGCTCTTAACCTTGAATCATTTCCTTCTTTATTGATAAAACGTTATACTAGGTTGGGTCATATGAAGTTGCTGGTGTTTGAGGTTTTTATTCTGTAAAAATGATACTTTCATTCTGTTCAACTGAAAACACTGTGAAAATGAGAAAGTCTACATTTCCAACTAACATTCTCAAGATGAAAATAAATTAGGGAAATTTATCAAATTCATAAAATAAAAATCTACCACCCACAGGCAAGGAAAGATTTTGCATTTTTCTTGGTTTCATTTTATGGTTTTCAAGTGGTTATTTAGAAAGGGACATAAAAATCAAAGGGACAATGGAGCATAAATATATGACTGGCACTCGAGAGAGGAAGCAGCTGAATTGGAATAAAATAGCTTCAGACAGAAGACAGTCCTGACAAAGTCTAGAGACAGAAGCATGTCAGGATATGACAGAACGAACTGCTGTGGCCAGCCTCCCACTGTAAAAGTACCTGAGGACAGATGGAGACCAGTGAGGCCAATACATGGAAAGAGCTTGCAACTCTGAGGACACAACTGAGTCACAGACTGAATGGTTTGGAGTCACTCCAACTGTAGATTTATTGTAATATAAGATGATAGATAATGGCTTTAACCAGTGCTTCCCAAATTTTAATGTGCATATGAGTCACCTGGGACTATGTCCTCATGGATTTTAACTCAGGGGGTCTGAGGAGGGGGCTGAGATTCTTCATTTCTAGCAAATGTCCAGGGGATGCCAATGGTCCTGGTGCATGGATCACACTTCAGGAAGCAATGCTGCAAACCACTTTGAGTCTGGTTATTTGTTAGGGGCAGTAAAAAGCACCTTGCTGCTGCTGCTAAGTTGCTTCAGTCGTGTCCAACTCTGTGCGACCCCATAGACAGCAGCCCACCAGGCTCCCCCGTCCCTGGGATTCTCCAGGCAAGAGCACTGGAGTGGGTTGCCATTTCCTTCTCCAATGTATGAAAGTTAAAGTGAAGTCGCTCAGTCGTGTCTGACTCCTAGTGACCCCATGGACTGCAGCCTACCAGGCTCCTCCATCCATGGGATTTTCCAGGCAAGAGTACTGGAGTGAGTTGCCATTGCCTTCTCCGAAAAAGCACCTTAAGGAATACCATTTTCAAATATTTGTATATGGAGGTCTGTCTCCCACCTCACATCCACTGCAGGAACATCACCTTCATGAACAGAAAAGAGATCAACGCAAACATAGGATTTGCTTCACAGAGACTCTGCTGGACTTGGGGGAAGCATTTATTCCCTAATCAGTAGTGCCCAGTAGAAAGTGAAAGTTGCTCAGTCATGACATTCAGTGAAGGTGAAAGTTGCTCTTTGTGACCCCATGGATTATACAGTCCATGGAATTCTCCAGGCCAGAATACTGGAGTGGGTAGCCTTTCCTTTCTCCAGGGGATTTTCCCAGCCCAGGGATCAAACTCAGGTCTGTCATTACCAGCAGATTTCTTACCAGCTGAGCCATCAGGAAGCCCAAGAATACTTGAGTGGGTAGCCTATCTCTTCTTCAAGGGATCTTCATGACCCAGGAATTGAACCAGGGTCTCCTGCATTGCAGGCAGATTCTTTATCAACTGAGCTACTAGGGAAGCAGTTTCTATTCTAGATCTGCTCTTGTTGTTCAGTTGCTCAGTTGCGTCTGTCTCTTTGTGATCCCATGGAGTATAGCATGTCAGCCTTCCCTGTCCTTCACCATCTCCCGGAGCTTGCTCAAACTCATGTCCACTGAGTCGATGATGTCATCCAACCATCTCATCCTCTGTAGTTCCTTTCTCCTCCTGTCTTCAATCTTTCCCAGCATTAGGGTCTTTTCCAATGAGTCGTCTGTACCCATCAGGTGGCTAAAGTATTGGAGCTTCAGAATCAGTCCTTCCAATGAATATCCAGGGTTGATTTCCTTTAGAATGGACTGGTTTGATCTCCTTGCAGCCCAAGGGACTCTCAAGAGTCTTCTCCAACACCACAGTTCAAAAGCATCAATTCTTCGGTGTTCAGCCTTCCTTATGTTCCAACTCTCACATCTGTACATGACTACTGGAAAAACCATAGCTTTGACTATATGGACCTTTGCCAGTAAAGTGATATCTCTGCTTTTTAATATGTTGTCTAGGTTTGCCAGACAATAGAGGTATTACCATCAATCCTAACGATACAGGAAATACTATTAGCCCCAATTTACAGATGGGTAAACAAAGGTTTACCTGAGTCAAAAGGCAAGCAATGGGGGGTGGGGGATGGGAATTGGGCATTGTGGCCCTGGGGTCTGCTTCACCATCATGCTGTCCAGGTGGCACTAGTGGTAAGAATCCACTTGCCAATGCAGGAGAAGCAACAGACATGGGTTTGCTTCCTTATCAGGAAGATCCCTTGAAGGAGGAAATGGCAACCCACTCCAGTATTCTTGCCTGGAGAATCCCACAGAAAGAGGAGCCTGGTGGGCTACAGTCTATGGGGTTGCAAAGAGTCGGACACAACTGAGCACACAGCACAAGACATACCTTTACTAATGTTACTTCATTTTTAGAGATAACTTTTAAATCTATTCCTCATTTCATTTATGTCAGTGATTATCAAGAAGGAAAAACAGAAAAATAAAAGGTCAGTTAGTAGGATTTTCTCAATTTTTGTCATTAACAGATCATTTTACTCTTTTTTCTCACTTAAATGAGGAGAGTCAAATCCTTTAGCATGAGGTCTCCATTAATGATAGAAACCCCAATACACTTTGAGACCCAATTTCAATCAAACATAAGGTGACAAGGGAAAATGAATGACCAGACATTTTAAACATTTGTAACGTTCCATTAAATGTATGAATCAGAAAACCTGATAAACCCCTGGCCAAAAAAGCAAACATTGCTTTAAAATAGAAATGCAATAGTGGTAAATTTAAAGAAAAGTTTCAGTAACACATGTACAAACACATAAAGGCTTTCTGTCATATGGCAGTAATGAATGGGCTATATGAAGCACATCCATATTTTTCAATTCTCACAGTTTTGAACATTTCTCAAAGCTCACTGAATGCCCTGTGAAACATAAAGCTCAAAACTAAGGATCCAATAAAATAGAGACCCCAAACGCATAAGACTCACCACCACTGTGACCTCTACCCTACCCCCTCTACTGCCACTGTCTCCATCACCAATCTCAGCCAGTTCCCTACATTTCAAGTCTATCACCAGCATTTTTGCAGGTGGTTAATCCCTCCATCTGCCCTGCACCTCCTTGCCTCAAAAAAATCCATCCTCTCTCCTCCAAGTCCCAATGGTACCTTAAAAAAGACCCACTTGCAAAATCTGACACTGGTCAGTGGTTTTCTGTCTCTAAATCTTAGGCACTGGAATAGTAGGAATTTCCAACGGAGAATGAATGGCAGATAAAAGTCTAACAGAATCCTATGAAGGGTTTCTTTTTTTCCCACCAAAATGAATGCTCATTCTCTTCTCTACAACATCAGCACTCCCACCAATAGGTGCACTGATATCTTGGGTCAGGGGAGAAAGCACAGAGACCAGGTCATACACATTTTCCCAAAGCTCCCACTAATTCTCATCATTACCATTCTATTACACCTTGCAAACTGGTCTTGGAGACCACAGTCTTAATTCAACAGCCTCACAGGAAATATTTTAGAAAGAACTCGCCTGCAAAGTTTGCCTTTCAACAGAAATGAAAGTATCCACACTCCCTCAAAATCAAACATGTATTAGTATTTATTTTCCCACAAAATGGAGTTGAAAAATAGTACTGTGTTTAAAAGGATTCTGTGAAACATAAATACACAGTTTTCAAAATACTGATCTATGTTATCCCTCCATCCATAAAGCTCAACAACAGTTTAATTATTGACATTCTTCAACTATACAGAGCAAAATTAAAGTTAAAAATGCAAACACATTCATTTGCATTTTGCACGTTTACATTCAAAACAGTAACAGGAACATAATAAAGAAGCTGCATGGCTGGATACAAAAGATTCTTGTGGCAAATACATTATAGAGACACTCAATTCAATCTTCCTGATTCAATACTTACAAAGTGAGTGATGAAACTCCCAGATGTCATCACAAACCAAGGAGGACTCAAATACAATGATTAGAAACCTGTTTAAATTATCTCTAGTGAAAATGAGGTATGGTGACATTCTGAGATCATAATCATTTGTACGACAGTAGAAGCTCACTCTCAACTTCAAAAATTATGTCACTCTATAATATCTGGCACACACTAGACACATGATAAATATTGCTTGAATGCATAAATGGTATCAATTATCAAATATAAGAAGATATAGTACAAAAATGTATATACTTTTCTAATCAGAAACATCAGAATTAATATAAAAACATCAGCTTCCACTAAATGTGCTCGTGTTAAGATAGTTCACTGATTTAATTAGCATCATTTTTGTTTCAGCCATAAATGAGAATGGTATAATTTTACCTGGCACATTGTTTCTCAAACATGCCTAGCTCACTCCTGCCTTGGAATCTTTATATTCGCTTTCCTTTGCCATAGCCATCAGCATGGCTGTTCCCTCCCTGTGATCAGGCCTCCCCTTAAATATTACCTTAAGAGGGAGGCCTTCCCTAACTGACCAAGTATGCACAGTAATTCAATGGGTCATTCTCTAAATCTATCCCCTGCTTTTTTTTTTTTTCTTTTCCATCATTTAAAGCCATGTGCTATGGCATACATGTTGTTGTTTTTTAGTCACCAAGTCATGTCCGACTCTTTGTGACTCCCTGGACTGTAGCCCACTAGGCTCCTCTGTCCATGGGATTTTCCAGGCAAGACTATTGGAGTGTGTTGCCATTTCCTTCTCCAATGATATACATATTTTACATATTTTTCAACTGTCTCCTCCCATGAAGAAGGCATGCTCAATAAGACAAAGATTTAGTCTGTTTTGTCCACTAATAATTCCCCAGTATCTATAACAGTGCAGGGAATGTAGGAGATAAGAATTGTTAGATGAATGAATAATTAAGCTTAATTTCTAATCATCATTATTTATCTCTGTGAAAAAGCACTGTTCCAAAAAATGTTATGCTTGACTCTCATTTCTATGAATTCCAGAGATTTGCCTTTCCTACTCATAATTTAAACTATGAGAGTCACATACTTTATATTATTGGAACAAGTTGTGTCCACGTTTTAACTGAGTATTGTTTACAAAAAAGGTTGTCATAGACCATCATATTGATTTGAACCTGATAAAATTACTATATGCTAATAACTGTTAATTAGGCCACCAATGAATTGTCAATACTCTCACATTTTATATTGCATATTCTTTCACAAGAATCTTGCTATTTTATCAATGACCCATGAGAGATGATGGCAACATTTGAGTACTGAATGAAACATCACCAGTACCATTTTGGGAGTTTCTGAGAAAGTAGTTAATACATTTAGCCCACCTCAGTTGATAGAAAAATTGGGGGCTTAGGAATCACCTGAGATCTCATTAAATTGTAGATTCTGATCATGCAGTGTGAGGCCTGAGAGTCTGCATTTTAAACTAGGTCTCAGGTGATGTTGTTGCTAGTGGTTCTTGAACTACCTTGATCTGCAAGGAATTCTAATTGTAATATAATTAGAAAAAAATGAATTCATGAAACAGTGTTATATAATGGCAAGTAAGAGACTACTCTGCTAAAAAGTTCACTGCAGTGAATTCATTTAACAGAACTTAACTTTAACACTTTCATTCATTGATCTATCCATTCAGATATTCATATGCGCCGTGTGTTAGTCACTTCACTTGGGAGAAAACAACCCGGCTACTTGTTTACCTCTTTTACTCTATTTCCTCTCACATATGTTATCTCATTTCCAGGTTGGAACAGAAATTTAAAAGGAAAATAAAAAAAGATGAGCCAGAGTTGTTAGACATATTTTTCTCTCCAGTCAAAGTGTTGACGGTGATTCACAATTATTTCCCATGTTATGGTTTATATTTTCACCCAGATACTATTCATATCTCTCCTCCTGCTGATATAAAACCAGAACATAACTTCACTTGGCCTCCTTACTGACTTTCCTTCATTTTTCTTCTCTCATCATCACAAAGGTTTTAGTTTCCCCCTGCATGTCCTAACCACAGTTATCAGAGAAGTTGATGGGACTTGCTGTGCTTATCTTTATGAGTCCTTGTAGAAATGTCAGTAAATCTCTTTTGCTCTCTGCAGGTTGCATTTTTCAATCAAATTAATTAGTTTATTCGTAGAGAAGAAAATCTTCTGTTGTCCCTATGCCAATAGTCTTCTTGTCCTTCGACAGTGGGAAGTTTTGCCTTTTTCTTCTCTCTCCCTCACCTCCCACCACCCAAAGGCTATTCTGCAGCATAAAAATGAAACAAAATAAAAATCATTTTGCCTACTCGTCTGAAGGTTCCAACTCGAGCATGTCAACAGATACTGTCTCGTCTTAATTCTTTTAATTATGCAATCAATGGAACTTAGTTCTTTCATTTCAATCTCATAATCACTGTTAAAGATTGATAACTGACCAACAGTAGCATGTTTGTGCCAAAGTAGTAGCGGCTAGAAGTATCTTTAAAAAGTTCTTTATTATATTAGCTTTTGCTTCATTATCTCATTATGAATTCATGTGCACAAAGACATCAGAATTGGAGAGAAAAGAAATTAATAAGAATCAAATGAGAACAGAATAAAACAGGGAGAACAGAAGAAGCATCTATATGTTTATGTTTTTTACTTATATTCCTTTGCAAGGAATATTTTTAAATGTTTCAATAATCAAATTATAATTTCAAATATAATTTTAATCACCCTGCTCATGGTCCCTTTCACCCAGAGAAAACATCCACAAACAAGTCCTTTCTGAAAAAACGAGCAAGGCAACTAGAACAAGCTAGAGGGGTAAAAGTGAAATATATATATATATATATATATTTATAAATATATATATATATATTTCACTTTTGCTTAAATATATATATATATTCCCTGATGGCTCAGATGGTTAAGAATCTGCCTGCAGTGCAGGAGACCTGGGTTCAATCCCTGGGTAGGGAAAATCCCCTGGAGAAGGGAAATGCTACCTACTCCAGTATCCTTGCCTGGGAAATCCCACGGACAGAGGAGCCTGGCGGGCTACATACACTCCATGAGGTTGCAGAGTTGGACACAACTGAGAGACTAACACTTTCACATAGGCATAGCTACATAGTATGGTTCAAATAATTAACCCATGGCTAGTCATTTGTAATGATGATCATTCTTTATACTTCATAATAATTTCATGTCCACAATCTACTTTTTACACCCTATCTTGGCCAGTATCTTTTAGAGGTGTGTCAGCAATCAGTAACTGAGTACCACAGAGGGGAAGTATCTCACCTAGTTCACATAAATAGGAGTTGGAGAAAGGGAGACCTTATCCCTTAGGAAAATAAGAGTAGACTGAGCATAAGTGGGAAATGAGAGCATTTTATTACCTCTGTGTTTTTAAAACTTCTCATTTTGCTTGGAAATTGTTAATGGCTTATAGGATAAATCCCCTAGATACAACCTTGTATAAAGGTAGCATCTGTATGTATGAGGCAAGGATGCCTATTTCCTGGGGTGGGGAGGCGGAGTCTTGACTGTTAGAAAGGCAAAAAGGAAAATAAACACATCACAAATGGTTTATACATTAGTGACTGGGGTAAGATCGTAGAGTAAACACATGTATGATTACAAGCACGCCCTGGCATAAGATACGAGCACCTTTTACCTGGGCTAGTATCAGGAAAGTAATAGTAAGAGATACTGTCAATATTATCTCTTACCTGATACTGGTATTACAATGGTCCTGTCTTCTTCCAGTGGCATTACCAATATTTTCTTTACCTGTTTTTCCCCTACTTAAAACCTTCTGATGACTTTTTGTCACGTTTATGCTAGATCCTAAAGTCCTTGATTTTACCCTGACACTGCCATACATGACAAGACCCCTACCCATTGATAGATTTCAACCCCATCTCGTACCTCAGCTATCTAATCTTCCCTCCTGCAACTCTCCAGCCACAAACTGCCTGTTGGTTTCTCTAACAAGCCAGAGTGTCCCTATTTTAGGGCCCCTGCATGAGCTTTTCCCTCTGTGTGAAGTATACTTCCTCTTGATCTGCAAATGGTGACTCCTCCTTGTCATTCAAATTTGAAATTAAATGGCACCACCCCAGACACAACATTCCTGGGCCACACAGGCAAAAGAGGCCCCTCAGGCTCTATCACACTAACTTTTAACCTCTTCAAAAAGCATATTCCTATCTGATATTTTTCTTTTTTCTTTCTTCTTTTTTTTTTTTTTTTTTAGTTTTACTGGATGTGAGACACTGTAGAGCTTCTGGAACCTTGCCTTTTGTATTCATTACTGTATGCCCAGCGCCTTGAAATGTAGATGGTATTTTGAGGCACTCCACTAATATTTATTAATATTATTATTAACATTCATGTGTATATAATAGATGCAGATATAGATACATACATAGATGTAGATACAGATACCTACATACATATATGCCTGTTACATACGTGGTCACTCAGTTGAATGTGACTGAGTGAACTCAACCCCTGAACTGTAGTTAGCCCACCAGGCTCCTCTACCCATGGGATTTTTCAGGCAAGAATACTGGAGTGGGCTGCCATTTCCTACTTCAGAGGATATTCCTCACCCAGGGATCAAACCCTCTGACTCAGGGATTGAACCCAAGTCTCTGTGTCTCCTGCACTGGCAGGTGAATTCTTTACCATGAGCAACACCTGGGAAACCTGATATATACAGTAATACATGCCAATGAATACATATAAAATGTCATTTGATGATCGTACATAGACATGCTCTTATATGAAGCTAAAAATTGACAAGTATAAATATTCATAGATTTTAGTTATCAGATTATCTGCATTCCCAGCCATTTTATTTATTTATTTTTACTTCTGTAATAAGACCAGATCATGGCATCTGGTCCCATCACTTCATGGCAAATAGATGGGGAAACAATGAAAACAGTGACAAGACTTTATTGTCTTGGACTCCAAAATCACTTTAGATGGTGACTGCAGCCATGAAATCAAAAGACGCTTAGTCCTTGGAAGAAAAGCTATGACCAACCTAGACAGTGTTTTAAAAAGCAGAGACATTACTTTGCCAACAAAGGTTCATCTAGTCAAAGCTATGGTTTTTCCAGCAGTTATGTATGGATGTGACAGTTGGACTATAAAGAAAGCTGAGTGCCAAAGAACTGATGCTTTTGAACTGTGGTGTTGGGGAAGACTCTTGAGTCCCTTGGACAGCAAGAAGATCCAACCAGTCTATCCTAAAGGAAATCAGTCCTGAATATTCATTGGAAGGACTGATGCTGAAGCTGAAACGCCAATACTTTGGCCACCTGATGCAAAGAACTGACTCATTTGAAAAGACCCTGATGCTGGGAAAGATTGAAGGTGAGAGGAGAAGGTTACAACAGAGGATGAGATGGCTTGTTGGCATCACCAACTCGATGGACATGCATTTGAGCAAACTCTGGGCATTGGTAATGAACAGTGAAGCCTGGCATGCTACAGTCCATGGGGTCACAAAGAGCTGGACGTGAATGAGTGACTGAACTGAACTGAACTGACTGAATAAGACAACAACTTTAGAATTATAGCTGGCTTCGGTTATATCTCATCTAACTATTATACCTTAATTATCGTTCTCTCTCCCTAAATCTATGCTTAGGCAGGGAAAATGGATTTTGACTATATCTATCCATACACTTTCTTTCTTTGGAGGAACAAACTGAAAGGTGTGGAATAATTCATTTTTGATTGTTATCAGTCTACTATGCTTTCCTACTCCTAAGTAATCATATGAATGGAAATAACAGGTAATGCTCCAAATTGAAGCTAATCATCAACATGGCCATGAAAGTATAAACTGAACAGGTAGCAATGTACTAAAGGATTAAATAGGATCTAAAATTATTTTTTTAAATATTGACAACATCCTATTTTGATAATCAGCTTTTTGTTTCCTCTAAAAAATCTATCAAAATTCAGGTCTAGGATAGTTTGAATAATGGCTAATCACCTTTAGAATTTTATTCATGAAAATCCACAAAGTTAGTGAAAGTGGTATGTAAGACTGTTATTTACAAACTTACAAGAGATTTCTGAATTTGCTTGTCTTAAATAATACTTTGTGTATGTGTACCTCAACAAATTGTCCAGACTAGTTGATATGCTACAAGCATTTACACATTAGTGTCTCATTTTAAAAACTATGTCTTAGCAAAACTATGCCAGCTAAGAGGCTGCCCTTACCTTCTTGTTAATCATTTTAAAAGCTTAAATATCAACCAAAGTCCTTAAAACTTCCCTAAGGACAAACTATTTTTGATGTCAATCTTCAGTTCAGTTCACTCGCTCAGTCGTGTCTGACTCTTTGCTACCCCATGAATCGCAGCACGCCAGGCCTCCCTGTCCATCACCATCTCCCGGAGTTCACTCAAACTCACATCCATCGAGTCAGTGATGCCATCCAGCCATTTCATCCTCTGTCGTCACCTTCTCCTCCTGCCCCTAATCCCTCCCAGCATCAGTGTCTTTTCCAATGAGTCAACTCTTTGCATGACGTGGCCAAAGTACTAGAGTTTCAGCTTTAGCATCAGTCCTTCCAAAGAACTCCCAGGACTGATCTTTAGGATGGACTGGTTGGATCTCCTTGCAGTCCAAGGGACTCTCAAGAGTCTTCTCCAACACCACAGTTCAAAAGCATCAATTCTTTGGCACTCAGTTTTTTTCACAGTCTGACTCTCACATCCATACATGACGACTGGAAAAACCATAGCCTTGACTAGATGGACTTTTGTTGGCAAAGTAATGTCTCTGCTTTTGAATATGCTATCTAGGTTGCTCATAACTTTCCTTCCAAGGAGTAAAAGTCTTTTAAGTTCATGGCTGCAGTCACCATCTGCAGTGATTTTGGAGCCCCCCCAAAAAAGTCTGACACTCTTAGCTTAGTGATATTGCCATTTTAGGTTTCTCATCCTCTAGTGGGACAGGTGTGAGCAAATTACACACACACATGCGTGTGTACATGGTCTCATCCATGTAAGTGTGTGTGCTGTCATTCATCATCTAATGGTAGATACCTCTTTAACAAGGTATTTTTTTTAATTAAACAATTTTTAAATGGTATAATAGCAGATTAAAAACTTGGGGTTTTAATTGTAGGCTGAATCCACCTTTTCTCCACTCAGTTTGAAGATGCAATTAATTAACTGTTTGTATGAATAATTAATCCCATATAGTTAGCCCTACTGAAAAAAGAGAATGAGGAACAAGAATGTATTTAGCCTCCAGAAGAAGATGGGAAAACAGAAAGCAAGAAGGAAAAGACAGTGGTACCACTATGGGATAGTCAGTGAAGCAGGAACTAGGATGTTAAAGACTTACAAATTTTACCTAAGGTTACTCTGTTTAAGTTGCACAAATGGGTGCAAACCAAAGTCATGACCTGAAGAATGCTGGCATATGACCACAAGTAGGAGGCTCTCTATCATGATCTATGATGAAAAATGGGTGGCTTAAACTAGTTGAGCCTTGGGCTTGGACAGAAAGTGAAAATGAAAGTTGCTCCGTCATGTCCAACTCTCTGTGACTCCAGGCCAGAATACTGGAGTGGGTAGCCTTTCCTTTCTCCAGGGGATCTTCCCAACCCAGGGATTGGACCCAGGTCTCCTGCATTGCAGGCAGATTCTCTACCACCTGAGCCACAAGGAAAGCCCAAGAATACTGGAGTGGGTAGCCTATCCCTTCTCCAGTGGATCTTCCTGACACAGGACTTGAACTGGAGTCTCCTGCATTGCAGGCAGATTCTTTACCAACTGAACTATCAGGGAAGCCTGGGCATGGGTGGGAGGAGAGTTAATAGTTATAATACAGCCATTACACTTCTCACCTCTAGAATTTGTTGCAATCCTCCAAATGATCACAGCTGGGGAAAACGTCTATATGTATAGACCAGTATCTCCTGGTTGTGAATACCAATATTTGTGAAAATTCTATCTTATATATGCTTTATTTATTTGTTCAAAATACATGAGCTTAAAAATGTGCTTTTCCCCTCCCCATTATCACACAATAATTTAGTACTAGAATAACAATCCTCCCAGCATACCCAATGAGTTTCTTTGGTCCTCTTTTAAAGGATTTAATCTTCATAAATAATAGCTAAGTAAACTTAAGACACTTGGACAATTTCTTTAGCTTAATGTATTCAAATCCACAGTTGGCACTTCATTTCTTTTCATTTAAAAATAAATCAACTTGTCTCAATAAGCTCTATATGAATACACACACCTAACAAAATAAATCAAAGCAACACATCTAAAACGATGAGATTCACTTGTTACCTTTACAAGAAATATGCCATTTTCAAAAATGTCTGAACATTTTTTTATTAAGTCAATATATATTTTAAGATAATTCACATGCAAGTACTTGAAGAAGGATTTCCAGATACAGATGAGAAACTTTTTTCAAGAGGATTTCCATAAACTTGAAATATTAAATATTTCAAGAGCTTTTCCTTCAGAAGAGAAGTTTCCTGTCAACTGTACCTAATATGTGATTTTATGTGCATGATTTCCTGTGCAAACTTCCATGCCTTCTATATTCACATTGTAATTTTAGGGGAAAGCTTGGAAAATATTAACTATGACAACAAATTCAGTGACCTTTAAAGTACAGTTCTAGAGATAGTGGTCCTTCTCTCCAATAGCTCCGCTTCAATTACAAAAGTGAAAACCACAATGTAATGGACATGAAAACCTAACCAAAATGCCCCTGAAGAGGAGTTGTGTACTTTAGGAAAAAACTGAGAATCCTAACTTAAGCAAGGGACTGCAACAAGATACTATTAAGACTCTAAAACTTGCTACTTATAGAAATTAAAAACAGACTTACTTGCTTTGTTTTTCCATGCTAGCTACCCTGAGGCATTCCCATCTTGAATTTAGAAGATTCATTTGTTCTTGCACTTCAGTTTCTTCATCTTCTGATAATTTCCCTGACCCAATCAGCTGACTCCCCAATTGGAGAACATTGCCAACCCGTCCCTGATGGGATGTCAAATCCATCATGTATCCCTGACAAAGAAAGAAGGTGATAAGAGTCAACATATTATGGGAATCATTATGGTTTTGAATCTCTCTTTTTTTTTTTCGCAATTTTAAATTTGTAGCCCAGTTAAAGTTTATTCCCAGTAAAAGTAAATCCAATACTGTTTATAATATGAATTAATGGATATTAGTAGCTCAGGTCACCTTCTGCAGAAGCAGAGCCTGAGATCAGGACTTATATGCTAGTGATTTATCAAGAAAAAGATCCCCGGTAAGATCTGCAAGGGAGCAGAAGCAGCAGGAAACAGGAAAGGGGACGGGAGGAGGCCAAGTAAGTGTGTCATCCCAGGAGAAGTTTCAGACTGAGGGCGTAGTGCAGCCTGATATCCCCTAGGTACTCTGGAGTGTAAGTTCTATCTCAGCATTGACCTTGGCCCAAGACAAAGGAGCTGGCCTTTCATATTCCTATAGGAGCCTCTGGCAAAATCAAGTCTCAGCACCTTCAAAGTGTTATTCTCCAAAGGAAAACTTCCAAAGCCGCCTACTGGAAAGCCAAATGCATGAAGATTTATCTTGCTTCCATCTCAGAATAAACACTAAATTGCCAGAATACAAGGATCTTATAGAGTAACTGAGGAAAACAGACGGAATTATCATTATGCCATCTGCCCTATTTCATTAATCGATGTTTTGCTTTTACCTCGTGGGTATGAAACTGTTCTTTCACTTCTTCTACATCATTAGAAATCTCTCCTTGTGCTTGCAATGTGTCTTCGGCTGAAAGGAGCCATGAGAGTACTTCTTCTAAAGCTGTCTGGTAACTGTCCAGGTTTACTTCAGTCTCCATCAATGGACTGCCAAATGACTTGTCTTCAGGAGCTTCCAAACGCTGAACAATAAAACAAATTGGGTGTTATATAATTAGTATCTTTGCAGGCTGTTCCAATACATTAAATGATAAATCGAATGAAATATTTAAAATGCTAGAAACGTCCACTTGCATTATCAGAGACATGGACAGCAGACATACACAATAATGAGCCTGCATTTTAACATCCTCACAAATACATACACAGATTCTCAAATGGCAGTTGGAATCCACTTCAAATTAATATTTGATTAAAGTTCTCTGGATTACTATAAGGAGTGATTTGGTACATTATCTCTTAATGTTAAATGCCACAGATTTTCATCGATAGGCAAACTTTTTAATTCACATTTTGAGTCCTCTATATATACATTATTGGTATTATATTTATGTAATTTTTACAATGACAGTAAAGGAAACATCTCTTCCCAAGATCCCCTAATGAAATATTTCTGAAAATCTCCAGACCAGAAAAGTTATCAATAAGAAAATAAGTGAGGAAAAGGTATAATTAAAAAAAAATACTTCATTTATACATCTGAAACTTCTAATGGTAGAATGACTTCTATGAATTAAGCCTTTATTTCCAGAAGGTCATGGTTTAAATAATAAGTCATTATCTTAGGAAAAGCAAAATATAAAGTATTTGCTATCAAATTTATTTAGCAGGATGTCAGCTGAGATTCTCAACAGCTGTAATTTCTCCTGGGATCCTAAAGCTGAAAACCCTGGTTACAAAGTGTTCATAATTCTAAAGCAAAGATCCAGGCCACCTATGAAGGAATTGCTAAGAAGGGACCACAAAACTGTCCCACCCTCCTTCATCTACTACCAAGCTCTAAGGTATATAAGAGGAAGCAAAGAGACTGACTGAAGAAATCTGGTGAGAAGGATTCCTCTGGAGAGCAATGCATGTCTGTACCTTCCATCACCTCAAGCCAAGCAACAGAGACCTCAAGAGACCTATAGAGCAGACGGTACTTGACAGAATGGAATACTGACCTCTAAACCTGGCTGTGTGCTTGTGGAGATTCTAGAGCTATGGAAACCAGTACTACCAAGTGACAGGAGATAGTCCTTGGGATAACCTACGTGTCTGCTGCTTTAACCTTAAGGCAATTATCAATATTAAAAAATCAGAACAAATAGGAGCTTCTGCATAGCATGGTAGGTGGTTGGGCTTTAGAAATCCTGAGGAGGACCACACTCAAGAGGGTTTCCTGCTGAGGTAAGGGACATAGGCAAATAAAGTAGTCAGGGCAAAAACATTGGAAAAATATTTGGAGAGGAATCTTCTGAACACCCTAAAGATAGCAAGCAAGCACTGGGCCCTAATAAATGGGATTTTTGCAAAGGAAACAAATGGCAGTGTAGAACCACAAGAAGCTACTTGTTGGGGGAGGGAGGTCATGATCTTGCCTAGAGAAAATGCATCCTTCTGATGGTTCTTCTCTGCCATGTCTGCCTTGAATTTCCAGTCCCCAGCAATTCTGGGCTTTCTCTCCCACTGAGCTGCCAGCACCAACTTAATTGTGTTCTTCTGATAAATGCTCCAATTTTGAAACTTTCATATGATAAATTTCTTGAACTATTAAACCCTTTAGGATGAAAAAGCATAGAGGCAGTCTTTGGTGTAATATTTTCATCAAAGGATGCATTCATATCTGTTTCTAGAGAACTGGCAGCAATATGTCAGCCTGTGGAGTCAAAATTATCCAACTTCAGGATCTCAAACAGAATATAAGTGTTGGCAGAGAGCTAGTCGCATGGGCCCTCCCCAAGGTCAAGGCAAGTTCTGAAGGTCTTAGGGGTTAGAACAACCTCCATGATGTATTCCTTTCCTCTACCCCCAAATAATGTAAATAATAAATTAAAAGTCATCAGTAGGAGGAAGAAAGTCACAAAAAGATAGCCTGGGAAATGTGTATAGACAGAAATAGCCTCATGGTTGGAAAACCTGAGCAGTTTTACAATGCTCAAATGATCCTTGCTTGTTTTATCTGCTTCTTGACATTGCTGCCTTAAAATTCTTAATAATTCTATCCTTGAACTTGGGTTTTCTAAGTTCAATGGAGTGATAAAATATGCATATGAGCAGAGGACACAGATACATTATGTGTCTCTTTCCCATTTGCATATAGTGTTTCTGGTGTCCTCTGAGCCTAGAATTCTGGTGGAACCATAATATGTGGGAGCTGAGCAGACTCCCATTGAGTGCAAGTGTCTATGACTGAATGGCGGATGGCATTGACAGCCTCAGGAAATCATGGCTTCTGTTTGAACCAGAACTGTATTCCAAAGCAGAAATAAAGCAATACTAAAAAAAAAAAAAAAAAAAGAACCACCAACAAACCTAATCGTATCCTTTCATACTCATTTCTTTCCTGTGTTAGCCAACCATTTATGCTACAACTGATGACAGAGAAAGAAAGGGAAAGACAGGGCAAGATGATTCCTTTCCTTTCAACTCCTTCCTTATTTTTCAGTAAGCTGAAGGCACAGAACATAAGTAGAAAGTGCACCTATCAAGGAGTGAAATAAACACAGCTGAGTTAGTCATACAATGGTTTCACGTTAAGAATGAAATAGAGATGCATATATAAGCTTTGAAATACAAATTGTGCAATGCTGGTGATTCCGCTTAAGTTAAACGATCTTATATTTGCATTTACAACTGCAATTGCACAATATAACAATGGGCAGTAAAACTCACGCTAATACTTTAAAATTTTAATTTTCTTTACTCAGTATGATGTTGAATAGCAAATAAAAAACACGATGGCAAGTTGAGAGAAAGACCATAGAATAAAGGAAACAGCTTTATATTTTGGTCATTTGAACAGCACTTTCCTTCCTGCTTTTTTGAACAAGGGGCTCCAAATTTTATTTTTCACTGCATTGTACAAATCGGTAGCCCTGGGTGTAGGTGGGGGGAAAGTACAATCAAATCCTGGATAGTGTGTCTTCCCTGGGTTATACGCGAGAAGAGACAGGACATTTATTATGAACAGTAGAAAGTGGTTATAAAACCCAGGGACTCTAGAGTCAATCAGTTTTTGGATCTTGACTTGGAGTCAAGGTCTTGTCACCCTGGTAGTTATTTAGCTGCATCATTAGCCTTAGCTTCCTCCTATGTAAAATGAGAACAATAATATAATACTTTCCTAAGATGCTATAAGAATTAAAGGAGAGTATATAAAGCGTTTGGCAGAATGCCTGAACCTGCATAAGAACCCAATACAGTAGCTGATAGCTCTAATTATTATTAGATTTTCTACACATAAGAACCATTTGGAAACATAGCCTGCTCAAAGGTTACCTTCTTAAGTCACTGTTCAAATTTCAAGGGCCAGAAAACTCCTATTTAAAAAAAATTACCTAGGAAACATCTAAGAGTAAACATCAATTAAATGAAACCTTTCTGAAACTGGAACCTCCACCTAGCTCCCATTTAAAAGTTCGGATATATGGCAAAACCAATACAATATTGTAAAGTTAAATAAAATAAAATTAAAAATAAATAAGTAAATAAAAGTTCTAAAAATTATTAACAATCTTGAGTTAAAATAATCTTCTGCAAATGATAAATTGCAAATGACACTATTACTCAAGTAACACAACACTATATTTTACCATTGCACAATTTAGATTAAAAAGTAAACACTTCATGATTTACTGATATTTACAGAGGCTTGAATTTTTGGAGAAAATTTTAGAAGGCAAATCTTTATACTCAAGGACATGCTGTCTAGCACTCATAAATTCTGAATCTAAAAGTTTTGTCTGAGGATATTCATAAAACAAAAACTTTGCAAAGACAGCCATATTAAATTCAAACAGATAACCTGTGTGAAATTACACGAATAACTCATCATTTATATCCATAAATCAATTATACATATATACTTGATTATGGTCAAAATTGTCAGTTAGGCTGTAAATAATTTTTTCTTTGTCTAGACCACTGTTTTTCAAATTTGTAAGTCATGATCCATCAGTGATTTTTAATCATTTCAGTGGGGATGACCAGGAATAGTCTATTTAAAAATAAAAAGAATAAGAATACTAGTCTGTATAATTTATATTAAGGACTAGACTGTTTTGTGATTTTCTGTTTTATATAAATATGTCTGTTAAATGTATATGCATGTTCTGCATCATGATGAAAAAAAATTATAGTTCATGGAACAAAACTGGAAATGATTCTAGAATTTCAGTACAAGTAAATCCTATGAAAAAAGAAATTTGCTGAATTCCACATTTGCACATTTGCAATAAAACCCTTGGAAGAACATCTTTATATTCATCTTTAAAACAGGATTTTGAAACAAACAAGGACACACAGAGAGGCTTGTGTTTTTGGTTTTAGTTTCTCAAAATATGTATTCATTGTCATACTGTTACATATTTGACCTTAGCCTGTGACTAATTCATACATATTACAGTAAAGAATGTTTCTTTTTAGGAAGCTTGATATTTGTTTTTTATTTAAAAAAAAAAGAGTGATGCGTAAGAGATACCAATCATTTCATGAATGGAAGTGCCAGTATCATCAACTAGAACTAATTTTTTCCCCTATGCTTTGATCTTATTTTAATTTCCATGTTTATAACAGTAGTTTATGTTTCTCTGCAGTACATTGGACAAATAATGATTCAGATGAGAGGCATAACAATGAATGGATGAAACAATTCTAGTTGTTTTCAAAATTAGGAACACTAAAATTTATTCAACATTATCCACATGCTCCAGAGGCTTAATTACTACCCTTTTGCATGAAGAATTACCAGAGATTGTTAACTACGTTCCTTGAAGATGTTGCTAATGCATAAAGGTGAAGGAGTAGAGAGGGGGAAAGTAAAGTAATGAGGAAAGACAAATGGGTATATGTATTAGTCCTGCGATGTCCAGGACAAATGTCTGGAAACTCATTTCCAGTGACAGAAATTGTCATAATAAAATGGAGAGTGATAGCCCTGATACTACTCCAGATGTAAATATTTTTTTAAAATCCAGTTTACTATCTATCTGACCTTGGGCAAGTTACTTAACTTCTCTGTGTCTCAGTTTCCCCATCTGTAAAACAAAGAAAATAAAACTATATCTCCATAGGACTGCTTAAAACATTATATGTGATGAGGCATATAAAATGCTCAGCATATTCTGGTTTCCAAGAAATGCTCTGTGATGCCTGTATTTGGGGACCAATGTTCATTGAAATGGCAAATGGTTTTTATGAGGAAACACAGTTGAATGAGCTGTGTGTATTTTTAGAAGCATGATTTTGGCAATTCAAACTGAGATAAGTCATCAAATGGCAACATATAGGTAGTGAAACCAGCAATCCAGCAAACCACAAAGCTCTTAGAAAAATAGCTGGGACTCTTCCAGAGGGCACAATCTATCACTGAGTGGTTTTATATTTCTGTTGAAACTCATCTATTTTGGCACCTTCCCCAAATTCAACCTTAAAATGTGCTATGAGTTTTAACCTAGATAAAAAACAGTTTTATTGTTCTTGAATGTATAAATGCTTCAAGTACATTTGAAAATGTTATCACTTAGCTCCTTTAAATGTGTCATACTTCGTTTTTATAGAGTCTCAAGTTAGTGCATGAATGGCGAATTGTTTGGTATATTCTATAATCTTTTTATCCTTCAGTGAAAGATTATTTGAAAGCTAAAGGATTACAGAGGGATAACCAAGTGGTTCTTTTACTAAATAATAGAGGAACAGTTCAGAGGAACCAGGATTAGTATCTGGAAATATTCTTGCCACATTTCCACTGTGTTTCCTCTGAGATATAACGTGTAAACCAGGGTATTATTCAAAGTATGAAAAATGATTACAGAAGTGATTTATGAGGAATTAATCCATCATGCAACACTGTACATGACACTCAGTCTAATGATGCCAGAAATAGGTAATTTTTAATATTGCTTGTGCCTGAAATTCAGTTCAAAGAAAAGCCCTAATGAGGATTTAGGAAAAATTATGGCCTGCTGTATGGCAATATTAAAACAACAATCACAACAACAACAACTACACCTATAATAACAATAACAACAGTTGCCATTATTTACTGGGCGCTTAGTGTCAGTCAATTTGCTAAGCACTTAATGTGCATTCCATCATTTTTCACCACAGGTCAGGATGACAGAAAATAGCCGGATGAGGAAACAGGAGCAGAAAAATTGGTCACAAAGGTAATTGGCTGATCTAGTATTTAAAACTAGGATTTTCAGACTCTAAAACACACAACTTTAGCACAATTTGATAAATCTCTACTATGAAGAAACAGAATCAATGAAACAGTGCTTTTGCAAAATATCCTACTATGTGCTGCCTGCTTAGTCATGTCCAACTCTTTGCAACTCTATGGACTGTAGCCTGCCAGGCTCCTCTATCCATGAGTATTCTCCAGGAAAGAATACTGGAGTGGGTTGCCATGCCCTCCTCCAGTGGCTCTTCTCAACCCAGGGATCGAACCCACATCTTTTATGCTTCTGTTTTGGCAGGTGGGTTCCTTACCACTTGTGCCACCTAAGAAGCCAATATCCTAGTATAACTTATTTAAACGGAAATAAAAATGTATTTATAGCTAAGAGTGGTGATGGATGTTAACTAGACTTAGTGTGATAATCACTTTGCAATATATACATAAATCACATGTATACTGTGCATCTGAAACTAATTTGATGTTATATGTTAATTATATCAATAAGTAAAATTATTAGATGAAGTGATATTCTAGATTCATAAATAAATATACAAGCAACTCCTGCAGCTCAATTCTAGAAAAATAAACGACCCAATCAAAAAATGGGCCAAAGAACTACACAGACTTTTCTTCAAAGAAGACTAAAAGATGGCTAACAAACACATGAAAAGATGCTCAACATCACTCATTATCAGAGAAATGCAAATCAAAACCACAATGAGGTACCATTTCATGCCAGTAAGAATGGCTGCGATCCAAAAGTCTACAAGCAATAAATGCTGGAGAGGGTGTGGAGAAAAGGGAACCCTCTTACATGGTTAGTATGCAAACTAGTACAGCCGCTATGGAGAACACTGTGGAGATTCCTTAAAAAACTGGAAATAGAACTGCCATATGACCCAGCAATCCCACTGCTGGGCATACACACCGAGGGAACCAGAAGGGAAAGAGACACATGTACCCCAATGTTCATCGCAGCACTATTTATAATAGCCAGGACATGGAAGCAACCTAGATGTCCATCAGCAGATAAGAAAGCTGTGGTACATATATACAATGAAGTATTACTCAGCCATTAAAAAGAATACATTTGAATCAGTTCTAATGAGGTGGATGAAACTGGAGCCTATTATACAGAGTGAAGTAAGCCAGAAAGAAAAACACCAATACAGTATACTAATGCATATATATGGAATTTAGAAAGATGGTAATGATAACCCTGTAAGTGAGACGGCAAAAGAGACATAGATGTATAGAACAGTCTTTTGGACTCTGTGGGAGAGGGAGGGAGATGATTTGGGAGAATGGCATTAAAACATGTGTAATATCATATAAGAAACGAATCACCAGTCCAGGTTTGATGCAGGATACAGGAAGCTTGGGGCTGGTGCACTGAGATGACCCAGAGGGATGGTATGGGGAGGGAGGTGGGAGGGGGGTTCAGGATGGGGAACACGTGTACACCCGTGGCAGATGCATGTTGATGTATGGCAAAACCAATACAATATTGTAAAGTAAAAAATAATAATAATAATAATAATAAAAATAAAAAATAATAACTTCAAAGATTAAAAAAAATTATTGAACTACCATTCTAACTCAAATCTCCTTCATCACCTGGGAAGGATTATAATTTCAAATTATTATAGGAACCGTATTGCAAGCTATTATATGCCAAGTATATAAGATGTGTCCATTTATATTTTTAAAATTATTTTGTATTCGGGTATAGCCAGTTAGAGACAATGCTGTGATAGTTTCAGGTGAACAGAGAAGGGACTCGGCCATACATATACATGCATCCATTCTCCCCCAAACTCCCCTCCCAAGATGGGTCCATTTAAAGAAAGCTAAAAGGAGTTGATAAGTTGACCAAAGTTATTTCTATTCAGAGCACAGTTCAGCTGAGCAACTTTGCCTTTTTCTTAAATTACTTTTTTTCTTGTGATCATCTCTACAAATTCAGAGTCAATGGTTTTGAAACTACTAAGAAAACACCTGGACCCCATTTTGTTGGTGAATCAGAAATCAGGTGTAAAGTTCAAAATGATGCCTTCAAGACACAGACACCAAAATCATACAGAAGACGGGGACAGCAGAAAGGCAAGCATGTGACACAGCCCAGGTGGTGAAGCAGACTCTCTTTTATAAGATGGAGGAAGCTGAGCAAAAATAAAGCTGACATCAGTATTTCCCACAAGAAGGCATGTGCCACATCCACTCCTTGAACCCTAGACCCTCTACAGTTACTATTACTTGTCCGTGATTTTCGATATCAGCAAAGTTGGTGTTGTTCACTATTACAGACTGTCTTACAGAAATGCAATGTGATGCTTAGATGTTCTGTTTAAGAACAGTATATCAACTGTACAGACATGTGTGTTAGACACGTGTATATTTACATTAAAAAAATCTCATTCAAAAACCTATTTTAAAAATGGATCTGGAATCTAAAGTGTTCACCTTGGTACCTAGAAAAAACTAGCCACTGCAAAGACTGCTAGTCCTTCAGTATCTATTCTTCTCCATTTTTGTTTTTATAGTCACAGACAGTTGAGGGGACTCTTTGGCTACCCAGAATATAAACCATGGTTCCCAGCCTCTCCTCTAATTAGGTGTGGCATGTCACCAAATACTGGCCAGAGTGCTAGGATGTGTGTGACTTCTCAGTCAAGACCTGAGGAGAACAGATAGATTCTCCTTTTGGTCCTTTTCCACTTCCTGCACACCATGATGCAGACGTGGGGCTGAGCTATCCTTGATCATGGGGATGCAGGTGGTTGCTAGGGGATGAAAGAACAACGAGACAAAAGGACCTTGGTCTCTGAATGATCAGGGTTCTCCTCTGAAGCCTGGATCACTCACATCTAGCCAGTTAAGATAAACAGTTCTGAAAGGGAAATAAACTTATTTCTTAGATAATCTATCACTAAATTGTGTCTTGGTTACCTCCATAAAAATCCACAGCCCCTCTAACACACTACCATGCCCTAAGTTTCTAAGGTATGAGACTTTACCATAAAAATATAGATATTTATAAGAGCTAGCATATGATTCTAAAATAAATTTTCTATAGTAAAATCCTATGTCTGTCTGATAATACATCTTCCCAAAGACACACTCTCAGTGAAAGCCATGGTTCATTTTCCTTCATCATTTTCAATCCATACACCTTTCATTTTTTTCCAATTAATGGAGATATAACCGATACAGAATATTCTGTAAGTTTAAGGTGTACAATGTGTTGAGTTGATGCACTTCTATACTGTACTACGTGTATGCATGCTCAGTCATGTCCTACTCTTTGTGACCCTATATGGACAGTAGCCCACTAGGCTCCTCTGTTCAAGGTATTTCCCAGGCAAGAATACTGGAGTGGGTTGCCATTTCTTTTTCCAGTGGATCTTGCTAACCCAGGGATCAAACCCCTGTCTCCTGCATTGGCAGGAGGATTCTTTACCACTGTGCCACCAGGGAAGCCTATATTGCACTATAGCTTTAGCTAATTCCTCCATCATGTAACATACTTACCATATCTCTGTTTGTGGTGAAGACATTTAAGATCTACTCTCTTAGCAACCTTCAAGTATAGAACACAGTATGTGCCTTTAAATACTACACAAGCCCTTATGTTCTACGAAAACAGAGACCTTGCCTCCACATGTAATGGAAGAGACAGCACAAAAATAACTAATAAATATTCACTGAATTAAATTGTTGATATTTATTTATAGTTGATATTTATCAATCATTTATCATTAAAACTTGTTTGTTCTTCTAATTTATGTTTCATATAAAATATGTTTTAACCAACTCGTTTCACATGCAAGCAAACAAATGCTCAAAATTCTCCAAGTTAGGCTTCAATAGTATGTGAACCAAGAACTTCCAGATGTTCAAGCCGGATTTAGAAAAGGCAGAGGCACCAAATTGCCAACATCCGTTTGATCACAGAAAAAGCAAGAGAATTCCAGAAAAACATCTACTTCTGCTTCATTGACCACACTAACGCCTTTGACTATATGGATCACAAGTGGAAAATCCTTAAAGAGACGGGAATACCTGACTACCTTACCTGCCTCCTGTGAAACCTGTATGCAGGTCAAGAAGCAACAGTTAGAATTGGATATGGAACAATGGACTGGTTCAAAATAAGGAAACAAGTATATCAAGGCTGTAAATTGTCACCCTGCTTATTTAACTTAAACACATAGAGTACATCATATGAAATGCCAGGTTGAATGAAGCACAAGCTGGAATCAAGATTGATGGAAGAAATATCAAGTCTCAGATATGTAGATGACACCACCCTTATGGCAGAAAGTGAAGAGGAACTAAAGAGCCTCTTGATGAAGGTGAAAGAGGAAAGTGAACAAGTTGGCTTAAAGCTCAACATTCATAAAACTAAGATCATGCCATCAGGTCCCATCACTTCATGGCAAATTGATGGGGAGACAATGGAAACAGTGAGAGACTTTATTTTGGGGGCTCCAAAACCACCGCAGATGGTGACTGCAGCCATGAAATTAAAAGACGCTTGCTCCTTGGAAGAAAAGCTGTAACAATAGACAGTGTATTAAAAAGCAGAGACATTACTTTGCTAACAAAGGTCCGTCTAGTTAAAGCTATGGTGTTTTTAGTAGTCATGTATGGATGTGAGAGATGGACCATAAAGAAGGCTGAGCGCCAAAGAATTGATGCTTTTAAACTGTGGTGTTGGAGAAGACTCTTGAGAGTCCCTTGGACAGCAAGGAGATCCAACCAGTCCATCCTAAAGGAGTAAGTCCTGAACATTCATTGGAAGGACTGATGCTGAAGCTGAAACTCCAATACTTTGGCCACCTGATGCAAATAGCCGACTCATTGGAAAAGACTGCGATGCGGGGAAAGACTGAAGGCAGGAGGAGAAGGGGACGACAGAGGACAAGATGGTTGGATGACATCACTGACTCAATGTAAATGAGTTTGAGTTCTGGGAGATGGGGAAGGACAGAGAAGCCTGGCAGGCTCTAGTCCATGGGGTCGCAAATAGTCGGATACTGCTAAGTAACTGAACAACAACAAACCAACTATCATGTTTTAAAAAACAGGAGCATCATGGTAGCATATATCCATGATTTTTAAATCTGAGATTAACATACACACTACTATATATAAATCAGATAACCAATAAGCACCAACTGTACAGCACAGGGAACTGTGCTCAACATTTTGCAGTAACATATAAGGGAAAAGAATCTTAGCCAAATATATATGCATGTCTGACTCACTTTATTGTACACGTTGAAACTAACACATTATAAATCAACTCTACTCCATTAAAAAAAAATGTAATACATTGTAATGATAGAATAAAGGGGGGAAAAAACAGATGATCATTTCTACTGATGTAGAAAAACGTTCAACAATTTCCAACACCCTTTCATGACAAAAACGCACAACAGTCTCGTAATAGTAAAGAACTTTCTCAACCTGATAAAAGATATTAAAAAAAAAACCATGTATGTACTTCTTTCCAATATTTCTTTTAATAATTTATGTGTTCATTAATTCCTTTTCTATGGCAAAGTCTCTTAACCCTAAGGAAGTTTAGAAATAAATAACAAAGGATTTAAATAGAAACAAAATATCCAATAAAATACCCAATAAACAAAACAAAAAACCCAATAAAGAAGATATCATTAAAAAAATAAAGTTTACAATCAATTTTTGGATAAATATCAATAAACAACTATGTGAAACAACTTTCTCCAAAATTAACTTGGTAGTTCATGAAGGATTTCCAGTGTAGTTATTTTTTGCACACATTAAATCATATAACTCTTACAACCATCCATAGAGGGGCCCATTTTCCAGATGAGGAAAACTTGAGCTCACACCAAAAGATGCTTGAGGACAAATCAGACTCCCTACATTCCTTCTTGTCATTCTGAAGGGCTGGAGGAATATTATAAGATCCACAGATTCCAAAGAAGGAAGATGAACTCTGTGATATTTTTTGGTATGTTTCAATAATTTTAAAAGTCAATATTTGGTTGGAATTCATATAAGCTTGGAATTCAAACAATCAGGGATTTTCTAAAAGTAATTTTAAAATAAGACAGTTACAAAATGTCTAAGAAGACCAAATCAATTCCTAATGTTATTTTCCTCGACTCGATCTTACCTACTTTAAAGTAGGCCTAATGCAAATATACCAAGTCTTACTTATTTTAATCAGTCTTTTATAAATATCTAAAACAAATATGATTCACTGGATGATACTGAGCTGAAAAGAATTCATAAGCATATTGCTTTAGGCAAATGATTTTTTACTTACCAAAATTTTTGAAAACGGGCTCATTATTTTCCAAGTTTGTATGTATTTATATAAATAAATTATATAAAATTTATATAAAGTTCCAGTTATAAATAACATCTCCCCCAAAAGACTACTGTCAATAGAGTTTACTATAACATACAGAGAATGCTCAATAGTGAGCTATGAAAGAAATTAACCATTATGTGTTTCCATGGAGCCATTGAAAACTTCTTGCTTTATTTAGCAGAGTATTCTTAGCTATTTATTCATTTGTTCAACAAGTTATCAGATTAGATTCCACCAAAATACACAAACCTGACTACAGCTGTACTCATCCTAGCCTCCTCGTTTCGTATTTCAATGGAGAATCTTACTCTATTATATAATCCAAGGATGCTTAAACCTTAAACTTTTGCTGTCAAGGGCCAGATAGTGAATACCTCCAATATTGCAGCCCGCTGCAGGCCAGCTGCACCTCCTCAGCTCCATCACTGCAGACTGCAGCACAAAAGCAGATGTAGACAACACAAAAGTGAATGAGTCTGGAGGTGTTCCAATCAAACTTTGAAGTACAAAAAACAGGTGTCAGACTGACTTAAACCCTTAACATGCAGTTGCCTTTGCTTGATAATTTGCTTCCTATATGAAATCTCTTATGTTCACAGACTCAAGAATTTCTAACAGTTAATTATCTCTTCTCCCACCAACCTCTCCCCCTCAAACTGACCCTACTGGGTGGCTCTGCGACTCCACTGAAGGACCAAGCCAGCCTCCTCTAAAACCTCACTGCCCTCCCAGGCCCCACCCCCACTCCTGTGTGCAGCAGAGTCTCAAAGGCATCACTGTGCACAGAACCAGTGCCTGCCTTCAGGAAACTTCAGTTTGGTCTCACTTTAGAGTCAGGAGATGGTGATGGACATGGAGGCCTGGCGTGCTGCAGTTCATGGGGTCGCAAAGAGTCAGACATGACTGAGCGACTGAACTGAACTGAACTGAAACCTTTCAAATTCCTGAGCCTCTAGAATTTATAAGCAGTGTGTGCTTGGCAAAGTTATTTCATTTCAGACTCCGGGTACACACCTGAAAATGGATATGATTATATTAACTTGGTGCGTGTAAGGCTTCAGATAATATACAGAGTTTTTAGCAACATTCAGCGTCACCCTTCCCATCCAACCTTTATAAAGTCACTGCCATTGCCTCATTGTTCTTATTTTGTACAACACAGAATACAGAGGTAAAAAGTAACATCAACAAAGGGGAGTTTGCTTTTACTTAAATTCTAGGTTATAAAAAATAATAACCTAATTCAACATACTTTGGCCAAACAGGTAACTTCCTCAAATACACTGGTTATTTCTACTTCTTTTAGGTACACCAGCTACTTGAATTATGCCATCTCCTTGCATATATATCATTTAAATTCCTTGGGTTTTCTCTTTATTTAATTTTCATGCTTTTCATCTCCTGTCCTTGTTCCTAGAAGGTTGGTGTGGTATATCTTTCAGAAAAACCCTCATGGTGCATTAAATGTAACCTCCATGGGTATAGAGTTTTGTTTGTTTTGTTCACTACAGTGTCTGACAAATAGTAGAACATACTAAATCTTTGTTGAATAAAACAGTGAATCTCCTAGTGCCTACCAGGTAATAATTTTCCATCTTACTTTATATTAATATTAGGGCATTTTTCATAAGTCAGTTAGACCAAAGATATTGCATCTTTCCACATCAGAGCAGAGAGAAGAAACAGCATACCTCACTTCTATTGAAAGCATCTACTGCCTGTAGATTTTGTCTCCCTGTTCTCTTCAAGGAAAGAAAGAGATCCTTTGTTTAAGGCCTTGAGAGCTTGACATTTATAAGGAAAATGCAAATGATATTAAGCCCTGGGAAGACTCTGGATAGATTTCATTATCAGCCACAAATCCTGCTCTCTGCCTCAAGCCAAGTAATAAGGCCCGAAGCAGTCCTCTGTCCTGCTCCTGTAGGTAGGTTAGTCAGCTGAGGGCAACGGGCACTTCTTCCATTTTATCACTGGCTCCTAACAATAATGTGGCTGCTTCAAGGTTTACATTGCAGGGTCTCACTGACCATGAAAGCTCTTAATCTGAAGGTTTAGAGAACTGAGAAGAGTATACAAAGGCTCACTGTATCTGAGAGAAATAAAAGGTGTGAAACCTTTTGACAAGTTTTCAATCTCTTGATGTGCGAACATTTCTTTTCACATCTTGGAATGAACGACTCAAAAGTCAGATTTAGGGAAGATACTGTAAGAGGATTTAAGGGTATATATGTGTATATTATACAATGAGGCAGTGGAAAACATAAGGAGGAGTGCCAAACAGATCCCCAAGTGAGTGTGACATAGAAAATGTATGTAGACGTATGTGGGGACTTTCCTGGCGGTCCAGCGGTTAAGAATCTGCCTTTCAATGCAGACACAGGCTCAATCTCTGGTTGCAGAACTAAGATCCCACATGCCTTGGAGCAACTAAGCCTGCGCACTGCAACTAACAAGCCCATGTGCTCTAGAGCCCGAGTGCCATACTAGAGAAGGCCACGCACCACAGTGAAAGATCAAGCATGCCACAACTAAGACCCAAAGCAGCCAAATAATTTTTTTTTTTAAAGGCATATGTGTGCCTTAGTCTAAAAAAATAAATTCTATTATTATTAAAATGACTTGTTCTTTTATCTTCAACAGTTTGGTTGAAAGCTGTCTGGCAAATGACAGCTTTCACAATTTCACATTCACTTCTTTTTCATTCCTAGTGACATCAACCAGGAGCTTTTCTGCCCTCCTGGGACATCTGACAGTATCTGGAGGCAGTTTGAATCATCACTGCTGGGGGTGGAGAGTACTGCTGACTTTGAGGACATCTAGTGGGTAGAGGCCATTGCTATACATTTTACACTGCACAGCTCAGCAGCAGCATAAGGAAATACTATCACCATCCACCTCCCTGCCACAAAAACATGATCAGGCCCCGAATGTCAAGACCAACACTGTGAGAAACTCTGCTAAAACAACGCAAGGATTACATAAATGACATGCTCCCCAAATTGACTCCTTCTCATCTATCTTCAGCTTGTTTCAACCCAGCTCAAGAATAGTTGTGACATTTCTACGAGTGTCTTACTCTTACATGCAATAAACGTGGGTAATTTTAATCTTAGAATACAGTCCCAAATTCACACCCTATCATTTAATAGTCTCAGATGTTTTCTTCCATTCTCCCTTTCACAGCTTTCAGTTCAGTTCAGTTCAGTCGCTCAGTCATGTCCCACTCTTTGCGACCCCATGAATCATCACACCAGGCCTCCCTGTCCATCACCAACTCCTGGAGTTCACTCTAACTCATGTCCATCACGTCGGTGATGTCATCCAGCCATCTCATCCTCTATCGTCCCCTTCTCCTCCTGCTCCCAATCCCTCCCAGCATCAGGGTCTTTTCCAATGAGTCAACTCTTTGCATGAGGTGGCCAAAGTACTGGAGTTTAAGCTTCAGCATCAATTCTTCCAATGAACACCCAGGACTAATCTCCTTTAGGATGGACCAGTTGGATCTCCTTGCAGTCCAAGGGACTCTCAAGAGTCTTCTCCAACACCACAGTTCAAAAGCATAGATTCTTCGGCACTCAGCTTTCTTCACAGTCCAACTCTCACATCCATACAACACCACTGGAAAAACCAAAGCCTTGACTAGCCGGGCCTTTGTTGGCAAAGTAATGTCTCTACTTTTGAATATGCTATCTAGGTTGGTCATAACTTTCCTTCCAAGGAGTAAGCGTCTTTTAATTTCATGGCTGCAATCACCATCTACAGTGACTTTGGAGCCCCCCAAAAAATCTTGTGGTTAGGTGCTCCCCATTCTACACTATGCTCTAATATATAATGCTTTTTTTCACCCTCTAAACTATTATAGAATTTATAAATAGAACACAAGTATAATACATTGAGTGTTTACTATTTGTAAGGGGTGCTGCAAGCACACCATTACACTACCTAATTTAAAATTACAACATAAGGAATGTTTACTGTCTACAAATAGAAAAACAAGAGAGTTCCAGAAAAATATCTTCTTCTGCTTTACTGACTACACCAAAGCCTTTGACTGTGTGGATCACAACAAATGGTGGAAAATTCTTAAAGAGATGGGAATACCAGACCACCTGACCTGCCTCCTGAGAAATCTGTATGCAGGTCAAGAAGCAGCATTTAGAACCACACATGGAACAACAGACTGGTTCCAAACAGGAAAAGGAGTATGTCAAGGCTGTATACTGTCACCCTGCTTATTTAACTTATATACAGAGTACATCAAGAGAAATGCTAGACTGGATGAAACACAAGCTGGAATCAAGACTGCCAGGAGAAATATCAATAACCTCAGATATGCAGATGACACCACCCTTATGGCAGAAAGTGAAGAGGAACTAAAAAGCCTTTTGATGAAAGTGAAAGAGGAGAGTGAGAAAGTTGGCTTAAAACTCAACATTCAATAAAAGAAGATATGGCATCCAGTCCCATCACTTAATGGCAAATAGATGGGGAAACAGTGGAAACAGTGAGAGACTTTTTTGGCAGGGGGCTCCAAATTAACTGCAGATGGTGACTGCAGCCACGAAATTAAAAGACACTTGCTCCTTTGAAGAAAACGTATGACCAATCTAGACAGCATATTACAAACCAGAGGCATTACTTTGCCCACAAAGGTCTGTCTAGTCAAAGCTATGTTTTTTCCAGTAGTCATGTATGGATGTAAGAGTTGGACTATAAAGAAAGCTGAGCACCAAAGAATTCATGCTTTTGAATTGCGGTATTGGAGAAGACTCTTGAGAGTCCCTTGGACTGCAAGGAGATCCAACCAGTCCATCCTAAAGGATATCAGTCCTGAATATTCATTGGAAGGACTGATGCTGAACCTGAAACCATAACACTTGGCCACCTGATGCAAAGAACTGACTCACTAGAAAAGACATTGATGCTGGGAAAGACTGAAGGCAGGAGGTGAAGGGGACAACAAAGGATGAGATGACTGGATGGCATCACCTACTTGATGGAAATGAGTTTGAGCAAGCTCTGAGAGTTGGTGATGCACAGGGAAGCCTGGCGTGCTGCAGTCCATGGGGTCACAAAGAGTCAGACATGACTGAGTGACTTAACTGACTGACTGTCTACATTTTACAGGAAGGATACTTGATATATAGGGGTTAGAAACTTGCCCAAAGTCACCATTAATAAAGAGCAGAGATGGGAAACAACTCAGTATCTGTTTCATAGAAGCCTGTAATTTTAACTAAGTTACCTCACATATGTTTAATAACTTAAAAGGAAAAAATATTTCCCGGAGATAGCTAGATTGGTAAAATTGCATTTAAAAATCAAACTGTAGTACTGTACCATACTTTATGTGAATGTAATGATGACATGCCTTTCACATACCCAGGAACCACTGATAGAATTCTTTGATTCATCCAGTCTGTCTCTCCCCTAGACCCTTCTATGAATAATTTCATATGTTTAAAATATGATTGGCTTTGGTGTACAATTTCTGTATTCTCAACAGATAACTTGTTCATGTAAAGATTTTTAAATATTTACAATGGGCTTGTTTAGTGAAATGCCCTAAAATTTACTGATACACTCAATTTTTTAATCACCACATAAAATTATGGATACTATAAAATATGTAATGATAATATCACTGGGATTTTTCAGTTGATATATAGTCATACTTGGAGCATACATCAAAATCTAAAAAATGCCTATTGGCATATTTCAAATTGTTTGCTCTACTCTGGGAAATAGGAAGGGAAATAAAAGGGATAAAAATGCTTTCTTTGTTCACATACTGAGATAATCAATACTATAAAACAATTTTTCATTTTGTTTAAATACTCTTGAGTAGTGTCAACTATCATCTTCTTGATTTGTATAACTCCTGGAAATTTTCTACAAAATCACTACTTATTCTATTGAAAGGTATTTTTTAATATATTGGCCTTATTTCATATCACACTAGGAAGGAAACAGAATTATCGCCACAACACAAATTAAAACCTGAGTATTAAAATATAGCAGCAATTAAAAACTTTAAAGTGAAGATGAATTAAAAACATGCAAATGAGCAGGAAAGGAAGGTCAAGTATGTCTTTGTTCTGGGGAAACTATAAATCAGGAAGAGAAAATTCACTGAAGCTAGACGGGAGATAGTCACAAATGTGTTTAGAACCTTCTGATTTAGAAATCCTGGGATGCAGCTCAATCTGACCTATAAAGCTTTTTGGATAATCAAATTGTGCCTAGGCCTGAAGGTACACACATGACATTTGCTTAAAACAATTCTGATTGCCTTGTAAACCTCTTTTACAACGTTATTAACACGCGCTGCTCCATATACTTGGTCACCATTGCTTATTTCTGCCACTGTCCCAGAAGAACCATAAACTGCCAATTATCCAGGGAGTAGTTTATCAGAGTATGGATTATCTGGAGCTCTTATTCCTCTTCCATTTGGCCTTTTCACAGCTCATTAGCACCTCAACAAGGAAGTTAAGGCTAAAGAAGGAAAGGCTGCCGAATTTCAAAATAATGAAATTTGCTCCCTGTCAGCAGCATATACAGCAAAAACATTTAGAAATGCCAGAAAAGTTAACCAAAATGGGATCCACAAAGATATTTAATGTATAAAATGGCAGTGTGTCTTGACTGATGTTTTCTCCAACTATATTGTCTGAAATATTGACTAAACTGACTGGAGGTTTTGGCATCCCACCGGACTCAGAGCCCTTTGCTTTTCGGATATAACAGGCCACCTTTAGAGATATCACTTGCCAGTGAGCAATACATAACACTCATTGCCAATACATTGACCATTTTTTTAGTGTGAAGATGAGAAATTGAAAATCAGTTTTCCAGAGGAAGATTTATGACTCAATAGTTACTTGGGGTAGAAAAGAGTGTGCCTGGTGGACAGAGCTAAAAAGTTCCTTGTTTAGTCTTAGGCTGACCTGTACATTTGATGCCACCAGTATTCCTGACTGTCCTCTAGGGAAATAAAACCATTTGAGGTAAAGCACAATTACACTTGATGGCTAAATGAGTTTGCCTTGGGTTCTTGTGGAATCTAATAGTTTTATGACAGATATATAAGCACACATTTTTTCCACAGGACAAATACTGATTTTTCTTTATCAATATAAATGTCTATGTATCAAATACAGGCTAAAATAAAAGAACCTAATGCATAGTTCAGAAAAAGTTATTTAAGATAGGGAATGACATAGAGGAAACAAATCTTTAAAATGTATTATACACACACACACACATAGGTTTTAACAGTGATGTCTGTAATATTTCTACATCATTAAAAATAAAACATACAGAAAAGATTAAAAGAACTTCCTTTCTATTCATCACACACTCGATCTCTTATGACTGATTCTCTTCCTCAACTTTTTAATTCAGCTATCACTATTTAAGGACCAGTGAAATGTGGGTTTAATGAAATATAAAAGTGCTGACTATACTAATATAGACCTTAATGAAACTGAACTTTCTCAGGAGGCAACACTTATCACCCAAAACACAGCATGAACAATGTATACAAATGCATAACCAAATTCACATCAAGTTCATGAGACAACGGTTTAAATTTCAAGTCACCAATCTGGTACTTAAAAAGAAATTCATGGGTAGAATCAACAGATTTAAAATTCAATGTATTTTTCTTTCACAGGAAATATCAGATCAAGCCAAAATGCTATTTTATTGCCTGTTGGAAAAGGAATTTTTTTCAAAACATTACCCAAAAAATATAGACGTTATTTAAAAACAATTATAATCAAATGCTTCAATCATAATCTAGACTACACATACATATGTATATCCTTGTTTTTGGAAGAAATAAGGAACTCAGAAAATTAAATCTCTTCTATTTTCTATTCATTATAGGTAATATATCCTTAAACATAGAAATTGTAATGCCACAGTCCTTATTATTTTGCTTTTTAATAAGTAAGATATTCACAGTGAACCAGTAAACTTATCTTTGTCAAGTCATTCTCAACTAATAATATTGAAAACTTTATGATTTGTCATAGTTCAGTTCAGTTCAGTCGCTCAGTCATGTCTAACTCTTTGCAACCCCATGAACCGCAGCATGCCAGGCCTCCTTGTCCATCACCAACTCCTGGAGTCCACCCAAACCCATGTCCATTGAGTTGGTGATGCCATCCAACCATCTCATCCTCTGTCGTCCCCTTCTCCTCCTGCCCTCAATCTTTCCAAGCATCAGGGTCTTTTCAAATGAGTCAGCTCTTCGCATGAGGTGGCCAAAGTATTAGAGTTTCAGCTTCAACATCAGTCCTTCCAGTGAACACCTAGGACTGATCTCCTTTAGAATGGACTGGTTGGATCTCCTTGCAGTCCAAGGGACTCTCAAGAGTCTTCTCCAACACCATAGTTCAAAAGCATCAATTCTTCAGTGCTCAGCTTTCTTTATCAGCTTTCTTTATAGTCCAACTCTCACATCCACACATGACCACTGGAAAAACCATAACCTTGACTAGATGGACCTTTGTTGACAAAGTGACATCTCTGCTTTTGAATATGCTGTCTAGGTTGGTCATAACTTTCCTTCCAAGGAGTAAGCACCCTTTAATTTCATGGCTGCAGTCACCATCTGCAGTGATTTTGGAGCCCAGAAAAATAAAGTCAGCCACTGTTTCCACAGTTTCCCCATCTATTTGCCATGAAGTGATGGGACTGGATGCCATGATCTCATGATTTGTCATAAAGTTGTTATAATTACATATTTGCCAGGTAGAGGAACAATTAGCAAAACAGATTATATATATTCAATACATCACACCTTTATTCATTTTGTAGAGAAGGGCTCTGAAAGCATATGAAATTCTGACTCTACCATGTTTTAGTGATTCTTCAACAAATACTGATATTTACTGAGCAACTACTAAGGGTCAGGCACTATTCCAGGCAACAGTGATACAGTCATACACAAAATTGACAAAAATCCTGCAGATTTTTGTGGAACTAACCCTATTAGGGGAGGCATGCTAAACAAATTAAATAAGTAAATTTGAAGCTGGCAAGTGCTATGGAGAGAAATAATGGAAGAAAGGGGAATAAGAAATGTTAAAGAAAGAGGGGGACACAGGGGATTTAATTTAGGAAGTTCAGGGAAAATATCACTGAGTGCCATTTGAGAAAAAAGGACTTAAAGATGTGAGAGGTAGTCGTGTGACTATGTAGGGGGCACATGCCTAGAGGCAAAGGCATGGAGTCTAGGATGGTTTCAGTAGAATGGGAGATGGCAAGAATTGTGGATGAGAAGGCCAAAGAAGGGATGAAGCAGGGAGAGGGAGGTGACTGTGTACGGACTCAGAACACAGCAGGGCCACATTTCACTCCAAGTGTGTGACTAGCCATTGGAGGATTTTCAGCAGCAGTGTGACGGGATCTGGCTTCCATTTTAAGAGGACCCTCTAATAGACAAAGTGAATGCAGGTAAGGCAAGGGCCAAGGTAAGCAGACCAGCTGAAAAGAGTATTTCAACAATCCAGACCAGATATGATGGGGGGACAATGGAGGTGGTGAGAAGTGGCCAGATTCTGGATACAGATTGGGCATGGTGACCTGGCATAATTTTCTGAGCAATAATATAAGGGGTGAGAAAGAGGGAGACTAAGTATTTAGCTAGGGCAACTGAAAGTGTGGAGTTGCTACTTACTGGGCTAGGAAGGATTGAAGATGAATCAGATTTGGGGGTTAGTTGATTCAGTTTTGAAAATGTTCAGTTTGAATTGACTAGGAATGAGTTACTGAACTGTGCATCCAAGCTTGGAGCTGAGCAGAAAGTTCTGAGCTGGGTGAAACATTTGGGAGGCAGTCAACCTGCAGATGGTATTTGATAATAGGATACTAGATGATGTCATCAGAGAAATGACTGTGGTCTAAGAATTGAGCTCTGGTTACTGTCATCCTTTAATTCTGAATCATATTAAATCGTTAAACATCCACAATGCATACACTGATATGACCATATGTGTATTAATTTTGTGGACTGTGAGTGAAGAATATTTTCCTTTCCCTCAGTTTTACAAGTGTAAAAACTATCAGTACTCAGAAAATTCACTGGCATTTTTCTAGATAGGAAAGTTGTTGCAATGCTTGACTGCGGGAGACCATGTGTTTCAGAAGTCTTGTCTCTGGAGTTGGGTTTAAAGGGTCCCACTGACCCTCTGCATTATTCACAATAAGCTGTAGAAAGTGCTTAACAACTTGGCATCAGGGAACAGAGCCCTACTGATCAGCAAGCTTTTGCATAAATAACTGAATTCCAGCAGTGAATGTTTTAAAACAAAGCACTGCCTGATCCCTATTGTATTGTGTTTTATAAAATCAAATCATGTTAAAATGTTCCAGCTATGTCATGGTCTATGCTCTATGCCCTGTGTCATCTTGCTGACAAAACTCAAACATGAAAGATTACTTTTTAATAAAAGGAGGAAATACACTGAGACTTTAAGGTATTGCAAAGGATTAAGCAGGAATCAATACTAATAATAATCGCTTACTAAAAATGGAACTGCATTAGTTAAATATTAATGGAACAAAAACTTGTTATTGAAGATGCATCATGAATGTTCATGTCAATTTTTATGCACCTGTTTTTCCACAATATCAAGCCATTGTAGATTTAACCATATTATTGATACATATAACAGATAGTCTAGTATACACAGTGTGCTATAGATTCCTATCACATAGTATACTACTGTGGAGTATATCAGCACCTTTGCTTAAATCTCTCCCAATCTAAAACGTATCTGTCCAATACTATCACTCTTCAGTCTACTATTCAATCTCCTCCTTTCTTTCTTCACTGAACTTCCAAATAGATTACTCTACTTTTCTGCTTCCAATGTGCTGTCATCAACCTTTAACTTATGCAATCTTTTTTATGGGAATTATGTCTGGTTCTTAAACATTTTTCAATTACCAGACATCAAACTGTTTTCAACAAACTTCATTTTTTATTGCAACTAACAACTTCCATTTTTAAATTTATGTCCTTAACACATAGATACACACACACAGTTTACTAGGTTCTTATTTATCTCCAAAATCTACCCTATATAAACGTTATATAAATATATGTTACAGAAATATACCATTTTAAAATAGGAAGCTATATGGGGGTTACAATGACATTATTGTTAACAAACAGAGATTGCTTAAAAAATTTCTGTAGACATATATTTGACTATTTGACACCAGTACCATCATAATTTGTGGGTAAATGTAGATGCTATTTGGTAATTAGTTATTTTCTACTCAAATGTGTAGGTCAATAAAACTTACTTTGAAAAATTGGAAATCATATATTAGGTTGACCTTGGAGGGTCTTCTATACTTGCACTTTACAAAGTAACCTATCCAGATAAATAGCTTCATTTTACTGCTTATTAAACTCTCTTCTTTGTTTTTGTAAATTCAAAGGCCAGCAATTTGAAGCTGGCCAAATTTTGAAGGCCAAAAATCTCTGAGAAGAAAATACAAAAATGGCAAATTTAATAACAATCTAAACTATGTAAATGCATGCATTACACTTCATAAATGTTTATGTTCTTATATCAGGTGTGTAGCATGAAACTAACTCAAGTGAGTTCATGCATCATTATTTTCGTCTTTATTCTTAAAAAAAAAAAACTCAAGGTCTTCCTATGATAAAAAGAAAAATGACAGAAAAGAAAAATGTGATGATATTGGAAATAAGCACATTCTGAAAGGCAATTTGTCATTGTTTTATGACATATATTTATCTTCATGTACACAAGAGTACCTAGCATAGCACTTTGCTTATAACAGGTGCTCAATAAACGTTTGCTAAATGTTGACTATATTTAGCCCTGTGACAGAGTCTAAAGTACTGCTCTAGAAATACTTGACACATCAGTAATAGTCTGACCTGCACTAAGCACAACTGATTGCTGTGGGACAGCTCCTTAAGTATCCAACTGTAATTTATTTAAGATAAAAGGTTTAGTGGAAATGAAAAGTCCTCCGAGGAAAAATGAAACACATTTCTAAAACCAATGAAAAAATATATAAAGGCATATGCACAAACATACACACAAACATAAATGACACACACACATTAGAACAATCCGATATGATAGCTCTTATTCCCTTAAAGATTTTCATGATCAACCCATGGAAAAACACTGAGCTCAATCAAATATTACTATAAAATAATTCCCCAAGTATATTCAACCTACTTCACCTTGCATAGCAGCCCTATGGTTGGCTTGGGATTAATCTCAACCCCAATCCAGAAATGAGCCCTGACTGGTTTAAGTGAATTTTCCTTGCCACAGTGTTTGGCTCAGGGGCATAGAATACAAACCCATATACATGGTTTTCTGCTGGCCACAGTGTAACAACCACAGAGACATTTCCTAACACATTCTAACCAAATGAGGCACCAGGCTTTTGGTATGATTATTGAGAATAAAAGTAGTCCTTTTCCCTTGGACATAAAAAAAAAGAACCATTGGAAATTCTGGTAGTCATCTTGCTATTATAACCAAAGTGTCCTGGAAAAAAATAAACCACTTGATTGAAGAAGTGAAGGAGGATAGATTCAAGAAATCAAAGTAATGGAGCTACAGTGTGATGACAAGTTGTGTTAAATTCTCACCAGAATCCCACCATTCTTCTGGAATTTTCTATGACAAAAGCCAGTAACTCCCGAAGTATAATCACAAGAAATCTCTAATGAAAGAAAAGCTGTTTTATTTCCAATGCAGATGCTTTCTATATATATGTATGTGTATTAAAATCTGTCTTTTGGGTGAAGGTCAATTGGAAATTGTATTATGTTAGCAAGACAAAGCACTAACATGGCTCTATGTAAAGCAAATGCATTTTAACACAAATATAAAAATTAAAACTCGTATAGTCTAATTCACTGTTGTAATAGGCTAAATGTTCTACAAATATATTTCTAAAAATACTACCTAAAAGTAACTTACTGAGAATCTAGGTGATTATTTATAGTTTAAAACACAAGGACTGTATAAATAGATAAAATGTACCAATGCAATTATTTTTAATGAATTTCAGTATAACTGAGGAAAAATATCAAAACTGTAACAATATTTTTCATTTTCATGGTTCCCTTAATACTTAAAGAGAAACACTTTCTACTAATATACCTGCTAAAGCACCAAATTAGACTTAGTAAGACAGTTTCCAGTTTTAGATATGTGTGTGATAAGGAGAGATGAAATGATAAAAGTTTAACATGAATTATCATCTTTAAAAGAATCACCCATTAATATGAAGGAACATGCACATATACATATTCCATCTAACAATAACTTAGGTACTATTTACCAAAAAAAAAAAAAGTACTTATTATGCCTTGTGTGTTCTTTGGGATATACCAGTGTGGGGGCAAATTTGAATCAATAAGATGACTACTGCCTGAAAATACATTATCTTTCCTTAACTCACTTATGTCACTACCCATGCTAAAATGCAGTAATTTTTCATAGAAGGGGTTAACACGTAAACCTTATGCATTAATTTGCCATTACAGCAACAGAAAACATTCTAAGATACATGGAAACTAGAGTCAGAGAGTGAAGTGTTGAAAGTAACAGATCCTAAAATGCTGAACAGACTGAATTATGTTAGAGACAAGGACCAAGAGTGAGAAGGAACCACCTATATCAGGGTGATAAGTGTTGCATGGTTAAGAAATCATTGATTAAACAATAACCTATTTTACCCGGAGACACATACTTTTGCATACGAACACTATTAAGAGATGAGAGAGAAACAAAGAAGTTGACATCTACCAGTCTTTTCATACCAAGAAAAAAAAAAAAATCTCATGTTAAAGCTCACCTATTTGAAGTACTGAAAAAAAAAAATTTTTTTTTTTTTAAGAGATCTTTGCTGCCTCTGGCTTAGAACATAAATGGCTTGAGAGGCTGATAATTTTGAGCCTGATGGGACTGGATAAGCCAATTTTTATTTTTATTCCAAATCTAATGAGAGGCAGAAGGGGCATAATTTAAGACATAAATACTTAAAAAAAATCAACCATAGGGCTTCCCTACAGCACTTTTCTGATAAAGCAGATGTTCACTCCTATTAGGAAGAAGCCACCCAGTCAAAGAGGAGATGGGCTGGGCCTCCTATCCAAAACTTCTGTTGCAAATTGCTTCAGTCAGGGAATGTGCAAAGCACAGAGACATATTAAGGAAGACAAAAGGGCTCACATTTGAAGACTAGAACTAGATCAGAGGACCTTAGTTACTAGGTTACAGATTTAAAAAGGAAAAAAATACTTAATGTCTAAAACTTGTAAATAAATCTGATTTTACAAAGAAATCCCAAGTCTGACTGAAAAATACCTTGGGTAAACACCAGGACCCAAAAAAACATGCAGAAGACTAAAGTGGTATGCTCCACTGAAACATCATTTTCCCCAAAGTCATTCTCAGAATCTAGAAGACAATTATTAAGCAAGGCTTTTTAATGAACAGAAATAAGAATTGCCAGGAACTTGGACAGTACAGGATATTATAAACACTTGTATTCATTCTATTTGTTTATGCATTTATTTTTAAATGTCAAGATATTCTGTGTTCTTCATTTTTATTTAGGGATATTGAACTTCAACCTTTTTTTTTTTTTTTTTTCATTTAATCATTGCCCAATGGACCATGAAGCCCTGCATCATAGTCTGAGTGAAAGGGACTGCAGATCACTCAAAATTTTCAAATGTAGAATGGGATATCATTGCTGGAACATATTGTACACACACTCTTTTCAAGGATGTTATGTGGGCATTTCCAAAAGTGAATATGTGCTACGGAGACTGCACTGCAACTTAAACACTGGATGTTTAAAAAGGAGGACTGGGACTTCCCTGCTGGCCCAGTGGATAAGAATCCGCCTGCACAGGGGTTTGATCCCTGGTCCAGGAAGATTCTACATGCCTTGAAGCACTAAGCCAGTGTGCCACAATTACTGAGCCCACGCACTGCAACTACCGAAGCCCATGTGCCTAGAACCTGTGTGCTCCACAGCACGAGAAGCCACCGCAATGAGAAGTCAGTGCACCGCAATGAAGAGTGGCCCCTGCTGTCTGCAACCAGAGAAAGCCTGCACGCAGCAATGAAGACCCAGTGCAGTCAAATATAAAATAAATAAAAATTGTAAAGGAAGACTCTAGTAGACACTGTCACTGACTGCTCACTCCATATCCTTTCTCCTACTTCCCCATAGATGGCAGTATGCCTGGAGATTGGGAAAGGATAGAAAGTGAAAGTGAAAGTGAAGTTACTCAGTCCTGTCCGACTCTTAGAGACCCCAGGGACTACAGCCCACCAGGCCCTCCATCCATGGGATTTTCCAGGCAAGAGTACTGGAGTGGGGTGCCATTGCCTTCTCCGTTAACAGTGGGTAGGCATATTATATTTACTTGGAGCTGGTATACTTGGTGACAGCCTTAGTGCCCTCAGACACGGCGTGCTTGGCCAGCTCCCCAGGTAGCAACAGGCGCAGGGCGGTCTGAATCTCCCTGGATGTGATAGTCAAGCGCTTGTTGTAATGCGCCAGGCGCGATGCCTCGCCAGCGATGCGCTCAAAAATGTCGTTGACGAAGGACTTCATGATTCCCATGGCCTTGGATGAGATGCCGGTGTCCGGATGGACTTGCTCCAGCACCTTGTACACGTACATGGAGTAGCTCTCCTTGCGGCTGCGCTTGCGCTTCTTGCCATCACAGGATAGATAGAGCTCACCCTCAAATCCATATGTAAATTTGGGATTCATGCAAAACAGTGTGGATAATACTATCCCCTTTGCAACACTGATATGCTCAGTGCAGTCATAGACATGATCTAGGAGGTTCCAATCAGAGAGAAACTCACACTTTTTGTCTATTATTTGGGGAAAGATACACTATTAACTCCTGGCTGTGAACCAGGAAACAAGCGTTTCCAAGAGTTGCTGAAGAAAGCCAGTCTGTATCAATCTGACAAGCTGTGAAGGTAGAATTGAAGAGAAACAGAGACCTAGCCCTGACTCCAGTGATGAAACTCTGTATTAAACCCTTGAGCAACCTTGAACTTATTATTTACCAAGTCAATACATTTTTATGTAGCTTAAGTAGGTTTGAAACTGAGAGCATCCTAAATAACACAGGATATAATACACTTTAATGTTCTTCATCATCTTAATAAATCTTTAAATAATCAACAATCATTTTAATATGTACTCATAGCATCTTCAGTGCCAAATGTTCTGATTTCAAATTCAATGTTCAATTGCTAAGTTCACCAAATCTAGTTAATTGCTGTTACTCAAAAAGTATTATCATTACTGCCACTGATGTTATTATCAATAAAATGAAGACAATTTGAATTGGTTCACTTATTCATCAAATGGAAGTTTTTAGAAAGGGTGTACTATCTTATTACAATCAGGATGCCAAGTGGGAATTTAATGCACCATATTTTTCTACAAGCTGGCTATAAATTAGAATCTTGAAAACAACTCTCTCTCTTTCTCTTTGACTCTGTCTCTTTTACCTCCCCTCTGTTTCTATGGTGATTGCATACATGAAATTAAAAGACGCTTACTCCTTGGAAGGAAAGTTATGACCAACCTAGATAGCATATTCAAAAGCAGAGACATTACTTTGCCAACAAAGGTCCTGCTAGTCAAGGCTATGGTTTTTCCAGTAGTCATATATGGATGTGAGAGTTGGACTGTGAAGAAAGCTGAGCGCCGAAGAATTGATTCTTTTGAACTGTGGTGTTGGAGAAGACTCTTAAGAGTCCCTTGGACTGCAAGGAGATCCAACCAGTCCATTCTAGAGGAGATCAGTCCTGGGTGTTCTTTGGAAGGAATGATGCTAAAACTGAAACTCCAGGACTTTGGCCACCTCATGAGAAGAGCTGACTCATTGGAAAAGACTCTGATGCTGGGAGGGATTGGGGGCGGGAGGAAAAGGGGAAGACAGAGGATGAGATGGCTGGATGGCATCACTGACTCAATGGACATGAGTTTGAGTGAACTCCGGGAGTTGGTGATGGACAGGGAGGCCTGGCATGCTGCGATTCATGGGGTTGCAAAGAGTCGGACACGACTGAGCGACTGAACTGAACTGAACTGTTTCTATCTCTCTGTTTCTCTCTCTCAACTAAACTAAGGGTGATATAATCTGAATCTCTTTCTAAGAAAAAAAGATTACTCAAATCAACAGTTGATAGATGTCACATCAATTATTCTTCACCATTACCAGTTACCTAGCCTTCACCCTTAGTTTGTCTATCTTGCCTCTCTATTTTCAGGTTGCCTGATTTGCAGTTTCTGCCACTAAATTGTGTATACATTCATTCACTTTTAGTAAATGACAAAGAATCTGTGTGTGTGCATACAAAAAATGTAAAGTTTGTTCACTAACTATAGCTCTGATTTGTGTCACTGGGTTTCCCTCGTGGCTTAGACAGTAAAGCATCTGCCTGCAATGCAAGACATCTGGGTTTGATCCCTGGGTCAAGAAGATCCCCTGGAGGAATGAATGGCAACCCATTCTAGTATTCCTGTCTCAAGAATTCCACGGACAGAGGAGCCTAGGGGGCTACAGTCCATAGGGTCATGGCTGAGCAACTAACACTCACACACATACATACAGCATAGGGGATAACAGGATAAATTATGAAGTCAGACACTGAGTGTTCAAATCCTCGTTCAACCACTTTTTATCTGCATGACTGAACAGATACTTTAACTAGTCTATATCAGTTTCCTTATGTACAAGATGAATATAATAATACAATCTTCTTCATGGGGTTGTTATGAATACTGGGTTAATATATGAGAAGGTTTAAGAGTAATGCTTGGTACGTGAAAGTGAAAGTCACTCAGTCGTGTCCGACTCTGTGTCCGACTCTTTGTGACCCAATCAACTATACAGTCCATGGGATTCTCCAGCCCAGAATACTGGATGGGTAGCCTTTCCCTTCTCCAGGGGATCTTCCCGACCCAGGGATCAAATGCAGGTCTCCCACATTGCAGGCAGATTCTTTACCAGCTGAGCCACATTGTTTAAAGAGCATTATCAATTTTTGTATTTTTATTCATCACTAAAAACATTATCTAAGAACACTAAGATCAACACTTGGGAATGCTCTTAGGCTAATACAATGGTTAAAAGCCTAGGAATTAAAAATGGTGTTGTGTCCCATCTTTCTGACTGTGGTGATTTGGTTAAATTATTCAACATGTTAATTTGTAGAATTACATTCCATCTCCTATCTCACGAGTTCACTGGGGGATAAAACGACAGATAGCATATAAAAGGGATGTATGAGCATTACAAAATGTGGGGAATTATTTTTATACAGAAGGAGATTATATATTCCTCAGCTGAATCAACAGAATTCCTTTCACTGCTTATTCTGGGAATGGCTCAACTCACATGGCATCCGTTTCTTTCCTTCCATGAATGCATAATTTTAGTTGAAACATAAATCCTTTTTCATGCTTCTCAATCTACTAGATTTTAGATATGGATAACAAAACATGAAACAATTATCTGATGAACCGTAGGAAGGAAAATTTTGCCTGGCTTCCCAAGTCCTCAGCATATCACCATATTTTATTTTTGGCAGGGGTTCTTTACTATTTGGAGACAATGAAGTCCTCTAATACATGATGGATCCTGTGGATCCTTTATCCCTACAACCAACTATACATGCCTACAAAACATTTTGAACATTATGCTAATTAGGTAATAGATACTTTTACTCACATTTAATAAACTCTTAGGGTTTACAGACTTTAATAGTTATATCCTTTTAACTTCAATAGTATGCACTGACCTACCATTCTGGGGTCAGTTAAAATTCTATATTCTTCAACAGTCAGTAATGTTAACCAACTCCTTTACAAAATCTCTTTAACAACACAATCACACATGACTGGCCTATAATATCATCTGGTTATATTTCTAAATGTGGAACTTTATTATATACATAGTGTACTATTTATCATTTTGCTAGTATTTATAGACTGAAGTGAAAGTGAAGTCACTCAGTCATGTCTAACTCTTTGCAACTCCATGGTATGTAGCCTGCCATAAATGGGATTTTCCAGGCAAAAATACTTTAATGGGTTGCCATTTCCTTCTCCAGGGTATATTCCCAACCCAAGGATTGAACCTGGGTGTCCTGCATTGCAGGCAGATGCATTACCATCTGAGCCACCAGGGAATTAAAATACAATTTATTGTTTTCAGTTTTCTTTATTGAAATGAGATTTTTTAAAAGAGACTTGAGATTTTATGTCACTAATTCTTTTCTTTTCATGTTTTTCATTTATTGAAAGTTGAAAGTACATGTGAGAGGATTTTTTAGCATTAAAAATAAAATCTATTTGCATGTATATTTAAAATACAGAAATTCATTGAAGAGAACAAGAAAATGTGAGGAATTCAAAGATTTAAAACCTTCCTATAAGAATCACTGTAGAACAATTTACAAACATGCAAATAGATTTTATTCTTTCAAAATGAGTCATAAGCTTATCCCACCTACATTTTTCACATATATTGTAAACATTTCCCTATGTCATTAAATATTATTTTATAATTTTTTTCTTAGTGGCTCTATGGTAGTATATCATTTGGAGGTATAATAACTCATTTAAAGAAACTAATAGAGATTATTCAACAATGCAAATTTTTATAAGCACATCAAATCCTTAGAAAAGTAAATATAAAAGACTTAAGGGGACCTCCCTGGTGGTCCAGTGGTTAAGAATCCACCTGCCAATATAAGGGGTATGGGTTCAATCCCTGGTCCAGGAAGATCCTACAGGCAGCAGGGCAACTAAGCCCATGCAAGTAAGCCGCAACTTCTGAGCCCACACTTTATAGCCCACAAGCTACAACTACTGAAGCCTGTAAACTTTAGAGTCTGTACTCCACAGCAAGAGAAGCCACCACAATGAGAAGCCCACATACTGCAATCAGAGAGTAGGCCCGCTAACTGCAACCAGAGAAAGCCCACATGCAGCAACGAAGACACAGAGCAGCCAAAAAAAATAAATAAATATGTTTTTAAAAAATACCTAAGGAATTAATCAGTAAACTATCTTTCTTCCCATATGTCTCATTTGAATGTTATTCAGTAACTTCATAATTAAAATTGAAACAAAAGAATTATATAAGCATGAGGTATTTGCTTCTATCTCTTAAAATTTAAAATACTCCATTAAAAGTAATGGATGCCAATAACTACAGAGAAAAGAAAGATCCATCTTTATGAAAACTTATTATAAAAATCCTTCCATGTACAATAAAAAGTAATATCTACCATAATTATTCTGTGATCATATGTATACCTATTAGCTCAATGACTTCTTTGTTATTTTTATGAGGCAAAAACTATTCTTAAGACTCTTTTTAAAATGAGTAAAATTGTGATAATATATCCTGATTCACAGGATCAGTAAGTAGCAGAACCAGACTGAGAAGACAAAGTCAGTCAGACTGATTAGAGTGTGTGTTTGTGTGTGTGTGTGTGCACACATGCACACGCATTTATGACATTTTAATTACATGAAATTAAAGGGCAGCTGCCTAAACCAATATGACTACATGCTCAACTCAGGGGAGAGATGTTTTCCCCCATTTAATGAAAACAAACATTATCATGTAATCTCTGCCCCTTCCTTTCTCCTTCCTTCTCTCAAACTATAGTTACAGTAACTTTCCCTAACGCATGACCAAAAATAATCTGAGCTTTCTACTTTGTCATTTGTGAAAAAGAGAAAATTAGACCAGTCAATAAAAAAATCATTTACTTTGTCATTTCTGTGAAGAATTCTAGTAAGTAAATGGGTAACTTCTCTTAACTCCACTGCCTACCTTGTAAATATAACATTATTTTTTTAAGTTTTAATATACTAATCAATCTATTATAAATTTTTTTAATAAAATAAATATTAAAGATAAAATCAAGGACCATGAGGCAATTTCTAGAAATGAAATCACCACAGAAAAATTTAGCACACTAAGAAAATATATAACTCTTAAAGACATCATATAAGAAATGAATCACCAGTCCAGGTTTGATGCAGGATACAGGATGCTTAGGGCTGGTGCACTGGGATGACTCAGAGGGATGGTATGGGGAGGGAGGTGGGAAGGGGGTTCAGGTTGGAGAACACGTGTACACCCATGACAGATTCATGTTGATATATGGCAAAACCAATACAATATTTTAAAGTAATTAGCCTCTAATTAAAATAAATAAATTTAAATTTAAAAATTAATAAATTAAGATATTTTTACTGTAAAGAAAAAAAAGACATTAGAAAAAAAAAGAATGTTACAAAAATTTTTTAAAATATATGGTTCTTACAAAGATATGACAGTGACAAATAGTCTGAGGGATTAATACTGATATGCTAAGAGAGGTTGGTCAGTAATTAGTCTAACGTCACAATGAAACCTTTTACATTTGTACAGTTATATGCTTCATGGAACTGTGTGGTTAGACCTATTACACAGGAGATTTTCTTTCAGTTCAGCTCAGTTCAGTTCAGTCACTCAGTCGTGTCCAACTCTTTGCGACCCCATGAATCGCAGCACGCCAGGCCTCCCTGTCCATCACCAACTCCCGGAGTTCACTCAGACTCACGTCCATAGGGTCAGTGATGCCATCCAGCCATCTCATCCTCTGTCGTCCCCTTTTCCTCCTGCCCCCAATCCCTCCCAGCATCAGAGTCTTTTCCAATGAGTCAACTCTTCGCATGAGGTGGCCAGAGTATGGGAGTTTCAGCTTTAGCATCATACCTTCCAAAGAAATCCCAGGGCTGATCTCCTTCAGAATGGACTGGTTGGATCTTCTTGCAGTCCAAGGGACTTTCAAGAGTCTTCAACACCACAGTTCAAAAGCATCAATTCTTCGGCACTCAGCTTTCTTCACAGTCCAACTCTCATAGGAGATTTTCTTTAGGCTAACTCATTCTTGAAATTTACTGATTCTATAATACATATTTCAGATTTAGAAAAATACAGCACATGAAGGATATAAGCATCTGAATGCAGAGTTCCAAAGAATAGCAAGAAGAGATAAGAAAGCCTCCCTCAGCGATCAATGCAAAGAAATAGAGGAAAACAACAGAATGGGAAAGACTAGAGATCTCTTCAAGAAAATTAGAGATACCAAGGGAACATTTCATGCAGAGATGGGCTCGATAAAGGACAGAAATAGTATGGACCTAACAGTAGCAGAAGATATTAAGAAGAGGTGGCAAGAATACACAGAAGAACTGTACAAAAAAAGATCTTCATGACCAAGATAATCACGATGATGTGATCACTCGCCTAGAGCCAGACATCCTGGAATGTGAAGTCAAATGGGCCTTAGAAAGCATCACAATAAACAAAGCTAGTGGAGGTGATGGAATTCCAGTTGAGCTATTTCAAATCCTGAAAGATGATGCTGTGAAAGTGCTGCACTCAATACGCCAGCACATTTGGAAAACTCAGCAGTGGCCAGAGGACTGGAAAAGGTCAGTTTTCATTCCAATCCCCAAGAAAGGCAATGCCAAAGAATGCTCAAACTACCACACAATTGCACTCATCTCACACGCTAGTAAAGTAATGGTCAAAATTCTCCAAGCCAGGCTTCAGTAATATGTGAACCGTGAACTTCCTGATGTTCATGCTGGCTTTAAAAAAGGTAGAGGAACCAGAGATCAAATTGCCAACATCTGCTGGATCATGGAAAAAGCAAGAGAGTTCCAGAAAAAACATCTATTTCTGCTTTATTGACTATGCCAAAGCCTTTGACTGTGTGCATCACAATCAACTGTGGAGAATTCTTCAAGAGATGGGAATACCAGACCACCTGACCTGCCTCATAAGAAACCCATATGCAGGTCAGGAAGCAACAGTTAGAACTGGACATGGAACAACAGACTGGTTCCAAATAGGAAAAAGGAGTACGTCAAGGCTGTATATTGTCACCTTGCTTGTTTAACTTATATGCAGAGTACATCATGAGAAACGGTGGGCTGGAAGAAGCACAAGCTGGAATCAAGATTGCTGGGAGAAATATCAATAACTTCAGATATGCAGATGATACCACCCTTATGGCAGAAAGTGAAGAGGAACTAAAAAGCCTCTTGATGAAAGTGAAAGTGGAGAGTGAAAAAGTTGGCTTAAAGCTCAACATTCAGAAAACGAAGATCATGGCATCTGGTCTCATCACTTCATGGCAGATAGATGGGGAAACAGTGGAAACAGTGTCAGACTTTATTTTGGGGGGCTCCAAAATCACTGCAGATGGTGACTGCAGCCATGAAATTAAAAGACGCTTACTCCTTGGAAGGAAAGTTATGACCAACCTAGATAGCATATTCAAAAGCAGAGACATTACTTTACCAACAAAGGTCTGTCTAGTCAAAGCCATGGTTTTTCCAGTAGTCACGTATGGATGTGAGAGTTGGACTGTGAAGAAAGCTGAGTGCCGAAGAATTGATGCTTCTGAACTGTGGTGTTGGAGAAGACTCTTGAGAGTTGCTTGTACTGCAAGGAGATCCAACCAGTCCATCTTAAAGGAGATCAGCCCTGGGTGTTCTTTGGAAGGAATGATGCTAAAGCTGAAACTCCAGTACTTTGGCCACTTCATGAGAAGAGTTGACTCATTGGAAAAAACTCTGATGCTGGGAGGGATTGGGGGCAGGAGGAGAAGGGGATGACAGAGGATGAGATGGCTGGATGCGATCACTGACTCGATGGACGTGAGTCTGAGTGAACTCCGGGAGTTGGTGATGCACAGGGAGGCCTGGCGTGCTGCGATTCATGGGGTCGCAAAGAGTCGGACACGAGTGAGTGACTGAACTGAACTGAGTGAGGCAACTGGAAAGATTATGGTCAAAGGTTACAAACTTGCAGTTAGAAAATGACCAGGTCTTGCAGATACCACCACAGAAGAAATAATTATGTGATGTGAAAGAGATTTAGCTAACACTAGGGGATAATCATAATACAATATATAAATGTATCAAACCAACATGTTGTGCATCTTGAAATTAAACACAATTATATGTCAATTATAGCTCAATTAACTTTTTGTTTTGTATTGGAGCATAGCTGATTAACAAACAATGATTGTGACAGTTTCCAGTAAACAGCGAAAGGACTCAGCCATACATATACATAATTCTTCCCCAAATGCCCCTCCCATCCAGGCTGCAACATAACATTGAGCCGAGTTCCATGTAAAAGAAAAAGAAAATGGAATTAAGACTATTTCCATGCACAGTGTATGTGTTTTTAAACTTTTTAAAAAAATATTGTTCAATTTTTAATAAAAGGTTAAAAACACATACACAGTATATGAAAATTGTCTTAACTCTGTTTTTTCTCTCTTGTTAAATGAACGAATAAAAGCAGCAATTTCATCTTCAAATGGTCTTAAACTCTATAGAAAAGGATTCTTGGGAATTAAATGTAATTCAAACACACGAAGGCATTTTAATAGCAGGCAGTCAGAGAAAGTGGAAAGTCAATGCAGATTTCTAAAGATGGGGGTGACACCTTTCATGAAAATAAAAGTACTATTTTTTTTGTTCCTTTTGTTGTCAGATAAATTTAAGAGGACAGTAAGAAGAAAATAAACGTTATAATAGTCAAAGTAAGAACGTGAGATTTTAAAATTCCTGAAAAAAAATCTATCATTTTTCTTTCACCCTCGTCCCATGGCAAAGTGAAAGTGAAGTCACTCAGTTGTGTCCGACTCTGAGCGACCCCACAGACGGCCTCCCACCAAGCTCCCCCTTCCCTGGGATTCTCCAGGCAAGAATACTGGAGTGGGTTGCCATTTCCTTCTCCAATGCATGAAAGTGAAAAGTGAAAGTGGTCGCTCAGTCGTGCCCAACTCTTAGCGACCTCATGGACTGCAGCCTACCAGGCTCCTCCGTCCATGGGATTTTCCAGGCAAAAATAGTGGAGTGGGGTGCCATTGCCTTCTCTGCTTCCCACGGCAAACTGGATCTGAAATTTCCCCCCACCAAATGTTTGTTAAATCATGAATGTTCATTTCTTTCTGCCTTTTTGTACTCCTAAAAAGGTAGCTATAGTATTTCGTATGATTCACACATAAAACCATAAAATTTAAGTTGCTAAACTTCATAGAATTTCAAATAATTCCATGTTAGTGAAATAGTAGATGAAACATAAGACAGGCCCTCCTTCCTCTCAGCAGTGACAGAGTCGTAAGTAGGTGACCTGACTGTATTAATGACTCTTGGCATTGCATTCCCAACACTCTGATACCAGATGCATCCTGACACACGTGCTCTATAGTAAGAACATCAAAAAGGACACGATACATATCGAGATAGAATGGCTTTATGGCTATGCCAGAAAAACTGTCTTTACCTCTGGGGATGCATTTTGACCTTTGGCTTAAGTAAGGGTAGTGGGATTGAAGGTGTGCTTTTTAAGATCCCAAACTCGTGTGATGATTTCCAGGGTCAGTTTCTTTACTGATCCTTGGCAACTGGCCTAACCAATTTGACATGGCAGGCTTTAAAGGCACTCCCCTGAGAACTTCTCTTTGAGCTCTGCCAAAGCTGATTTCCTCACTCAGGTCATTCCAAGCTTCAGCTCTGAATGGCTCTTGGACTTCCATGGCTCGTCAATTTTGGATGTTTGTTGTACTCTTTCTCCCTTGCCCTCATCACATCACTTGCCTTTGAATAAAAGTCTTGTCTGAGCATACTCTGTAGAGTCTGGTAAATTTTTTTCAAGTATCTGAATTGGGGAAAACTTTTTAAAACATTTCCTAGCCATAATGAATCCCAGTGGCCAGGACTTTTATGTATTTTCACATAGATTTTTTTTTTTTTTCTATTTTATCCTGTACTCTGGGAAAATTAAGGTATAACCTAATGTTCATTAAATATGCCTGTTTCACTTGAATAATCGCTATGATAGATCACAAACTAATTAACCATTTGGGAAAAAAAATAATACATTTAGCTTCAACCTTATCTATCATTCTTTTATTAGAAAAATCTTTCTCCCATGCTAACACACTAAATAGATTTCTCCTCTGACACAGGAAAATACCTTTCTGATTTTTGAATGGATTTTAATTTGTATAAGAAAATCAAAATGACTCTGCTCCAGGAGAAAATGCTGTATTTTGGAAATTCCAGGAATTATATACACCTAACTTTTCTATCCATAATATTAAAAGGAGCTCATTTCTTCAAGTCTTATGGAGTTTATTTTTCCTCTTATTTTAGGGATACTTTAACATTTAAAAATATCACTAAGAAGTTATAATAGAACTGAAATTGATATTTCAAATGTTAGTTTTGTTAAAGGTCTGAACTTCTTCTCTAACTGAAAAAAAATTGCTCTCGCAAATAATCCTTCAGTCAGTGAATTGAGTAAGTTTCACCAAAGCAAAGGCTTTTTGTCTATAAATGACTTAATCTACTTTGGGGCACTATTAAAATGTCCTTTTATGAAAAGGTGAGAAACCACCATAGATTTCCTAGACTTAAACGTAGAATGGGACTCCTTTCACTTAAACTTAGGTATTACATCTCAAATTATTAAAGTAAAATATATTAACGGATCATATGCATGTGTGTTAAGTCACTTCAGTCATATCTGACTCTTTGCAACCCTAGGGACTATAGCCCGCCAGACTCCTCTGTCCATGGGATTCTCCAAGAAAGAATACTGAAGTGTTATTCTCTCAAATCATTCCACCCTTTCCTTCTTCCACTCAGTCCAAAAGTCTGTTCTTTGTGTCTCCTTTGCTTTGAGAGAACAGCATTGAAATATATTCATTACCATATGTAAAATAGATAACCAGTGCAAGTTTGATGTATGACGCAGGGCACCCAAAGCTGGTGCTCTGTGACAACCTGGAGGGATGCAGTGGGGAGGGAGTTGGGAGGGGTTTCAGGACGGAAGGGACACATGCATATCTATGGCTGATTCATACTGATGTATGGCAAAAACCATAATAGTGTAAAATAATTATCCTCCAATTAAAATAAAATAAAAAAAAAAAAAGAATACTGGAGTGGGTTGTCATTTCTCCTCCAGGGGATCTTTTGGACCCAGGGATCAAACTGGTGTCTCTTATGTCTCCTGCAATGGCAGGTGAGTTCTTTACCACCAGTGCCATCTGGGAAGCCCAAGTGATCATATACTTGCTATTAAAAATTTTGTTAAAACTTCACACAAGCCAATGATGTGACATTTTCAAAATGCATTAGAAATTTCATTTTGAACCTAAACATTATGGTCACAACCCAGTCCCTGCCATCACATACACACACATGCACACAAACACACACACACATATACACATATAGCTGTAGACGTTGTTGACAACAGGCTATTCAAAAGTCTCATAACTGAGGGGAGTCATTTCTAAGTTCATTATCTACTTATCTACTTACAGTGTCTCCTCAGAGCTTACTTAGTTCTTAGTTACATTCTACATCACTTTTCACCAATTCCTTCTCTACATCTTTTCCACCGTCAATCAATAAATGGTAATTTTGCTCTCTACTTGTTCTTATTACTATTGAAGTAATAAAGCTTCTTAGGGCAGCACAGATCCCAGAGCTATCCATTTCTTTCATCTATTGAATGCAGGCTTACCCCCTTGGCTGTAGTAATGTTGTTTATTAAAGTCAGGTTCCACTTAAAATAGTTTCTTTCTTCCCATCACTTATCTAACCCTAAGAAGTCCTTTTTAAGATGAATTTACTCTATCAAAACAGGCCCAAGTACCTTTCCAGGGACCCCTGCAGGGTGGCTGGATAAATTAGAGATTCTCACACCCCATCCAACAGGCTTGTGACGTACCTCATGAACCTTTAGTTTCATCCCCCTCCCCAATCCTTGATGTTACTTTAGAAAACCAATGACATGTTGGAAATGTCATCTAACCTGCTATGTCCTTTTTCTTTTATATGTAGATATTCTGTTCAAGTATGGTGGATGGAATTCATAATTCACAGTAAAAAAGGAAAAAGATGCAAACCTCTGTCACTGCAGGGTTCAGACTGTAGGATATAGGTCTAAAAGCAGGAATAATTTAGTGATATTAGGGTCCTGAGAGTGGCACTAACACATTATACCTGGAGAGCTGCTCCCCTACAGTAATGACATTCCCTCAATTCTGTCCTAGAATATGGAATATAATAGAATGATCGTTCACATAAAAATAATATACTATCCTCTCAATCATTCATTTATTGCATCAATATATTTTAAGGACCTACTAGGTGTTCTAGGCATTGTGTCTCTTCTATCTTGGAGTTTCCACTCATTAGGGGAAAAAAACCTATACTCATGTATCATTTTTTTGATAGTAATACATGCTACCAGGAAAAAAAAAATAAAAGTATCAAAAGAGGAAAGGAGTGATTTTGATGGTCTGTTAAACAGAGTAGTCACATAAGTCCTCACTGACGCCTGAATAAGGGTAGGAAGCAAGTCATGTAAGTAATTGGCAAAGAGCCTTCCAGGAAGAGAGAAACATGTCTGTAAAATTACTGAGTTGAAAGCATGGTCTGTACATTAGAAGCAAAGCTAGAGGCACATGAACAGATGTTCAATGACACTAATCATTAAAGAAATGCAAATCAAAACTGCAATGAGTTATTACCTCACTCTGGTCAGAATGGTCGTTATCAAAAAATCTGCAAACAATAAATGCTTCAGAGGATGTGAAGAAAAGGGAACCCACCTACACTGTTGGTAGGAATGTAAATTGATAAAACCACTAAGGATATCAATATGGAGGTTCCTTAAAAAACTAAAAGTAGAACTCCCATATGACCCAGCAATCCCACTTCTGGGCATATACCCAGAGAAAACCATAATTACAAAAGATACATGCACCCTAGGTTCATTGCAGCACTATTTATAATAGGCAGAGCATGGAAGCAACCTAAATGTACATCAACAGAGAAACGGATAAAGAAGATGTGGCAGACATATACAATGGAATATTACTCAGCTATAAGAAAGGAAAGAAATTGTGTCATTTGTAGAGACACAGATGGATCTAGAAACGGTTATACAGAGTGAAGTAAGTCAGTAAGAGAAAAACAAACATCATATGTTAACACATATCATATATTAACACATATATGTGCAGTCTAGAAAAATGGTACTGATAAATCTATCTGAAGGGCAGGAATAGAGACCCAGACACAGAGAACAAACATGGATGCCAAGTGGGGAGAAGGGCTTGGGATGAACTGTGAGATTGAGACTGAAATTGACATATATACACTACTGTATATAAACTAGATAACTAATGAGAACCTACTGTATAGCACAGGGAACTCTCCTCAATGTTCTGTGGTGACAAAGAGGGGATATATGTATATATGTGGCTGATTAACTTAGCTGTTCAGCAGAATCTAACACAACAGTATTAAACAACCAAACTCAAATTAATAAAGAAGAAGCAAAACTAGCAGGCCAGTGCATCTGGAGCTGAGTTACAAGGAGAGAGGTAGGAAAAAAGGTAGGCTATGTAGGGAACAGATCGTGTGGGGATTTTGTATTTTCTTCTGCATGTAAAGCAAAGTTACTCCAGGATGACAGCTACTCCAAACATCATCTCTACTTACTCAATTTGTAAATTCCTTAAGGGCAACAATGTAGCTATATATGTACTCTATGCTTGGTCCATTGTCACTCATTTCTGAATAATAACCACTGTTCAATAAGAATCATAAATTAGGATCATGGATTTCAGGCTTACCACAAAGCCAAAAATCATCTTGAACAGCTATACAGTTCCTGCACATGAATGAACCATGTGTCCAATGACTGATTTGCTTTTAAGCCAGTCTCATAATCTGGTCGGTGCTTAAACACTTCATTCAACAGAGAGCTTGTCATCCTCCAAAACATTTTATTAAAACTTTGGGTATTTCTATTAGACAGTTAAGTACTAGTTAAAAATCATGCATGTGCTCCAATGATTTTTAGCCATTAAATGACTATATTTTTAGTTTCATAAATTAATGTTTTGTATTTGAAGAATTAACATCACTAAACCAATTTCTCGAAGGTATGGCTATGTTTTTATTACCTATTTAATTATTTCTTTTGATGTTTGTGAAAATCATTGCATAGATCTTGTAGCAGTCATAAATACTGCTCATACTAGCTTCCAGCTTTCTACATTTGAGACATGTAATATGAATATACTTCCAAGTGTTCTCTAAGTGGATAATGCCATGTAACTGATATTAGCCAAAGAGTTGTGAGCTGAGGTAACACATGTTACTTCATGTTCAAATACTTAATTGCTAGCCAAAGAAATTTCAGAACACTCTTTCCCTTTCCACAGTGACTGGAAATATTTGTGATGGTGGCTGTTGAATCAGGCTGGGTCACTGAGTGACCACAATGAATAGAGTCCTCTTATTGACCCACAGTGTACATACTATTTGAGAAAGAGTTCTAAAGAATAGCAAGGAGAGATGAGAATGCCCTCCTCAGTGATCAATGCAAAGAAACAAAGGAAAACAGTAGAATGGGAAAGACTAGAGATCTCTTCAAGAAAAGTAGAGATACGAAGGGAACATTTCATGCAAAGATGGGCACAATAAAGGACAGAAATGGTATGGACCTAACGGAAGCAGAAGATATTCAGAAGAGGTGGCAAGAATACACAGAAGAACTATACAAAAAAAGATCTTCAGGACCCAGATAACAATGACGGTGTGATCACTCACCTAGAGCCAGACATCCTGGAATGCAAAGTCAAGTGGCCCTTAGGAAGCAACACTACGAACAAAGCTTGTGGAGGTGATAGAATTCCAGATGAACTATTTCAAATTCTAAAAGATGATGCTGTGAAAGCGCTGCACTCAATATGTCAGCAAACTTGGAAAACTCAGCAGGGGCCACAGGACTGGAAAAGGTCAGTTTTCATTCCAATCCCAAAGAAATGCAATGTCAAAGATGTTCGTACTACCACATAGTTGCACTCATTCCACACGCTAGCAAAGTAATGCTCAAAATTCTCCAAGCCAGTCTTCAACAGTACATGAACCATGAACTTCCAGATGTTCAAGCTGGATTTAGAAAAGACAAAGGAACCAGAGATCAAATTGCCAACATCTGTTGGATCATCAAAAAAGCAGGAGAGTTCCAGAAAAACAACTACTTCTGCTTTACTGACTACGCCAAAGACTTTGACTATGTGGATCACAACAAATTGTTGAAAATTCTTGAAGAGATGGGAATACTGGACCACCTGACCTGCCTCCTGAGAAATACGTATGTAGGTCAAGAAGCAACAGTTACAACTGGATATGGAACAACAGACTGGTTCCAAATAGGGAAAGGAATACATCAAGGTAGTATATTGTCACGCTGCTTATTAAAATTATATGCAGAGTACATCATGTGAAATGCCAAACTGGATGAAGCACATGCTGGAATCAAGATTGCTGGGAGAAATATAAATAACCTCAGACATGCAGGTGACACCACCCTTATGACAGAAAGCGAAGAAGAACTAAAGAGCCTCTTGATGAAAAGTGAAAGAGAGGAGTGAAAAAACTGACTTAACATTTAGAAACCTAAGTTCATGGCATCCAGTGCCATCACTTCATGGCAAGTAGATAGGGAAACAATGGAAACAGTGACAGACTTCATTTTGGGGGGGCTCCAAAATCACTGCAGATGGTGACTGCAACCATGAAATTAGAAACACTTGCTCTTTGGAAGAAAAGCTATGACCAACCTAGACAGCATATTAAAAAACAGAGACATGACTTTGCCAACAAAGGTCTGTCTAGTCAAAGCTATGTTTTTTCCAGTAGTTGTGTATGGATATGAGAGCTGGACTATAAAGAAAGCTGAGTGCTGAAGAACTGATTCTTTTGAACTGTGGTGTTGGATAAGACTCTTGAGAGTCCCTTGGACTGCAAGTAGATCCAACCAGTCAACCCTAAAGGAAATCAGTCCTGAATATTCACTGGAAGGACTGATGCTGAAACTCCAATACTTTGGCCACCTGATGTGAAGAATTGGCTGATTGGAAAAGACCCTGATGCTGGGAAAGACTGAAGCCAGGAGGAGAAGGGGATGGCAGAGGATTAGATGGTTGGATGGCATCAGTGACTTGATGGACACGAGTTTGAATAAGTTCCAGGAGTTGAGGATGGACAGGGAAGTCTGACGTGCTGCAGTCCATGGGGTCACAGAGTCCAACACGACTGAGTGACTGAACTGAACTGAAGTTGTTTCAAGGTACTATGATTTGGTAACCTGATCTAAAATAACTAATAGAGATTACATTTAAAATATATCAAGTAGCTGCTAAGACATTTCAACAGCAGTCCTTGGCCAACATGTCGTGATACATTAGTCCATCTCCAAACTAGAATCAGGTTATCCTAATAAGCAGCTTTAATGGTTCCCAGTACATAGCAATTACCCAGTAACTGTTCACTGAATGAAGGAATGAATGTAACTATTCATCTAACTATTCCCTGGTTGCTCAGCTAGTAAAGAATCCACCTGTAATACAGGAGACCCCGGTTCAATTCCTGGGTTGGGAAGATCTCCTGGAGAAGGGATAGGCTACCCAACCCATTATCCTTGGGTTTCCATGGTGGCTCAGATGGTAAAGAACCTGCCTATAATGCGGCAGACCTGGGTTCGATGCTGGGGTTGTGAAGATCCCCTGGAGGAGGGCATGGCAACCCATCCCAGTGTTCTTGCCTGGAGAATCCCATGGACAGAGGAGCCTGGTGGGCATGGGGACTGCCTACCAATGCACGAGACACAAGAGATGAGGGTTCAATCCCTGGGTCAGGAAGATCCCCTGGAAAAGGAAGTGGCAACCCACTCCAGTATTCTTTCTGGGAAATTCCATGCAGAGAGGAGCCTGCTGAGCTACAGTCCATGGCGTCAAAAAGAGTCGGATGTGACTTAGGGACTAAACAACAAATGTATAGTTGTATATGTACAATCATGCACATACATATACATACTATTTGCAACTTTCTCTTTTACCTAATCATAGACCAGGGCTATCTTTACAACATGGCAATAAATACACTGCTACAGCATGGATTTTATAAGTTTCCTAATACTGTATTAAATATATTTACCATAAACTTTACCAATCCCATACTGATGGATATTCAGGTCTTCCCTATAATAAAGGCCATATATGACAAGCCCACAGCTAAAATCATCCTCAGGTCTAAGATCAGGAAGAAGATAAGGATGCCTATTACACCCACTGTTATTCAACAAGTACTAAAAGTCCTAGCCAGAACAACTAGGCTAGAAGAAGAAATAAAAGGCATTCAAATTGAAAAGAAGTAGTAAGACTGTCACTATTTGTACATTACATGATATTATACATAGAAAACTCTAAAGACACCACCAAAAATATTGTTAGAATTAATATATTCTGTAAAGTTGCAGGATATGAAATCAATATACAAAATCTGTTCCTTCTATATACTCATAATGAACTAGCAGAAAGAAAAGTCAAGCAAACAATTCCATTTACAATTGCATCAAAAACAATAAAGTACCTAGGAATTAATTTATCTAAGAAGGTAAAAGACCTGTACACTAAAGACTGTAAGACATTAATGAAAGAAATTTAAGAAGACATTAAAAAATGGAAAGGTATTCCATTTTTGTGAACCAGAAGAATTAATACTGTTAAAATGTCCAAGCTACCCAAAGTCATCGACAGATTCAAAGCAATCCCTATTAAAAACTCCAATGGCAATTTTCTTTTTTTATTTTCTTTTTTAACTTTACAATATTGTATTGGTTTTGCCATATATCAACATGAATCCGCCACAGGTATACACATGTTCCCCATCCTGAACCCTCCTCCCTCCTCCCTCCCTGTACCATCCCTCTGGGTCATCCCAGTGCATCAGCCCCAAGCATCCAGTATCCTGCATCGAACCTGGACTGGCGACTCGTTTCATATTTGATATTATACGTGTTTCAATGCCATTCTCCCAAATCATCCCACACTCTCCCTCTCAATTTTCACAGAGATAGAACAAGCAATCCTAAAATTTGTATAGATCCATAAAGTTTCATTCTTCAAAAAGTGATTTAACTACAGTTGACCCTCAAACAACACAAGTTTTAACTGCACGGGTCAATTATATGCACATTTTAATTTTTTTCAAATTTAAATACTACACTGCTACATGATCCATGGTTGTTGAATCCATGGATGTGAAAAGGCAGATATGTAAGAACTGTGGATACAAAGGGCCAACTATAAATTCTACATTTATTTTTTAACATGGGAAGGGCTGTGCTCCTAAAGCCTTCATTGTTTAAGTCATCTGTATTTCTTAACGTGCATCATTGCATTCATCAGATTATTGCCCTTAGATAAATTTCTAGAGGTAAACAGGACTCAGATTTTTACATATTTAAAATGTTATTTATTAAAAAGTTATACTCCAGAAAGACAACATCAGTTTATTCTGTTATAAAGCCTTCATAACTCATGAGATTTCCTGTTCCCTTACACTCTGGAAAATTATGGACATTATCACCTTTCTCACCCGCCTATCTGGTAGGTAAAAATGTCCACATTTTTAAAAATCATGTCTTTCATTGCTAGTTAGGTAGAGTGTCTTTTCATATACTGATATGTTGATTTTTTTTTTTTTGTCATTTCTTGGATCATGATCTTTATGAATTTTCCTACTGATATGTTTTGCTTTTTCTCATTGATTTACTACTTTTATCTATATGTGAAAGCTATTAAAATTATGTATAAGTGTTATAAATAACTTCCTAACTCATTGACTTTCTATATTCTCTATGATTTTTCATGTATAAATTCTAACCAATACATGATACAACAAGAAGTGCCTTACTAAATACCTTCACTCATTCAATAAATAACTACTATAATCATAGAATGTGAAGCAACAGAAATAGTAAAAATTTTAAAAACTTAATAAATATTTTCTTTCACATTCATTCTAGCTTCTAGGATCAACTGGGCAATGAGCATTTAGTAAATTCATGGTAATACTACAGTGCTTCTAGCATACTTGTTACTGAACTATTTGAGGACCAAGTAGTTAAAAAGCCTTTAATTGCCTGGTTCACATGAAAATTAAATGATGAAATAGAAGTAGAGAAATCCATGGGCACATCTTATTTCTAATTCCATTAATGATCCAAAATTTCTCTTGAAATGACTTTTTGAGGTATTATAAAGTAAATTTTAATGTTTCAGAAAGGGAACTACATATCTCAGGAAGCAGATAATTGCCACTGGATTTAGCAATCTGACCCACAGTATGGAATTTTCTAATTAAAGCCCTCTTTTTATAATGCTAATCTTTCAGCCAAAAGTTTCCTTGGGACATGTTATAATGAAGATAAAATGTACTAAGATTTTAAATGAACCAGAGATCCCAGAGAAACCTAATAAACACATTCATAAATGTTCACTGTAAGTAAATTTTATTGTGAAGTATTCCTATCCTTAAATGTACCATCATAGGCATCATTATACCATGAATAACTGAACTAACAGAAATAGTTAAAATGCTTATCTTTCAAATCTGGATTTGATATACATAAAAGCGGCACATGACTTTCTGTAACTCAACAGCAGGTGGATAATCTGGAAATAAGATCACATAACAATACTGTCAATTCATTATCAATCCTTTCAAAGATGATTCCTTTCTCCAAAAGTTTAATTTACAATATTTCCATAGTTTTAAAAAACGTCTGCATTCTTATCGCAAGTTTTCCATGACTCAAAATACTTTACGTAAGTACTAACTGCATCCTACTTTCACAGTTATTCCACATTAATTACTATCAAATAAGATATTCCTTCAAAAGAATTTATCTTTTACTTTACATATGCAAGATTAAGCGAGTTCCAGTTAAAAATAAAACATTTTCCAGTAGGTGTGGACCCCATGATACTGAATGTATCACTGTTTACCACACATTTACTTATGTTGCCTTGCAAGTTGAGTTCACTTATGTTGATTAAATTAGCATCATTTAATTCTTGTGCTGATATTATTTATAGGTAAAGACCACAAACTAATATGTAATGACATGTTCTGGTGGATTTTATGGTAGGAATCATAATTATATATGGGTATCTATTTTAAGAAATATATCCATATAAAACAAGGTTGAAAATGAAAGTTAGTCATGTCCGACTATTCACAACCCCATGGACTACACAGTCCGTGGAATTCTCTAGGCCAGAATACTGAAATGGGTAGCCTTTCCCTTTTCCAGGGGATCTTCCCAACTCAGGGATCGAACCTAGGCCTCCCGCACTGCAGGCTGATTCTTTTCCAGCTGAACCATAAAACAAGGATACAACCAAGGTTATTATATATTTTAATTTTGACATTACATTTTGAGTGTGGTTTCATTAAAAGGTAGGGTTAACACATTTAAGGAATATTTCTTAAAATACTATATGAAAAATAGATTGTTATATACAATCAATGAAAAACAGGAAATCATATTGTTTAATAAAGGTAGAAACTAGAGACTGTTCTAGAGAAAATGGTAAAGTGATATAAACTTGCTTAAAGTATTTAAAACCCTAGAACAGAAATCACATTTGGCATATTTCAAGATACCACGTGCTGCTGCTGCTAAGTCACTTCAGTCGTGTCCGACTCTGTGCGACCCCATAGATGGCAGCCCACCAGGCTCCCCCGTCCCTGGGATTCTCCAGGCAAGAACACTGGAGTGGGTTGCCATTTCCTTCTCCAATGCATGAAAGTAAAAGTGAAAGTGAAGTTGCTCAGTCGTGTCCGACTCCTAGCGACCCCATGGACTGCAGCCTACCAGGCTCCTCCGTCCATGTGGTAGTCTGAACAATTTAATATCTCTGGACCTCAGTTTTTTCACCTATAATACCTTACAAATTACATAACATAAATTCTTCCCAGGCGAATTTGAAATTTCATTCACTCAGGATGGAAAGCAACTGATTGATCTCCACGGCAGAACTTAAAATCTGTGATAACCATAGACAAAAACACTCTCAAACTTCTTAATCTGGAATCTGAATAACTTCAAATATAATTTGAAGATCTGTACAAGTTTACTTAAACTGAGTACAGTCACCAATAAGTAAAATACTCATTGCTGAACACCTGTTACGCAGCATGTTAGCTATTTTTCTCAGTTGAACACCATCTCTCATAAGAATCTTGTAAACTGTGGCAGACTGCATTTTTCAACATGAGTAAAACAATATCTCTCATTCAACCAAACTCCTCTTACAATGTAACAATCACACATCCCCATCAAGAGCTGGGTCTGTGTTCCCTCCCCTTTAACATGGGTAGATCTGTGACCATGGAACAAATTACATTATGTGACTTCCAAGAATAAGCTACAAAAGGCAATACAGCTTCTGCTTGGTACTCTTTGGATCACTTGCTCTTGGAACCTAGCCAGCAATTTTTGAGAGAACACAAATACATGAGAAAAAGGGCCATAGGTATGTCCAACCAACTTCCCTGGCTAGAATTCCAACAGAGCCACCAGACATGTGAATTAAGAAGCCTTTGAGATGACTCCAGCCTCTGTTACTGTCTTGTTGCAACTGCAACAGTTCAGTTCAATTCAGTTCAATCACTAAGTCGTGTCTGACTCTTTGCGACCCCATGAACCGCAGCACGCCAGGCCTCTCTATTCATCACCAACTCCCGGAGTCCATCCAAACCCATGTCCATCGAGTCAGTGATGCCATCCAACCATCTCATCCTCTGTCATCCCCTTCTCCTCCTTCCCTCAATCTTTCCCAGAATTAGGGTCTTTTCCAATGAGTCAGCTCTTCACATCAGGTGGCCAAAGTATTGGAGTTTCAGCTTCAACATCAGTCTGTCCAATGAACATCCAGGACTGATCTCCTTTAGGATGGACTGGTTGGATCTCCTTGTAGTCCAAGAGACTCTCAACAGTCTTCAACACCTCAGTTCAAAAGCATCAATTCTTTGGCACTAAGCTTTCTTTATAGTCCAACTCTCACATCCATACATGACCACTGGAGAAACCATAGCCTTGACTAGACTGACATTTGTTGACAAAGTAATGTCTCTGCTTTTTAACATGCTGTCTGCTGCTGCTGCTGCTGCTAAGTCACTTCAGTCATGTCTGACTCTGTGTGATCCCATAGACGGCAGCCCACCAGGCTCCCCCATCCCTGGGATTCTCCAGGCAAGAACACTGGAGTGGGTTGCCATTTCCTTCTCCAATGCATGAAAGTGAAAAGTGAAAGTGAAGTCGCTCAGTTGTGTCCGATCCTCAGCGACCCCATGGACTGCAGCCTTCCAGGCTCCTCTGTCCATGGGATTTTCCAGGCAAGAGTACTGGAGTGGGGTGCCATTGCCTTCTCCAACATGCTGTCTAGGTTGGTCATAACTTTCCTTCCAAGGAGTAAGCATGTTTTAATTTCATGGCTGCAATCACCATCTGCAGTGATTGAGAATTCCCAAATCCAGTTAACCCCCAGAAGAATGAGAGATAATGACAAAAAATGACTATTTTTACATGCTCTTACAATTTCGAGGTGATTTGCTCCATGGCAATGATAACTACACAACGAGATATGCATGACTATACTTCACAGGTGAGTGAGGAGAAGAACATGTGTAGCATAGAGCAAGTAAGAAGATGAATCAGAATTTTATACATATACTTATGATATCATGCTTCCTCAAAGATTTATTACATTTTCAAAAAGAGTTTTGAAACAAATGTTTGGCATTAACATTCTTTGTGTGTGTGTTAGTCATTCAGTCATGTCCGACTCTTTGTGACCCCATGGATTATAGCCCACCAGGCTTCTCTGTCCATGGAATTCTCCAGGCAAGAATACTGGAGTAGGTTGCCATTTCCATTTCCAGGGGATCTTCATGACGCAGGGGTTGAACGTGTGTCTGCTGCATTGCAGGCAGACTCTTTACAGACCGAGTCATAGGGAAGACTCACTTGAAAGTCGTTTAGTCATGTCTGACTCCTTGTGACCCCATGGACTATAGAGTCCATGGAATTCTCCAGGCCAGAATACTTGAGTGGGTAGCCTTTCCCTTCTCCAGGGGATCTTCCTGACCCAGGGATCGAAACCAGGTCTCCCACATTGCAGGTGTATTCTTTACCAGCTGAGCCACAAGGGAAGCCCAAGAATACTGGAGTAGGTAGCCTATCCCTTCTCTTAATATTCTTTAAGAGGCAAAAAATAACCAAAGGAGCCATACTACCTCCAGTTTCTATGAAGAGATCTGAAAAAAAAATCTAGTAATGATTTCAGATAAGCCATCTGCCTTTGTAAAAAAATTATTATATAAACGGATTAGCTTGGTTCCATCCAGTAATTATTTCAAACTGTGTAAAGTCACTAGGCACACAAAATGTAATGAATATGAAATAAATGGGAACTTTCAGACACCCTTGTTTTGCAGACTTGTTTTACTCCAGTTTTTTTTTTTTTTTTTTTTTTTTTAAATCATCTACAGTTACACCTGGAACTATCTCTGGTATCAAAAGATAGATGGGAAAAGTCAGTTTCCAGCACATGGTTAAAATATCGTCTTCCCCAGAAAGTCCAGTGATCTTTGCCAATAGTAAAAAAAAAAAAAAAAAAGGAATTTTATTGTACATTTTTGGATTTAGATTATTTTTAAGTTTAAATCATAATTTATAAATATTTCAGGGAAGTTGGGAAGTTGACCTCCATTATTAGAAACATTTCTTCATCCTTAAACAATTATGGAGTGCCTATTGTGTAAAAGAGTGAGTGAAGGCTGTTTTTGTACATACAGTGACTAAGTATTTTAGCCACCATGTAAAGCAGAAATTTTTATAGATAAGATATTTTAGAGATGAGAAAATCAAGTCATAGACAGAAAATTATATATCAAGTCCCACAGAGAGATATTAAAATAGTAGAGTTGGAGTTTTAAGGAGATTGGTTTCCTCTTGCTTTCCACTTCTCAGCTGAAGAGAAGGCTCAACTGATACTTTCAGCTAGAGAATATTCCTTTAACCCTAAGAGTTCCGTTTAAAAAAAAATTCAGCTTTTATTTCTTCATTTCACAGTGACTAAAATGACTTAGAGTCATTTTCATTTGATTTAAAAAAATATTTTTGTGTCCTTTCCCATTTTTAAATTAAGCTTCATGAAAGCATTTCCATGTTGTCCTCAGAAAGACTTTCAGGAACTAGAAGAATTCTAGTATATAGTCTCAGCTCAACTACATAATCACTGAGTAGATTAATAAAGTCTATACATATAGCTGATTCACTTTGCTGTACAGGAGAAACCAACACAGTATTGTAAAGCAGTTATACTCTAATAATAAACTTTTAAAAAATAAAATAAAAAAATCTGTATCTTTAATTTTAGGATGTCTGATCAAAAATCTGACTCTAAATATAAGAATTTTGTGTACCAGAAACTGAAAAACTAAAAAACAGTTCATATGGTATAACTTAGCCAGGTAGGTTACTTTGTCCGTTTTCCTATTTTGCAGGTGGGTTTATTTTTCCCTTTTTCTATTTTATAGATTAAAAAAAATGGAAGGGTAAGACTGTATCTATTCAAAGTCATATTATTATCTATATTCTTTCTGATGTTCCCTCCGGTTTCAAAATTCTGCTTGGAAATTTTCAGTGCACCGATCTTTAGAGCCGAGCTCAAACCTGACAATTCTCTTTCTAGGTCACTTGCTCAGTCACATCAGAAAGTATAAAAGCTTCCATGAAGCAGATCAATAGTGCTTTTAATCTAAGGAGAGCTCCCCACTGGCTGGCTTTGCACCGTCTGTTTGCCAATTCTTCTGCACCATCTGCATTCAGTCTGAGGGACACGTCGTGTTGGGAGGGGCCAGTGACAGAGACAGAATGAAGGATTCCTGCCCCTACCTCCTCCCGACAGGAACATTGGGTCTAAAATCATCTATAAGCGTTTTTTCTGCTTTAGAGGGAAGCAACACTATATTCCACTTTGCATGGTTCCAAGATTATTTCTCAGCAACCTTAGAACTAGAAAGTACATCCTTTACCTTAGAATTCTGTATCCAGTATATTACCTCAGGAAATTGCCAAACTCTATACCGGTTGATTCAAAAGTTTATTTACGAATCATTTAACACCTGATGTGCTTAAGGGAGTAATCATGATACTGGCACCAGTTCTGAGAACCTATATGGTGCTTATACTCTGGAAGGTTCTTTATACACTTCAATTTACTTAATCCTCCTAACAGCTCTATGAGTTAGTGATAACTATGATATCATGACAGGTACGAGGAACTGCGGCCCAGAAAGGGCAAGAAACTCTGTGAAGACCACACAGCTAGGAAGCAGTAGAGCTGGAACGTAACACTAAGCCTCTCTGATGCCAGACGTGGGGCTCTGTCCTCTGTACTCAACTAGCATTCAATACTTTCCTTCTCAAGAAGTGATGCTCCTGTGGGTAGATGTGGTTCCATTCTGACTACTTCCCTGCTTTTGGAGTATCAAATGCATATTTTTATCTGAACTACTTCTCTACTTCCTAAGTGAACCTGCTTTGGTTCAGGAATCATCCTATTCCACCAGACTATATGATTCTAGGATGGCTGATTTTTGACTGGTTTAAGTCAGTCATGGTAGTATGTTCCATTTCTCCTTACTGGTTTAGGCATTAGGATGTGAGATAATCCAAGATAATCCAATCAAATACAAGAAAAGTATCCTGGGCAGTTGCTTGAAAATGCTTATTATTAGAGGAGGCATACATTTAGATTATGATAAACAAGGAATAATCAATAAATGGTTTCAACAACTGGGTAGCTTTTAGGGGGAAAATTATTAGAATTGTTCTTAACTATCCAATTTGCACTAGTTTTAGTAGGATCAAAGTTTAAAAAAGAGAACTAGAAGAAACCATGGGAGAATCTTTCTGAAGTGCCCTTTCAATAGCAGTCATCTATAAATATGACCTCCCCCTGCTGACAAAAAGTCATCAAATACAAGATTAAAGAATTTCAAACAACATAAAATAATAACATTTCAAATGGAGAAAAATATCACAAATTTAAAAGACAGAAACCTGAAAATTATTTGAATTCTATGTCACCAAAAAATGGTTAATGCATTTATTATATAAATAATTCCCACAAAGTGGTAAGAAAAAATACTAATCCAACTGACAAAAAATCGAGAAACATGAAAATCTCTGAGATAAATAAATCCTACTTGTTCTTAAGCACGTGTAAAGATACTCCATCTCTCTCACAGTAAGAAAACTGCAAATACTTGAAATTTCACACGGACATAAGCACACATGTATAAGGGATGGCAAGGGTGTGAACAGTTAATTTTAATTGATTTTTTCCTTTTTATTTTTAAATCATGTTCAGGTATCCTATAGCAAAAACAAGTTAAATAACATTGATATATAGAACTTTTGCTGAGACTACTTCCTTCAACTTATTGTTCAAGTTCTGAAATATGCCATTTAGTGTAAGGCCAGTCATTATTATAGAGAATGTTTGTGTAGATGTGAGAGGTAGGCAGATTGGTACCTATTCACTGTCAACTACAAATTGGCACTTACCAAGAACATTGCCAACTGAACAACAAAGGTGTTTGCCATCTGCCTCTAGGGAGAGTGAACCCCATGCTGCTATAGCTGTTGACCTTCAACAACCTCTGAGGGAGTTCAGGATGGAGGGAGGCACTCTGTGTTCCAGGGAATCTGGTAGGACAGGTATTTAGATGGTTGGATGTTTTTAGGAACAGATTTTATTATCTCAATCCTTGCATCTCCTCATATCTCTAGAGAAACACTAAATCCCTTCATGGTGATATCAAATTCTCATGACTAACAAAAAAACCTTTTACAAAATGAGTGCTTCATGGTACTGAACTCCCCCTTCATCAAAATCTTATATATTGACTTTCCGCCACTGCCACTTTGGAGCAGTCTCTCAGAGCTATCTGAGATGCTGCCTCCTAGCCTGTAGTCCTTATTTTGCCCCAAATAAAACTTAATTCACAACTCTCAAGTTGTACATCTTTTATTAGTGGACATCACCTATGAAACAGAGAAAGAGCAATGGATAAGAAGGCGGAGGAGGAGATAAAATTACTGAACTGCATAATTTAAAGACACACCCTAAGAAAGATCTGGAGTGTGTGAAGGAAGACAGTTACAGATAAGATTGACAAAATTTGGCAGATTAGATAAAGTCAAAATCCACACTTAACAGACAGGAAGGAAAAGGTACTAGGAATAATCCACAGAAAGTGAAAGTGAAGTTGCTCAGTGTCTGACTATTTGAGACCCCATGGACTGTAGCCTACCAGGCTCCTCAGTCCATGGAATTTTCCAGGCAAGAGTACTGGAGTTGCTTGCCATTTCCTTCTCCAGAGGATCTTCAAAACTGGGTAGAAATTAAGAACTAACTAGGCATGGGGAGGGTGTTTGTTATGACTAGTGCATTTTCTTGGCAAAACTCTATTAGTCTTTATCCTGCTTCATTCCGTATTCCAAAGCCAAATTTGCCTGTTACTTCAGGTGTTTCTTGACTTTCTACTTTTGCATTCCAGTCCCCTATAATGAAAAGGACATCTTCTTTGGGTGTTAGTTCTAAAAGGTCTTGTAGGTCTTCATAGAACCCTTCAACTTCAGCTTCTTCAGCATTACTGGTTGGGGCATAGACCTGGATTACTGTGATATTGAATGGTTTGCCTTGGAAACGAACGGAGATCATTCTGTCGTTTTTGAGATTGCATTCAAGTACTGCATTTCGGACTCTTGTTGACCATGATGGCCACTCCATTTCTTCTGAGGGATTCCTGCCCACCGTAGTAGATATAATGGTCATCTGAGTTAAATTCACCCATTCCAGTCCATTTGGATTCGCTCATTCCTAGAATGTCGACATTCACTCTTGCCATCTCTTGTTTGACCACTTCCAATTTGCCTTGATTCATGGACCTGACATTCCAGGTTCCTATGCAATATTGCTCTTTACAGCATCGGACCTTGCTTCTATCACCAGTCACATCCACAGCTGGGTATTCTTTTTGTTGTGGCTCCATCCCTTCATACTTTCTGGAGTTATTTCTCCACTGATCTCCAGTAGCATATTGGGCACCTACTGACCTCGGGAGTTTCTCTTTTAGTATCCTATCATTTTGCCTTTTCATACTGTTCATTGGGTTCTCAAGGCAAGAATACTGAAGTGGTTTGCCATTCCCTTCTCCAGTAGACCACATTCTGTCAGATCTCTCCACCACGACCCGCCCATCTTGGGTTGCCCCATGGGCATGCACTAGTCATAACAAACACCCTCTTCCAACAACACAAGAGAAGACTCTATACATGGACATCACCAGATGGTCAACACCGAAATCAGATTGATTATATTCTTTGCAGCCAAAGATGGAGAAGTTCTATACAGTCAGCAAAAACAAGACCAGGAGCTGACTGTGGCTCAGACCATGAACTCCTTATTGCCAAATTCAGACTTAAATTGAAGAAAGCAGGAAAACCACTAGACTGTTCAGGTATGACCTAAATCAAATCCCTTATGATTATACAGTGGAAGTGAGAAATAGATTTAAGGGCCTAGGTCTGATAAATAGAGTGCCTGATGAGCCATGGAATGAGGTTCGTGACATTGTACAGGAAACAGGGATCAAGACCATCCCCATGGAAAAGAAATGCAAAAAAAAAAAGCAAAATGGCTGTCTGGGGAGGCCTTACAAATAGCTGTGAAAAGAAGAGAAGCAAAAAGCAAAGGAGAAAAGGAAAGATATAAACATCTGAATGCAGAGTTCCAAAGAACAGCAAGAAGAGATAAGAAAGCCTTCTTCAGCGATCAATGCAAAGAAATAGAGGAAAACAACAGAATGGGAAAGACTAGAGATCTCTTCAAGAAAATCAGAGATGCCAAAGGAACATTTCATGCAAAGATGGGCTCGATAAAGGACAGAAATGGTATGGACCTAACAGAAGCAGAAGATATTAAGAAGAGATGGCAAGAATACACAGAAGAACTGTACAAAAAAGATCTTCATGACCCAGATAATCACAATGGTGTGATCACTGACCTAGAGCCAGATATCCTGGAATGTGAAGTCAAGTGGGCCTTAGAAAGCATCACAATGAACAAAGCTAGTGGAGGTGATGGAATTCCAGTTGAACTATTCCAAATCCTGAAAGATGATGCTGTGAAAGTGCTGCAGTCCATATGCCAGCAAATTTGGAAAACTCAGCAGTGGCCGCAAGACTGGAAAAGGTCAGCTTTCATTCCAATCCCAAAGAAAGGCAATGCCAAAGAATGCTCAAACTACCGCACAATTGCACTTATCTCACATGCTAGTAAAGTAATGCTTAAAATTCTCCAAGCCAGGCTTCAGCAATATGTGAACCATGAACTTCCTGATGTTCAAGCTGGTTTTAGAAAAGGCAGAGGAACCAGAGATCAAATTGCCAACATCTGCTGGATCATGGAAAAAGCAAGAGAGTTCCAGAAAAACATCTATTTCTGCTTTATTGACTATGCCAAAGCCTTTGACTGTGTGGATCACAATAAACTGTGGAAAATTCTGAAAGAGATGGGAATACCAGACCACCTGACCTGTCTCTTGAAAAATCTGTATGCAGGTCAGGAAGCAACAGTTAGAACTGGACATGGAACAACAGACTGGTTCCAAATAGGAAAAGGAGTACGTCAAGGCTATATACTGTCACCCTGCTTATTTAACTTATATGCAGAGTACATCATGAGAAACGCTGGACTGGAAGAAACACATACTGGAATCAACATTGCCGGGAGAAATATCGATAACCTCAGATATGCAGATGAAACCACCCTTATGGCAGAAAGTGAAGAGGAACTAAAAAGCCTCTTGATGAAGGTGAAAGTGGAGAGTGAAAAAGTTGACTTAAAGCTCAACATTCAGAAAACGAAGATCATGGCATCCAGTCCCATCACTTCATGGGAAATAGATGGGGAAACAGTGGAAACAGCATCAGACTTTATTTTGGGGGGCTCCAAAATCACTGCAGATGGTGACTGCAGCCATGAAATTAAAAGATGCTTACTCCTTGGAAGGAAAGTTATGACCAACCTAGATAGTGTATTGAAAAGCAGAGACATTACTTTGCCAACAAAGGTCCGTCTAGTCAAGGCTATGGTTTTTCCTGTGGTCATGTATGGATGTGAGAGTTGGACTGTGAAGAAGGCTGAGCACCGAAGAATTGATGCTTTTGAACTGTGGTGTTGGAGAAGACTCTTGAGAGGCCCTTGGACTGCAAGGAGATCCAACCAGTCCATTCTGAAGGAGATCAGCCCTTGGATTTCTTTGGAAGAAATGATGCTAAAGCTGAAACTCCAGTACTTTGGCCACCTCATGAGAAGATTTGACTCATTGGAAAAGACTCTGATGCTGGGAGGGATTGGGGCCAACAGGAGAAGGGGACGACAGAGGATGAGATGGCTGGATGGCATCACTGACTCGATGGACGTGAGTCTGAGTGAACTCCGGGAGTTGGTGATGGACAGGGAGGCCTGGCGTGCTGCGATTCATGGGGTCGCAAAGAGTCGGACACGACCGAGTGACTGATCTGATCTGATCTGAGCATGGGGAAGTTCAGGGAAGAGTCATATATGACTAGATAGGTTCAAGACCTGATGAGAATAAATATCCAGAGACCACTGGTCCCATGGGCCAAGATGAGGTCAGGCTTAAATACACTGAACTTGAGATTATGGTAAGATCCATGCATGGAAATTACTAGTAAGTAGATAGATGAAAATTGTAGATCTGACCCATTTCAAGGGAAGGACCACAACCCTGAGAAGCATGAATTGTGTCTAAACAGACACAAACATTGAGGGCATGAACACACTTTGTATGTTGGTCACTTTTTATTTCTTCTAGTTTGTGAGCATCTAAATGTCATTTTTAGGTCTAAAGTATTTTCCTATTTTTCTCCACCTAACCATATACTTTATAAATATAGATCAAAACTATGTTAAGGTAACTCTTTTTCTTAATTTTAACTTTAATTATTTTGAAGAGACCCACAAGTATGTTTTTTTTTTCTATTTTCCCCTTTATTATTAGAAGAGCCAATTTTATTGTTCATGTATAATTACTACTTTTGCAATATTTTACATATTTTTATAATACAGAGGCTGATTGTAGTGTTTCTATATGTTCTACAGTTAATATCTCTATTTTAAATGTTCAACTTCTTATTTCACAAATGGACAAATAATTGTTTACCTGTCCTATTGGTGACAGGCAGACTGCGAGGCAGTGGAAAGCTATTGTTCATCAGGCAAAGAGGAGGAAGAGAAAGATTTCTTTTTCTTCCCAAATGCTTTCCAGCATTTATAAATATTAGAAGACTGACAAATAATGATGATGAAAAAGGAAGAGATCCCTGGCTGATCTGGCTAGGGGTTTCAAAGTGAACAACCTCAAAACTCTACTGGAAGTGATGATACCTGCTTTGAGTCCCAGTTCTGCCAGTTATTCACTGTTTACACAAACACTTCATTCCATTAAAATTTCTCCTATATTAAAATGAGTCCAATAAGATCATTGCAAAGGTTTTTTGTAATGGTCAAATGAGATGTGTATTCAAAAGGCTTTCAAAAACTGCAAATATTAGATACAGAAGAGAGGTCCTTTTTTGCTCTGGCAAGATTGATAGGGATGTAATTCTTTTTTATTAATACAAAATTATAAGAATATAGGTAAAATATGGACTTCCCAGGTGGTGGTAGTGGTAAAGAACCCGCCTGCCAATGCAGGAGACATAAGAGATATGGGTTCAATCCCTGGGTTGGGAAGTTCCCCTGGAGGAGGGATGGCAAACACACCCAAGTTTTCTCGCCTGGAGAATCATATAGAAAGAGGAGCCTGGTGGGCTACAGTGAATGAGGTCACAAAGAGTCAGACATAACTGCAGTGACTTAGCATGCATGCATGCCTGCCATGGGTGACTTTCCAAAGCCTGATTCCTTTACTTTGTGAGCTTATTAGAGAGCAGAAGACATTATTCGGGGGAACTGGTGAGGAGCCTTTAAAAGCTGGAAAAGGCAAGGAAATGGTATGTCCCTTAGAGCCTGCAGAAGGAAGGCAGTCCCATTGACAGCTTTTTTAGCCCAGTGAGACCCAGGATGAACTTCTACACTGTAAGATAATGTTTGTGTGTCTGCATGCTTAATCACTCAGTCATGTCTAACTCTTTGTGACCTCATGGACTGTAGCCCACCAGGATCATCTGTCCACAGGATTCTCCAGGCAAGAATACTGTAAGTGGTTGCCATTCTCTTCTCCAGGATATCTTGCCAACACAGGGATCAAACCTGTGTCTCCTGCATTGCAGGCAGATTCTGTACCAACTGAGCCACCAGGGAAACCCCATAATATAACAAATTATAATAAATTTGTGCTGTTTTAAGCCACTAAATTTGTGATTATTCATGACAGTCACAAGAGGAAACTAATATATAGATTCATAATCAGTTAAGAGTGGCTTCATCCAGGTTGGAAAAGAAGTAAAACTCTGTTTACAGATGATATGATCCTCTACATAGAAAACCCCAAAGACACCACCAGAAAATTACTAGAGCTAATCAGTGAATATAGTAAAGTTGTAGGATATAAAATTAATACACAGAAATCCATTGCATTCTGGTACACTAACAATGAGAAAACAGAAAGAGAAATTAAGGAAACCATCTCATTCACCATTACAAAGAAAAGAATAAAATACTTAGGAATAAATTTACCTAAAGAAACGAAAGACATATATTTAGAAAACTATAAAACACTGATGAAAGAAATCGAATCAAAGATGACACAAATAGGTGGAGAAATATACCATGTTTGTGGATTGGAAGAATCATTATAGTGAAAATGAATATACTACCCAAAGCAATCTATATATTCAACACAATCCCTATCAAGCTACCAACGGTATTTTTCAGAGAACTAGGACAAATAACTTCACAATTTGTATGGAAACACAAAAAACCTCAAATATCCAAAGCAATCTTGAGAAAGAAGAATGGAACTGGAGGAATCAACCTGCCTGACTTCAGGCTCTACTATAAAGCTACAGTCATCAAGACAGAATGGTACTGGAACAAAGACAGAAATATAGATCAATGGAACAAAATAGAAAGCCCAGAGATAAATCCACACACCTATGGATACCTTATCTTTGACAAAGGAGGCAAAAATATACAATGGAGAAAAGACAATCTCTTTAACAAGTGGTGCTGGGAAAACTGGTCAACCACCTGTAAAAGAATAAAACTAGAACACTTTCTAACACCATACACAAAAATAAGCTCAAAATGGATCAAAGATCTAAATGAAAGACTAGAAACTATAAAACTCTTAGAGGAAAACATAGGCAGGAAACTCTGACATAAATCACAGCAAGATCCTCTATGACCCACATCCCAGAGTAATGGAAATAAAAGCAAAAATAAACAAATGGGACCTAATTAAACTTAAAATCTTTTGCACAATGAAGGAAACTATAAGCAAGGTGAAAAGGCAACCTTTAGAATGGGAGAAAATAATAGCAAGCAAAACAACTGACAAAGAATTAATCTCCAAAATATACAAGTAGCTCATGCAACTCAATACCAGAATAATAAACGACCCAATCATAAAATGGGCCAAAGAACTAAACAGACATTTCCCCAAAGAAGACATACAGATGACTAACAAACACATGAAAAGATGCTCAACATCACTCATTATCAGAGAAATGCAAATCAAAACCCCAATGAGGTACCATCTCCTGCCAGTCAGAATGGCTGACATCAAAAAGTCTACAAACGATAAATGCCGGAGAGGGTGTGGAGAAAAGGGAACCCTCTTACACTGTTGGTGGGAATCAAGCTAGTACAACTACTATGGATAACAGTGTGGAGGTTCCTTAAAAAACTGGAAATAGAACTGCCATATGACCCAGCAATCCCACTGCTGCGCACACACACCAGGAAAACCAGAATTGAAAGAGACACATGTACCCCAATGTTCATTGCAGAACTGTTTACAATAGCCAGGACATGGAAGCAACCCAGATGTCCATCAGCAGATGAATGGATAAGAAAGCTGTGGTATACACAATGGAATATTACTCAGCTATAAAAAAGAACACATTTGAGTCAGTTCTAATGAGGTGGATGAAACTGGTTTTTCTGTTTCAATACATCAATACAGTATATTAACTGTATAAGAAAAAGAAACACCAATACAGTATATTACCACATATATATATGGAATTTAGGAAGACAGTAATGATGACCCTATGCAAGACAGCAAAAGAGACACATATGTAAAGAACAGACTTTTGAACTATGTAGGAGAAGGCAAGGGTGGGACGATTTGAGAGAATAGCATTGAAACATGTATATTATCATATGTAAAATAGATGACCAGTGCAAGGTCGATGCATGAAGCAGGCCACTCAAAGCTGGTGCTCTGGGACAACCCAGAGCGGGTGGGGAGGGAGGTGGGAGAGGGGATAGGGGGACACATGTACATCTGTGGCTGATTCACATTGATGTATGGCAAAAACCACAATACTGTAACTTAATTAGCCTCCAATTAATATAAAAATTAATTTAAAAAGTGGCTTCATCTAAGAGATATAGATTTTTATCCATGTGAACATAAATGATTCAGTATAGGTTTTTCAAGTGTTACAGTGCAGTTACTAGGCCCTAACTTTCATTCTCTCTTGAACCCACTCCAATCAGCAACACTTCCAAAAAAACGACACAACATTGAAAGTGCTCTCATTAAAGCAAATATCAACCAGAGTGAGTGTATAACATATTGGCCAAAGTGGGATAGTTTAGAGAGTGAAGGGTATTATTAGAAAAGCCGTGTGATAACTGCTATATGTCAAGATTTCCCAGGGACCTTATTTCACTGACATTTCATAGGCTAATTTTTAATACTGTTATTTGGACTGATTAATCAGTAATAATTAGTCATATTAAACACTATTCTCTCCCTGAAACACTTTCTTCCCCTGGCTTCTACAATACCACATGCTCCCCTCTTTCATGTCTTCTTTCTAGCAATCCTTTTTATCCCATTTGCCAATTCCACCTCCTCTCTAAGGTGATCTCATCTAGGTGACTTTTTTTCCCCTAGGTGATCTCAGCCAGTTCACTGGATTTACATGCTATCTATGTTGTTGATGACTTCCGAATGACTTATCCTCAACTCCTATCTTAGAACTCCAGGTTGATATACATGTCTCATAAGCATCTCAAGATTAACACATTCAATGTGATACACTGCATTAATAAAATTAAGGATAAAAATCATATGATCATCTATCTTAATATGATTGACTCTGAAAAAATTCAATCTGAAAAATATTCTGAAAGAATTCAAAACCCATTGAATTGAAAAAATTTAGAAAAAGAATCTGAAAAAAATCTGAAAAAATTCAATACCCATTCATGATAAAAACGCACCACAAGCTGGGGACAGAAGGAACTTATCTCAACACAATAAAGGACATACATGACAAGTCCACAGCTGAATATTTTCTCCCATTCTGTAGGCTGCCTTTTCATTTTCTTGTTGGTTTCCTTTCCTGTACAGAAGTTTTTCGGTTTGGTGTAGCTCCACTTCTTTATTTTTGCTTTTGTTGCCTTTGGCTTAGGTGTCAGATCCAAAACATCATTAGTAATACCCACATCAATAAGCTTACCAGCTTTGTTGTATGCTGGCAGGTTTATGGTTTCAGGTGTTGTATTCAAGTCGTTTATCCATTTTGAGCTGATTTTTGTGTATAGTGTAAGATAGTCTTCTTCATTCTTTTGCATGTATCTAATTTTCCAGTACCACTTACTGAAGAGACTATCCTTTCCACCCTGCATATTCTCATATCCTTTGTTGTAAATTAATTGACCATACATGTATGGGTTTATTTCTGTTAAAGTATCCATATACTCAAAGCAATCAAAAGATTCAATGCAATCCCTATCCAAATTCCAATCACATTTTTCATGAAAATAGAACAAATAATCCTAAAATGTGTATGGAACCACAGAAGTCCCCAAATAGCCAAAGCAATCTTGAGAAAGAAGACTAAAGCTAGAGACATCAAGTTCTCTGATTTCAGTTTATACTACAAAACTATAATAATCAAAAAATACTGGCATAAAAAAAGACACAGAGATGGAACAGAAAAGAGAGGCCCAAAATAATCTCAATCTCTGTCAAAATTCCAAGTGCATTTTCAGAAATTTAGAGCAAATAATTCTCAATTTTTTATGGAACAGCTAAGGTCAAAGCTATTTGCAAAACATATATCTGATAAGGGGTTAATATCCAAAATATATACAGAACTCATACAACTCAATAGCAAAAAAAAAAAAGAATCCAATTAAAATATGGGCACAGGATCTGGATAGACAGTTTTTCAAAGAAGCCATACAAGTAACCAACAAGCAAATGAAAAGATGCCCAACATCACTAATCATCGGGAAATGCAAATCAAAACCACAATGAGATATCACCTTACACCTGTTAGAATGGCTATCATCAAAAAGACAAGAAATAACAAATATTGGTGAGGCTGTGGAGAAAAAGCGACATTTGTGCATCATTAGTGTGAATATAAATTGGTGTCATCACTACTAAATACAGGTTTCTTAAAAAATTAAAAATAGCCACAGTCATCAAGACAGTATGGTACTGGCACAAAGACAGAAATATCAATCAATGGAACAAAATAGAGAGCTCAGAGATAAATCCACGCACCTATGGACACCTTATCTTTGACAAAGGAGGCAAGAATATACAATGGAGAAAAGACAATCTCTTTAACAAGTGGTGCCAGGAAAACTGGTCAACCACTTGTAAAAGAATGAAACTAGAACACTCTAACACCATACACAAAAAGAAACTCAAAATGGATTAAAGATCTAAATGTAAGACCAGAAACTATAAAACTCCTAAAGAAGAACATAGGCAAAACACTCTCCGACATAAATCACAGCAGGATCCTCTATGACCCACCTCCAAGAATACTGGAAATAAAAGCAAAAATAAACAAATGGGACCTAATTAAAATTAAAAGCTTCTGCACAACAAAGGAAACTATAAGCAAGGTGAAAAGACAGCCTTCAGAATGGGAGAAAATAATAGCAAATGAAGCAACAGACAAACAACTAATCTCAAAAATATACAAGCAACACCTGCAGCTCAATTCCAGAAAAATAAATGACCCAACCAAAAAATGGGCCAAAGAACTAAACAGACATTTTTCCGAAGAAGACATACAGACAGCTAACAAACACATGAAAAGATGCTCAACATCACTCATTATCAGCGAAATGCAAATCAAAACCACTATGAGGTATCATTTCATGCCAGTCAGAATGGCTGCGATCCAAAAGTCTACAAGCAATAAATGCTGGAGAGGGTGTGGAGAAAGGGAACCCTCTTACACTGTTGGTGGGAATGCAAACTAGTGCAGCCACTATGGAGAACAGTGTGGAGATTCCTTAAAAAACTGGAAATAGAACTGCCATATGACCCAGCAATCCCACTGCTGGGCATACATACCAAGGAAACCAGAATTGAAAGAGACATGTGTACCCCAATGTTCATCGCAGCACTGTTTACAATAGCCAGGACATGGAAGCAACCTAGATGTCCATCAGCAGATGAATGGATAAGAAAGCTGTGGTACATATACATAATGGATTATTACTCGGCCATTAAAAAGAATACATTTGAATCAGTTCTAATGAGGTGGATGAAACTGGAGCCTATTATACAGAGTGAAGTAAGCCAGAAAGAAAAACACCAATACAGTATACTAATGCATATATATGGAATTTAGAGAGATGGTAATGATAACCCTGTATGCGAGACAGCAAAAGAGACACAGATGTATAGAACAGTCTTTTGGACTCTGTGGGAGAGGGAGAGGGTGGGATGATTTGGGAGAATGGCATTGAAACATGTGTAATATCATATAAGAAACGAATTGCCAGTCCACGTTTGATGCACGATACAGGATGCTTGGGGCTGGTGCACTGGGATGACCCAGAGGGATGGTACGTGGAGGGAGGTGGGGGGGGATGTTCAGGATGGGGAACATGTGTATACCCGTGGTGGATTCATGTTGATGTATGGCAAAACCAATACAATATTGTAAAGTAAAAAATAATAATAATAGTAATAAGTAAATGATAAATGGTTTAAAAAATTAAAAATAGAACTACCATATAATTCAACAATTTCTCTTCCAGGTATTTAGACAAAGCAAAGCAAAAAGACTACCTCAAAAAGAGGTCTGCATCACCTTGTGCACTGCTGCATTATTCACAATAGCCAAGAGATGGAAACAACCTAAGTACGCATCCATGGATGAATGCATAGAGAAAATGTGACACACACACACACACACACACACACACACACACACACACACTGGAATATTATTCAGCTGTAGAAAATAATGAAATCTTGCTATTTGCAACAATGTAGAGGGACCTGTCAGGCATTATGCTAAACGAAATGAGTCAAAGAAAGAAACAAATACCGTAAGACTTCACTTACAACTAGAAACATAGACACAGAAAACAGATTGGTTGCCACAGGCAAGGGTTAGGGGGTGGACAAAATGGGTGGAGGAAGTCAAAAGCTACCAATTTCCAGTTAAGTCATAGGGATACAATGTACAGCGTGGCAACTGTGGTTAATAATACCATATTGCATATTTGAAAGTTGCTAAGAAGGTAATCTTAAAAGTTCTCATCTCAAGTGGGGGGAATGTAACTACATGACAGATATTAACTAGACTTACTATGGTAATCGTTTCACAACATACACATATAGAATCATTATGCTGTATACCTGAAATTAATATGTTGCATGTCAGTTATACTTACATTAAAAAAAAAAAAACTTAAAAAAATATTAACACATTCTAAAGTGAGCCTCTAACCTTACTCTCAAAACTGGTCCTTCTACAATCTACTATAGGTTTGTTGGTGGCAACTCCAATCTTCCCACTGCTTAAAGAAAAACCTCATATTAAGCCTTGATTTCTTGAATTCTTTCATAACACATACCCACTACATCATATGGAGCATGATCTTGATGCAATGGTGGCCTCCAATTCTACTACTAGGAATGCCATTCTAGATCAGAAAACAGAAAGGCTCACCAACCAAATGAATATGTTCCAATCTTAACATTGATTACATCATTTAATGCACATGCAAAGAAGCAAGGGGAAGCAGATGGAGGGAACGATGGGATAAGGTCAAAGAGCAGGATCACCACATTATTTAAATCTTGAAAGTGAAAAAAAGAAAATAAAAGGAAAAGTGAAAGTGTTATTCACTCAGTCGTGTCCCACTCTTTGTGACCCCATGGACTCTAGCCTGCCAAGCTCCTCTGTCTATGGAATTCTCCAGGCAAGAGTACCGGAATGGGTAGCCGTTCCCTTCTTCAGGGGATATTCCCGACCCGGGGGTTGAACCCAGGTCTCCTGCATTGCAGTTAGATTCTTCTCCTGGGCTGTACAACATGCATGTTTTGTTGCATCAGTCTTCCTTGTTGATGGTGTGGTGGACAGAACCACAGGTGAGATTTGAGCAAGGTGCATTCTTAGGACAGAATGTACCTACGACCACCACATACACTTGCTCTATTGGAGAGATGCAGGGGCAAGTATAGCTGACCTATAGCTGAAGCTCATTCATTAGTCTGCTAGATAGTTACAGGATTTATTTGCATTTTTTATGTAGAGCACTTGGGAGGCCATAAGATATACTGAGTATCATTAATGGGTGGTCAATTTAGGAATGATGTAGCTGTCAGCCCAGAAGTCATATAACCATACCGTATTGTTTGGTCTTTTCATCTCTCTCCATCTGTAAGCAACACTCTTGTGTATTCCACCTATTTTTAACATGTGCAACAGATTAAGTAACTACCTATAGGTGACACATATTTTGGCCTCTGCCTAATATCTCCTCATCAGCGAAATTTAACATGTGGAGTTCACTTATATTTCATAAGTTATTGATTTATTTAAAGTTGATGTTTAATGCCTCTTAGAAGTTTTATCTATCATCTTCACTTTCTTATAACACAATTAAATATTCTCAAAAAATACAGCTAACGTGTGTTCCATATTGAATTGGAAAACACTACATAGTTATTCAAAAATTATCCAGAATTCAATTACTATGCATCATGCTCAAAGGCAGAACCATTATAAATAAAAATACTATGGAGATTTCTCAAAAATTAAAAAAAATAGCTACCATATGATCCAGCAGCTCCACTTCTCAGTATACATTTAAAGGAAATGAAAACAGTGTCTCAAAGATGTATCAGCACTCCCATGTTCACAGGAACATTATTCACAATAGCCAAGATATGAAAACAAACCTAAATGTCAGTTAATGGATGAATGAATAAAGAAAACATGGTGTATGTGTGTGTGTATATATACACATAAACACAAATATACATATAATGAAATGTTATTCAGTCTTTAAAAGGAAGGAAATTCTGCCATTTGAGACAACACAGATAAACCTAGAGGACATCATGCTAAGTGAATAAGCTAGATACATAAAAATAAATATTATATGATCATATTATCTCATTATACATTGAATTAAAAAAAAAGTAGTAGTAGTCAAACTCATAGAAACAGAGTAGAAGAGTGGTTCACCAGGGGCTGCAGGGAGAAAATCACGGGAGTTATTATTTTTTTTTTTTTCATGGATACAGATCTTCCATTTTGCAAGATGAAAAGAATTCTGGAGATGGATGGTGGTGATGGTTAGATAATTTTATGAATGTATTCAAAACCACCGAATTGCACACTTAAAAATGGTTAACATGGTCACTTTTATGTTATCTGTATTTGACCACAAAAAAATATTGGGGGGAAAGAAATAAAAAATAGTATCTTGCCTGGATTACTGCTATAGCATTCTAACTAGTCTCCTTGCTTCCATCCTTATTCTTCTAAATCTCCTCTCCACAAAGCAGCCAAGTTGAAATATCATAAGTTTATGTCACTCCTCCAACAGCTTTCTACCTCAATGGTAATAAAAATCTTTACTATTACTTATAAGGCCCTATGTGATCTGGTCTATTACTATGTCTCCAGTAATGTGCCCCTAACCTATGCCTTTCCTTGAATACTCCAAATATTCCTATGACTCAGGGATTTTGTATTATTTGTGTTTCTTCCTCATGTGTTTATCTTCCCAAAGGCACCCATACCTCTCTCCAGTCTTTACTCAATATTTATTTTCTTAGTGACTCCTCTGACTACACACTGAAATTTTAACATTTTTCCACCATGTACTGCATATTCCACTGTCCTCTTTTATATTTTTACTTTTAGCAATATACTATTGTACTTCCTACTATATTTTACTTATTATATATTACTTTCATTTTATTTGAAATTTTATTCTACTTATACAGTTTATCTTGTTCACATTATGACTCTCCCACGAGCACATGCCCTCCATCAAGGCAGGAATTATTTTGTATATTTGTTTAATTATGTGTCATTTGGTCCTATAATAATACCTGCTACATAGGTGATTAATACATAAGTATAAAATTATGACATAAATGAATATTATTCAACGTGTGAGAATAATAATAGAGAAAATTTAGTGGCAGTATAATTAACATGAACTTGGTATTAGATAAATCTGAACTTGAATCCAGGTCCTGCCACTTATTGGTTAGGTCTTGAAATTTGTATTAAACTGACCAATTTGAAAAGAAGATATAAGTCATTCTAGGCTGAGAGACGGAGAAGGCAATGGCACTCTACTCCAGTACTTTTGCCTGGAAAATCCCATGGATGGAGGAACCTGGTGGGCTGCAGTCCATGGGGTCACTAAGAGTTGGATACGACTGAGCGGCTTCACTTTCACTTTTCACTTTCATGCACTGGAGAAGGAAATGGCAACCCACTCCGGTGTTCTTGCCTGGAGAATCCCAGGGACGGGGGAGCCTGGTGGGCTGCCGTCTATGGAGTCGCATAGAGTCGGACACGACTGAAGCGACAGCAGCAGCAGCAGCAGCAGGCTGAGAGAACCATTAAAGCTAAGACACAAAATTTCTTCACACTATGCAGGAGAAAAGTGATTTCATTTGGTTGGAGTAAAGAAAACATAAAATAGATTAGTGTGAAACAAGCATGAAAATATAAATTGTTACTAGATCATGGAATTTATTGATGAAATTTGGGAGAATGGAATTGTCAGAGAGGCTAAAGGAAGTGAAGAAAGTTTTGTGAATTGCATTATTAAAGCTCTTAATAAGAAAATCTAATCTGATTTAGAGGGGACTAAGCTAAAAAGAGTGATATTGATTGCAAAGCTATTTCTGTAATCTAGAAGACATGCAGTGAGAGCCTGAATCAGAGGGCACTTATACCGAGGGGACATAACTTAATGAAGAAATATGTGAAGAAAGAATTGACAATACATATCTCCTTACTGAATATCAGATCACTACAGACAAAAGAGTATGTCACATATTTAAGTTTCAAGAACTGCTGAATAACATCTTCATTTACATAACCAACAGGACAACAAACAGGTTTGTGAGCAATGAAACAAGGTCCACTTCAGGATATCAGAGGCTTGAGAAATCAGTGGACATCAAGATATAGATACATATCAAGGAGTTGAAAATGAGTTGGAAATGAGGCTGTAAATCAAGAGAGATTGGAAGCAGTAAAGACATAGATACAATGATCATAGGGGCAGAGAATTTCAAGTCAAGAGACTAAATCATACTGACAAGAGACAATGTATACAAAAAAGAAGGTCGAAGGATCTCACACCAGACACTTATGCTAAGGGAGTTGAAAGAGGAGTAAAAGCCACATAAGGAAAGAGACACAGGACAGTTAGAGACGAAGAAGAAGCTGTTAAATCTAGAGGCTATAAGAAAAGTATTACACTGACAGTACAAAGCCTGAGAAGTGATAAAAAGACGCTGGATTTGGTGATGAAGTATAATTATTTGTTGAATAAACAAATGAATATATAAAGCATAGACTACAAAAAATGATCAGTGAAAGGGTCATAAAATAGTATGTTTACAAGATAAAACGGAGTGGTGTGTCTGGAGAGAGGAGGTGTACACCTACAGGAGTTTTGGCTAGTGTGAGGTGCCTAGAGAAAGAGAGGAATGGAAAGCGAGAAAAGATATTGGGGATTTTGGATATTAGACTAGGAGTAGAATGAGAGGTACGATCAAAGTCATAAAAATAGAAATTCAGTGTAACTATATAAACGATGTCCTCCACTGAAGAATCGGTGGTAAAGTGATACAATGAAGGCAAAGTTGAGGTTCACATCAGATCCTATTTCTTCTTGGTAAATTATGAGAAAAACTGATTTATAGGCAGAAAGCCTGAGACAGGTCAGACTGCTTCACCTAAATACATTCACAAACTGCAATGACTATAAATCAGATTTTCTAAGTTGGGACAGAAGGGGATAGTTAATGTTTCTAAGATATTGGAAACTCTAAAGATAATTTAGAATTTTATGTTTCCCACAGAGAACAGTCACCACATGGCTCTCTCTTCCGTTACAGAAAACTTAATCCTTCCTTATAGACCACCAGGTAAACATTTGAATGAAACCCTCTGATGGAATCCAATCTGGCCTGTCATTTGAAGTGGATCAGATACAACCTGTAGGAGGCAGTACAGGCTCAGCCCCTCTGAGAAACTCTTCAGAAAAATGTTCTCAGTAAATAATACACAAACTTCTCAAACCTAACTACATGTAGCACCATTTTCTGCTGTGGTTCCTTTAAAAATAGGCAGAATATATCATTACTCAACTAATTTGTGTTTCTTCTTTTCTAAAGGATAACAATAGGTTTATTTCCGTGGCTTCTGTTAAATTAAAACAGATAAGTGAACTGTTGAATATTTTATGATATAGTACATATTTTGTAATATTTAGACAAAGGGAGAGTGAACAAATACCATCTAGCAAAATTAAGTCCATTTATAATTACTTCATTAAGGAGTCATACCTGAGCAATGCCTTAATGAGATGGTAATGAGGTAAAAATGTGCTGCCAGAGTAGGCACTGGAGAAAATCTCTGGAAAAGGCAGCCCAATAAACTGAAAATAAGGGGGGAAATACTTCCCTCTTTGTCTTGCCTTACACTTCTTTATGTTAGGAGGAACGACACCTGTTTTTTAAGGCTTGGAATTTTCTTTTAGAGTATGGTGATTAAAAAAAAAAAAAAAAAAGCCTAAAGAGTTAGGGAGAGTCAGGAGGGTGAGAGAAGAGAAAGGAAGGAAGTGGATGTACTTCAAATGGAGATAAAAAATAGTACCTCTCAACTCTGAGAGTCATTATAAGGATTTTGCTAGTTCATATGATGTATATACATAGCATATAGTTAACACTCAGTAATGTGTGGCAGAATTCTTTTTATTTACTGATAATGAAGACACGGATGAAGTTATTTTGTTCAAGAATATACAATTGACCTTTGGAAAATGTGGATGGGAATCTAACTGAAGATGAGGCTGAGTCACATAAACACTCTCACTCATCTCCTTTGTTCAACTTGGCAAGAAAACCAGCCAAGGATAAAGGGCATCGGGATGCCCTGAAATATGTTCCCTTGGGGAAATCTTTCAGTGTTAAAAAACTTTCAACCTCACGCATCAATTAACTGCTCCAAATAAATCACAAATTAAATACAACCACTGTCTTAACAAAACTGATGAGTCTCCAATGAGATCAAGACAATAATTTCTAAATCCCCATTCACAGTGCTGTATTTAAAAAGTCACTTCTGCAAGAACTTTTCAAATTGTTCTTCTAAGCAAAATATATAACATTTTCTCTTAAAAGGAAGTTTTATCAAATCCAGCAATTCTAGCACACCTCATTTCCATGCTCTAACATGTAGAGGCTATAGCTTCTTGTATTTTTCGGTTTTCTACAACATTGCAATAATGAAGGAAAACTCCACTGAGAAGATTTGTTACATGGAAAATATTGAATGGTGCATAGAATCTGACCTGGTTTGAATGTGACTTTCTTGTATAAATACTACAGAGCCTGCTATCAAGTTTAAATTAGCCAAATTAAAATGAAGAAGCTTCCAGTTATATTTTTCTTAAATAGAATACAAATACATATATAGAGAGAGTGAATATATAATAAGGGTGTCTATATAGAGAATGTATTTCCCTTAGGAATCAGATATCTAGAAAAATCTACCCAAGTACTGTGACTAGAAAATTATATGCATTTTCTCATTCTATTAAATGAGCTCTCTTTAATGAGCTTCATGTTTTGGTATAACCATTGTAACCTTCATAAAAGCTAATCTTACAGGTAATTATATAATGAGAGTACAAATCACTATTTTGAGAATCGTCAGCCATGAAGAATGAACATATGGTTAAACCTAGAGAGTTCTCAACAGCAAAAACAGCATCGTGTCAAGCATCTAATACAACTGAGAACCATGAAAAGACTCTGGATGAAGAAGGGGGAAGGAAAAAAAAAAGCACTGCAAAATTCAAACAGACACACAAAAACCATGTTAGGTTATCTTGGATGAAGAAGTTCTTTGGTTTGGAGAACAGAGAGTAAATGTTGACAGACCTGTGAAGGAAATGGGCTCCGTGTGGGGTCAGAGGTGGAGACATAAGCAGCCTGCGTGTAGGCATAGCTCTTGAAGCGAGGCTGAGGAGAGGAAGGAGTTCGTTCATAGCCCTGTGCTAGACTGACAGTGATCTGCAGAAGGGTTTGGGGAAGGAAGACAGAGAGGAGGAGGAGGAGACAACATAAGTAACCCTGAAAGGAATTGCTTTCCAACACACTAGAAAAACAAATATCAAACAGAAACAGTGAGCTGAAAAATGCAATCCTAAACATATATAAGTGATATTCGAAACTGGCACACTCCAAGCACTGCGGTGTGTTCAATGTCATGTTGGAAAGCAGGTAGTCAGGGAAGAGAGGAGGATGGGGTTTCATCATAAAGATTCCATACTGACACACCTTCAGCACGAATACAGAATGCGGCCCTGCCATCTGGAAAACAAGCATCCCAAAGCAATTTTCTCTGAACCCAAAGTAAACAAAACCAGAATTCATCATGTCAATACCCTGGAAAAGACTGGAGCTTTCATAAGCTAAATATAGAATTAGCTCAGTAGAGTGAGAAAATGAGGCCTGAGAGCTTTCCACGCCTTCAGCAGAAATTTCGCTAAAGGCTTTTTCATCGTTGTGTCAAATAATTAAAAAAAACCAACAAAACAAAGCACCCTAAATATTCTTCTTGGGAAGAAGAACAAGACATGTAATAGAAAAATCCCACTGGATTCTATACAATAATATCATAGACGTCTTTACCATATGTATTCTCATTTAAATTTTACTTAAATTATTTTAAACTAATTTCATCTTACCAAAAATGTTACTTTGAGTATTCAAAACTTGTTAATACATCAGCAAGTTGCCACTAAAAGTAAGAAATTATTATTAAACAGAGTACTTGCCTTTGCTCTTGGTCTAGTTTCCTGCTTTGTGCTCTAGCTGATGGAAAGTTTAATGTGTATATGACTCTTATCTTATGTCATTTTACACAATGGAAATACAATCTATTCTGTGTACTAAATCCATATAAAATGGTGCTTACCAATAGCAGAGCATTTTAAAAATGTGTCTGGAAAACAACATTATAGTTCATGATATCAGGTAAAATTTAGGTTCACAGAGTCCTCTCATTTTTTTCTCTCCAAAGACACACATACAAACACACACACACACACACACACACACTCTAAGCTAAGCTGTATATATACTTTTGCACATATATGCATGTGTGAATATATATATACACACACACAATGCTACTTATATGCATATATGTGTATCTATCCACAGATAATATAGACACGTGTGTATTATAAAATTCCATATCAAACAGGAAATATCATGGCTATTAGCTATCTTTTCCATCTTTTACCTGTTGAGAGTAGTGCATTTGATGATGTAGTTGAAAATGTTCTTCTCTTGTAACTTTTGATGGCCTTGGCAACATTTCCACCTCCTGGATGGCTTCAAGGCTCACTTGTTGAGGCAAAACTTGGAAGAGAGATGTGACGTACATTAAGATGGACTTCTTATCTGGATAAGTGGTGGCAACATCTGTAAGCACATTAACACCACATATCAGTTTTGGGTTTCTATGTCTGAGTCTCTAAAAGGGGATGAACAAATCAATGTTACAGGAAGAAGATGGATTAATGAGCACTCGATTGTCCATGAATGTCCTCCAGAGACTAATTAGAACATGATAATCAGGCTTAAAATGTACTTCCAATTTGGCAGACCAATGAGACGCACACTAAAGTTAATTTCTTTTTCTTTTTCACATAAAAACTTCATTCCGCAATACTTTTTCTGAAGTCAAATTGCCAAACCAGCCCATCTGAGAGAGTGGTTTTCATTAGATAAGAAACAAAAATAAAACACTACGTCTGCCTTACCATGGAAAGTTATAACAGCATGTCAATTAAAACGGTGCACTGGTAATTAAACAATTACACCAAAGAGCTTAATGCCCTGGCTTCCAGTAAAGAAAGCTCGTACCTCCTAATCAAATTTTTGCTGGTGATTAAGCATGTAAAGAGCAAAATAATGTCTCTGTGTTGAAATGAGCCATGTATTTCTACAATCAAAATAAAATAAAACAACTATATACCATATGCACAATGATTTGTAATATTCCTTAAGTATATTAAAATTATTTGTTTACATTATGGTACATCTGTTAAAGTCAGATGTCGCTTTCCTTCTCAGATGTTAGAGATAAATTTAAAAGTCCTTCACATAAAGTTGATCTGACATTATGTCCTTTGTCACATCTAGGGAATGAAAGAAACCCAGCGTTTAAAGTCAATAATAATTCATAATAATACATACAATAAGTGGCAGCTCCTTCAAAAGCTTCTTTTGCTACTTGGCATTACAATTTACTCACTGTGCTCATTCCAGGGAACCAAAATGTAAAAATAATCCTTTATGTGAAGTGTATCATTAATCCCAGAAGTGTTCAAACATAAATCCTGGCAGGAGGCCAGGACAACTTAGCAGCAATGTGCCAGGCATTTCTCTTGCCATAAATTTATCCTAGCTCAGCTAGCATGAAAAGATCTGTTTTAAGTTTAATATGTATATTCTGATCAGGTGTTCTGATTATAAGTTTAAAAGCCAAAAGTCAAATTTCAAGTCCAAAAGCATAAAAAGAGGTTGATCAGGTCACTCAGTCAAATTCCTCCACAAGTTACAGGAACATGATTAACCAGAACAACTATTTTTAAAGTATTTTTAAAAGGAGTTAAGGAGGAGGGAAAGGCTAGCTCATGTTCCTTGGCCTGCTTCTATCCATAGTATAACACAGTACTTCTTAATTTTTAATGTGCATATGAATCACCTGGGGATCTTTTTAAAACTCAGATTCAGTAAGTCACAGGGGGAGCCTGAGGTCTTGCATTTCCAACAAGCTCCCAGGTGATGCTGAAGCTGTTGGCTCGAAGGCCATACTTAGAGTAACAAGGGTCATAAAAAATGACACAGAAACATACTCTCGTATTATCTTCTGCATCATTGTTTTTCTTGCTTGTTTTCAGAAGATACTTATTGGACACTTAAATGCATCAGGCTTAGAGGTACAAAGGGCTTCCCTGGTGGCTTAGATGGCAAAGAATCTACTTATAAGTCAGGAGATCAGGGTTCGATCCCTAGGTTGGCAGGTTCCCCTCGAGAAAGAAATGGCAACCCACTCCAATATTCTTGCTTGGAGAATTCCATGGACAGAGGAGCCCGGTGGCCACAGTCCACGGGGTCGCAAAGAGTCGGACATGACAAAGTGACTAACGCTTCAGAAGTACAAAGCTACATAATACATGGTCTCTGCTCCCTATTATAATTTAATTATTAGCCAATGGATGGTGAAGATAAGTTTTTGCAAATATTTTTTAGGAAAGAACTAGAGAATACTTTGTGTATAAATTCTGCCTTTCTAAAAAAAAAATCTTAGTAGCTTAGCTTTGAAATTCTACAATCTCTCTTTCATTTCATAATTGTTTTTCAAGTGTTCATTGTATGGTAGATATTATACTTTACACCATATGTTTCTGAAACTCTAGAATATTTTCTTGCCTCTCACTAGTAACTAGTCAAGTTTGTCTTTAATGAGCAAAATTTAGAATTCAGTTTATTTTTTAGTGCATTAAATAAAACCATGCTGTGAGAAAGGCACTGAATTTTAAAAGGCTGTCTATGTACATAAAAAGGTCCATGTCTATTTACTGCTATATTAGATATGTGTATGTGTATAACTGGCCTCAAATACACACTATGATCACAAGAAATAAAGGTAAAAATAGATCAAGCATTATTTCTATTGCTCCAAGCAAATGTCAAAAATTGCAGCACATGTTATCTACATAAGACATCTTTTGGATGAATGTGAATATTCATAAATATTAATTACTACAATCACAATTTGACCAAACTATTGATATTTTTGCCCCAACCTATCACCATCCTACCTCTGAAGCTATACAGGATTCAGTTGCACCAGTAGCTAGAATTCAGTGTTTCTGTTTTTTATAGAAAGGGATTCAGATATTCTAAAATTGGTTGAATTCCAAATATATTTACTAAAGATGTATTATACTTTAAATATTTTAATGGATTATCCAGGAGGTTAGAATCCTTGCATGCTGCTTACAATTTGGAATGATAAAATAAGTAAGAAGAAAAGTATATTACAGTACAAAGCTAAAGAGAATTTAAAATGTGTTCCACTTATTGGTACAACCAGTGCTTTAAGAAGTTCCGAAAAAGGAAGAAATCATACCTTACTGGAAGATCAGATAATTCTTTATGAAAAGAAAACTGAAATAAATTTGTATAGGATTTAATTAGCTGGAAATGGAACAAACGTATTCCTCCACTGTAGAATGTATTCCTCCAATGTAGAAAAGCATGAGCAAAAGTTCTGAAGTAGAAACAGACTGGGCTTCCCTGGGGGCTCAGTGGGTAAAGAATCCACCTGCAATGCAGGAGACACAGGAGACGTGCCTTCGACCCCTGGGTCGGGAAGATCCCCTGGAGTAGGACACAGCAACCCACTCCAGTACTTTTGCCTGGAGAATCCCATGGACCGAGGAGCCTGGCAGGTCACCATCCAAAGGGTTGCAAAGAGTCAGACATGACTGTGTGACTGAGTACAGGGACACATTAGTCTGGCCCCAGGAAGAGTGACTTTGAGTGTCTTAGCCACGTAATTGAGCTTAATAGGACAAAATGGGAAGCTGGCTTGTAAAACACTAAGGGATCATCAAAGCAGTCAACTTGGCCTTAGTTCAATAGGTTGGACTTCTGATCCAGCTTGTGACATCATTGCATTTTTTGTAAAGTAAAACCATTAAGTACAGAATTGAAAGAAGGAGAGAAAAAAAATAGCATCAAGTAGAAGGCTGAGACCCAATCCAGAAAGGAGGTGTTATGGAACTAAAATAGGCTGTGTTATAAAAACAAGGGAATGTGTGATAGAAATTCTAAGATCCAAAATAACTGTATTCAATTTCAATTCATTTACTCCACAGTCTTTGCAGATGCCTGTATACAAGATCCTGTCCTAAGCCTTGAGGGCAGAAAGATTAATAAACTGAAAATGAAATGGAGGAGGAAACTGCTTGTTCTGTAGCTATAGCAACAAATAGCTACCAATACAAGTTTCAATCTCATTTAATCAATTAACAATTACCTGCCTACAGAGTCTTGATCATGCTTCCCCAGGCCAACCAACATCAACCCCTCCCTTCTGAGGGGCCAATCAGAAGTGTGCTTGCTCCAAAATGAACAAACTGGTGAACACAAACCAATTAATGGTGGTCTCACCTGAGCAACTAACCATGCTTCTAAGAGTGTCCTCAACCTAATCCCTAGTCAGAATGTCCACAATCTCCTGACCTCTGGGTTTCCCCTCAAACCTAAGGATTTAAAGAAAGTGAGAATGATGGGATGCAACTTTTTATTATTATTATTACAAGACAGTAAAATGTATAAATTGAAAGAAGTGGGTAAATCCCCAAAATAAGAACTTAAAATTATATGAGTGAAGTCGCTCAGTCATGTCCGACTCTTTGTGACCCCATGGACTGTAGCCTACCAAGCTCCTCTGTCCATGGGATTTTCCAGGCAATAGTACTGGAGTGGATTGCCATTTCCTTCTCCAGGGGATCTTTCTGACCCAGGGATCGAACCCGGGTCTCCTGCATTGTAGACAGACGCTTTACCATCTGAGCCACCAGGGAAGTCCTAAAAATTATATGAAAGCTATCTAAAACTCTACTATATAATGGATTCATTGCCATAAATGCTTAAATTAATCATTTAAATCCAATCTTTGAAGCCATTTCAGAATGGAAATGTTGAGCTTTTAATATTGCCAGAAAATTATTTATGAACTGTAACTTTGATTCTGATGAGTATTTCTACAGTCATCAGAATTTTGATACTGAGGACTATAATGGAAAAAAAATTACTTAATGAAATTCTCTATTTTTCAAAGAAATTGAAGCCCACAGGGGTTTGATAACAAGTTCAAAAGCTAGATCAAGTCCAAATTAAAACTCAGTCAGTGTATCATACTTTTCAGTACCTTACCTTCATTTTTTTCAGAGAATGCAATCTTAATTCATTTGAAAATTGAGACTCTCAAAGTCATTATCTAAATCATGACCCTGTGATCCATGTGGTTCCATTATCAAACATCACCTACACTCTCCATGGAATTAGTGATTTCTACTTCTAATAAGTGAGGTATAACAAGAGTAAATACACATTAAAAATGCAACTTCAGTGGCAATCAAAGAAATGCAAACTAAAACATGAAGGTGTTTAATTATACTCCACTGTCTATCAAATTATCAAAGAATGACAAAAGGGTAACAATCGATCTGGCAATAGCATCAGTGAAAAATATTTTGCTACGTCTAAAAACAATCATATTCAAGGATCCAGTAATTTTCCTTTTAGGAATCTACTATAAGGAAATAATTAGAAATTTACATGAAGATTTATGTAAACAATGTGGAAGTTAAGCTCTATTTACAATTAGAAAAGATTTATCACACAAAAAAGAAAAGAAATACAGACCATTTCAAATTGCTTAGTAGAAAATTAGAATTAGAAATGATCAAGTATATAATTACTTATGAATATTACAAAGCCACTCAAAATGCTGCTTTTGAAGAATGTTTGATAATATGTGAAAATAAATTCTTAATAAGGTAATAGTGAAACAGAAGGAAGCATAATTTATGTAGAATATAACAACAACTTGTGGAAAAGATTAGGAGAACATACTTTAAGACATTAGTGAAATGGGTATGGTGGTGGAATTTAAAATAATTTACTTTTTCTCCTTCATCCTATCTATATCTTCCACACTATTCTACACTCACTAATTTTATAATTAGACACTATATTCTATAATACAAGTATCTGTTAAGATCAAAGAGACAATAAAATCAAAGTTGTACAAAGTTTTCTTTTAGTATGCCCCAAGAAGTACTTCTCCAAGAAGTCAATGTGAATGAGTTTGGTAGGAAACTGGTGTTTTCAACATAGAACTGTTCTTATCGTAGTGCTTGCCTGGTAGCTCAGCTGATAAAGAATCCGCCTGCAATGCAGGAGACACCAGTTCAATTACTGGGTTGGGAAGATCCGCTGGAGAAGGGATAGGCGACCCACTCCAGTATTCTTGGGCTTCCCTGGTGGCTCAGTTGGTAAGGAATCTGCTTGCAATGTGGGAGACTTGGGTTCGATCCCTTGCTTGGGAAGACCCCTTGGAGAAGGGAATAGCTACCCACTCTAGTATAATGGCCTGGAGAATCTTATCTTGGGCAACCAACCTACAGAAAGTCTGATTAGCCAGCTGCCAGGCACAACCTTGAAACACCTCTGGGAAATCTAAACAAGAGCCTCCACTGTCTAACTCTCAGGTGAGTTTTCTGCCAGGAGAAAGGCAGGAAATGAAATAGTGGGTTATAATGCATATCATGTGTAATCAGAAAGAAGCAGGATTTCAAAGGTAAGAGATTTATAAATGTGAACTCACAAAGTTTGGTAAGCCTTTTAAAAGTTATATTAAAAGTTTCAAAAGATACCATTAACAAACCGTGATCAGAATAAATGTGGATCATTTCCCACTGAAGTTGTATTAGGAACAAAACAATCAGTAAATTTACTGTAAGAGAAGGGGAATGGGTGAACTGGAAAGAAAAACCTTGCAGCACCCAACGAGGCATGATCAGATAGCTCTAAATATGAAAATGTGAATGCACGCTTTTAAACACAAGAAAAATGCTGTGTTTGCTAAAATAACCAAATGCACAGATGCGAAATTCTGAAGAACTTATTGATGAAAGCAAAGGAGGTTTACACTTGAGGTCTATAAAGAAAGAAATACTGTCATAATGCCATCTGATCTCTAAGCATTAGAATAAATTGTAGGTGATACCATAGCAATGGACTAATTCATTAAAGTGTTAGATTGTTATTTTCAATTGTAGTATTTTTCATCCAGCACTACATTCTACACATATGCATCTTCCATTCACAAGTCACTTTACACAGTGGATATACAGCATTGTAGTAAGAAAATAACTCACACAGGTCCCCTCCAGTTAAATTCTTTGAAATTCTACAATACATTCTTCCCTCACTAAATTAAGTACCCTTTAACTAAGCTGTTCCATAATTTTAGCATTTCACTCACTGATCCAAGTTGCTTTTATCATCTAATAACAATCCTTCTCATTAAAGGGCTATAAAATATAGTAATGAAAGTAATTTGTATTGATGAAGATGATTCAGTTTCATAATAAAATTAATGATAAAAGTATAGGCTTTTATTTATACATGAGAAACACTAAACACTTTTATCATTTAAACATCCAATTATTCCTTTCAAGATGCTTATGGTACAGCTAGCAGAAAACTATGACTGTAGTATTGGCACAAGTAGAAAACAGTGCTCAAGCTATATAATGCTTACCTAGGGTCTAACGGGGAAAAACTAAAGCAAAAATTGGGTGGCTTACAGGAGACTTCAGATACCCTCCACACTAGTTCAGCTTTCTGCTCATTAACCAAACAATGCTAAAGATACCTATGCAAATATGAACTGTGCATTCAAGCCAATAAATAATGGTAATTGGAAATGATGTTACTGATTCTGCAAAGTATGGAATTTGACATTGTCTCATATGACAATATGAGACACTGAAAACAAATAGTTAATGAGTTACTACTTTGTACCAGCCTAGTTTTTGAATATATAGATATATATATTCTGGTCTTTGAGGATATAATGGTAAAAAATAGGCCCAGAGATCTGGCCTCACGGTTCTTTGACTCTAATGGGGAAGCATAATTAAAAATAAAGTATTTAAAAATCCTCAATTTACCATCTACCAATTTATCCCTAACTCCTAGTTCTTGTTACTTCATTGTGTATTTTTAAAAATGACTTCCACAAATGCACTACCTTTGCTAGGCTTTATAATTTATATGCAGAGTACATCATGAGAAATGCTGGGCGGGAATAAACACAAGCTGGAATCAAGATTGCTGGGAGAAATATCAATAACCTCAGATATGCAGATGACACCATCCTTATGGCAGAAAGTGAAGAGGAACTCAAAAGCCTCTTGATGAAAGTGAAAGTGGAGAGTGGAAAAAGTTGGCTTAAAGCTCAACATTCAGAAAACGAAGATCATGGCATCTGGTCCCATCACTTCATGGAAAATAGATGGGGAAACAGTGGAAACAGTGGCTGACTTTATTTTTGGGGGCTCCAAAATCACTGCAGATGGTAACTGCAGCCATGAAATTAAAAGATGCTTACTCCTTGGAAGGAAAGTTATGACCAACCTAGATAGCATATTCAAAAGCAGAGATATTACTTTGCCAACAAAGGTCCGTCTAGTCAAGGCTATGGTTTTTCCAGTAGTCATGTATGGATGTGGGACTTGGACTTTGAAGAAGGCTGAGCACCAAAGAATTGATGCTTTTGAACTGTGGTGTTGGAGAAGACTCTTGAGAGTCCCTTGGACTGCAAGGAGATCCAACCAGTCCATCCTAAAGGAGATCAGCCCTGGATGTTCATTGGGAGGACTGATGCTAAAGCTGAAACTCCAGTACTTTGGCCACCTCATGCAAAGAGTTGACTCATTGGAAAAGACTCTAATGCTGGGAGGGATTGGGGGCAGGAGGAGAAGGGGACGACAGAGGATGAGATGGCTGGATGGCATCACTGACTCAATGGATGTGAGTTTGAGTGAACTCCAGGATTTGGTGATGGACAGGGAGGCCTGGCGTGCTGCAGTTTATGGGGTCACAAAGAGTCGGACACGACTGAGGGACTGAACTGAACTAAGAGTGTTAAGACCAAAAATTCTGATAGTGCCTAAAACCAAATATACAGAAGCTGGTGGGTAAAGGACAATTAAATGGAAATTCTCAATCAACCCTGATGTAATAAGTTTCAAACAAACCATTTTTATATTGAATGTTTTTTTAACCAAATATCAAATGTTTTCTATGTGCAGCTAATCAAAGTGAGAATTATCTTTTAAATTTTCAATTTCATAATGCAACATATTTCCAAAATTCCCTCTTCCATCTACTCATTGAGTTTGTATCCCCATTCAAATACACACACACACATACAAACATACATACATAGCACACACACATTTTAAAAAATAACCCTGAGCATTAAAAACCTTAGAACAAGTTTTCAGGACATGTCCACTAAAACCAGGAGACTAGAAAATAGCCTGACCTAACAAATGGAAGTTAATCAGTGTAAGAGACTATTGATCGAAAACATTTGTACTTTCTTACAATTCTCTCTACATGCCTATTGTAGGAAGAACTATTGGAGTTTCCATTTGAGAAGGAACTATTTTGGCTCAGTGACATTTAACTCTGCTTCCTTAATTGTCACCTGCTGATCCTGTGCTTTGCTTCTGATCTGACCAAACTGACTTCTTTTTTCCCTACTGCTAGAAAAAGTACAATAGATTTCATAAAGAACCCCACATAGTAACTTTATTAACACAAAATATTCTATTTCTACCCCCTTGTCCTCTACATTGTGAGAAATGATACTTTATAAATAATGAGGCCAGAATAAAGATGTTAATTTCACTTGACATAAATTTCACTGGTTATTATCGTGTTTTCTGCTATGATTTGGGATTTAGAAATATGTCTGATGGTGTAAGGGCAGTTCCAAGGCAAGTTCCTCAATGATAACAAGCTTAAGGCAGAAACCATATATAAAATCAATCTTTTTGCAAAATATTATAAAAAATTTAATGAACAGGCTAAGCTCTTTGATATGAAGTGGATAAATTTTTTTAAATCAAATCATGGTGCTGCCCCTTACAAGGAAGAGATTGTAGCAGTTAACTAATTCCTCATATATCCCAGTTTCTATCTGTAAAATGAGTCATATTATTGCACAAATGTCTAGTGATGTTGTTTGAGAGAGAAAATGAGTGTACAGAGTGCTTTAACCACTATTTGTTGTGACATGTTTGAGTTGGAACATAATTATAATTTCAGAGTTTGCCTGCACTGATACATTCACCAAACGTTTGTGGCATGCTTACCATGTGTAATACATGACCATCAACTCACTTGAGAATAAATCATTTTGATAATTAGAATGGTTCCACTGCCTAACTCCTAGGGTAGAAACTGGTGGATTATGGGACAAGCTGAAGACAATCAGCATGGAGGTGAAACTCTCAGACAGAAAACATTTATTATGGGGGAGTGAGGTCTGCATCATGACGAATATGATGGATGGCATCATGGCAGCACCAGGTACCATATGCCGCATCAGAAGGGGCACAGTGTTTAGTAAGACACCATCACAAACAAACTTCATAAACAAATGGCAAGATAACTGATGACAGAAGAGGTGTTCCTGAACTAATCCCCAGTTTCGTAGTTTCCTAACTGAAAGCTGGACCCAGTGGCCAAACAGCATGCGCTTGTGTAGTCCCTAAGCACTAGCAGAAACAGGCCAAAGGAACACTGAATAAATAAGGGGCCAACTTTCACGTATTTTCAAATTACAGACACACATTTGGCTTTTATAGTAAAAATAAAATTTCGTTTGAGTATGAGTTTTTAAATTCCACCTATGTAATCAGGGGTTCCCACACAATAATATGCATGGATGATAAGTAGCTTTTAACATACCTTTTAACATGAAAAAAACTATAATTTAATAAAAGTGAAGATAATCATGTGAAAAATGATGGAGAAAGATACAAGTACAAAAGTGAATAAGCATCAGAAACCATATAATAAGCACATATTAAGACAATGATAGGAGGTAACCTGTTATCCAAAAGACTATAATTTTGAATACTGAATAGAATTATATGTGTGTGTTGAAAAACACAACATAAATGGAGATATAAGGTGGGATAAAGGACCACCATAACTAGTAAGAGAGCACTATTTTCTATGACCCTATATACAGTATTTGGATTTTAACTCTCAGAAAAAAACTCCTGTCTTCCTACCACTAATCACAGATACTGAGACCTATGCCCACCCACTTGTTCTTTCCTCTTACAATTAATGTGCTCCCATTTCAATAAAGGCAAGTCTCCCTAATGTAGTTTTCCTTTTCTATTAATCCTCAATTCTTCCTCAGCCTACACACAGACTTTCCTAACTCCCACTTGAAAGATAAAGCAGACTGCAAACAAACAACTTTGGTATGCTGGTAAACTCATTTTCAAAACAAACAAAAACCAACAAAGAACAAACAAGCACAGTAACAACAAAATCCCTGACTGCAGTCTTCACCAATCTCCATGGCATAAATCCTCCTACCATGGCTCAGTTCAAGTTGCCCATGGTTTAACAGTTCAGTTCAGATCAGTTCAGTTGCTCAGTCGTGTCCGACTCTTTGCGACTCCATGGACTGCAGCACACCAGGCTTCCCTGTCCATCACCAACTCCTGGGGCTTACTCAAACTCATGTCCATGATAGCATCCAACCATCTCATCCTCTATCGTCCGCTTTTCCTCCTACCTTCATTCTTTCCCAGCATCAGGGTCTTTTCTAGTGGGTCAGTTTTTGGTATCAGGTGGCCAAAGTACTGGAGTTTCAGCTTCAGCATCAGTCCTTCCAAAGAATATTCAGGACTGATTTCCTTCAGGATACACTGGTTGGGCTTCCCTTGTGGTTTGGCTTGTAAAGAAACCGCCTGTAATGCCAGAGACCTGGGTTCGATCCCTGGGTTGGGAAGATCCCCTGGAGAAGGGGCTACCCACTCCAGTATTCTGGCCTGGAGAATTCCATGGAATGCCTGGAGAATTCCACAGTATATGGGGTTGGAAATAGTTGTACACAACTGAGCGATTGACTTTCACTTTCACTTACAGACTTCAGAATTCCTTGGTAGCTCAGACAGTAAAGCGTCTCCCTGTAATGTGGGAATCACAGGTTCAATCCCTGGGTTGGGAAGATCCCCCTGGAGAAGGAAATGGCAACCCACTCCAGTACTCCTGCCTGGAAAATTCCACAGACAGAGGAGCCTGGTAGGCTATAGTCCATGGGATCACAAAGAGTCGAACACGAAGGAGCGACTTCACTTTGTATTTTGTACTAGACAGGTTGGATCTCCATGCAGTCCAAGGGACTCTGAAGACTCTTCTCCAACACCACAGTTCAAAAGCATCAATTCTTCGGTGCTCAGCTTTCTTTATAGTCTAACTCTCACATCCATACATTACTACTGGAAAAATCATAGCTTTGACTAGACGGACTTTTGTTGGCAAAGTAATGTCTCTGCTTTTCAACATGCTGTCCAGGTTGGTCATAGCTTTCTTTCCAAGGAGCAAGCATCTTTTAATTTCATGACTGCAGTTACCATCTGCAGTGATTTTGGAGCCCCCCAAAATAAAGTCTGTCACTGTTTCCATTGTTTCCCCATCTATTTGACATGAAATGATTAGACCCGATGCCATGATCTTAGTTTTCTGAATGTTGAGTTTTCAGCCAACTTTTTCACTCTCATCAAGAGGCTCCTTAGTTCTTCTTCACTTTCTGCCATAAAGGTGGTGTCATCTGTATATCTGAGGTTATTAATATTTCTCCCAGCAATCTTGATTCCAGCTTGTGCTTCATCCAGTCTGGCATTTCACATGATGTACTCTGCATATAAGTTAAGTAGGGTGACAATATGCAGCCTTGATGTACTCCTTTACTGATTTGGAACCACTCTGTTGTTCCAAGTTCAGTTCTAACTGTTTCTTCTCGACCTGTATACAGATTTCTCAGGAAGCAGGTAAGGTGGTCTGGTATTCCCAGCTCTTGAAAAATTTTCCACAGTTCATTGTGATCCACACAGTCAAAGGCTGTGTCACATTCAATAAAGCAGAAGTAGATGTTTCTCTGGAATACTCTTGCTTTTTTGATCTCTGGTTCCTCTGACTTTTCTAAATACAGCTTTAACATCTGGAAGTTCACAGTTCATGTACTGTTGAAGCCTGGCTTGGAGAATTTTGAGCATTACTTTGCTAGCATATGAGAGGAGGGCAATTGTATGGTAGTTTGAACATCCTTTGGCATTACCTTTATTTGGAATTAGAATGAAAACTAATCTTTTCCAGTCCTATGGACACTGCTGAGTTTTCCAAAATTGCTGGCATATTGAGTGCAGCACTTTCATAGAATCATCTTTTAGGATTTGAAACAGCTCACCTGAAATTCCATCACCTCCACTAGCTTTGTTCATAGTAATGTTTCCTAAGGCCCACTTGACTTCGCATTCTAGGATGTCTGGCTCTAGGTGAGGGATCACACCATCATGGTTATCTGGGTCGTGAAGATCTTTTTTGTACAGTTCTTCTGTGTATTCTTGCCATCTCTTCTTAATATCTTCTCCTTCTGTTAGGTCCATACCATTTCTGTCCTTTATTGAGCCCATCTTTGCATGAAATGTTCCCTTGGTATCTCTAATTTTCTTGAAGAGATCTCTAGTCTTTCCCATTCTATGGTTTTCCTCTATTTCTTTGCACTAATCACTGAGAAAGGCTTTCTTATCTCTCCCTGCTATTCTTTGAAACTCTGCATTCAAATGGGTATATCTTTCCTTTTCCCCTTTGCCTTTAGCTTCTCTTCTTTTCTCAGCTATTTGTAAGGCCAGCTCAGATAACCATTTTGCCTTTCTGCATTTCTTTTTCTTGGGGGGGTGGTCTTGATCACTGTCTCCTGTACAATGTCATGAACCTCTGTCCATAGTTCTTCAGGCATTCTATCGGATCTAATCCCTTGAATCTATTTGTCACTTCCACTGTATAATCATACGGGATTTGATTTAGGTTACACGTTAATGGTCTGGTGGTTTTCCCTACTTTCTTCAATTTAAGTCTGAATTTTGCAATAAAGAGTTCATGATCTGAGCCACAGTCAGCTCCCGGTCTTCTTTTTGATGACTGTATAGAGCTTCTCCATCTTTAGCTGCAAAGAATGCAATCAATCTGATTTTGGTATTGACCATCTGGTGATGTCCTTGTCTTCTCTTATGTTTTTGGAACAGGGTGTTTGCTATGACCAGTGCATTCTCTTGGCAAAACTCTATTAGCCTTTGCCCTGCTTCATTTGTACTCCAAGGCCAAATTTGCCTGTTACTCCAAGTGTTTCTTAACTTCCTACTTTTGCATTCCACTCCCCTATAATGAAAAGGAAACCTTTTTGGGGTGTTAGTTCTAGAAGGTCTTGTTGGTCTTCATAGAACCATTTAACTTCAGCTTCTTCAGCATTACTAGTCAGGGCACAGACTTGGATTACTGTGATATTGAATGGTTTGTCTTGGAAATGAACAGAGATCATTCTGTCATTTTTGACATCACATCCAAGTACTACATTTCAGACTCTTCTGCTGAGTATGATGGCTACTCCATTTCTTCTAAGGGATTCTTGCCCACAGTAGTAGATATCATGGTCATCTGAATTAAATTCACCCAGTCCAGTTCATTTTAGTTCACTGATACCTAAAATGTTTTCACTCTGGCCATCTCCTGTTTGACCACTTCCAATTTCTGTTGATTCATGGACCATAATTCCTGAATTTAACTATCTGCTCCTGTGAGCCTGTAGGATCACGTTCTTTCAATACAACTTTGCAAATGTTTAAGCTATATTCTTCACACCTACTTTCCTACCACTGCTCCCCATTTCATTCAGTTCATGTTTACCCAGCATCTTATAGATGCCAAGTCCTGTCCCAGATGCTGGGAATGAATGAATACAGTGAACAGAGCAATGATTCTGTCCTCATGAGGTCTAGATTTTAGTTGAAACACAGACAATAGCAAAAGCAAATCTCTAGCTTATAAGATTACAAATGCTATAGAGGATAATAAAATGGGTAGGCAATGGGTGTGGTCAATATTTTAAGGAAGATGGATTCAGAAGGGATCACTGGGTAAGAAGGGATGAGAGAACTGCCTTCTGTCTCTTTACTCCTCTAATGGCTACAGCGCCGCCAAGCCTAATGGGGTGTTTTTCTATCTCCATATTATTGTGTAGCTCATAGTTTCACAGTAGCACTCACATTCTTAAACTGCTTCATTTTCCTTGGATTCTTTGACACTACATTTTTCAGGTTTTCTATGGATCCAGCCATACTTTCTCAGGCCTTCTTTCTGGTGCAACCCATTTAATTAATATAACATTTTGGAGTGAATGTAGAGGTTGGATTTCGGTCTTTATTATCTACACTCACTCTTCCCTAGGTGATGTCACCCAATTTTCTCTTCTTCTGCCTCCTCTCTATTTTTTCCCTCTTCCTCTCTCTAAAATATTACATAAATGTGCTAGTGTTAGTCGCTCAGTCATGTCTGACTCTTGGCAATCCCATGGACTGTAGCTCGCCAAGCTCCTCACTGTTGGGATTTCCCAAGCAAGAATACTGGAGTGGGCTACCTATATGCTAATAATTCCCAAATACCTATCTCCAGTTGAGACCTCTGTTTCCTCAGGAGACATCTCAAACTTGTTACACACACAAAAAGTTCTCACTTCTCTTCGAAACCATTATTGTTATTTAGTGGCTAGGTTGTGTCTGATTCTTTTGCAACCCCATGGATGATAGCCCTCCAGGCTCCTCTGTCCATGGAATTCTCCAGGCAAGAAACTGGAGTAGGTTGCCATTTCCTTCTCCAGAGGATCTTCCTGACCCAGGATCGAACCTGTGTTTCCTGCATTGGCATGAAAATTCTTTACCACTGAGCCACAAGGGAAAGCCTCAAAATCATTAGTATCCCCATTAATCACCACCTCCCAATATGGCTACAATATTCATACATTCTGTCAGGCTGTAAAGTTAGCAATTGCCCTTGAGATTTTTCCTGCATTCCCTCATTTGATCTATTATCAAATTGTGCCTTTTCTGCCTCTAAAAGGAATACATGTGTGCACTCATCTTCATGCTATTACTATTTCACCCAAGCCGTGATCCTGGCCTTCTGGGTCCAGCACATTCACGTCCTAACTCTTCTCAAGCCTTTCAGTTCATTTTGTTTTCAACAGCTGGAATCACCTTTATAAAAACACAAATTAAAAGTGCAACATATTCCTACTTAAAACCCTTCGACACTTCTCATTTGTTTAGAATAAATCCAAACTGCTTCCCTAGCCAACAAGGCTCTACATAACCCAGTCCTGCACACATAGCTAACAGAAAACAAATGGCCTCTTAACTTTCTTGCCTACTACCTTTCAGATACATTGGCCTTGTTTTCACATCTGAAGCAACACACGTCCTTTTATACATCTTGTTTTTTACACTTGCAATTGTCATTACCTAAAATATTTCCCCCATCTTTTTGCATTTTTGATTCATTCTTATCCATTGGGTTTTAGCTCATATGACACCTCCTTAGAGATGCATTTGGTAATCACCCTATTGTAAGAAGCCCTCTCCCTGTCTCTTCATTTCACATTGACTCCTTTCCTTATGTCGTTTGCCACAAATTGTAGTTATTATGCTTATCTATTTGTGCTTTTGGTATTATTTGTCTCCCTACAATAATATAAGCCCTACAAGCACAGGAAATTTGTCTAAAGCCTTTTTACCACTTACTGACTAATAGTGGGTAGTACCTATTTGTTTAATTAATGAATGAATGAAGAGATAATTATGGCTGTTGGGAAGAAAGTTGCACTTCAGTGAAATGAACACAGAATAAGACTCATGACGAAAACTGAAAAGTGGTTGAAGGGGAAGAAAGCAGGGAGTATTTGCCTCCTTCCAAAATTATTTTAAAGAGATTCAGTATGATATTTAATGACTTTTCATTGAGTACCAATTATGTAAAAGGGATTTTGTTATGCTTTCTCATTTACCTTTCAACCCTCATGAGTTAAGAATACTGTATGAGGTCATGTAACTATTAAATTATAGGCTGATTAATTCAGAACAAAAAAAGACAGAGACTCTTGGTTCACATCCTAGTTCTCTCATTTTGTGACACTGGACAAACTTGAACGGATTGATTTACTGATTTACAGCTTAAATAGATCTTCCTATTGTACCACAGAAGTTATTCTTAAATTATTGATCACATTCTAAAAAAATGACACTTGTTTTGCATAACATCTCATGTGAGGAAAAGGATCATCTTTTTTTAAGTAATAGGGAAAGAAGCATTCATTTCTAAATTAGAGAGCATTAGCAGGTTAATCAAGAAACCGATGAGTGATGATCATAAAGTTAGCACATTTTTAATTCAGATTGAAAATACTCAAGCTAATACTCAAGGCACAGGAAAACTAATGTTTTATTCATTGTTTCTAAGCTTTGACATAGACTCTACAAAATAGCACAGTGCTTTGCATAGATGTTAGAAAATTATTCACAGAAAAAATGTGTTCAAGTACTCTCTGACCCAGGTTAGGAAAAGGTAACTTCTAGAACTTAGATAAAGCAGATGTCTCAGAAATTTTGTACTAAGCATCTGAATACATGGTAGGCTGGAAGACCCAAGCAACTGAAAATCATGTTATCTCACTAAAACTATGATGTAGCGGTGGGTAAGATTATATTGAATAATTATGATTTAAGAAGCAGTTCTTTTAGCTGAGACACAAGAATGAAAAATGGATTCAGTTTAAAAAAAAACAAAGAAAAATGAGGCATGGTATACACATATTTATAAATAATATGATCGTTTACATAACTATCATGAGTGTGCATGAATGTGTAAGATATACAGAGATATAAATATAGATAGGTATACATGTCCTATTTGAAAAGCAAATTCTTTTGACTAGAAATTAGTAACATCAAAGATTAGACAGAGAGAAGAAAAGGCTTTATTATAGCATCTCATTCCTAATTTGACTGTTGATATTCATAGTACCCATTTTCCATTTTTAAATTTCTTCTCTCTTTTCCAATGGCTGGACAAGAGTTAAAATGGACATGCTAAATACTGCATAGCTCAGTTTCTTGACACAGCTTCTCATTCTTGATTCTGAAATTTCAGCTTCTCTTAAATGCCTCTCTTTCAAGTTGACTTCTACTAACATGGGCCTGGCTTCCCCTGATGACTGCAAGCCTTTGGTATAACTATCTTGGTCACTGTGTCTTACAAAGCCTGTTTCACAGTCCACAATGTCAGACCCTATTCAGGCTCCAGTCTCAGACTGACCAAATGGGCTCCATTTCTACTCTCATCACGATGGGGAGCCTGTCCCTTGAAACGAAACCTCTTCTTCAGAAGAAACAGATAGGGTTGATGTTTTTGGCTCCAATAGTTTTTGGTTCTTTTTTTTTTTTCTTGTATTACTTTGGATTCAACCTCTCACTTTAAAATATTTTTATATAATAAATGTTTTTATTGTTGTAGTGGAAAATTAAAATAGAATTTATAAATTTATAAATAAAAATTTATATTTTTATTAAAATATAAAGTGAACAGTGAAAGTAGGCCACATCTATACAACACTCCAACCCCATTATCTAGACATAATACTTCTCAGCAGAAGCTATGCTAGCTGTATATCCATCCATTCATCAAGCCATTTATGCATTTAGCCATCCTTTTATCTAGTCATCGGCCTAAGGAGATCAAACTCCATACATACTGCCTATATATCTACATAAAATACATTCAATAAATAAATTATTGTTCTAAAACTCATTGGCTCTCTATAATTTTGGATAAATAACTTAATTCCTCAATGTCTTCATTGTTGTTGCTTAGTCTCTCAGTCATGTCCAGCTCTTTGTGACCCCACGGACTATAGCCCACCAGGCTCCTCTGTCCATGGAATTCTCCAGGCAAGAATACTGTAGTGGATAGCCATTCCCTTCTCCACGGGATCTTCCCAACCCAGGGATAGAATCTGGGTCTCCTGCATTGCAGGCAGATTCTTTACCGTCTGCGCCATCAGGGAAGCCCAATGTCTTAATGCTTTCATTTATAAAATGGGGCTAACACTTTTGAAAGAATTACAATAAACGTAAGTAGCTATAAAAATGCTTACAAAAACATAAGCTTTCAGCAAAATGCAGCTTTGAAATATATATACAGATACATGCAAATACACAATTTGGACCTTAAAACTATTTTCAGTAATGCATAGATTCATCCACCTATTTATTCTTCAACTGTTTACTGGGAATCTATCATTAAGTCATGGCAACTCACTCCAGTATTCTTGCCTGGAAAATCCCATGGAGAGAGGGGCATAGCAGGCTTCAGTCCATGGAGTTGCAAAGAGCCAGACAGTTGAGTGACTGAGCATGCACACATGTCCTAAGTCTAGGATTATATTAGGCACTATAGCTTTAATAGTGAGCAAAAGTGAAAACAAGCACAAACAAGCCTGGACTCTGACATTATGAAACCTATAGCCCAATGATAGATCTATATTTACCTAACATTAAATATTATGGGATAATACTGAACTACTATAAACAATGCTGCAGTGAGCATCTTAACATATGTGTCTTACATACGTGTGAGTATTCCTATATGTCTAACTCCCAAATGTGAAATATCAGCACCAAAGATACATACAATGCCATATTTTGAAACTTCAAATGTCCTATATATAGCTTTCCAAGTGGATCTTCCACCGAAGGAAACATGGGGCCTAATTCCATGAACCCTCATCATCACAGGATATTACACTCTGTATTTCTTTAATTATTAGCAGTATTGAACTTATTTTTTTCCATTGATTACTTGTCATTTCCTCAAGTGGATGTCTACATCACATTTGGCCCTATTTAAACACTGTTGCAAAATACTTGTTCATCTTAGTTGTAGTTTTATTACAGTGAAGTTATTCTTTATTCAGTATGATTCCCCAGTCTATCATATGATTTGTTACTTTTGAATTGTGTCTTTCTCCATTGAAAACATTTTACTTTTTGTGTTGCTAAATCTGCCAATTTTATGTTACAGCTCCTGAGTTTTATGACATCTTAACATTAATATATTCTTCTACATTTGAATATAATTCACATGAAATCATTATCTGAAAATTATTTAGTATTTATTGTGGAACTAGGTTGTCACTGTATTTTCTTTCCAAACAATGTCAGAGATTTTAATTTACTGGCTAACTGACCTGTTCTTTACAGGTAGGAAATGCCATTCCTAGATATAAAAATTTACCTAAATAAAAGCAACTTTTTTCAAAATGTTTATTCTGTATTATTAAACTACATCTCTATATCATGTCACACTCTGTCAGTTTGTTATGTTATGAAATATTCTAAAGCAGTGGTCCCCTACCTTTCTGGCACCAGGGACTGGTTTTGTGGAAGAGAATTTTTCCACGTATGGGGTGGGAGGGATGGTTTCTAGATGATTCAAGTGCATTACACTTATTGTGCACTTTATTTCTATCATTATTATACCAGCTCCACCTCAGACCATCAGCCATTAGATCCCGGAGGTTGGGGATCCCTGTACTAAAGCATGTCAACTATTTAAAAATAATTTTTTGACTATTAACATGCATTTACATTTAGACTAATTTTAGAATATCTTGACAATTGTGTCTGCCTTCCATTTTGTGTGATTTATTTTTAGTGCGTTCACCTGCATGTATTTCTGCCCTTCCTTCTCTGCTTGTGTCCTTAGGTGACTGACCTTTGCACACTGCATCTCTCCAGATCATGCTGGCTGCATCCCAGCTGCAGAAAATCAATGAAGAGGACCGGCTGGAGATTCCAAGAGAAGGAAAGAGAAGGCGGGGGGAACTTTTCCTCCACAATTTCTCTGCTCCAGAGCTGCCTCTTGTAGTAGATGATTCCTTCCAACAACTAGAATACATTTCCCAATATGTGGGTCTCCCTCCAGTGGTGCAGCTCTCGCTAGACTACATTCACCTCCATTCCCTCTCTTTCTCCCCTCTCCCTCAAAGCCCTAGAAATCCCTATGGTTAACTGCTTCCCATTTTCTCCTTTAGGTGACTCACTGTCACCTGTTTGTTAATAAATTATACATCAAGAAGTAATCTCTTTATAACATTTCTTCAACTATTTAAGGTAAATTCTATTTCCTGCTGGAATTCTGTTTTAACTTCTGAAATAATACAGAGAAAGATAACTGGATAGATACAGAGAATGGCAGAAATACATATATATGTGTGTTTATATAACTATATTTTGACTGAAATTATTTTGAAAGAAAAGAAAATGAAAGTCACTCAGGTGTGTCTGACACTTTGTGACCTCATGGACTATACAGCTAATGGAATTCTCCAGGCTCTGGCCTGGTTAGCCATTCCTTTCTCCAGGGGATCTTCCCAACCCAGGGATTGAACCCAGGTCTCCAGTATTACAGGCAGATTCTTTATCAGCTGAGCCATAAGGGAAGCCTAAGAATACTGGAGTGGGTAGCCTATCCCTTCTCCAGTGGATCTTCCCAACCCAGGAATCAAACTGGGTTCTCCTGCATTGCAGGCAGATTCTTTAACAGCTGAGCTATTCAGTTCAGTCGCTCAGTCCTGTCGGACTCTTTGTGATCCCATGAATTGCGGCACACCAGGCCTCCCTGTCCATCACCAACTCCCGGACTTCACTCAGACTCACGTCCATCGAGTCAGTGATGCCATCCAGCCATCTCATCCTCTGTCGTCCCCTTCTCCTCCTGCCCCCAATCCCTCCCAGCATCAGAGTCTTTTCCAACGAGTCAACTCTTCACATGAGGTGGCCAAAGTACTGGAGTTTCAGCTTTAGCATCATTCCTTCCAAAGAAATCCCAAGGCTGATCTCCTTCAGGGAAGCCCAAATAATTTTGAATGTAAAGATTAACAGATTCATCATATATGTATGTCTCTTCTTTTCCTCACATCTTTATTTATATACTTATAATTCTGATTTAAACTTTCTCTAAACAATATTTATGCTTTCCTGTGTATTTAATTTTAAGAAATGTTTGTGTGTATATATATATATATATAAAATAACCATTCTATATAGGATTTTAACATTTGTTTACATTTTTAATTCTTTATGTGCTTTTAATAAAGGAAAATTAGTGTTGTCAAATGATGATACTTTAGTTCATCTTTTCATATATATATATATCTTCTGAGCCATCCCAGAAGTCATTTTATATGTGTGTGTATCTGTGAGTCTGTGTATGTGTATATTATATATTTCATATACATATATATGAACGAATCTGCCTGCAATGGAGACCTGGGTTCAATCCCTGGGTCGGGAAGATCCTCTGGAGAAGGAAATGGCTATCCCCTCCACTATTCTTGCCTGGAGAATTCCATGGACAGAGGAGCCTGGCAGCCTACAGTCCATGGGGTCACAAAGAATAGGGTGCAACTGAGCAACTAACACTTTCACGTTTATACACACACATACACACACACACACATATCAGATATTTTCTTGTCATATAACATTGTTAGGTTCTCCAGAACAATAAGGAATATCTTGAACTGCTATTTTAATAACAATTCTTCCAGAATATCAATATTAAAAAAGTTTCCTTCTATTTCTAAATGTATAAGTCATTTTCTCAAGACTTGATAATGAATTTTAGCAAATGTCACTGACTACACACACACACGCACACACACAAATTGCTTTTACTGGGAGAATTGACTAGTTATGGTTTCTTGATCTTCTTTAAGAAAGGAAGAATGAAGATTAAACGTTACTTGTTTACTGTTTTGTAATTCATAAAAAGATGTTATTCTGTGTAAACTTAACAAGTGAAATTGCTAAATTTCAGGCCTTTAAAAGCTTTGCCTTATTCCTCTTTAAGATATACAGCAAATAAGAATGGAATTTCACTTTTAGCAAAGAACTTTTCCAGCTAAAAATGTTTCTCATTTAGTCTGAATTGTACATAACTTTCCATGTTTAAAGTGCTTCATTTAAACACAATGGATCTTTAATTGGTGTGTATCTTTATAATGGGCGAAGAAGCTATGAGAAAGAGTTTGATTCATTTACCTACAGAAATGGTCACTCAAACGGAGAAAGTCAGAAAAAAGCTGAATCTTAATCCCTACCCATGGACATAGCAGGAGATAAGGTGAATCCCCATGCTTCCTCTGTCATAATTGCCATAGCAATGACCCTGAAATTATATCCACAATCACCACTTCTGCTTTCATCCACATATTCTTATGAGTTAAAAAGCAATTAAACTAAAATAGGTTTGAGCATGTACAAGCAGATGAAATAACCTGAGATAGAAAATGCTGCAAAGATGCAGATCTTGACACGTCTATGCTTCTGGACATTTATATGAACCAAATGTGAATTAGATCTAAGTTTTGAGATTCTTTTTCAATTTCTCATTATAAATGTGTTACTCTGTGTGAGTATTGTAAGATGAAGAAGGAAGTAGATGAAATTTTCAGGAAAGAGTAAATCAGTTCAGTTCAGTCACTCAATCATGTCCGACTCTGCAACCCCATGGACTGCAGTGCATCAGGTTTCCCTGTCCATCTCTCAGAGCTTACTCAAACTCATGTCCATTGAGTTGATGATGCCATCCAACTATCTCATCCTCTGTCGTCCCCTTCTCCTCCCACCTTCAATCATTCCCAGCATCAGGGTCTTTTCAAATGAATCAGTTCTTTGCATCAGGTGGCCAAAGTATTGGAGTTTCAGCTTTAGCATCAGTCCTTCCAATGAATATTCAGGACTGATTTCCTTTAGGATGGACTGGTTGGATTTCCTTGATGTCCAAGGAACTCTCAAGAGACTTTGGCAAAACGAATACAATTATGTAAAGTTTAAAAATAAAATAAAATTTAAAAAAAAAGAAAAAAAAAAAAAGAGTCTTCTCCAACACTACACTTCAAAAGCATCAGTTCTTCGATGCTAAGCTTTCCCAACTCTCACATTATACATGACTACTGGAAAAACCATAGCTTTGATTAGATGGACCTTTGTTGACAAAGTAACGTCTCTGCTTTTTAGTATGCTGTCTAGGTTGGTCATAACTTTTCTTCCAAGGAGTAAGTGTATTTTAATTTCATGGCTGCAGTCACCATCTGCAGTGATTTTGGAGCCCCCAAAAGAGTATGCTAAGTCGCTTCAGTCGTGTCCGACTCTGTGTGACCCCATAGACGGCAGCCCACCAGGCCCCGCCGTCCCTGGGATTCTCCAGGCAAGAACACTGGAGTGGGTTGCCATTTCCTCCTCCAATGCATGAAAGTGAAAGAGTATATATGTTGCCAAAAAATCAGTCAAGTATTTCTATAACTCCAGGTCTTTGTGCTAAACCAACAGAGAGAAAAAAAAACCTGCATGTTTCAAAGTTTAAATTAATTATGATAATATGCATTTACCTCCAAATATTAAAGCAGAATAATAGAAACAGAAGGCTTTGTTTTGGCAGAAATTAATCTTTCGGCTTTTGTACAGACACACATTCTAAGAATATTACATGTGAACTTGTGTACTTTTATTTAAGGTAGTTCCATGGCCAGGAATGTCTGGTCCTATTACTTTTCATTTATTTAACTAAATGTTATAAATCCATTAATGTTCAGATGCTGTGCAGTTGTTTCCCTGAGCACCATAAGAGCTCAGTACATAATGACATTTTCCAAACTTATATAGCCAGGTGGATTCTATCGTATACCTTGAAATTTGAGTTTATACACATACACACACACACACAAAATGGAGGTATTAAAAATTATTTTTGAGGGACCTAAGATTCTTTTAAAAGTATTTTAAGAAAATAGTGACTGTGATGATCAAATCATCAAATCAATGTTTTTATTAAAGATAACAATCCAGAATGGATTGGAACCTACAAAACGCCAGGCTCTACTGCCGACTGCTGAAGAGAAACACTACACAAAACAGACATAGTCCCTGACCTCACAGTACTTAGACGCACATGACAAAAAATATCAATCTAAGAAGTCATATAGTGTAGGTTTTACTAAATGTTTCTAATATTTAAATGTTTTAATATTAAAGAGTGCTAAATTAAATACATTAATATAATGCTTCATTTACAAGGAAAGTAATGAAAGATGATAATGATAAATAAAGGTGATAATGATATCAGCATTCCTTTCACTTTTAATGTCTGAACAAGCAACTCAAGAGCTATCACACCTATTTAGGGATTAAATCAAACCCTACAAAAGAGTATCTAAAAAGTTCGTTTAATTACTACTTTTTCTGTCTTTGGGATTAGAGGAAGAACAATATGAACTTTTAAAGACAATGTATTTTCAATGTCTATCAAGACTGGCTCAATCCATACTTATTATAATACTTATGAAAAGAAAAAAAAAATAAATGGTCATCAGCAGACACCCAGTTCTTTGCTCTTCTGTCAGGTAATCTGAATTACTTACATGCTCTTTTTCTGTTGTTTTATAGCCCACATTTAATTCAGCAATTTAATCTATGTGGGAATGTCATTCGATTCATATATTTAGCCTTCCTATGGATTTTCTGTGCCTTCCTGCAAACAATTAGTTCCTAAATTCACGGTCTTGAAACATGGATATCAAAAGAGCAGAGAAAATGGTTTTAACAACTGCTAACACTAGTATATATAAATGATATAAAATATTTTTAAAACTGGTTCCATATACCAGAATCAGATTTATTTTAGATACAAATTAAAAATACATTATTATATTTGAAATGAAAAAAGCTAGACTTAACACTTGGCAAGTAAAATTTAGTGTATAGCTCAGAATGATGCAAAATTTCACTTCTTGAGGAAGCCCTTTAGAAACACTGATCAAATTTAAAATGATAAATATAAACGTAAAAATTGTGCATGTTAAAATAATAATAACATACTCTAAATTAGACATTTTTTTTTCCTGCAGAAACTAAATGAGATTAATACAGTTGGTGGTGTGAACCTAATTTGCAGGGCCATTAGAGCTGAAATATTTCAAATACATTACTGTTCGGTTCTTATCCTTTGCATAAAGTTGATTTATGAAGAAATATGCAAGCCTAGAGTAGTCCACTACAGTATGCTTTCTTCTATGATTATTTCACACAAAAATGGTTATTGACCGTATGTATTTTGTATAGGCCTTCACACAGAGTTGTTGTTAACATAATTCATTTACAATTCAGTTAGCAAGAAAGCATGTTCAATTGAATTTTACTCTGAAACAATAAATCAAACCAATGTGAAATATATTACATCCCATAAAATGAACAAACACTGATCAAATTATACAGCTGAACAATGGAGCTCACATATCTACCAAGACACTTAAAATATCACCTCCATATAGTCATTAAAGAATTCTCAATATTCAAAGGGTTTACATAGACACAAATTAATAACTTTGGTCATATTATCAGCTTATTCTAGAGGTTTATGATGGTGAATTTAAAAACAGTAACTTCTTATAGTTTACGTCAATAAATATTCAAGGCTTTTTTTTCCCACCATTTAATGCCATTTAGATGAAAATACATGTTTATCTTATGTTGATTATCAGTATGATCTTTAGGATCTTCAAGTGGTTGAGAAAAAAAGAGATCTATCCAAGTCAGCATCCATTCTTAGGATGAGAAAGATCCAGCAAGCATCAAATGAATGTTTTCATAATCTACAGATAATACGGCATGAAGAATAATGCCTCAGGCAGGGATGGTGCTTAGGGAAGAGCTGCTGCTTTGTTGTATCTATGTGACAAATATGTTAAATAAAAAATAAAATCAGTCCTTGGTTTACTGTCTAAATTTCTGAGCTATTTCTACAATGGTAGTTGATAAGAAGGTTTCCTCTATTCCTGACGAGAACCCTAATAAGAAAGTGTATACTGGGAATCCCAACATATTAGATTGAATCGTGTGTCCTGAAAGCGGTTTCCCACCGCTGAATGCTCTATAGATATATCTATCAATTGCAGTTCGGTTCAGTTCAATCCCTCAGTCATGTCCGACTCTTTGCAACCCCATGGACTGCAGCACGCCAGGCCTCCCTGTCCATCACCAACTCCCAGAGTCCACCCAAACCCACGTCCATTGAGTCGGTGATGCCATCTAACCATCTCATCCTCTGTCGTCCCCTTCTCCTCCTGCCCCCAATCCCTCCCAGCATCAGGGTCTTTTCAAATGAGTCAGCTCTTGGCATCAGGTGGCCAAAGTACTGGAGTTTCAGCTTCAACATAAGTCCTTCCAGTGAACACCCTGGACTGATCTCCTTTAGGATGGACTGGTTTTTATCTATCATCTATTATGTATCAATCAGTCACATTCACTTATAATTTCACTGCATACAGCTCAGTTGCTGACATGTTTGACTCTTTGTGACACTATGAACTGTAGCTTGCCAGGCTCCTCTGTCCATAGAATTTTTCAGGCAAGCATACTGAAATGAGTTGTCATTTCCTCCTCCAAGGGATCTTCCTGACCCAGGGATTGAATCTGCATCTCCTGTTTCTCCTGCATTGGTAGGTGGATTCTTTACCATTGCACCACCTGGAAAGCCCTATGATTTCATTATAGTTATAGTATTTGAGACTAGGGATATGTATCTGTGTGTTCATATGCATGTTGCAATTCTTAACAAAAATGCTATGATATATTTAATGACAAAATTCTCCCCTACAGTATAAGCAATTCTTATAAGAGATGTTATCTCTTATTCTAAATTAATATTTTAAGATAGTCTCGTGTATTTTTTGCCCCACATACACACTACACATCTATTACAGCTAAAGAATCTAAGCAATCTGACATTTATATGGAATGAATGACACTGCTAGAAACTATCTATGACATTGTGGGGTTAACAAGTCAAGAAACGAACAAAAGTCATTTTCTCTTTGATCAGAGCATTAGTTGAATAGATAAGAAAATGTTGCATTCACAGTGGAGCTTGTCAATGTCTCCCATAATAAGTTCATATACTATGTTCACATAATAAGTTCATACAGTATAGTATTGAATCTGTACTAGAATATAGTGTTTTAAAAACACACAGGTGCACAACACTATAAATATAGATGAAAAATGGACCTGTGTTAATATCAAGTAATATCTAGTTGATGGTCACATGATATCTTACTAAAGATTTGAATGTTAGGATATAATAATACAGCTATTATATAAAAAGAGGCTACTACGATGGAAAGAATGGCTCTTACTGTTGACATTAAAGTGTTGCCATGAATCTGTTAATTTGAAACCAATAAGATAAATTTAATATATATCAACTTAAAGTTTTGAATAAATATTAGAAAGAATTGTTATAATAACTGCACGAATTCCAAAAATAATTGACTTGGAATCAGGCAATTCAAGTTCTATTATTAGCCCTAAATCTTTCTAAATGTAGGACGTATGATTACCAGGATGGCAAAGGGTACTAAAAGCAAGTAATATAAGTAAAGGTTTTGGATGTTCATCTTGAAGATGGTGGCAGCATAATGATCTCTTCAAATAGCAAAGGGCTATCATGGTTTCTCTAAATAAAAGTTAATCTATGTATAAAGGTTACAAGGACACATATTCTAGTTCAATGTAAGAAATAAGTTTTAGGTAATATCCCTTTTATTTATAACTGAGTAGAATAAGACAGGATCTGCTTCAGATTAGCAGAGTGATTCAGATTAGCAGAGTGATTCAGTAAGAAAAAGTTTTGATATCTGTCATCTGCATTAGAGAAGGTATTCTGCACTGCTTGACCTGTTAGCTTAGTCTATGTATTATCTCTTACTTTCAAATACATTATTTTATTTACTTCTCTTTTTAAAAAAATCTGGAAGTAGGTGAAAGAACTATGTAAAGATGAATTCAGTGAGACTTCGAGAATAAAAATGGCTTCCCAAGACTATTGAGCTTGTAAGGAGAAGAGAAATACTTCCATCTCTAAATTCTGATGAATGCTCAAAGAATAAACAAGGCCACTTTGCAAATTCATTTACTAGAGTTCTGTTTACACCTCTATAACCGCCATGATTAAGTTTTTTCTTTTTATGTCAGGACTCTGCCTTCAATGACATCATTAGTCCTAGTTAGTGAAAAATAAAATAATTGACTTTACCATGCTGCATTTTTTAAAAAATCAGTATTTCTACAGGACACTTGCACACACACCTTCTCTAACTGAGGATATATGTTAACCTTCATAGAAGAAACAAAAATTATGCTGAGATTCAAAAATTCATTGGTGACTTTCTCTTGAACATTTTACAGATTTTTATTATATATATGAATAATATTATACACAATACTATATACACACACATATATATATATATTAACCTTTAACATATATTCCAATTCACTTTTATTTGCCAAATTAGGCTACTATAAAACACGAACAAAGTATTAGAAAATACACTACATAGGACTCTTATCATAGTTTTGTTTTCAATTTAAATAACTTTTTTTGTAATAAAATCTCCATAGTTTATAAAGGGCATTACTGCTTGTCAGGAAGGAATAATGAGCTTGTATTTTTCAGCTGTGTGTAAATTGCAACCGTTTTATATTTCTAAGGAGAGGCATCTATCAATCAATATTTTTAGAAAATGACAGTCCTCAGTTAAGCAGAGATTGCTACTGAAGCTGATAAATGTTTACCCTTCATTGAAGACTGACAAACAGCATATGACACAGACTGCTTTTGTGGTTTTTTTATGCTGTTTACATTAAAATCTGTCTAGGAATATGAAAATTGAAAAATGTGATTTTAATGTAAAACTGCTTTCAAATTTCTTGTTAGGAAGCTTGCCAGACACGCCAGAGGACCGTTTGGGGAAGCAAATAGGTATTACACATATAAGATAAATAAGTGAAGTAGTGATGAAAGCAAATATAAGCCACAGTAGTGACATGAATAAAATATAATAAAATACAGTTAAATGATCCCATTGCAAGGTCTATATTCAAATGTCTTTTCATAAATGGAGTTCTAGCAACCTTCGTGGTTTATCTGGGGTGGGTTTAACAGCAGTAGTTTCCCCAAAGCCAGCTAAAGTCATTTAAATCATGACTGCTTTTTATATAGAGCTGATTTATTTGAACTTAAGAGAATACTAGACTACATAAATGTCATGTTAATATTCTAAAGTGAGCTAAATTGTGTTCGCAACAAAACTTTTCTGCATTTCACTTTGGCCTATGAGAGAACGGGAGAGTTATGCTATTGGTTAAAAATCAATCAGTAAAGCAGTTCTTTTTGAAAATACTGAATGTGTGGAAATACAGGAAAATAGTATTTTCCTGCTCCTCATCTGCCTATATTTTTAGTCCTTTAGTTTAAATGGGAACTTCCAGTTGGAATTTTTTATTCTTTTTAACTTTCTTTCATCATTTTTAATTTTCTTTCCCTTCCCCCAGTTCTTAAACTCAAGAAGACCCTACCAAAATGACAGTCTTTCTACTTTCATTTATCAAACTGAAATTCTTTTATTTATCCATTCATTCACGAAATATTTATTGCATGGCTACCATTTTGCAGGGACTGAAGTATATGCTGCTGCTGCTAGGTCACTTCAGTCGTGTCCGACTCTATGTGACCCCATAGACGGCAGCCCACCAGGCTCCCCCGTCCCTGGGATTCTCCAGTCAAGAACACTGGAGTGGGTTGCCATTTCCTTCTCCAATATGTGAAAGTGGAGTCGCTCAGTTGTGTCCGACTCTTGGCGATACCATGGACTGCAGCCCACCAGACTCCTCTGTCCGTGGGATTTTCCCGGCAAAAGTACTAGAGTGGGGTGCCATTGTTTTGGGTTATATGTGCTTTAATTTGCTTCCTGGGGGTCCCGGAGGCTGCTCTCCAGGCGGAGGCACTAGGTTGGGCTCTCCTGCAGCGGGCCCCCCACGTCAGCCCTGTAGATTCTAGTAAAGGAGACACATGTATCAACAGGCAAACTCACTACTTGTGCTAGTACAGAGGAAGCTAAAAATGTCAAATATTTAGTCTTCTAGCACAAGGCCAACCATTAATCTAGCACTTCAACTTTAGGACCATTTCATGTTAATAAATATTCTGGTCCACTTGTTTATATATTTACATTCTGCCTCATTACAAAAACTGATTTGTGATAGCTTGCTATGTTGGATGATTCTCTAAGAACAGTATGGTATTCTTTCAAATGTTATATTAACCTCCAAAAACTCTATATTTAACATTTCTACAACTTTATAGATGATCTCAGTAGACCCTCTTTATTTTAATTTCTGTAAAAAAAAATGCACCAATTTTACCAGAGGTAATTATTAACACATAGTGTTGTATATTTGTATAGGTATCTCTCACAAAATGCTTTTCATAATAAAAGGCTCAGAAATTATATTTTCTGGTTCTCTCTTTGGTAATTAAATATGACATTCCCCTAACTTGGGGTTCCCTAGTGGCTCAGTGGTAAAAGAATCTGCCTGTAATGCAGGAGACCTGGGTTCAGTCCCTGGGTCGAGAAGGTCCCCTGGAAGTGGAAATGGCAACCTACTCCCGTATTCTTGCCTGAAGAATCCCATGGACAGAAGAGCCTGGTGGGCTACAGTCCATGGGGGTCGCAAAGAGTCAGCACACAAAGAAAGAAGGGAAGGGAAAGGCTACCCACTTCAGTATTCTGGCCTGGAGAATTCCATGGACTGTATAGTCCATGGGGTCACAAAGAGTCGACACAACTGAGCAACTTTCACTTTCCCCTAACATAAAAAAAAAATGCATTTATTTATTATTTATTTGACTGTGCTGGATCTTAGTTGCAGCATGAGGGATTTTTTAGTTGTGGCATGCAAACTCTTAGTTGTGGCATGTGGGATTTAGTTCCCCGACCAGGGATTGAATCTAGGTCCCCTGCATTCGGAGCACAGTGTTACCCACTGGACCATCAGGGCCACTGAACCCTCCCTTAACTTCTTAATCTAGCATTAGCAAGTCATTTCAGCAAACCATCAACATTTGTTAAACATTCATTATAGTACCTACTATGTATTAAAGAATTTTCTAAGCAAAATGGCAAAACTAAAACATGTATACAAAAGGCTTATCTTTATAAGAGCATAATCCTGGACCTATACTTAACATTTGACTATAAATTTATAGCTAATTAAATCACATACTCGGCTTTGGGAACCTATAGTCATCAGGTGTACATGCTAAAATATAAGATGGTTTTAACTAAATGTATAAATATGTGATTCAATTCATGATCATTAAAATATATCATAGAAGGTCAAAGTAGGTCCCCCAAATATTTTAAAGTTTAATTATAAGGACATGATAAGTACTTGAACAGGAACTAGATTTAGAGGATTACAGGACAGAATAAAGGCTTTCCAGCCAATAGGAGAAAGGTTGATTTGCATTAAGGAATGAGTTCTTGTCACAAGAAAAAAACTGTAACTATGTGTGATGATGCACATTAACTGGATTCACTACAGTGAACACGTGACAATACATACAAATATTGAATCATCATGCTGCACACAGGAAACTAACATAACACTATAGGTCAATTACATTTCAATAAAATAAAAATTTTAAAGATTCCTGTATTTGGGAAACAGTTAAAAAAAAAAAAATAGTCTGCCCTGTGAAAAGAGCTAAAAACTAGTACGAGGTAAGACTAGAAGAAAAGCTACAGGCTAGAAAGACTATGAAAAATATTGTTAACTGCTGAGTTTGAAATTTTTAATATAGGTAATGAGGAGCCACTAAATATTTCTGAATAGAGACCCACATGATTAAACTTGCATTCTAGTAAAAGTCTAGAGACAATGATTCAAACAGATACAAATATAGGAAATACAGAACATTTCTAACCATGACCACAAAATGTGTAGGAATAAGGTACAGCAGTGGGAAAATCAGAAGACAACATTTTTGATCAGGGATCTCATATGATGTAATGAACTTTTAGGAAAGTTAAATCATTAGGTAGGAGATTCAGTGAAGGCATCATATAGAGTTAAAATAATGTAACGTGTAAGTCGTTCAGTCATGTTCAACTCTTTGCGACCCCATGGACTATACAGTCCATGGAATTCTCCAGGCCAGAATACTGGAGTTGGTAGCCTTTCCTTTCTCCAGGGGATCTTCGCAACCCAGGGATCAAACCCAGGTCTCCCACATTGCAGGCAGATTCTTTACCAGCTGAGCCACAAGAGAAGCCCTCATATGGAGTTGATGCTGCTTAAATTGAACCTAGAGAAGCAAAACTCTGGAGTCATTTCAGGAAATTATAATTAAGCCAATCTTATTTGAGCTCTAAGTTAAATATGGGTAAAACTGAGAAATAAAAGGTTTTCAATGAATTGGTTAGAAGCTGGAACTTTCTCCATGTATCTGATAATATCATTCATATTCTCAGGAATAAAGATGAGTTGGTTTGGGGTGATGGATTTTATTTCAGACAAGCCTTCCTGCCCTTAAAGTGAACTTTCCAGTAATCAGAGTTTACCTCTAGAAAAAAAAAATAAAAATGGCAATTAAACTAAAAATAAAGTCATCACTCATTTAGATAGGGAAAGCATTTTTTCAGATATTGTAAAATAACAGTAAGAAAGCTTTTGAGTTCTGAAGTCAAACACTTCCAGATTCAAATCCAGTGGAGGTAACAGCATGTAGCCCCTTCAAGTGGCTGTAAGGCTTAAATAAGAAACTGCAGGTAAAATGTCTGGCACATAATAATGTCACATTAAATATTAGCTATTTGAGCAAAACTGACTGGGTTTCTTCTCTTACACTGCTAGTAATGGGGTAGAACTGGTAATACAGATTTTCAAGTCAATGAAATGGAAGTAAAAACACGAGAATGAAAACCTCTGGAGCCAAGGAAACATACAGAGGATAAGAACAGATTTAGAGAACATCCACAATAAAATGATGAGGGGAGTCAAGAGAGCAGACAGGAACTGTGATATTGAAGTGGGTGATACATCACATACAGCAATGGCAACATAGATACAGACACGGACAGGAGGACAAGATGGGAAGCTGCCCCAAATACACAGAAGTGAAACTCTCAAAAGCAGTCATGTAAAATACACCCTGAAATTCAATTAGAATTTAATTAGTGACTCTTGAGAAGACAGTTTTGATAGAATGAATGAGGGAGAAGTTAGCTTGTAAGAGATTAAGGGGAAAGGATATAAAGGGATACAACTTCAGTTACAGAGCCACACTCAGGGTGTGTAGCCTTCTGAATTACCATGGTTAACAGTAATTGGGTGCTCACAACTTGACAGGCCCTGCTCTGAATGTTTCAAATCAAACTGATTCATTTAACCCTCGAAACAGTCCTCTGACACGAACAGAATTGTCATCTTCATTTTATCAATGAGACAAAGGAGGCACAGGGAAATTGAGACATATGCACAATTTAACACAGCTCAAAAGTGGCCAAATTGGCTTTGAATCAGGCAGTCTGGCTGCAGGACCTGTTCTGTTCTAACACTCACACAGCTTCTAAGGCAAGAGTGGTGATTTGAACTTATGTCACATGGCTGAGCCTCTGCTTACCTGAATAGGCCCAAGTGTTTTTTTTAAGGATCACTTTACATAAAGTGCTATGAGAGAGAGAGAGAGAGAGAGAGAGAGAGAGAGAGAGAGAGAGAGAGAGAGAGAGATACCCTTAAGGCAGCTTGTAAGAGTGGAGAGAAAACACACGTATAAGATTACCATAATACCTGGCATGGGATAACTTCGATTGGAAAGAACTTTGGAAAAGGCACAGGAAATATCTCTAGCTCCAGTAACTCAGAAAAGATCTATTTGAAGGTGATAGTAATTACACTGCATCAGGAGAAGAGGAAGCTTTGAGACGTTTCAGGAAATTATAAATAAACAGATGATTGGAGACTGAGATAAATAGGGAGATAAATTTGGAAAATTGAAAAATCTGTGATTGAAATGTGATCATGGACAGTTTAAGGACTACTGCTGAAGTGTTTAAGTTAGGGAACGGTATGAGGCGAGCTTTTAATTTAGGGCAGTGGTTCTCATACTGCGGGCCCCAAATCAGCAAGCACCAACATCACCTGGGCATTTGTTAGAAAGGCAACTTATCTGGTCCTCTTCCACGCATACAGGATTAGAAACTGCGTGTGTGGCCCAGCACTCTGTGTTCAAAGAAACTTATTTTTTGATTGGAGGATAATTGCTTCCCAATGTTTTTCTGCTGTATAACAACTGAGTCATAAATACTCATTGATATTTATGAGTATTTAAATACTCCCTCTTGAGCCTCCCGCCCCTTAGTGCTGTGTGTTTTAACTGGCCTCTAGGTTATCCTGATGCATGCTCAAGTGTGCGAATCCTTGTGTGGGATATCATTGTCGCTAAGCCTGTTCACAAAAGTTCCACTATTTTATCCCAGGCTCCTGATAGCACCTTTGACTCGGCTCACTTGACCTCAGCTGTGGCTGCATAACTTGCTTCATCAAATGAAATGGGAATAGAAGTGATGCATGCCACTTCTAAGCAGAGGCTTTATACACTATCGTGTATGTAAACATGTTTTCTCATATTCTCAAATTTAGTGTTGAGATTCGCACACAGATTGAAATGAATTGAGGACCTCTATCAACCTACAATGGCTTGAAGCTTGGTGGGAAATTTTCTATTATTTTCAGTCCCTGAGATATCAGGATTTTTGTTACAGACACAGCCTGGCCTATCCTGACATAATGTGGGGTGGGGGATGTTATTGAGAATGGATTGGTTTCTCTTTCATAAAAGAGAATGTGCTAAGATACAGAGATATATCAATGAAATATCTAAGAATATTTTTGCATAGCCAGAAAATCAACATATACCTTTAGTGTATATATGAGACAGAGATTAATAAATTATTATTAAAATATTAATTTTAGCTCTGGGTATACGGATTTGAGGTTAATTTTTACTTGGTCTATTATTATTATTGTTATACCTAGAGCATTACATATTCACAAGAAAGAAACAAATATCAGAAAAGCATAAAATCAATGGCACAGAACTTGCCTCAAATCTCATCTTCTCCAGGGGATAAAATCTTAGAAGACTTTTTAACTAGAAAATTATGTATGTGCCTTCACTACTTCTTGATCTCTTACCACATACAGGACACTTTTAAGTTCTAACCATAGATTATTTCTGATCCTTCTCATAGTCTTGCTGGTGAGACTTATGATCCCAAGGTCAGCAATGAATTCCCTAGTGTTTATATAATGAGCCTTAGATCACACAGTGAGGAAATAAATGATCTGAGATTCAAACCAAGTTCTGCTGATTCTAAAACAGGCTTTTTAAAAAATTAGCTCTTGTGGTTATGTGAGGGTTTGTATGAGCATATAGCCTTTAAAAAACAAAACCAAGGGGTCCTTTCATGTGCTGAAAAAGAGACTGGTGCTTTATGCTCAATGCTCCTACTATAATAGTAGATTGTCAGTAATTATAATTAAGAAAAATGTTCTATTACTCACTCTAATTCACCATATTGATATTGCTACTATTTATATTTCCTTTTTTAAAATAAAATGATGCAACAAAGAATCATGACTCTTTGTAAGGAAACTCCACTGACATTTCTAGGCCATAATAAGTCTTCATGAGATAATAAATGTAATATGTAGATATTTACAATTGGCCTCCAGCGTTTCACAACTCTCACTGTATTTTTTCAAATCCTTGTCACCCACTCTAAAGATACTAATTTTTTTTTCCCTCTTCGAAATAGTAAAGCCAGAAATATCAGGAGCCAGACTCATTACATTGTTTTCAATACTGGGATATCATCACTCAAGCTGATCACCATGAATCCACAGAATTGTCATTAACTTTACATGCCTGCTGAATTGTAAAACCAGAAAAAAAACAAAGCCTCCTTTAATATCAGTAACGTTTGGCTGACAGGGTAATTAATACTCCTGGGCACATGAGTGGGCTTTAAAGAGGGTCCAGAAATTCTCTGAAATTATATGTAAACTATTTCATATTTGTATAGATGTGCATGAAAGCAAGTCCATATATTTTACTTCCAATAGGTAAAACACCCACAAAAGATTTGGTTGCACAGTTCTGAGAATATACTAAAAATCCACGAATTGTATACTTTAAATAGGGGAATTGTGTGATATTTAAATTATGTCTCAATAAACCTTTAAACAAAAGACTAATCTAGAATTTTCAAAACAAACTTATCAAGCCAAAGTTAAAAATCCCTTCAATTTTATGTGCCCCTATTTCAGACCCCGTGTTCCATGTCAAGTAACCCATCTGTTGATCTGACTCAACCTCAACTAATGACCTGTTCAATGCTATTTTCTGTTGTGCTCTGCCGGAGTCCAGCTCCAGCAGCCAGGGATTCAACCTGAAGAGGTGAACGGTGTCATTTGCAGCATTTGATTAGTAACCTTTTCATCTGGGCTACATAAAAGCATTCCCATCTGAGATAATATATCTCTCCCCCATAAAGAAAAAGGTCCTACCAGGCTGGCACTGGTCAAGCGTGTCGGCCAGGACGAGGGCCAGTCTTTTCCAACAATGCAAGAGACGTCTGCTCCAGTATCTAACAGCCCTGACATTTTATTTCCTTGAATTAAAAGATCTTTCAAAGGCCTAGGAGCTGTAATTTCCTGCACCCAAAAAGCTAGATCACTAGATCCAAATCCTCTGGGGCCCCTAGCTGAGAAGTCAAGGTTTTTACTGTCTGATAATAAGCTAAAAGCAAAAGCTGTGCTATTCTTTGACCTTTATTAATTTGCACAGTTTCTTATTCATTCTGTACCCTCCTCACCCTGCCTAAACTGCAGAGGGGTACCGGCCACCCACAGGTACAATCCTAACCATCCTGCGTTACAATCTCAGATTACTTACTCTTCAGTGTCCCCTGTTCTGGGCGCCACTTGCCGGAGTCCAGCTCCAGCAGCCAGCGATTCAACCTGAAGAGGTGAACGGTGTCATTTGCAGCTTTTGATTAGTAACCTTTTCATCTGGGCTATATAAAAGCATTCAGCCGCGTTAGGCATTACTGACAGCGCTCTAGCTAAGCTTACCATGCCTGGGCAATCTCAGGCCAGCATCATGACCTGGTTGCCTGGCTACCACCAGGCAACTTGCTTGTTACTTGCTTTAATAACGGAACTCTCCATTCTGAAGTTTTCCCTACTTCTGGCTCACATCGTGCCACAGTTAAGACACTATTCAAGTATCTAAAATTCTTTGACTTTTTTTTTTTTAGGAGAAAAGAATGATATGTTTTTTAAATTACAAAAGAAAAATCAATATTTTATTAAAGATTCTTTGTGCCCATAAGAATGTGGACACCGATGTGAAAAACATAGGTCTGATAAGCTTAATCCCTGAAAACAAGGAGTCAGACAAGTAATCAGTGCCACAGGCAAGATTATGGAGGAAATACACATATTATTGGTTAACATGTCTCACAGATAAGGAGAAAAGCTGGGAAGCAGGGATGATTCAGAGGTAGTAATAATATAATTTTAACCACTGGGCGAGACCAGGGCCTGAAATACTGGAAAGGGATGTATAGACACCCAGGAGAGAAGTTGTCAGTATAGTCCCAAGGGTTTAGGAAAGGAATAAATGGGTAGAAGGATTCAGGAATTATACCCAAACACTAATAAAGTAGCAAATAAGGTGTTAGGCCACCAGCAAGAAAGACACTGAGCAATAGATGTAAGAGAAAGGCTGGGGAAAACAAAGCTTTGAGCAAAGTCTGGTTGCTGCCCACATGTGTTTTACTGGATACGTAAAATCTTTTTTGAGCTTTCATTCTTTTAACCTGTAAAGTTGACATATTTAATACTTATTTAATCTTCATTATTATCCTTTGATGTAGATATTATTATCCTCATTTTACAGATGAAGAACCTGAGGCTCAGAGAGGATAAATGAATTGACTAATGTCATGCCACTAGTAAATGGCAAAATGGAGATTCAAACCCAATTAGGCTGGTGTTGTACCCTGACTGTCCTCCTTGCATTTTGGTGCATACAAGTCCAACTTCCACCTACCATTTCCTGTATCTCTTGGCCAAATGCAGTCTGTTTTACCCAAGTGCGGCGGCGGTGAGGAGATACCCCTCGTCCAAGGTAAGGAGCAATGGCTGCGCTTTGCTGGAGCAGCCGTGAAGAGATACCCCACACCCAAGGTAAGAGAAACCCAAGTAAGACGGTAGGTGTTGCAAGAGGGCATCAGAGGGCAGACACACTGACACCATACTCACAGAAAACTAGTCAATCTAATCACACTAGGACGACAGCCTTGTCTAACTCAATGAAACTAAGCCATGCCTGTGGGTCAACCCAACATGGGCGGGTCATGGTGGAGAGATTTGACAGAATGTGGTCTACTGGAGAAGGGACTGGCAAACCACTTCAGTATTCTTGCCTTGAGAACCCCATGAACAGTATGAAAAGGCAAAATGATAGGATACTGAAAGAGAAACTCCCCAGATCAGTAGGTGCCGAATATGCTACTGGAGATCAGTGGAGAAATAATTCCAGAAAGAATGAAGGGATGGAGCCAAAGCAAAAACAATACCCAGCTGTGGATGTGACTGGTGATAGAACCAAGGTCCGATGCTGTAAAGAGCAATATCGCATAGGAACCTGGAATGTCAGGTCCATGAATCAAGGCAAATTGGAAGTGGTCAAACAGAGATGGCAAGAGTGAATGTCGACATTCTAGGAATCAGCAAACTCAAACGGACTGGAATGGGTGAATTTAACTCAGATGACCATTATATCTACTACTGTGGGCAGGAATCCCTCAGAAGAAATGGAGTAGCCATCATGGTCAACAAAAGAGTCCAAAATGCAGTACTTGGATGCAATCTCAAAAACGACAGAATGATCTCTGTTCGTTTCCAAGGCAAACCATTCAATATCACAGCAATCCAAGCCTATGCTCCAACCAGTAACGCTGAAGGAGCTGAAGTTGAACGGTTCTATGAAGACCTACAAGACCTTTTAGAACTAACACCCAAAAAAGATGTCCTTTTCATTATAGGGGACTGGAATGCAAAAGTAGGAAGTCAAGAAACACCTGGAGTAACAGGCATATTTGGCCTTGGAATATGGAATGAAGCAGGGCAAAGACTAATAGAGTTTTGCCAAGAAAATGCACTGGTCATAACAAACACCCTCTTCCAACAACACAAGAGAAGACTCTATACATGGACATCACCAGATGGTCAACACCGAAATCAGACTGATTATATTCTTTGCAGCCAAAGATGGAAAAGCTCTATACAGTCAGCAAAAGCAAGACCAGGAACTGACTGTGGCTGAGACCATGAACTCCTTATTGCCAAACTCAGACTTAAATTGAAGAAAGTAGGGAAAACCACTAGCCCATTCAGGTATGACCTAAATCAAATCCCTTATGATTATACAGTGGAAGTGAGAAATAGATTTAAGGGCCTAGATCTGATAGATAGAGTGCCTGATGAACTCAGGAATGAGGTTCGTGACATTGTACAGGAGACAGGGATCAAGACCATTCCCATAGAAAAGAAATGCAAAAAAGCAAAATGGCTGTCTGGGGAGGCCTTACAAATAGCTGTGAAAAGAAGAGAAGTGAAAAGCAAAGGAGAAAAGGAAAGATATAAACATCTGAATGCAGAGTTCCAAAGAATAGCAGGAAGAGATAAGAAAGCCTTCTTCAGCGATCAATGCAAAGAAATAGAGGAAAACAACAGAATGGGAAAGACTAGGGATCTCTTCAAGAAAATCAGAGATACCAAAGGAACATTTCATGCAAAGATGAACTCGATAAATGACAGAAATGGTATGGACCTAACAGAAGCAGAAGATATTAAGAAGAGATGGCAAGAATACACAGAAGAACTGTACAAAAAAGATCTTCACGACCCAGATAATCACGATGGTGTGATCACTGCCTAGAGCCAGACATCCTGGAATGTGAACTCAAGTGGGCCTTAGAAAGCATCAGTACGAACAAAGCTAGTGGAGGTGATGGAATTCCAGTTGGACTATTCCAAATCTTGAAAGATGATGCTGTGAAAATGCTGCACTCAATATGCCAGCAAATTTGGAAAACTCAGCAGTGGCCACAGGACTGGAAAAGGTCAGTTTTCATTCCAATCCCAAAGAAAGGCAATGCCAAAGAATGCTCAAACTACCGCACAATTGCACTCATCTCACACGCTAGTAAAGTAATGCTCAAAATTCTCCAAGCCAGGCTTCAGCAATATGTGAACCGTGAACTTCCTGATGTTCAAGCTGGTTTTAGAAAAGGCAGAGGAACCAGAGATCAAATTGCCAACATCTGCTGGATCATAGAAAAAGCAAGAGAGTTCCATAAAAACATCTATTTCTGCTTTATTGACTACGCCAAAGCCTTTGACTGTGTGGATCACAATAAACTGTGGAAAATTCTGAAAGAGATGGGAATACCAGACCACCTGATCTGCCTCTTGAGAAATCTGTAGGCAGGTCAGGAAGCAACAGTTAGAACTGGACATGGAACAACAGACTGGTTCCAAATAGGAAAAGGAGTTCGTCAAGGCTGTATATTGTCACCCTGTTTATTTAACTTATATGCAGAGTACATCATGACAAACGCTGGACTGGAAGAAACACATGCTGGAATCAAGATTGCCGGGAGAAATATCAATAACCTCAGATATGCAGATGACACCACCCTTATGACAGAATGTGAAGAGGAACTCAAAAGCCTCTTGATGAAAGTGAAAGTGGAGAGTGAAAAAGTTGGCTTAAAGCTCAACATTCAGAAAACGAAGATCATGGCATCCGGTCCCACCACTTCATGGGAAATAGATGGGGAAACAGTGGAAACAGTGTCAGACTTTATTTTTCTGGGCTCCAAAATCACTGCAGATGGTGACTGCAGCCATGAAATTAAAAGATGCTTACTCCTTGGAAGGAAAGTTATGACCAACCTAGACAGCATATTCAAAAGCAGAGACATTACTTTGCCAACAAAGGTTCGTCTACTCAAGGCTATGATTTTTCCTGTGGTCATGTATGGATGTGAGAATTGGACTGTGAAGAAAGCTGAGCACTGAAGAATTGATGCTTTTGAACTGTGGTGTTGGAGAAGACTCTTGAGAGTCCCTTGGACTGCAAGGATATCCAACCAGTCCATTCTGAAGGAGGTCAGCCCTGGGGTTTCTTTGGAGGGAATGATGCTAAAGCTGAAACTCCAGTACTTTGGCCACCTCATGCGAAGAGTTGACTCATTAGAAAAGACTCTGATGCTGGGAGGGATTGGGGGCAGCAGGAGAAGGTGATGACAGAGGATGAGATGGCTGGATGGCATCGCTGACTCGATGGACGTGAGTCTGAGTGAACTCCGGGAGTTGGTGATGGACAGGGAGGCCTGGCATGCTGTGATTCATGGGGTCGCAAAGAGTCAGCCACGACTGAGCGACTGATCTGATCTGATCTGATCTTACCCAAGTGCACGTGATAAACAGATCATAGATGCCAAGAACTAAGTGCACGTCCCCTCTCAGACTCTCAACCAAAGACCAGCAAGAATATGTGTATAAATTCTCCAGCTTCCTCATTTCTTTGTAGGATAAATTCTGAGGTGTGTGTCCCCCACCATTTTCCACTAGTCCCAAGTAGAACTGAGTTCCAACTGCCAACAGTAGTAACTCTTGAAATGGTCCCTTTATTGGCTTCCTTCTGGTCCTTGTCTCAGCTCCTCACTCCCTGATTCATGTTTCCTAGGGTCATCTCTCAAATAAGCCATGAGAGCTAGGTAATCTGAAAATCACAAAGAGGGCTAGATCTAAACTACTATTATTTTATTATAATAATTAATATGTCCATTGGAAGGATTTATGCTGAAGCTCCAATACTTTGACCACCTGATGCAAAAAGCTGACTCATTAGAAAAGACCCTGATGCTGGGAAAGATTGAAGACAGGAGGAGAAGGAGACAACAGATTATGAGACGGTTGGATGGCATCTCCAACTCGATGGACATGAGTTTGAGCAAGCTCCAGGAGTTGGTTACAGACAGGGAAGCTTGGTGTCCATTGCTGCAGTCCATTGCAAAGAGTTGCAAAGAGTCAGCCACAACTGAGCGACTGAACTGAACTGAATGATCAATAACATTGATATTTAAGCCAACACATGAAAGGAACCCTTATTATTATCCTTTCTGGTTAGGAGTCTCCTCACAAGGGTTGGAATGCTGTTGGCCCTGAACTCATGGCTGTGGGCTCCAATACTCCTGAATGCCAGAGAAGTGTCCATGAAGGCAGTGCAGAAACTCGTACGATTCTGATGAATGTGTTCAGTGAGTGAAGAATAGGAGAAAGTTCTATTTTGACCTTAGCAGTGAAGGGAGATGATACACTGAAAATCACTTCCTCTGTAAGAGTTTACATGCTCTTCCAAGATGAGGGCAGGGTCTCTGATAAGCTGTCACTGTACCTCGTACATCTCTTTGGCAGTACCAATCACAACGGAATCAATTAGTTAGTGGTTAGTTGGTGAGTTTTTCCACTCCAGGTTGTTCAGTGAGAATAAGCACTGAATTTCTTCTACTGCTTCACACCATGCCTGGTAAGCAATAAAATGTGTGTCCAGCACTGTGCTAGAAACAGGGCACAGAGAAGTGACTAAGAGAGATGATTCGTCCTATCCTCACAAACATGCAAAAAAGATTTTAGGCACATATATTCATCTTGAAACCCTCTCCCAAAGCTTGTAAATGTGCTCAGAGCTATTCAGTTCCCCTCTACTTCCACCTACAACCCATTTCTCAATCTTTTTAGCAATCAACTTTGAGAAAAGGACAATTCAGCTCAGTTCAGTCACTCAGTCATGTCCGACTCTTTGCGACCCCATGAATTGCAGCACGCCAGGCCTCCCTGTCCATCACCAACTCCCGGAGTTCACTCAAACTCACGTCCATCGAATCAGTGATGCCATCCAGCCATCTCATCCTCTGTTGTCCCCTTCTCTTTCTGCCCCCAATCCTTCCCAGCGTCAGACTCTTTTCGAATGAGTCAACTCTTTGCATGAGGTGGCCAAAGTACTGGAGTTTCAGCTTTGGCCTCATTCCTTCCAAAGAACACCCAGGACTGATCTCCTTTAAGATGGACTGGTTGGATCTCCTTGCAGTCCAAGGGACTCTCAAGAGTCTTCTCCAACACCACAGTTCAAAAGCTTCAATTCTTCGGTGCTCAGCTTTCTTCGCAGTCCAACTCTCACATCCATACATGACCACTGGAAAAACCATAGCCTTGACTAGATGAACCTTTGTTGGCAAAGTAATGTCTCTGCTTTTGAATATGCTATCTAGGTTGGTCATAACTTTCCTTCCAATGAGTAAGCGTCTTTTAATTTCATGGCTTCAGTCACCATCTGCAGTGATTTTGGAGCCCCAAAAAATAAAGTCTGACACTGTTTCATACATGCTCACAATTTTTCACTGTTACACTAAAGTTACCCTTTGCCCTATCACCTAAACTTCCAATTTGCTAAATTCAATACATGATTTTGATCTACATCTTACACAACTTTTGGTGGTATTAAGTACTTAGGTAGTCCTCTCATGATCCACCTCCTGCCTCCCTGTCTCTTCCCTCTTGGTCTCTGTGGGGCTGTGTAGTCTTCACATCACCTTCTTCTCAAGTGGCACATTCTCCAATGGGTTCAACTACTATACATGCCAAAACTTATCTACCCTATATCTGTTCATCAGTCAAAAATCCCCCTTGTAAGCTTCAAGTGCATATCCACAATGGCATTTTATCATAGGCATATTAAGTGGGCCCTATCAAAAACTGAACCCACCCCCTCTATCCCCTCCCCAAACCTTGTCATTCCTAGTGGATTCCCTATCCTCTTGCTTGATGCATTAGCATAGAAATTCATCCTAGCACACTTCACCTCCCTACACTGCCCTACCTCATCATTCATTAGGGTCCATCTATCAATCTCCTCTATCTAACCTGTTACTGCCCTGGTTTCAAATATTCTTATCTCTTATCTATACTACCATTACCAGACTCCAATGGGTATTTTTCTTCCCAAGATGTGTCAAAATTTAGAAGATACTGCCTATTCAAAGCAGTAGCTCAATCTCTGTAAGTGTGATTGTGGCTCAAGTTTTCCAGATTACTGGGGACCCAACACTAGGCATGGCTGTTTCATAAAGTGATGGTACCTTGCATGCCCCCTGTACACCTGTGAGTTTAAGATGTCTAGCATAAATTAATGGTCACTCTGGTTAACTTTATTTTACAACATATTAGAGGTGGCAATCTTAGTCATCTGTAGCCTAAAATGTATTTGTCAAGAAAGAAAAAGAAGAAATGTCATTCAGCCCATGAATGAGTAACCTTACAATGCTTTTGTTAACTTCAAACATCCACCCTCATGAAAACTCTTTATAAAACCATTGTCATTATGATCAATCAACATTTTAAGTTAAAACATATATATCCAAGTTTCTGATCTTGTTCTGCAGCAACACAGCACTCACAGAACTAAGGAAATCCCTATAGCCACCTGAACTCCCCTTTTTCTCTTGTCTTTTGAAATGTCTTAAAGTACAAAGAAATGTTTTCAGGCAAAGATAAAAATAATTGTCAGGATGATGGTTCTATAGATAGGGAGTGTTCAATGACAGTGCAGTTTCTATGGTGAGACATTGTAATAATGAGTTCAAAGTGTTTACAACTTCAATACTGCTTGTCCAAGTCTCCCTTTAATGAAGTGAATTCTTGGCTACCAGCCACAAATGTGCTTTCAGAAATAAAAAGCATGTGAATATACTTGTGTCTGTATTATTGGCCCAGGTGAAACAGTTGCTTTTATAGTCTCAGCTTAAAAAAAAAAAAAAAAAGGTGTTCTCAAGATATTTAAAATTTCAAAAAATGTGATCATAGTTATAAATCATATACTTACAAAACAATTAGTCTCACTGCTATCACGATTTGTATAAGCAAAATAGTCATGTAGTCTATGTAATATAGTCTCCATTTTTCAAGATTGTTTTCTGTTTAATAGGCTGTGTAATTCTGCAGCCTATTAATTTTGCTAATAAAAATATTTTTCCTTCAGGATAAAGAGATAGCACAGAGGTAGCATTAAAGTGGAAAAATAAGAGACATAACCAGCAGTTACACAAATATGAATTTATAAAATTTTTAAAATTTCTGTTAATAGGTTGTATAATACTACAGCCTATTAATTTTACTAATAATATTTTTCCCTCAGGAGAAAGAGACATCACAGAGCTTGCGCTATAGAGTAAAAATAAGAGACATGACCAGTAGATCCAAATAACATGAATTTATAGAATTTTTTAATTATTACTTAAAAATGTTTTGCAAATTAACTATAATTTTCACCAAATCTGCAAATTTTATTCTATCAAACTATAAAGATTAATTTCCATTTTTAGATTTAAAAGCATTGCTGTCCTGGCATACTGAAAATGGGGTGAAAATTCTTTGGCATACTGACATGTTTAGACACAGCTAAACTCAAAGGTATTCTATTTGGAAACAAGATTCCATATAAGGATCATGAATGGTCTTCAGAGGATACATGACCACTGGAAAATACATACAAACTATGTTGGTGTTCTCTTTGTTTTATTTGTGTCAAGAAGGTCAACAACATCCTGCAGAATCTCTAACAGATCCTTGGTTCAAAACTGAGTTAAGAAACAGTAATCTAGCACAGGCTATATTTCTCAAAGTTTGGGTTCAGTCCAGCATCAAGAATTTTCTGCAAATTTTGATTCAGAAGGTTTGGGAAATTATAGATATTCAGAAACTTCCCAGGAGAGTCTGATGATTAGCTAATTTTCTACTGATGCTCTAGAGCAGGGGTCCCCAGTCTGTGGAATCTCATGCCTGATGATCTGAGGTGGAACTGATGTAATCATAATAGAAATAAAGAGCACAATAAATGCAATTCACTTGAATCATACTGAAACCATCCTCCACCACCCATGCCCCCCTCCAAAACAGTCCCTGGTGCCAAAAGTTTGGGGACCACTGCTCTAGGACAAACTGTGGTTGAAGAATATCTTATCTGCAGGCTTATCTGCAAACCTGTTGAAAAGGCAGAATCCTGACCCCGTCCCCAGACCTACCAAATCAGAATCTCTGAGGGTGAAGCACAGGAATCTGTGTTTTAACAAGCTCTCCAGATGATTCCAATGCAGGCTAAAGTATGAAAACAGAGCACTGGCACAGTGGTGGGGGGTGGGGAGAATAAACAAAATAGGTGACACAAAAGCATACAGTCCTTCCTATCATTAAGTCCTCAGTAGCTTTTAATAATAGTGAAAGCTACTATTTACTGAGAAATTATTATGTGCCAACATGACAGTAAACATAGCACTTTTTATTTAAAAAAAAAAAATTCTTAGGATGGTGTTATTAACCCTGTTACACAGATAAGCACACTGAGGACCAGAGAGCTGAACTGATTTACATAAAGAGCAGGACAAGACAGGAATGAAATCCAGGTTTAATGGCTGTGATTTTAACAATATATCTATACAACTTCAGAAAGTACATGCCAAAAGAATCTTGGGGCTAGGAAAAGCCATGCCTTATATCTATTATTTAAAGAAAATTAAGATCAGTAAGTGAAACCTTCCCTGGTGGCTCAGATGGTAAAGAATCTGCCTACAATGAAGGAGACCCAGATTTGATCCCTAGGTCAGGAAGATCCCCTGGAGAAGGGAATGGCAACCCACTCCAGAATTCTTGCCTGGATAATCCCATGGACAGAGGAGCCTGATGGGCTAAAGTCCATGGGATCATAACGAGTCGGACATGACTGAGTGGTTAACACTTCAAGTCAAACCATGAAAGGCAATATTGACTAAATCAATGGGCATGTTACCCATTCATGGTTAAAAACAGACTATCATGGTTAAAAACAGACTATCAACAGGTTTAGATTTAAAGTGTAAAGGTCCGTATAGTCAAAGGTCTTTCCAGTAGTCATGTATGGATGTGAGAGTTGGACTATAAAGAAAGCTGAGCACCGAAGAATTGATGCTTTTGAACTGTGGTGTTGGAGAAGACTCTTGAGAGTCCCTTGGACTGCAAGGAGATCAAACCAGTCAATCCTAAAGGAAATCAGTCCTGCATATTCATTGGAAGGACTGATGCTGAAACTCCAATACTATGGCCACCTGATGCGAAGAGCTAACTCATTGGAAAAGACCTTGATGCTGGGAAAGACTTATGACAGGAGGAGAAGAGGGCGACAGAGGACGAGATGGTTGGATGGCATCACTGACTCAATGAACATGAGTTTGAGCAAACTCTGGGAGATGGTGAAGGACAGGGAAGCCTGGCGACCATGGGGTCACAAAGAGTTGGATACAACTGACCAACTGAAAAACAAATTGGAAACCAAATTTTTATTCAAAATTTTTCCTTTAAAGTAATGGTACTAATAAATGTGAACACATCTCACATTCTATGATACAGGAAGACTATTAAGCCAGACATTGCAGAAAACACGCTACCAGTCACATCGCCATCAGATCCGTTCACAGTGATCTGTTTAGCTACTCTGCCTGAAGCACATCACACAAGCACTTTTCTTTTCCTCTATGGGTGTCAACTAGACTGTCTGATGTAATGACATGATTGGCAAAAAACGTTTTCCCTTTTAGGGACTATATGGCAAATGTTCCACTAGGTCCTAACTGCCTCTAAGACCTAAACATCAGAGGCCAATGTAGGGAAGGGATATGTTTGGTATTTCATGTACTACAGGCATGACTTATTTTCCAAATTAACTAAGCTGAATAGAAAACGTAAATCAAAGTCTAAGGTGTGAGACTGAATCACCATAATATCCATCCTTCGAGAACTGTGACTCAGCAGGTGAGAAAAGAGAAAAGAAATGTCCAACATCTTGACTGTCACTGACACTTGTGAAATTATCATTTGACAAACCATGATGAAACAATTTGGCGGGAATCCAATACAACTAATGAGTCATTTAATTAAATAAAATTCTGTCTCCCCAACTAAATAGTATGCAATGATGAGAGCTCCATTCCAATACTTATCTAGAAAATAGATGTCTAGATTTCTTTCCTTTATGACTTTTTAACAGCCAACCTGGGTATAATAATATTATCTAGAATTTATATGGTCAACACTCAGTTGCTCACAGGGTTATTAAACAGTTTGTAAATTATCCTGTTTTTTCCCCTGCTTTCTGCCTGCCAAGAATACATTTCTTATTAGCATTTTCCTAAGAAAATGGAAAGAGAATAAAAGGAAATGGAATGTAAATAGCCAATATTTCAAGTTCATAACACCTTTAAGACAGTATTCGAAGATCTTGGCTAAACTGAAGCCTTCGAGTTTCCAGCTGATTTAATCTATCCAAAGTTGTGATAACTGAAAGAAAGTGAAATCGCTCAGTTGTGTCCAACTCTTTGCGACCCCATGGACTGTAGCCTACCAGGTTCCTCTGTCCATGGGATTTTCCAGGAAAGAATACTGGAGTGGGTTGACATTTCCTTCTCCAGGAGATCTTTCCAACCCAGGGATTGAACCCAGGTCTCCCCCATTGTAGGCAGACGCTTTACCATCTGAGCCACCAGGGAAGTGATAACTGAGGTAGACACTAAAGCAAAAATAATTAAATATTCATTTTATATGTTAAAAAAACATAAAATGGCAACTGATAATCAGCCAAAGACCCCATTATTGACTAAGTAATCAGAATGTATGAATATTCATGGTTGATGATAAAAACAAATTTGCAACATTAACTTAAAAATTTGTGTCCAGTATTACACATACCCAAAAGATTTGACATTAAGAATTAGGTATTATAACTATTATTTGTATGAACAAATCATAGTCTGCTCATATTAAAACATAAGTATTTATATACAGTTCATTGATTTTTTTTGTAATATGACTGTTGGCCATTTCCATGAGATTAAAGACAGAATCTCTGCCTTATTTTTCAATTTTTCTCCATGAACCCAATAGAATTCTACATGCATAGGAGACACACATAAATGTTTATTGCTCTAGCTGTGATTTACAACATTAAAAATAGCTATGGATTTTTCTCCCCACCATAAGTCATGTATATTGCTACTTCATGGACCATATGTAAAGTAACATGTCATCAGACACAAGAAGATACTATCAATCCATCATTTCAACCTCTATCTAACCTTGAGAAAGATAGTTTCTTCTGAATTAAAACAGAAATTTCATTAAATATAAGAATTAAAATATGATTCTCACTAAAATGAGCAAAGGGCCTCCCCAGTAGGTCAGTGGTCAAGAATCTGCCTGCAATGCAGGAGACACAGGAAACACAGGTTTGATCCCTGGGTTGGAAAATCCCCTGGAAGAAGAAATGGCAACCCACTCCAGTATTCTTGCCAGAAAGTCCCATGGACAGAGGAGCCTGGTGGGCTACAGTCCAAAGGGTCACAGAGTTGGACACACCTAAGCAACTTAGCACCCAAAATGAGCAAAGCGTCCCATATTTAAGTATGAAGTTAAGTAAAATTTGTATTTTGGAAAGAAGAAAAACCTGCTTATTTTAGAAATAAATCAAGAAATGTATGCAGTACATACCTGGTATGGCCTTTAGCAACATGATATTTTATATACTAATTTATAACACCATACTATAAGTCAGATACCTTCATTATTTTTCTCCCATGTATCAGGTTTTGGAAACATAGAGAAGGCTATGGGTATGTTCATATGAAAGTGGGAAGGGAGGAAATAAGGAATAGGAGATGGTTATGAACACAGCATTTAGAAGAGTATGTGGGAAACTATTAGTGTATAGAGGTATTATTGATTAAACAAGGCTATTTCCAAGAGCTCACCAATTTTCACTAGTACACTTTGCCACTTTAAATATATGTCAAACCATTTAATAATAATACCAGGGCTTCCCTGGTAGCTTAGCTGGTAAAGAATCTGGCTGCAATGCAGGAGAACCCAGTTCAAATTCTGGGCTGGGAAGATCTGCTGGAAAAGGGAAAGGCTACCCACTCCAGTATTCTTGGGCTTCCCTGGTGGCTCAGCAGGTAAAGAATCCTCCTGCAATGCAGGAGATCCCAGATCGATCCCTGAGTTGGGAAGATCCCCTGGAGAAGGCAACAGCTACCCACTCTAGTATTCTGGCCTGGAGAATTCCATGGACTATATGTATATAGTTCATGGGGTCACAGAGTCAGACACGAACTGAGCAACTTTCACTTAATAATTAGAATGTAAATAAATGCTTTTATATTAAAAACACTTAAAATATATAATAGAACATTCTCTACTATTTCACCTACTAAATCACATCTTAGTTTTCCTTATTGTTAAAGTAGACCAAAGCTAAGTGTGCCTTGCTCTGGACCGCATGGACTTCAGCACCCCAATCCCATGCCATTGCTCCTTTAGCAGTTGGCATTCCAGTCACCCAAGCCTGCATTTATTTTTCTAACATCCCAGGATCAAGGTCTTCAAACTCAAGCTTCTCTCTGCCTGGAACACCTTTCCATCCCTACCTGTATTTCTCTCCTGCATGGAGCCACTCTGTGCCTGTACACAATAAGCTAGTCCCAACTCATCCTTCGGATCGCCGTTTAAATATCACTTCTTCAGAGAAGACTTTCTTGACATCTCATTCCCCCTAGTAGAATCATGCTCCCTATTTTCTACTTTTATCGTACCCTGAATTTGCATTTGCATTATGCCTCAAGTTAAAATTAAACTATTAATTATGCAGCCCTAATTTTGCTGGTACTCCTCAAAGGAAAGCAAACAGTAGGACTTAAACCTTTTCTGATTTATTCATTAAATTCACCAAGGCCCAACAGAAAAACTCTGCTGGTAGTAGGTACTCAATAAACAATTGTAAAACTTGTACTTCTTCCAGATCTTTTTCCATTTTGTATTGTATCAATGCCTTTCTTAAAATCTGAGGCAAGGAACTAAACATAGGACACCTGATTATTTCTAGACCGTGTGAAGGAGAGGGACAGGGTTACTTCCTTTGGTCTAGATACAGTCTATACTGCATACGTTATAACATACCACACCACACTATACTACACTGTGCATCATTTCTGTTGATTTGGCATTTTTAGACTATTTGTCACATATGTTAATTTTCCCTGTTTTTGACTCTGCATATGTTCATATGTTCTGGAGGAAAGGAACCAAGGCTTACTTATCTTTATATCACCTAGAATGTAGAGCATACAGATGATATTAAGTAATAAGCCATTAAAAAGAGACATATGTAAAAGAGGTGATCAACAAAGACCTACTTTATAGCACAGAAAACTCAGTATTCTGTAGTAACCTATATTGGAGAAGAATATGAAAAAGAATGGATACATACATACAATGGATACAATCACTCTGCTGTGCATCTGAAACTAACAACACTGTAAATCAACTATCAGTTCAGTGCAGTTCAGTTGCTCAGTCGTGTCCGACTCTTTGCAACCCCATGAATCGCAGCACGCCAGGCCTCCCTGTCCATCACCAACTCCCGGAGTTTACCCAATCAACTATACTGCAATATAAATTAAAATTACATTTAAAAATTTTTAAAATATAATTGGGAAAAAATAGACACCAATTAAGAGAGTACAAGCCCTGTTAAATTCTGTTTTGTGGGTTTTGACCCAGTGACTTATTCTATCAGGAAAATTTTTCATCTTGATTTTATCCTCTATCATGAAAAATTTTCATCTTGATTTTATTCTCCCTCTAGATGTGTGCCACACAGAATTGAAAATCAGTCCTCTACTGAAATTATTCAAGTTATCAATCAATTATTCAGCAAAATAAAGCCTGTGATAGCTTACTAATGAGAATAAAAATAGTTAAGAGTTGCAGAGCACTTGGTACCTACTGGATAGGTACTCTCCTGAATGATTTTATATCTATGAAATCAGTTAATCCTCAGACTAGTCTTCTTAGATAGATACTATAATCATCAACATTTCACAGGTGAGGAAACTGAAGCATAAGGTTACACAGCTTCTTAGTGGTACCGCTAGGATTCAAACCTAGGCAGCATGTCTCAAGAGCCCTTATTACTAAAGAGCTATTCTATCTACAGAGCTCACTGTCACAGCAAGTCAGTATGGTATCACTTCTCCAGTCAACTCTGTTATAAAGATGATATAACATCATCCTAACTCATGATACTCCAGAGCCTGGCTCACTGTTTTACACAAACAGAAATAAACCCTTTCCCAAAGAAGTAGGTCCCACAGTAAAAGACGGCTGTCTTGAATTTTATGAAATCCTCACAACCAGTCACAAATATGCCTTACTGTTGAGAAAGCTGCTAATTTAGGTCAACGATTCAACAAACAGCTTACTGCAGATCCAAACGCACAGAAAATTTCAAGGCGGATCTATATGGTAGGTCAATGAGTATCTAATTTACACCTGGTATCATGTGTACTGTTACTTTAAGTTACAGGAACTATACATTTGATTTAGAAGACAAATAACCAATTTTAAGACTGCTGAGTAGCCATGAAATCATTGTGCAGATGGTTCCCACCACCATTGTGACTTCTGCGCATCCTTCCCCATAAATATTTTCCCAGAAGTAATCTGATATTTTTGTTCCTTCCAGCTTCCGTACACTACGTCTTCTCTGCCTGAAACATCCTTTTTGTCTGCTCCTTTGAATATCAGCTAAGCTACCACTACTCTTACAAAACTTCTCTGACAGTATCAATCTTGGCTTGATCGGCTTGCAAAGCACTCTTGATCTTTCACAGCATATATGTTTTACCCTACTCACTGCACTGATGATGCACTGTCTATGTAGCTATGCTTTTCTCCCATGAGGATAAAAAGTGTCTTTTTTCTTTGTATACTAGTTTGAACAGCTTGATAATAAAAGCTCAATTATTATGTAGCATTTGTGAATGAATATTTATCTGTAAGTAAAATTCATGTCAATTCCCAAGCATTTCATTGTACAGAATATGCATTCACATAGTATTCTACTAATGGCCAATGATACTGGCATCTACCTGGAACCAAGGACATTTTAGGGTATGGGTCTCCATCTATTTCCTGTAGAAATGTCTGCCCAGATTAATCCCCAAGTTTAAATTTAAAACTTGTCTACCTGGTATGACAAAATACTGGGATGTATGTAGAAAAAGAACAATATTAGACAGTTCATATTAATTTAGAGATCATATGGCCAATATAATTTCTCTTAAAGCTGAGAAATCCAGAGTACAGGGAAGTTTAGCAAATTGTATGGTATAAAACCAATCAGTGATTTAAAAAAAAAAAAAACTAAGACTAGATCATGGAATTTTTTCTTCTCCAATGACAATGTCCTCTCAGTAGTATACATGAATACAACATAGGTATCTCAGGAAACGCAAGGTCATATTATTTTTGACATTGGCAATCAATCTAATTCTTTCATTATTTTGATATAAGCAACTGAAGGTTTGATTATTTTTTTTATTCTACAGGATTGCTGGGAGAAATATCAATAACCTCAGATATGCAGATGACACCATCCTTATGGCAGAAGCGAAGAAGAACTAAAGAGCCTCTTGATGAAAATGAAAGAGGAGAGTGAAAAAGTTGGCTTAAAACTCAGCTTTCAGAAAACTAAGATCATGGCACCCAGTCCCATCACTTCATGGCAAATAGATGGGGAAACAATGGAAACAGTGACAGACTTTATTTTCTTGGGCTCCAAAATCACTACAGATGGTGACTGCCGCTATGAAATTAAGATGCTTGCTCCTTGGAAGAAAAAGTATGACCAACCTAGATAGCATATTAAAAAGCAGAGACATTACTTTGCCAACAAAGTTCCGTCTAGTCAAAGCTATGGTTTTTCCAGTGGTCATGTATAGATGTGAGAGTTGGACTATTAAGAAAGCTGAGTGCCGAGAATCGATGCTTTTGAACTATGGAGTTGGAGAAGACTCTTGAGAGTCCCTTGGACTGCAAGGAGATCCAACCAGTCAATTCTAAAGAAAATCAGTCCTGACTATTCATTGGAAGGACTGATGCTGAAGCTGAAACTCCAATATTGTGGCTTCCTGATGCAAAGAACTGACTCACTGAAAAAGACTCTGATGCTGGGAAAGATTGAAGGTGGGAGGACAAGGAGATGACAGAGGATGAGATGGTTGGATGGCATCACCAACTTGATGGACATAAGTATGAGTAAGCTCCAGGAGTTGGCGATGGACAGGGAAGCCTGGCATGCTGCAGTCCATGGGGTCACAAAGAGTCAGACACAACTGAGTAACTGAACTGAACTGAACTATATAAGACCTTTTCAGTCCTTTACAGATATTTGTCTTTCTTGTGGTTAATAATTTCCACTCAAAAGAAAGTCTAGGTAGTACTGACTATGAGATTCTGACTTAGAGTGAAAAGGGTCCAGGCCCTGTAGGTTCAAATAGACAGGACAGCTTTGACAGGATGAAGGGATCTGGGTAGGAAAAATCTGTCTTTATTAAGTAACCAATAGGTATGGTAAACCAAGGGCTGAATTTGACAGCAATTCTCTCTTCTAAAAATTTTGTCTTCATACAATGATTATCACAGAAGATGAAACAATTTTTAAATGCATCATGAGTAAAACTATATTTTAAAGGAGGATTCAAAGTGAGCACATATTGCTTTAAAATAAATGCCTTCATTAATTCACATAACTGGATTGATTGATTCTTTTCAGTTCAGAATCTTTGAAATGGCTTCTTAATTCTAATAGATGGAAGCACCCAGAGGGCAGATAATATGCTTACTTAAACTGAACCCCATAGCAACTAAACACAGTAATATATGGATGAGTAATCAATGTTTTATAACACAATGATATTTGTATATTTCTAGTTAATTCTCAATTACAAATGTTTTAAAATAATAAGCAATCTTTTGATTAACGAGTATAAGCTATAAGTTAAATGTAAACAGCCATAAGAATAACTTTGGTTTGGATTTAAAAATGCACTTTTGTCTTTAGCACCATATTTTCAAAGTAGAATTAGCGACTTCATTAAACTACTTTCTAAGTTGGATAGTGATCAAGAAAATCTTGTATACTTAAAGGCAGAGAGAGTACAAATAAGTTAGGTACAGAGGAAAATAGGGAATGGGTAACACTCATGCTACATTAACTGCTTCACTGGAGCAAACTAATTAATTTTTCTTCATGCAGTGTAATCAGCAAGCTTAATCTTGGGAAAAGAAGAATGCGATTGTTATTGTAAATATTAAAGGTCTTATTACTTATCACTTAGTTACTGTAACTAAAGAAATTCAATAGTTTATTAACATTCTATGGCTACTGGCTCTTTTTTCCAATGAATATATTTTTTTTAAGCAGTACTAAGTATTATATGGAGAAGGCAATGGCACCCCACTCCAGTACTCTTGCCTGGAAAGTCCCACGGACAGAGGAGCCTGGTAGGCTGGGATTCTATGGTGGCTCAGAGGTAAAGAATCCACCTGCGGGTGCAGGCAACGCGGGTTTGATCTCTGGGTTGGAAAGATCCCCTGGAGAAGGGAATGGCAACTCACCCCTGTATTCTTTGCTGGGAAATCCCATGAACAGAAATCCCTGGTGGGCTACAGTCCATAGGGTCGCAAAAGAGTCGGACACAACTCAGCGAATAAACAACAACATGTATATAAATTAAATCTTAGTAATATTTCATATTAAGGAATTTATTAAAATCCATTTGTTCCAAAGAAGGAAGGATTATCTCACTATATTGGCTGAACAAAAAATTGAATTCTGATCAGAAATTTTTCAAATATTTCATAAACAAGAACCTAGACTTCTCACAACAGAAATAAAGCTGAAAAGATCATATTTCAGCAGCTTCAATGCCTGTTTTCTTATTAAATCATAAATTTCATTACTTTATACTTGCTTCTACAATGACAAAGTGCAGAAAGCTAACTGTGAATGCTGAATAGCTCAGAAGGAGAAAAACGCACAGCTGATGATGATTTTTTATGACAGTGAAGTCATTAAAAACCAGACGTGTGCAAAGATTATAAGAGACCACGAAAAACTTTCAAACATTCAAATAACCCTCTGGGCAAGTGGATGTGATTCCAATATCCTATGTCTTAGCCATTTAGATTACATAAATCATCAGAAAAAATATATATATAATAGTAATCCCCTTGTGGACTAAGTTGGAAAATAAATGAATCAATCCATTGATCTATATAGATGAATAGATGTTTCAAGGAGAATAACTCAACATTTAATCTTCTGGATTAACTGGAGAAATCTGTGACAAAATGCACTCCATGGCACCTATAAAAAGGCAGAGGCTGTACCTATGGATACAGTCAAGCATATATCAAAATATGTGCTGTTTCCTGCCCTTTCTACATTTTGTCAACTTTATATTTATGATTAAGCAACCCAAAGACAGCATGGGAGAGAATCTCACAGAAAGCACCTGCCCTATATCTCTACACAGATGTTCACTGAGTTTGAAATCAGGCAATAAATTCTTGGTTACATGGAACCATCTTCAGGACCAAATCAGTCCTTATTAACAGGAAAGTCATTACAATTCACAATTTCTTGTCTGTTGTTGTTAAGGAAGAGTTGATATTAAGTTCCAGGTGTACAATATAGGGATTCACAAATTTTAAAGGTTATACTCTATATATGCTTATTGCAAAACATTGACTGTAGTCCCCGTGTTGTACAGCACACCTTTGTAGCTTATTTAATACCTAACAATTTCTGTATCTCAATCCCCTTATTGCTTCTCCCCCTTTCCTCTCCCCACTGGTTTGTCCTCTGTATGTGAGAAGTAAACCACATTCTTTTTGTGTGTGTGCCTTTTTAATTTTTTTTTAATTATGAAACTATGATAACACATTTAAGGAAACTTGGAAAAGACAGAACAAGGTTACATGTAGTTCCACTACACATTGCAATTATTTTTTAAGTAGGTAAGATCTTTAATTGATGTTTCATTATCTAACTCTCAAAAGTTAATAGAATGAATATACAGAGAAGTAGAAGGATATAGCAGACTTGAAAAGCACCATGAACCAATTCAACATAATTAAGATTTATACAATTTTCACAAAAAAGTAGGATACAAATTCTATTCAAGTTTCCATGGACTACAAACTAGGAGATCCTGGAACATACCCAGGGACATAAGACCCAGTTTATTTGGACATAAGACCAAACAAAAATTTGATGGCCTAAAGGTACTGAAATCATACAGAGTCTGTTCTTTTATCACTGTGGAATTATGTTAGAGATCAATATCAAAAGATATTTGAAAATAACCCACATATTTTCAGGTAAAATATGACATTTACCAAGAGAGACATTTGACTTAGCCATTGAAAACTTAAGTAAAGTTAGAGACTTTACTGACAGAGGGTGATTGCAGAAAAGAAAGCATTTAAATGAGAAATATCAAAACGAAAAATTAACAAAGATACTATAAAAATCCCATGTATTTGGAAATGTCAACTTTATTTTTTTTTAATTTATTTTTTTTATTGAAGGATAATTGCTTTACAGAATTCTGCTGGGTTTTTTTTAATATAAATTTATTTATTTTAATTGGAGGCTAATTACTTTACAATATTGTATTGATTTTGCCATACATCAACATGAATCCACTATGGGTATCCACGTGTTCCCCAACCTGAGCCCCCCTCCCACCTCCTTCCCCATACCATCCCTCTGGGTCGTCTCAGTGCACCAGCCCCAAGCATCCTCTATCATGCATCAAACCTGGACTGGTGATTCATTTCACATATGATATTATACATGTTTCAATGCCATTCTCCCAAATTGTTCCACCCTCTCCCTCTCCCACAGAGTCCAAAAGACTATTCTATACATCTGTGTCTCTTGCTGTCTCACATACAGGGTTATCATTACCATCTTTCTAAATTCCATATATATGTGTTAGTATACTGTATTGGTATTTTTCTTTCTGGCTTACTTCACTCTGTGTAATAGGCTCCAGTTTCATCCACCTCATTAGAACTGATTCAAATGTATTCTTTTTAATGGCTGAGTAACACTCCATTGTGTATATGTACCACAGCTTTCTTATCCATTCATCTGCTGATGGGCATCTAGGTTGCTTCCATGTCCTGGCTATTGTAAACAGTGCTGCGATGAACATTGGGGTACACGTGTCTCTTTCCCTTCTGGTTTCCTTGGTGTGTATGCCCAGCAGTGGGATTGCTGGGTCATATGGCAGTTCTATTTCCAGTTTTTTAAGGAATCTCTACACTGTTCTCCATAGTGGATGTACTAGTTTGCATTCCCTTTTCTCCACATCCTCTCCAGCATTTGTTTCTTGTAGACTTTTGGATAGCAGCCATTCTGACTGGCATGAAATGGTACCTCATTGTGGTTTGATTTGCATTTCTCTGATAATGAGTGATGTTGAGCATCTTTTCATGTGTTTGTTAGCCATCTGTATGTCTTCTTTGGAGAAATGTCTATTTAGTTCTTTGGCCCATTTTTTGATTGGGTCATTTATTTTTCTGGAATTGTGCTGCAGGAATTGCTTGTATATTTTTGAGATTAATTGATGGTGTTAAACCACGGTCTTAACAAATTATATGATTCAGGAAAGGAAGGAGAAAAATGTTGAGACAAACACATTTCACACCTTTTTAGCCCAGCTTTATGGCCCTCCAGAATGTATTCTATTCCTATTTTCTTATCTTCTGATTCTTTTTTCTAGTATATTCTGAGTAGCACTTGCTTTGTATCTTTTATAGCCTCTCCTCAGTCCATCTCTAATTGCAGCTACAATTCTTGTTTTCTGCTTCAGGGCCAGGAAGCCAAAAGATTAATGCCCAGGAAATGACTCTCATTTGATAGGATGGAGAAAGAGGAATTGCCCTTCACAGTCACATTTTTCAGGGAAAATTCTACAAATTTCCTCAGTGGGTCCCTGGCAGGGTTGAGGTCCAGTTGACAGTCATCAGCACAATAATGTTTTCTTTACTCACGTTTCCTCTGTCCTTATCTGAAGTTACAGCTTGCTCATATTCCCCAGTTCACTTTCAAATTGTTGTTATTTAGTTGCCAAGTCGTGTATGACTCTTTGCAACCCCATGGACTGCAGCACTGCAGGCTTCCCTGTCCCTCACCATCTTCCCGAGTTTGCTCAAACTCCTGTCCATCAAGTGGGTGATGCTATCTCTCCTCTTTCACCCTCTTCTCCTTCTGCCTTCAATCTTTCCAGGCATCAGGATCTTTGGTTAGAATGTTGTTGTTCAGTCACTTAGTCGTGTTTGACTCTTTGCAACCCCATGGACTGCAGCTCGCCTTCAAATAAATTAGCAGAAATCGAGGCCTCACATCAGGCTTTGTTTCTGAGGAAACCCAAACAGAGATGCTCAGCTATCTCTATCACCTACAGTGTGAGCTCTCACAGGGAAGTGGCTATGTCTTCTTAATGTTTAGCTTTAGGGGCCAGTGCAGTGTCTACTGCAAAAATAAGGGCTTCCCTGGTGACTCAGTAGGTAAAGAACATGCCTGCAATGCAGGAGACCAGGGATAGGGCCGTGGGCCGGGAAGATCCCCTGGAAAAGAAAATGGCAGCCCACTCCAGTATTCTGGCTTCCCAAGTGGTAAAGAATCTGCCTGGTAATGCAGGAGACATAAGAGACTCAGTTTCAATCCCTGGGTCTAGAAGATCCCCTGAAGGAGGGCAGGGCAACCCACTCCAGTATTCTTGCCTAGGAAATCCCATGGACAGAGGAGCCTGGAGGGATACAGTCCATGGGGTCACAAAGAGTTGGACATAACTGACTATGTACAAGCAAGTTATATAAGTTGGGGCGGTCCTCTAATGATATTGTTAATGTACATGAGGAGAGCAGTGCTCAGAAAGGTGAGGTGGCATAGCTTCCCAAGATCACACAGCTTCAGACAGGAGAGAAAGCATTTAAATTCAGGTCTTCTGCTGCTCCTTGTAAATTGCTACATATTGCTCTCTTTAGATTCCATTCTACTCAATGCAGGCTTGTCTTTCATGGCCTTTGAAAATTCAACCTTCTCCTCCTCTTCAAGTGAATACAGAAGTTACATTAAATAAATTTCCACATAGTGGCACCTGACTCATTATTATACAATGACCTAGTTGGGCCTTCCCAGGTGCTGCTAGTGGTAAAGAACCCGCCTGACAATGCAGGAGACAGGAGAAGCAGGTTTGATCCTTAGGTTGGTGGAGAAGGAAATCAGAACCCATTCTAATTTTCTTGCCTGGAAAATCCCATAGACAGAGGAGCCTGGCAGGCTACAGTCTATGGGGTCACAAAGAATCGGACACTACTAAAGCAACTTAGCGCTAGCACCATGACTTCCCATAATTATTTAAGAAGCTCCTTAAAGGTCAGTGACATAAAGATTGGGATCTCTAACTTAAGGAGTCAGATAAACTCCCCACTTAATATTCTGTATCCTGGCCTCAGACAGGTGTTCCAAGAGATAGTAAGTATAAATCTCAGCACAGTACTTGAAACACAGTAAGGTCTCAATAAGGGTGGCTATTATTTTCAGAGGAAGTAAAATTGTATCTTCCAGTTTGTCAAGTCCGAGCAATGGGCTCAAACATGTGTCCACAAAAAAAGCAGACACAAGTGAAAAGATGAAAAAATTGCCCACTTTTACTCAACCTGTATGCTTTGTTTCTGCCAGTTTCTGTTCTTTACTTCTATATATGCTCTAATCTTGTTTCATAGCCAGAAATGCTCCCATCTCCCTTTTTATCTCATCCGATTTTAACATATTTATGTTTCAGCAGCTCAACTCCTACCTGTGGGTTAGTTTCCTATTTTCCATTGAAGCCTTGCTGATCCCTCTCATAGATTTCTACAGCACTCATACAGGATAAAATGAAATTTACTACTTCATATACAGCTTTCTTTTAGGCCAATTGCTCCATTTCGGTTAGTCCTGACTCCCAAGTTACACTAAGAGTTGCTTGAAGGGAAGGATCAGTTCTAATTTTTTTTTCTGAGTTCCCTTGGCACAATACTAAACAAGTAATCAGGCAGTGAATGCTTCATCTTTTAGACAGAACGTGAGCTAAGAAAAAAAGAACTTAAGATTTGTCGTTCCCTTTCTCATTTTCCCGCTCTGAGTTCCATATGTTTTTGTTTTTACATTCAATGTTTATTTTGATTTCATTTAGCACCCATTCTTTCTCTCTTAATGCTTATACTGGCGACCAGTGCAGGGCATACCTGCCAGCGTGGGTGGGGCAAGTCAGTTACTGCAAAATTGTTTTTTCTGTTCCTGCTTTACATTAATTTCTTTACAGCAAGCAGGTTACCATCTGAATTAGTAGAATGCAGCTGAGCAGATTCATCATTCCACAAAACAACTGTTTAGAAATTTATTTGGTTTTTATATACTTGCAGCTTACATATCTAATGCTTCTTGAGAATTCAGATTTTTAAAGTTGCAAATGCCTTTTCCAAAGTTTTAGAGAGCCACAACTGCAGAAAATATAAGCTTGAGCTTGATGAGTTTCATGCTGATTACTAAATCTTATGTTCAAGTCAAATGCCTGGGTATTTGCAATAAAACAGACTCGGGTAGACCAATGTGACAGATTTTTTAAAGTATTCTAATCGTTTGCTACTCAGAAAGCAGTCCTTGGAAAGCTATACATTGGCAAATAAGATATAGATTATGAAAAAACTTCTGAAACAGAAAAATATGTGTAATTGGCAGTAAAGAAACTGAATAACATTGAATTTTAAAAAGGTATATTTGTATTTTGTGCTTGTACTATGCTTTTTCACTCTACTGATTATTTTTCCTAATTATTACAAAAATCCCTCAAGGTAACTATTCCTATCCTCTTATACATATGTGGAGATAAATACCTAGATATTATATAACGTACCTAATCCCACGGACAGAGGATCCTGGCGGGCTATGGTCCATGGGGTCACAAGAGTCAGACATGACTTGGCACCTAAACCACCAGCACCAAGACCAATTATATAATAAATAAAAGAAACATTACTGTAACCTAGGATTTCTTGCTTCTAAAATACCTTGTATTAAAAAGTAGGGACATGCTCCACTTAGTAATGAGTGAAATTAAATTAATATACCTCATAGTGTTTAACAGGATTATTCAACTGTCATATTTAATACCACACTATCCTCAGGAAAAATTTGAGATGCAGAAAGCCTTCTCTGCCCATTTTCACCTCTAAGTACAAACATTTCCCCTACTGAGTTGCCACAGACAGTAAATATCCCATGACTGTAAGTTGTATGAAAGATAGGAGACAGATGGAAAGGTCCAGATTTTAGAGAAACTGAGTATCTCTCCCATTATCCTATATATTCCTTGAGATTAGTCTGCCTGTCTGGTTGCTCATTACCAATCAAGAGTCTTTACACTTAGGAAGTACTCAATAAGTATTTGGTGAATGAATCAATTGGGGAAAATAACATAAATTATGGTTAGAGAAAGAAGGGACAGAGTGAGATGCTGGGAAATATATTCAAGGTTATTTGCAAGGGATGGAAACTTGATACTTCATTTACTGATGTAGAGAACAGGAGTCATTATAATCATTTTAGACAATAATTTGGCAGAATCTACTATATTTTGGGGCTTCCCAGGTGATGCCAGTGGTAAAGAATCTGCCTGCCTATGTAGGAGATGCAAAAGACTCAGGTTCAATCCCTGAGCTGGGAAGAAACCCTGGAGTAGGAAATAGCAACCTGTTACAGTATTCTTGCCTAGAAAATTCCATGGATGGAGAAGCCACCTGCTGCTGCTGCTAAGATGCTTCAGTCGTGTCTGACTCTGTGCGACCCCATAGATGGCAGCCCACCAGGCTCCCCCGTCCCTGGGATTCTCCAGGCAAGAACACTGGAGTGGGTTGCCATTTCCTTCTCCAATGCATGGAAGTGAAAAGTGAAAGTGAAGTCGCTCAGTCGTGTCCGATTCTTAGAGACCCCATGACTGCAGCCCACCAGGCTCCTCTGTCCATGGGATTTTCCAGGCAAGAGTACTGGAGTGGAGTGCCATTGCCTTCTACGGACGGATAAGCCATGGGGTCTCAAAGAGTCGGACACTACTGAGCACGCGCATGCACACACACATGCACAGACATTGTATTTTAAATGCATATCTTTTGATCTAAATATTTTCAGTTAGTAGCACGATACCTCATACATAAAGGCACACTCCCCAAATTGGATGACTGGCTATACTTTGATTATACCTTGCTTTCGTTTCTTCCCTAACTGGTGCTTTGTTCTGCTCCTTAACCTGGAATGCCATTCTCCTCTACCTCTGCCCATCAAAGCCCTTCTCTAAAATATAGTATAAATGTCATGCTGTCTAGGCATTATTTCTGTCACCCAACTGATTGCAATGCCTTTTTCTTTTAACTCTTCTTTGGACTACACTTATGGCATCAATTTATATCAGGGTTATTTACAAGTCTCATTTCTCCCTGTGACTTTCACAATGTTGCCTTTTTTTTTTTTTTGCAGGTCTGTTCAGTCCCCTCTCCTGCCATAAATCTATTTGGTCTCTTTGGAGATTTCTTAAATTCTCCACAGCTGCTACATGCTAGACTCTGGGCTAAAGCCCTGGTATATCATTTTTTGTTCATCCAGGGATCTATCCATTTCACTCTTCATAGAAGTTGGAAGAAAAGAGACACTCTCAGAAGTTTCAGAATTGTAGACTTCTAGAATAGAAATAAATTCTACAATCATCTTGTCTGAGGCCTTTTCATCTTTCCTATTTTCATGGATTCCATTGAGAAACTGATAGATTCATTTCTCAGAAAAATGCCCGTGGTCTTTTACACACAAGGATAGTTTTAAATGTGTCTGGTTCAGCCAGCAGAGTTAAGCATAGACAGAATTCAGTATGGGCTCACAAAGTCAGATTACCTATATGAATGAAGCGACAAGGTCTGGAAGTGGAGTTACATGAATTGTGTGAATTGTGAGGATGGCTACAAACTGGAGACTGTGTGCTCGTTTACTATTCAGGACTCTCAGGATAACATCCCTGCAGAATGTGGCCCCAGGGTGGCCCAATCTACTGAGAAAAGAAACAATCCAGATTTGTAATGAAATGTGGGCCATATGAAATGTATCTCTGGGATCTTTCCAGATGTCACATGAAAAGTTTGTACTGTGTTACATAGCTGCTCACATGTACAATCTGATTACTTGTCCTCTAAGAGTGTGTCACTGGTTTAATTAGGCAGGGGAAATGAGACTCTCACCATCAACCTATTGCCATGTACTGACAAATGAAATGCTATGCATCTCCACAATTACTATTCGCTGGTTTATCAGTTCCACAAATATTTATAGCTGATCATGTGCCGGGCACTATCCTAGTTACTGGATATACACTAGTGAGCCCAATGGACAAAGTTCCTTATGAAGTTTCACTGAGAAAAGCAAACAATAACAAAAGTTAGACAAGCAAACAGGAAAATTCCAGAAAATACTGAAGACTGAGAAGAAAACAAGAAAGGTGAATGGGACAGGAAATGATTCAGAGGAGTGGACAGGAAAGCTGCTTTCATGAGAGGAAACTGGGTAGGGTTTATCTGAAGGTGAGCCCTTCCAGCTGAGACTGAATGGCAGGAAGAAGAGGAGAATGTTCCAGCAAAAAACAATCATTAGTAAAGAGGACTTAGACAGGAACAAGTTACACTGGAGTGCAGTAAAGTTGGACCACTGGTTATGAGGGAGGTCAAAAAGTAGGCAGGGACCAGATCACACAGGGATATGTTCAATGTTTGGACTTTTTCCTAAGTAAAATGAAGAGTCTTCAGAAGGTGGTAAGGAGGGAAGACCTGACTCACTCATTGTGGTAAAAAGATCCCTTTATATAATGTGGGGAACTCAGAGATGAGTTAGGCAGCTACTGCATTAGGAGACTATGGCATATGACAGAATGTCAGTGATGCTCCCTTTGAATAAAAGCAGCTTTTATTTTTCAATTAAAATGTAACATAATTGACTTCAGTAAAAATGTCTCTCTTGACCTTATTTCTCTTGCATTAATGGGGTCATTTATGGTATGTCAGGAAAGTTACTTCTGTATACAATGAACAGCTTTCATTTTTCAATTAAAATGTAGCATAATTGCCTTGAACCAGAAATGATCTCTTGACATTATTTCCCTTGTATTAATAGGAACATTTATATAATGGTCATGCAAATTAATCTTCATTCAAAAATTATTTATTTTAAATTAATAAAAACAATGCAATGATAATTTTTATATTTTGACACCTCCATTTTAGTATTTAGCTTATTATATATGATATTAATATCTTGAATATAAAATCTATAGGATTATGACACTGATTTACAGAGATGCAAAAATACCTACAATTATGTTTTAATTTGAAGCAGTGATTAAATATAATTTGCCTGTGACCTTGCAGGCCAAAATAATATATCACAATAAACTGCAGAGAGTTGCAGAGATGAAAATAATATTTGTCTGCTTCAGTGGATACATATGTGAGGATGAATTCTGGCACTTGTCAGCCTATGATAAATTACTACTAGACTAATACTTGTCAGTACAGTAATAACTGATCATGCTCTAAAAAGCACTAAGGGAGAAAGGTGATGAACAACCTACAAAGTAAAAAAGTTTCACAATCACAATAATGACTCCAGTTCAAAGTACAGTAATTACCTACCAACTGCCTTATTGTCAAATCTATATTTCAAGTGACTACCTTGATATCTCTCAGAATCAATTTTTACCTCAATTTCTAATTAACAACATAGAAAACAAGCAACACTGATAACAAAAAGCACATCTCTATTGAGTCTTTCTAAAAGTAGCCTAACCCTTTCTTGTAAGAACAATCTAGGTAGATACACATTTCCAGTCTTACATTTGGAAATCCTCTCCAACACCCTCCCCCACTTTCACTTTAACTAAAGCAAGGCTTAAAATACAAGGAGTATTATGTAGCATAAGGAAAATAACAGGTTTTGCTGATTTTTTTTTTAAATGACCCAAAGTTCAAAAGACTGCAAACAATATTGAATATTGCCTACATACAGCACCTGTACATTAAGGAATTAAAAGTTATCCAACTCATAAATTAGTATTTTAAAATGTTTATCCATTTCGTTTGTTACTAGTACATTGTATCAGTTCAGTTCAGTCACTCAGTCTTGTCTGACTCTTTGCGACCCCATGAATTGCAGCACGCCAGGCCTCCCTGTCCATCACCAATTCCCGGAGTTCACTCAGACTCACGTCCATCGAGTCAGCAATGCCATCCAGCCATCTCATCCTCTGTCGTCCCCTTCTCCTCCTGCCCCCAATCCCTCCCAGCATCAGAGTCTTTTCCAATGAGTCAACTCTTTGCATGAGATGGCCAAAATACTGGAGTTTCAGCTTTAGCATCATTCCTTCCAAAGAAATCCCAGGGCTGATCTCCTTCAGAATGGACTGGTTGGATCTCCTTGCAGTCCAAAGGCCTCTCAAGAGTCTTCTCCAACACCACAGTTCAAAAGCATCAGTTCTTCGGTGCTCAGCTTTCTTCACAGTCCAACTCTCACATCCATACATGACCACTGGAAAAACCATAGCCTTGACTAGACGGACCTTTGTTGGCAACGTAATGTCTCTGCTTTTCAATATGCTATCTAGGTTGGTCATAACTTTCCTTCCAAGGAGTAAGCGTCTTTTAATTTCATGGCTGCAGTCACCATCTGCAGTGATTTTGGAGCCCAAAAAATAAAGTCTGACACTGTTTCCACTGTTTCCCCATCTATTTGCCATGAAGTGATGGGACCAGATGCCATGATCTTTGTTTTCTGAATGTTGAGCACTGTATAGTAAGCATTAACAAAGGTATATCATTGTGGGGGGGGGGGGTGTAAAGTAAGCACTTTTTAAAATCCAAATGGCTAAAAATCCTATACATATGTGTATGTGTGTTAGTCGCTCAGTCATGTCCGACTCTTTGTGACCCCAAGGACCATAGCTGCCAGGCTTGTTTGTCCATGGGGATTCTCCAGGCAAGGATACTGGAGTGGATTGCCATGCTCTCCTCCAGGGAATCTTCCCAACCCAGGGATCAAACCCAAGTCTCCCTCATTGCAGGCAGATTCTTTACCATCTGAGCCACCAGGGAAGCCCGTACATATATTACAGGGTAATTTTGGAAATATATACACAACAACAATAAATATGCAATTGACAACTGAAAACAACTGCACTAATTTATATTCACATTATGAAACTGCTGTCTCCATATTCATAACTCCAAACATTTTCTAAAACTTTACTCAGAAGCTCCCAAGGGTTTTATTGTGGCAAAACAGATACAACATAGAATTGACCAATTTTAATCAATTATAAATGTATAATTTACTGATATCAAAAACATTCACACTGTCATGCAAACATATCTCCATCAATGTCCAGAAATTTTATTCTTCCCAAATTGACACTCTGTACTCATAAAACAATAACTTCATTCCCTTCTCCTCTGGCCGTTGAAAACCACTGTTCTACCCTCTGTCTCTGAGTTCAACTACTTTGTGAGCATGTGCTTTAATCATGTCCAACTCCTGTGGCCCCGTGCATTGTAGTCTGCCAGGCTCCTCTGTCCATGGGATTTCCCAGGCAAGAATACTACAGTGGGTAGCCATTTCCTCCACCAGTGGGTCTTCCCGACCCAGGGACTGAACTCACGTCTCTTGCATGTCCTGCATTAGCAGGTGGATTCTTTATGACTAGAGCCATCTGAGAAGCTCTCAACTGCTCTAAGTAACTAATATAAGTAGAATCAAATAATATTTATCCTTTTGTGTCTGGCATATTTCACTTAGCACATTGTCTTCAAGGTTTGTCCATGTGTTAGAATTTCACTCCTTTTTAAGTCTAAATAGCATTCCACGGTATGTATACACTGTATTTTCTTTATCCATTCATCTACAGATGACATTTTGAGTTGCTTCTACCTTTTGCTACTGTGAATAATGCTGATATGAACATGAGTACACTAATATTCGTTGAAGTTCCTTTTTTCAGGTCTTTTGGATATATACCAAATGGAATTGCTGGATCAGATAGTAACTCTATGTCTAATATTTTGGTGAACTGCCATGGTTTTTCCACAGAGGCTACATCATTTTACATTCCCACTAGCAATGCATGAGTATTTCAATTTTTCCATATCCTCACCAACATTTACATATTTTTTATTTCATTGTTTTTAAGTAATAGCTACCCTAAAGGTAGGAGGTGATATCTAATTGTAAATCCCTTATTTGATATAAGATTTACAAAGAATTTTTCCTAGTCAGAAATTTCATTGCTAAACCCAGTGTACGTCTGTCTTTATGTCCATATGACACTTTTTGACTACTACAGATTTGTAAGAAAATTTGAATTCAGGGAACTGTGATTTCCTCCAAATTTGTTCTTCCTTTTCACAATTATCTGGGCTATTCTGAGTCCCATGAGATTTCATAGGAATTTTAGGATTTTTTTTAGTTTTTTGGAAAATTGCCATTTGGATTTTCATACAGATTGCTCTGAATCTGTAGATAACCTGGAATAGTACTCACATCTTAAAATATTAAATCTTCCAATTCATGAATACAGGATGCCTTCTAATTTATTGACATCTTTGAATTTCAGGAGTGCTTTATAGTTTTCAGCATACAAATATTTCACCTGTTTTGTTAATTCCTAAGTATTTTATTCTTTTTAATGATACTTGAAATAGAATTTTCTCTTAATTTCCTTCCTCTGTTATTCATTGTGAATGTACATAAAATTTATTTTTACATATCGACTTTATATCCTGCAAGCTTGCTGAATTTGTTATTTTAATAAGTTTTTTTTTTTTTGGTTAAATCTTTAGGATTTTCTATAAATAAGACTGAGTCACCTATGAAGATTACAGAATTTTTACATGGATTCTTTAAATATTTTTTCTTGAAGATTATTTGGAATGCTAGTTAAGAAGGCACATAAAAATTTGAATTCTCTGTCTTTAGTGTTTGCCAACAGCCATTTCTCTGACTCCATTCAAGCTGCCCACTGTCGCACTAATACATATCATTAAACAAAATTACTCTCCATAATAGGCATAGTAATAGGATTAAATTCACCTGGCTCCCAACCAAAAGCAACACCACTAACATTAAAATAAAATATCTTCATCATGAATTAGTAATGTCATATTAATGGAAGTTAAAGGCATCTAGAAGTTTTTTGGCTCATTTGCATGTATGTGCATGCTCAGAATTCTCTTCCGAAAAAATGTAGCCATTTAAAGGAAACCCCAGTGAACAATTTAGAAAAGAGGTATAAAAAAGTAGCAAAGTAGTAAAATATTCAACTTGCAGCCAGTTGGCAAAACATTTTCCGTGCTATCTCATTTATGTTATATTTTCTTTAGTCTACCTAATTTTATGAATTGAATTATTCACATTCACATACACAGGATGATTCTCCATGTTATGGAGGATCATATTCTGAACTTTGGTTGATCAGAAACCTTAGCATTTTCAGACTCTAAATTGTATTACATGTCATTAAATATATTTCTTTTTTCTAGGCTGGCATTCCTAATTTTGATGTTCATATGCAATTCACGGGGTCGCAAAGTCAGACACAACTGAGAGACTGAACTGAACGGAACTGACTCAATTCAGAGTGTCAGAGTCTTTCCTATGTCCTATTTTTTTCAGAGCCAGGCTAATGTAGTACAGCAAGAAAAGACTGCAGAAGCTGGGTTTGATTCCACATGGTATTTAACCAGGAACAAGGTATTTAATTGCTTGGAGCCCAAGCAATTATGAAATATGAAGCTAATGCTATTTTTACCAACAGGATTTCTGTGAGGATTACAGTAAGGACTTTTTTGGGGTATTTTGCAAATATAAGTATTTATTATTACAGGAAAAAATGCTGTTTAAAAATATTTAATTCAGACATTGACACATATAATGTACACATACATAAATATATGATGACACATTATATACTTACATATATAATTATATGTTTTTCTATATGTGTGTATATATATATAAAATGCTCATGGACAAACCCACAAAACTATGTGTCTATCTTTCTGAGTATGTTTTGGAATAGTTGAAAAATGTCATGCTAAAGAATGAATTATTGTTATATGTGCTTAAATATTGACAAAAGACAGACATACTGTTATCTGAGTTATCTAAGAAATACATAAAGAACAATTTTATTTCATTTCTAAGAATAAATGAACAGCTCCAAAAATATTACATCTGTACATGTTACCCAAAGCAATATACATATCTAACACACTACCTATCAAAATACCTATGGTATTTTTCATAAAAAAAAAAACAAAAATAATCTTAAAATTATATGGAACCACAAAAGAACATGATTTGCTAAAGCAAACTTAAGGAAAAAGAACAAAGCAAAAGGCACTGCCCTCCCAGACATGAGACTATAATACAAAGTTATAGTAATCAAATCAGCATTTCACTGGCATAAAAAATATACATAGATCACCTAGAGCCAGACATCATGGAATATGAAGTCAAGTGGGCCTTAGAAAGCATCACTACGAACAAAGCTAGTGGAAGTGATGGAATTCCAGTTGAGCTATTTCAAATCCTGAAAGATGACGCTGTGAAAGTGCTGCACTCAATATGCCAGCAAATTTGGAAAACTCAGCAGTGGCCACAGGACTGGAAAAGGTCAGTTTCCATTCCAATCCCAAAGAAAGGCAATGCCAAAGAATGCTCAAACTACCACACAACTGCATTCATCTCACACGCTAATAAAGTAATGCTCAAAATTCTCCAAGACAGGCTTCAGCATTACATGAACTGTGAACTTCCAGATGTTCAAGATGGTTTTAGAAAAGGCAGAGGAACCAGAGATCAACTTACCAACATCTGCTGTATCATCAAAAAAGCAAGAGGGTTCCAGAAAAACATCTATTTCTGCTTTATTGACTATGCCAAAGCCTTTGACTGTGTGGGTCACAATAAACTGTGGAAAATTCTGAAAGAGATGGGAATACCAGACCACCTGACCTGCCTCTTGAGAAACCTGCATGCAGGTCAAGAAGCAACAGTTAGAACTGGACATGGAACAACAGACTAGTTCCAAATAGGAAAAGGAGTACGTCAAGGCTGTATATTGTCACCCTGCTGATTTAACTTATATGCAGAGTACATCATGAGAAACGCTGGGCTGGAAGAAGCACAAGCTGGAATCAGGATTGCCAGGAGAAATATCAATAACCTCAGATATGCAGATGACACCACCCTTATGGCAGAAAGTGAAGAGGAACTAAAAAGCCTCTTGATGAAAGTGAAAGAGGAGAGTGAAAAAGTTGGCTTAAAGCTCAAAATTCAGAAAACGAAGATCATGGCATCCAGTCCCATCACTTCATGGGAAATAGATGGGGAAACAGTGTCAAACTATTTTTTTGGGCTCCAAAATCACTGCAGATGGTGACTGCAGCCATGAAATTAAAAGACGCGTACTCCTTGGAAGGAAAGTTATAACCAAACTAGACAGCATGTTGAAAAGCAGAGACTTTACTTTGCCAACAAAGGTCCATCTAGTCAAGGCTATGGTTTTTCCAGTAGTCATGTATGGATGTGAGAGTTGGACTGTGAAGAGGACTGAGCGCCGAAGAATTGATGCTTTTGAACTGTGGTGTTGGAGAAGACTCTTGAGAGTCCCTTGGACAGCAATGAGATCCAACCAGTCCATCCTAAAGGAAATCAGTCCTGAATGTTCATTGGAAGGACTGATGCTGAAGCTGAAGCTCCAATACTTAGGCCACCTGATGTGAAGAGCTGACTCATTTGAAAAGACCCTGACGCTGTGCAGCAAAGGAAACCATCAATAAAAGGAAAAGACTACCTACTGAATGGGAGAAAATACTTGCAAATGTTAAGAGTGATAAGGGGTTAATATCCAAAATATATAAATAGCTCATACAACTCAATATCAAAAAAATCAAACAATCCAATAAAAAGCTGGGCAGAAGACTTCCATAGATGTGCTTTTCTGAAGAAAATATACACATTGGCAACAGGCAAATGAAAAGATGTTCAATACCAGTAATTACTGGAGAAATGCAAATCAAAACCACAATGAGATATCACCTCATGCCTGTCAAAATGGCTACCATCAAAAAGTCTACAAATAACACATGTTGGAGAGGATGTGATATAAAAGAAAACCCTAGTATACCGTTGATGGGGACACAATCTGGTGCAGTCACTATGGAAAACACCATGGCTGCTACTGCTGCTGCTAAGTCGCTTCAGTCATGTCCGACTCTGTGCGACCCCATAGACGGCAGCCCACCAGGCCCCGCTGTCCCTGGGATTCTCTAGGCAAGAACACTGGAGTGGGTTGCCATTTCCTCCTCCAATGCATGAAAGTGAACAGTGAAAGTGAAGTCGCTCAGTTGTGTCCGACTCCTAGCGACCCCATGGACTGCAGCCTACCAGGCTCCTCAGTCCATGGGATTTTCCAGGCAAGAGTACTGGAGTCGGGTGACATTGCCTTCTCCCAAAATACCATGGAGGTTCCTCAAAAGACTAAGACGAACTATCATATGACTGAATAATTGCACTCTTCGGTACATATCGAAAAAAAACAAATCACTAATTATAAAAGAGACACACACACCCCAATGTTCATAGCAGCATTAGTTACAACATCCAAGATATAGTAGCAACTCGTGTCCATCAACAGATGAATGGATAAAGTAGAAGCGGTATGTAAATACAATAGAATATTCCTCAGTCATTAAAAATCAATTTTTGCCATTTGCAACAATATGAATGTACCTAGACGGTATTATGCTTAGCGAAATAAGTAATACAGAAAAATTCTCCATGTTATCACCTGTATGAGGAATCAAAAAAATAAATAAAATGAATGAATTAACATAATGAAAGAGAAACAGACTCCAAGATAGACTGAACAAACTAGTGGTTACCAGTGAGAAAAGGGAAGGGGAGGAGGAAGATCGCAGTAGGGGATTAGGAGATATAAACTACTGTACTGTGTTTAAAATAAATAAGTGACAAGGATATATTATACAGCACAGAGAAACGTGGCTATGTTTTATAATAACTTTAAATGGGGCATAATATATAAAAATAATGAATCACTATGTTGTATATCAATAATACTGTAAATCAACTATATTTCAATTTTAAAATATTAATAATAATAAATGTATAAATAGCAAAAAATCAAACTAATGGTGATGATGCCAAAATAGAACTAAGAGAAAAGTCAAAACATACTAATAGAACATTTTTAATGACACTATATTAATTGAATTTATAGCATGTTAAAGAAAAATAAGATTTAAAAATGAATATTCTACCTTTCAAATGCTTCCTACTATGGCAGTCATTCAGAAATCTTGTTCAATAGCAAGAATACTGATTAGATTTTCTGCAGGTACAGCCCTTAGAAGTTTGGAAATAGAGTTAGTCCTCCTTGGAGGTGTCTTGGGTCAAGTGTCAATATCATGACAATGAAAAACACAGTTGATTTATACCACTACATATTTTTGATCTGATCTTTGATCATTCTTGGGCTGCACAAAGTTTTGTGCTAATCTTTTCACCAAGACAAGTATATTTTGAATACTTATCAGCAAAACATTGCTGCCAGCATTTAATTCCCCATTCACATGTAACGAAAGGAACCAGCATGGTTATCACAATATTTTTGAAATAAATAAAAATCAATATAAGAATTTATTATTTTTGTTGTTGTTGTTTAGAATGGTAAATTTTATTTTTTTAATTTTATTTTGTTTTTAAACTTTACATAATTGTATTAGTTTTGCCAAATATCAAAATGAATCCACCACAGGTATACATGTGTTCCCCATCCTGAACCCTCCTCCCCCCTCCCTCCCCATACCATCCCTCTGGGTCGTCCCAGTGCTCTAGCCCCATGCCTCCAGTATCGTGCATCGAACCTGGACTGGCATCTCGTTTCATACATGATATTTTACATGTTTCAATGCCATTCTCCCAAATCTTCCCACCCTCTCCCTCTCCCACAGAGTCCATAAGACTGTTCTATACATCAGTGTCTCTTTTGCTGTCTTGTACAAAGGGTTATTATTACCATCTTTCTAAATTCCATATATATGTGTTAGTATACTGTAATGGTGTTTTTCCTTCTGGCTTACTTCACTCTGTGTAATAGGCTCCAGTTTCATCCACCTCATTAGAACTGATTCAAATGTATTCTTTTTAATGGCTGAGTAATACTCCATTGTGTATATGTACCACTGCTTTCTTATCCATTCATCTGCTGATGGACATCTAGGTTGCTTCCATGTCCTGGCTATTATAAACAGTGCTGCGATGAACATTGGGGTACACGTGTCTCTTTCCCTTCTGGTTTCCTCAGTGTGTATGCCAAGCAGTGGGATTGCTGGATCATAAGGCAGTTCTATTTCCAGTTTTTTAAGGAATCTCCACACTGTTCTCCATAGTGGCTGTACTAGTTTGCATTCCCACCAACAGTGTAAGAGGGTTCCTTTTTCTCCACACCCTCTCCAGCATTTATTGCTTGTAGACTTTTGGATTGTAGCCATTCTGACTGGTGTGAAATGGTACCTCATAGTGGTTTTGATTTGCATTTCTCTGATAATGAGTGATGTTGAGCATCTTTTCATGTGTTTGTTGGCCATCTGTATGTCTTCTTTGGAGAAATGTCTATTTAGTTCTTTGGCCCATTTTTTGATTGGGTCATTTATTTTTCTGGAGTTGAGCTGTAGGAGTTGCTTGTATATTTTTGAGATTAGTTGTTTGTCAGTTGTTTCATTTGCTATTATTTTCTCCCATTCTGAAGGCTGTCTTTTCACCTTGCTAATAGTTTCCTTTGATGTGCAGAAGCTTTTAAGGTTAATTAGGTCCCATTTGCTTATTTTTGCTTTTATTTCCAATATTCTGGGAGGTGGGTCATAGAGGATCCTGCTGTGATGTATGTCAGAGAGTGTTTTGCCTATGTTTTCCTCTAGGAGTTTTATAGTTTCTGGCCTTACGTTGAGATCTTTAATCCACTTTGAGTTTATTTTTGTGTATGGTGTTAGAAAGTGTTCTATTTTCATTCTTTTACAAGTTGTTGACCAGATTTCCCAGCACCACTTGTTAAAGAGATTATCTTTAATCCATTGTATATTCTTGCCTCCTTTGTCAAAGATAAGGTGTCCATATGTGCATGGATTTATCTCTGGGCTTTCTATTTTGTTCCATTGATCTATATTTCTGTCTTTGTGCCAGTACCATACTGTCTTGATAACTGTGGCTTTGTAGTAGAGCCTGAAGTCAGGTAGGTTGATTCCTCCAGTTCCATTCTTCTTTCTTAAGATCGCTTTGGCTATTCGAGGTTTTTTGTATTTCCATACAAATTGTGAAATTATTTGTTCTAGCTCTGTGAAGAATACTGTTGGTAGCTTGATATTATATTTTGTTCTTAAGGTTCCATGAAATTTGCTGACCTTTATTCATTTCTGTAATTAAAACCCCATTATGATTAAAGATTTCTTAATACAGAATTGACATTGATGCACATTTTCCTCATATATTTTGGTAATTAAGCTTTATCTTCCTATTTGTAAGCCCACTAGATAGTTTTCCCTTTGAAGCTGTAAACTATGACAGAAATAGGAAGTGAGACAATCAAACTCACTCTCCACCTTTCAGACTGTGGAGTTTTTGCTGAAAACCAACCACTCAGCCAGGCAGTACATTTTCCTGGCAGTTCAGTGTGGCCATATGCGTGTTTTGTCCAATGGAAAGTGCAGAGAACTGATATTCAACATTTCTATAGCAAGACTTTTCAGAAGCTACTGTGGCTTTTCTATCTTCTCTTCCTCTATTCAGTGGCTAGATGCAGAAGAAAATCATGACTTGGCCTTTAGAGAAAGCAGACCCACAATAAAGGAAGATGGCCCTTGATGACTCCTGAAAAATTATTTGTCACCAACAAGGAACACCTGCATTGGATTTATAACTACACTACAAATAAAGCATTGTTTTAAGTCACTGACACATCCCCATATGTGTTTATGTTGTACAGCAGCCATGCTATCCTAGCTTATAAAATATCATGCAATCACACTTTGTGTCTATTGAGTTAAATAAAATTATAAAAATCTGGCTGTATCATTCAGTCATCCAGGATAAAGGTCATCCAGTATAAAGTATGTCCTTTGGGAGAGAAAGGGCAGATGAACAGTTAAACTGTTTGGGTCACCTCAAAGTCTATGGGACTACAGCATGTCAGCCAAGTGATACACTCTAATTTTACTAATAAACTGAGAAAATATTACTATTCAATCAAAACTAGGAAAAAAAATTAGGAGGCTTATGGTAAATGTGGCATTTTGCATTTGAAATATAATCCAGTTTCATGGAGAGGTCATCTTTAAAGTCTAGAAGAATGACAAAACTAAAAAAAAAAAAAAAGAACCCAACAGTTAAACATAGTTACTACCAATAAATTATTAGTACCAAGTGGAATGAATTTTGTAGTATAGAAAAATGAAATAAAACCTTTTGTGATTCAGGGACAGGTGTTCCCAACTTTGCTGTAACTGGAAGTTAGTTGGATACTGAGTACAGAACACATTTTGGAAAGCAGTAAAGGCTAAGCATAGAAAGCTGGCTAGGCATAGCAAGCTAGATTTTATTTAGTAGTAAAATGAGATTTTATGAGCAGAAGGATGACATGCTCAGATCTATCACTGTCAAATACTAATTATGGTAGAATATGGTCAACGGTTTGATGCACAAAAAAAAGTCAGGGACTGAGAGACTAGATAAGAGACTACTGCAAAAGTCCAGGCAGCAATTTTCCAGGGTTATTGAGCAGTGAGGGTAGAATTTAAAGCCTCTCTTTCTACTACTACTATATGCAATGGGAAACTATATTGACAACAATCTAATACTCATAAATTAATATCAAAAGTATAATAAATTCTTAGGTATAAAAAGGAGTTTCACTTCTTGGAATTTTTTCTCTCTGCTGATCAACTGATGTATTATTTTTAGTCTTTCTAATCTAAATATATGCAAAGCAACTAGTTTCTAAAGCCATATAAAGATATTAGATAATGAATTGCATGCAATTAAATGTGTACAACCCAAAATATACATTTGAGAGACTATTTGCTATGGTTGTTGTTTAGTAGTTATGCCTGACTCTTTTGTGACCCCCATGGACTGCAACCCACCAGGCTTCTCTGTCCATGGGATTTCCCAGGCAAGAATATGGGAGTGGGTTGCCATTTCCTTCTTTAAAGGATCTTCCCAACCCAGGGGTTGAACCTGCTTCTCCTTCATTGGCAGGCGGATTCCTTACCACTGATCCACCAGGGAAACCCTTGAGAGAATATACTAACTCTAATATTAATTCATTTATCCATTATTTTACTATTCATTAAGTATTGATTCCCTACTGTTTTAGGCCCTGGAAATACAATACTGAAGAAAATGAACGAAATTCTTGCCTTATGAAGCTTAAATTTGAATACTAAAGGTGAAAATAAGAATAAATAAATAAACAAATTCAGGCCATAGAAAATGCTATAAAGAAAACCAGAACAGGCTAAAAAGAATGAAAGGGATGGAGGGGTTAGTTCTATTTATAGAGGATCCACAGGGCAGGCCTTTAAAAAAAATGACATTTAAAAATAATGTTGGATGAAAAGAGCAGTTGATCCCAGTAATGACTCTCTCAAGAAAAGTTATTTCCATTCTAAAGGATCAGCAAGTGCAAAGGCCCTGAGGCAGGTCCCAACCTGGCACAAATGCCCATGGTGAGGCTGGATCTGAATACAAAATAAGGTCATGGAGAGCAAATCATTAGCTCATACAATACTCGTTTGGATTAAAACATCACTGTATTTTGAACTGAATTACATTTATCTCCAGTAAAACACTTTTCAGAGACCACAAAATCCTTTGGCCTATATCTAAGCATTCTTTGGAGGGATTCACATTCCTGTAATTGTGAAGCCATGTGGAAAGGCAGATGGGGCCATTCCCATTTAGTGATTGTGCCAGCCTTAGAAAGACTAAAACAGATTACGTAAATGAGAGTTTGTCACACATAAGGTCTGACACAGAGGAAAAAAAAAAAGAAAAAAAAATATATATACACATACACATACATACATACACACAGCCACTACAAACCCGCCAATCTAAGATTTCTAAAGGTTTTAGCTACTGACACCGTAAATGTTACCTCACCTATGAAGAATTACCCAATTCTCATCCCTAACACACAGACACACACATATATTCATACACCAACACACACACAACCCTAAGCCAACACCCACTCTTGCATTCTCACAGAGCTTTGTTCATATTAACATCTTATCAAGGGTTGTGGTTCTGTCTTCCTAGTATTTTCAAAATGGCAGATTCCCAGAAGGTACGTAACAGTTAGCTGAATGGAATCAAATAAGATTCCCTGTGATGATCCTCTAGTCTCTATGGGTCTCTATGTTACATCTGCTATTTCAATGGTCAACTATTTTAGCACTACAGAGAGAGAAAATAATCTAAGCAACAAACTCATATTAAAAGCACAAGTTAGGTTGTCAAGAGGGCTTCCCAGGTAGCATTGGTAAAGAATCCACCTGCCAAGGCAAGAGCCGCAGGAGACGTGGCTTCAATCCCCTAGAGGAGGAAATGGCAACCCACTCCAGTATTCTTGCTGGGATAATCCCATGGACAGAGGAGCCTGGTGGGCTACAGTCCTAGAGATCACAAAAGAGTTAAACCGATTTAGCAATTGAGCATGCACGCACACACAGGTTATTAAGAATGAGAGGCTTTCATTTCATCTCTTAGGTACATTATTCTTAAGGATTAGTTCAAGACCTAAAAATAGCCTAGAAGTTAAATGAAACAATTCCAAGTCTAAGGATAAGAGAATACCAATGCATTTATCAAAGCCCTAGTAAGCCCTAGCTAAATTAGCAATTCTCTGATATTCCCACAGATTATACCATACCCATGCTGGGGTTAGGTAGAGAAAAAACCCTGAAACCAACCTAGAAGAAGACAGACCTTGAAGACAGGTACAGAAAAGTAGACTCTCATAGTCAAACTAATTAAGGGTTTTGGTTTGCCACTTATAATTTACTCTGGTAAATCACCAGCCAGTCCACAAAGTACATACTGCTGCAAAATGATTCTGATTCCTCCCTGAGGTCATTTAAATAGATTTTGCTTCATTCTTTAATTCCATTATTAATTGATAGAATATTCTACTATATGCACTTATAACCCACAAGATAGATCTCCTTTTTATGGCCTACTGGCCCAACTACTAATTTAACATTAAGTCATTAATAATGGAAATAAATTACACATCTCCATTTCCTAACCTTTTCTCTCTGCTTTTACAAGGGGGAAAATAGCCATTTAATTAAAATAAATATAAACATCATTTAAAAAATCGGTAATAGCATGAATGATAATAGCCATTACTGAGCACCATACTAAGTATTTCACATACATTAGCTCATCTATTATTACTGGCCCCATTTTGCAAATGAGGAAACAGAGGCACAAATTGATTATGTAAAGTGTTCAAGGGCACACACAGCTGCTGACTAGCAGAGCCAGGATACAGATGAAGACAGTATGTCTTCAGAGCCCATGCTCTTAACTCGTATGTGTAGAGTGCTACTGTAGTAGGTGTTTTAGGTGAATAGCAATCGTCTGAGAAGTAAGGAGAATTTTTCACTGTACTGTATGTGAACTAAGTTACCACTCTCTAATCTCCAATCCACCTCTGTATTCTAAAGTGTTAATGAATGAACTAGGAACTGAGATCCAGCTGAGTCCTCTATGTCAACAGTACTGAGACTAAGCCTAATTTCTCATGATGGTGAGCATAACTCACACTTCAAATATAATGTAATTGTTCAAGTTCACATGGTCTCATGGTAACTCATTCAGACTCATAATGTTCCAAGACAACTCCAAAGAGTGTCACAGCAGTTCATCTAGTTAACCAACTCTGACCAACTCCAGTTCAGAATAGTTTTAGAACCATACAGCGCAGCCTGTAAAATTTTTTAAGTACCTTTCCCTGCTCTTCCTCTCTTGAGAGACTATGATAAGTTCATGAAAGACCTGCTTTCTGTTGTGCAATAAGTTTTACAAAATCAGCTTTGCTTGATGATCACATTTCCTTGGAGGATTCTGTGGGTGTTTCTACAGTGCTCACTGATAAACCAAAACTAGAATTGACTGAAAGTTTGGAGTTTGTCCTAAGAGAGATGTCCAGTTATTAGATGCAGCCCATTTTCATTCTATTCTTTTTCATTTTAATGTCTCATGAGTGCTGTTTGTTAGTTTCCAATGCTTTATTTTCTGTATAACTTGACTTTTAAATCTGGTCCATTCACACAATTTATTTTTTGATATCCCATATTGGGCCTGTATTTCTATTTATAGCTTAATTCCACCCTAATGACTTCTCTGGGTTTCAGCTTACACTTGCAGTATGTGATATTCCGATATCTGACTCAGCCTGGAACCCAGGATAAATATGATTCTCAGTAGGAAAACACGTGAAATGGTGAGGAACATAATGAGGTCAACTTAAGATGAAGTGGCCATCAGAAAGAGACATGTAAAGATTAAGGATGTTTGAAATTACAGAGAAGGAGAAATGGCCTGCTAGTAGGCAAGAGTTCCAGGATTGTAACCAAAAAAAAGTTTTATACTCCATTTTGCTAAAATAAGTTATTAAAATTATTTAATAATGGACTCAACATGTACTGAGGATTCTGTCAGGCGAGTCATGAGACAAGAGAAGGAGAACAATTCTTAAGACACAACTTCTCCTTTCAAGCTGTTTAGGTCTACAGCAAATTACACTAAAACACTAATTCCAAGCATGTTTTCATTTAATCTGGATTTATTCTTTCAGAGGAGCTCTTTGAGGTAGTGCACTGATTAATGCAGAATCAATTGTTTCAAGTATAATGAGGCATTGTTCCCCAAGCTTTCCTGAAAACTTTTGTGAAACCTCAAAGCTACACCACTGATCTGAAATGCTTAATTATCTAAACAAAGTAAATAAACTCACCCAACCAAAAATATGCCTGTGTGTGGAGCTGATGTTTTATGGCTATAAAAAGTCAGACAAAAGTAGTATGAAATCAGAAACACATTATATTGCATTTTATTCACTGATAAAATGAATGAAGCTAAATGGGTCATAAAAATGTATATCCAGTTTTATAGGGCATGAGGCATACATAGCAGCAAAAATGTCTCTCCTTTCGTTTTTGTTTTTACAGTAATTAAAAGTAAGCAAAAAGCCCCACAATTATCTGAGTAATTAGACTTTCTCAATTAAAAACGAATGCTGATAAGATTAGCTTCATTTCTAGGTCACTTTATTTTGCACCATTATTAATTTATATCCAGGTCAGAATCTCGCAGCCAGCACTGTGAACTAGACAAGGAGTTCCTAGTTGTTAAGATTGATTTTTTAGGGAAAAAATCCTATCAAGCTGAGGAATCAATGGGAAGATGCATTTAAAATAATTAGTACAGTGACTAATGTGTTGTAAACACTCAATAAATATTGATATTAGTGGTTATTAATTTAAACACACTTTAAGTAAACATGGAAATCTCAGAGAACCTACTCTGAAATAAATTAAATATACTTTTTTATTTGTTCTTATTCTTCTTGTTAATCTCATTATTCTTTCACTCATGTGAGGGGAATGATGCTTCCTTTAGGGGACTTGAGGAAAACAGTGATCCAAAAGAAATGGAGATATTTGAAACTTTAGGACAGATTATCCTTTTCATTGAGCAAAGCTTCACCTTCCTTTTCTATAAGCATTTATATATCCAAGCGCAAAGCAAAACCAATCTTTTGCAAAGGGGGAATTTCAGATGCTTCCCCAAAGAGCCAAACTGTTTCACGCACTCATGTAAAAGTCTATTATAGGGATGGGAGAAGTTACGTTCTACAGATTAGCTTTACTTTGGAAAGGCTTTTTTTTTTTTCCCCAGCATGGAATTAGGCATCCTTATGCCCCATGCACACTGTTGCTCAAATCTGGATGTTGAGGGGTATGTATGCATGTGTGTGTTCATGCACATAACTATACATACATGCATACGTAACCACCTGTGTACAAGCATACCTTGCAGATTTTGTGGGTTTGGTTCCAGACCATTGTAATAAAGTGAATATCATAATGAAGTGAGTCACATGAATGTTTTGGTTTCCCAGTAACTATAACAATTATGTTTACACAATAGTGTAGTCTGTTACATGTGTGTGCGCATATGTGTGCTCACTCAGTCATGTCTGATGCTTTGTGATCCCATCAACTGTAGTCAACCAGGCTCCTCTGTCCATGGAATTTCCCAAGCAAGAATACTGGAGTGGGTTGCCATTTCCAACTCCAGGGGATCTTCCCGACACAGGGATCAAACCCACATCTCCTGCACTGGCAGGCAGCTTCTTTACCACTGTGCCAACTAGGTGTGTAACAGCATCATGTTTAAAAAAATGTATATACCTTATTTTAAAAATACATTATCCCTAAAAAACATCAAAACAACTACAATAATAACCTCAAAGATCATCCATCACAGATCACCCTAACCAATGAAATAACAATAAAGAAGTTTAAAATATTGCAAGAATTACCAAAATGTGACAGAGAGACACAAAGTGAGCAAATGTTGTTGGAAAAATGGTGACGGTAGATTAGGTTGAAGCAAGATCACCACAAACTGTCAATCTGTTAAAAAAAAAAAATGCAATTATCTGCAAAGAACAGTAAAGTGAAAAGCAAGGTGTGCCTCTAAGAAGTGATCCCAGTGAGAATTCTGGAAGGAGGTATATATCTAGTCATTACTGGAAAAGAGACTATGAATGAAACCCAGGCTCGATGTAGTTCAACAGAATATAAGGGATGCACTGATGATTGGGTGATGGTATAACTGTCATATGACACTACCAGCTCAGAGGTACAGAATAATTTCCCCAAAAGGAAGTAAGAATTCCCATTGTCAATCATCCTTTAAAATAATAAGTTCTAGCAAAAGAAAAGGATTTTGATCTAGGGTGAGGGGAGAAGTTTCTTGGTACTTCTTGTGATTTAAGTCCTGCAGAGATGAGCATTGCACGACTACTCCCACTGAAGGGGATTCCGTGGGCCCCAAAGCTACAGTTCAACAGGCCAGTTAGACCAAGATTTGGATAGCAGAAAGCTCTATGGAAGCTGCATTAATTGTCAACCGCTGCTGTAACAAATTACCCAGAACTTCGTGGATTAAAACAACACAAATTATCTTATAGTTAAGTAGATCAGTCTGGCATGGGTCTCATTAGACTAAAGTCAAGTGTCAGCAGGGCTGTGTTCCTCTCTGCAGGCTCTAGGGGAGAATCAGCTTTCTAGCTTTTGCCAGTTTTTAGAAGACTGACTCCTATAACTCTTGGCTCATGGTCCTTTTCTTCCATCTCCAAAGCCAGTGACAGAGGGTACTGTTTTTGTCAAACTGCATCACACTAATCTACTCCTCTGTCACATTTTTAGTATCCATGTAGCTATAGGGTCTACACAGTTAACCCAGCATGATCTTCCTATTTTAAAGTCAGCTAATTATTAAACTATGTATACCTTATCTTTGACAAAGGAGGCAAAAATATACAATGGAGAAGAGATAGTGTCTTCAACAAGCAGTGCTGGGAAAACTGGTCTGCTCCACGTAGAAGAATGAAATTAGAACACTTCCTAATATCAAAAATGTTAAATAAATTTTAAAACCAAAAATAAACTCAAAATGGATTAAAGATCTAAACATAAGACTAGAAATTATACAACTCTTAGAAGAAAACATAGGCAGAACACTCTCTGACATAAATCACAGAAAGACCTTCTATGACCCACCTCATAGAGTAATGGAAATAAAAACAAAAATAAACAAATGGGACTTAATGAAACTTAAAAGCTTTTGCACAACAAAGGAAACTATAAGCAAGGTGAAAGGGCAACCCTCAGAATGGGAGAAAATAATTGCAAACAAAACAGGTGACAAAGAATTAATCTTCAAAATATACAAGAAGCTCATGTAGTTCAATACCAGAAAAAAACAAACTATCCAATCAAAAAGTGAGCAGCAGACCTAAGCCAACATCTCTCCAAAGAATACATACAGATGGCTGATAACACATGAAAAGATGCTCAACATCGCTCATTATTAGAGAAATGCAAATCAAAACTACAATGAGGCAATCACCTCACACCAGTCAAAACGGCCATCAAAAAGTTTACAAACAACAAATGCTGGAGAGGGTGTGGAGAAAAGGGAACCCTCCTACACTGCTGGTGGGGATACAAACTGATGTAGCCACTACGGAGAACAGTATGGGGATTTAAAAAAAAATCTAAAACTACCATACAATCCAGCAATTCCACCGCTGGGCATATACCCTGAGGAAATCATAATGGAAACAGACACATGTACCCCAAAGTTCATTGCAGCACTATATACAGTAGCTAGGACATGTAAGCAACCCAGATATCCATCAACAGATGAATGGATAAGAAAGTTGGGGTACACATACATAATGGAATATTACTCAGCTATAAAAAGTAATGCATTTGAGTTGGTTCTAGTGAGGTGGACAAACCTAGAGCCTATTATACAAAGTGAAGTAAGTCAGAAAGAGAAAGACATATATTCTATATTAACATATATATGGAATCTAGAAAGATGATACTGATGAATCCATTTGCAGGGCAGCAATGGAGACACAGACTTACAGAGCAGACTTGTAGACACAGTCGGGGAAGGAGAGGGTGGGATGATTTGATAGAATATCATTGAAACATAGATGTTATTATATGTAAAATAGATAGCCAGTGGGAATTTGCTGTATGAAGCAGAGAACTCAAAGCTGGTACTCTGTGACAACCTAGAGGGGTGGGAGGGGGAGGGAGGTGGTCGGGGGGGTAAGCTTTAAGAAGGAGGGGATTTATGTACACCTACAGCTGATTCATATAGATTATGGCAGAAACCATGGTGATATTGTAAAGATCCTCTAATTAAAATTTTTTTTTAATTTTATTTTTAAACTTTACATAATTGTATTAGCTTTGCCAAATATCAAAATGAATCCATCACAGGTATACATGTGCTCCCCATCCTAAGGAAAAAAATTACTTTGTTGTCATGTAGCATACATATTTATAGTTTCCAGGGATTAGGATGTGGACATCTTTGGGGAGCCATTTTCCTACCTACCATAGGAGGTTTAAACCTATAAACCTAAAAATAAAATTCATATTTAGTACCCAGTTCTCACTTGGTCTATGATATAATTCTGTTCTGGCATCCACAACCATTCAATATCTTTATGGTCACACATTATTTTTGTGAAATGGCTATTGTAGTAAAATTTACTGAATTAAAATGGCCATTTTAAGCCAACTTGTGATGTATGAATTATTTTATTATTCCACTGACAGGCAGCACAGTAGTTCACAAAGTACCAAGAAATTGAGTTTCAAATGAAAGTCATCCTATTCCCCCTCTTTTATTATTGATTTAACTCCATACAAGGGAATTACTGATGGCTTAGAACCATGAAAAACACTGCTCAGACACAGTGACACATAATATTTATATTCATTTGCTACTATTTTTTATGCAGATTTTTGATAGTCACATCAAATAATTCTCCATTGAACATTTCTTTTTTCACGAGATTTTTTAAATGTTTTAAAAATTATCTACTTGTTCAAGTACTCTTTTTAGCATGAGAGTTTGACATTTTTAAAGTTACCTTTTGAAATAAATTATCCACACATTTTATAGATTATTTTTCTCCCATGCAAAAATAAGTTTTGAGAGAACATTTAAATTTTACATTCTAATTTGTACTTCAGTTTAAATATGTCACCACTTTAATTTTTATCTAAGAAATCACTTGTAATATAGCTTCTCCTTTATAAGCAGCACATAATTTTCCATATAAATCATGATCTGTACATTTACATGGCTCTCTTCTCATAGTGCATACATTTACCTAAAAAGCAAAGCAGTATGTATTGCTTAAGCACATACAGTAATAATAAAACCCATTGAGACAAAGTGTGTTTCATGTTTCTAATCAGAACAGTCAATCTATACCATGGGAAGTACCAAAGAGTTTTCATAAAATTATATGATTCACATAGAGAGTACTATAGCAACATACTCTCTCATCTCTATCACTGTCAATCCTTCCACCATATATGGAAATCACAACTACAACTTAGCATTCATCTATCCAACAGAACCATTTAATACCGTTAATAAGATGTGCTATACTTTAAAATAACCTGTTCCACAATAATGAGTATGATTATCATTTAGTTTGGGGATAAATTATTTTATACTATTCTTAAAATTAAAACCTATATGTAGCTTCTTGTAAATCTAACCTTAGGTCTACAATTTAGCATACTTCATATTTTAATTTTAAAAATCACCTTTACCAGTATTCTGTTCTTTAAACAAAGTAAAATAATCAGGAAAATCTTTTTTCCAACTTAAATAGACAATGAAATAGCCAAGAAAAAGAAGGAAAATATGAGATGGAACCCAAATAATAATTCCAACACTGGGATGCTGACCATTTAGTTTTTAGTATTACAATTCTTTGTATTAATTTAATTAGTAATAAAATGAATTTAGCCTATCAGTCTGATGATAGCTTATATGATCAATCCTACTTAGAACTTTAAAATTCTGACTTGAGGGATTTCCCTGGCAGTCCAAAGGTTAAAATTCTGTGCGTCCACTGCAGGGGGCATGAGTTCGACCTCTGGTCAGGAAACTGAGATCCCTCATGTCACAGCCAAAAAAAGAGAAACTCCTGACTTGATCTTTGCACATATTACTAGCCTTGCCTCCATCACTAATCGGCTAATCTAAATCCCATGCCTTCAACAAACAAGTATTGTGCACTTATTAAAAAGCAGGCACTCTTTTAGGCCCTTAAAAGAATTCAGCTGTGAACAAGTCCTACTTATGAGGAAGTCACCATCTATTAGATGACTGGACAAGTCCAGAATTATCAACAGTATTGGGATAAGCCAGCAGTACTACGGTAAGAACAATCTCCACTGACCCACTGTATCTAAGTCAGAATGAATTCTTCCCAGAGAGTTGAAGAGTTTTCTGTTGCATTGTGTATCATTCATACAACCAATGTTAAACGTGAGGAGGACCAATAGTACTGTCTACTCTATTAATATTGTACTAAACAATATTAAATTTAAAAAACCATCAACAATAGAACAGATTTTTGAAGATACATAATTGCACCTCGTATATCATACCCTAATGCAGTAATGTCTTACTCTTACATCCATCACCTAACTCAAATACAAGTGGAAAAACCATTGTAGGTACTAAATAAGTATTTATTATGTGAGTAACTGAAAAAAGTAAATTGAGGTACCTTCCTCCTACCTATCGCAATAGTCTCCCTGCCTTCCTAGTGCTTCGGACTGTGTCAGTCCTCTACTGTATGATCAAATTTCTGGCCCGTACCTACCTTGTTGCTCTTATTCTCTCTCTCCTTGCATCAAGATCTCCCCATGAATGTACATAAACAAACACACAGAAAATAAGGCAGTACCGCTCCCTTTACCTCTCTTACCTAAGAGATTAAACTAGGTGAAATGGAAGAACATTCAACTAAAACTTTTAAGGTGTAAGTAAATATCATCTAAACCACGCTTGACAGAAATAAAATTAGATATTTCTGCTGTGCTTTGTCTTTATTCTACAAATAGATCATATTCTCCTCAGAGGACAGCAGATACCTTAAGTAATATCTTAATACTCTCAATATTCATGTGGGCTACCAGATAAGAAAGGAAGTTATTATGTAATTTGCCTAATCCACATTTCAGTTAAATATTGACTAGCAACATGGTAATTTAAAAAAAAAAACAATTTTGAATATATTTCAACAAAAATTATGAAGACAACATTTTCATAAGGTAGATGAAATATAAGACAGATAAGTTCACAGGTTATGCTCTCCATTAACAGCTATTAATGAAAAATATTTCGTTTCTCATATATCCACTTGATATTATGATTAGAAACCACTAGAATATAAAAGAAAAAAAAACTGCTCTCAAATGCAGTGTGCATAATATGAAATAACATAAGGACAGATTTAAAACAGGAGACTTGTTTAACATGACCTAGGACCACAGGAGCATGCTATTCTGACAGTAGTTTGCAAAAGTACAAAATCTTTCTGGGGCTCATTTCCCTTGGCTGTGAAATGTAGTGTGAAAGAAAAGCACCCACACAGTTGGGAGAGCAAATGTGAAGGACTTGAATCGTGTGATACCATCCTAGATGCTGTGCATAAAGGTACTAAGGGTAGAACCAGAATGGAAGCAGAGTTGGCAATTAGCAAGTTCTTCCTGTGGTCAAGAGATGACAACTCTGACCTAGAGTGGTGGCTGTAAAGAGGGAGAGACAGTGAAGACTTAGTGATCTATTCTGAAAGTATAACCCACAAGGCATCATGAATGAATTGAAAATTAGAGATAACAGGGATTGGTGAAAGGATGATGTATAGATTTTGCTTGGAGCAGCTGAGCAAATAGATGATAGCATCATTTATTGATCTAGGGCAAACTTGAAGAGGTTATCTCTAGGAAGATTATTTGTTCCACTGATCATTTTCATGAAGAACATAATGGTATAGATACTACATAAAAACTGAGGTTATACCCAAGTACAGTTCACAATAAAATTACACTTGAAACAACCTTTAATTGTGAAGTAGAAAGTTTATGGAATATTTCGCTACAAATATTTATAATACTCATTTTATCTATGTTTAAAGCAGTTTAAATTACCAACTTCAAGTCATTTAAAAGACTGATTTATTATTACAAAGATTCCTGATCCATGCTTTTAATATCAATGCAGACATGGTTGATTCAAGGAGGAAAAAAGAACACTGTGAACTCATCCATGTGTTTAGAGGACAAATTAAATCATCTTTTAAATAGCCCCAGGATGGTCTCAGTCATTAAAGAGCAGAAGGCTAATAAAACAACTGTTCCCACTAAACCGTTTTCTAAGTTTTATATGTAGACATCCTCCCTTATATATTTTATGGTCAATATATGTTAACTTTATAGAGAAGCATCTCTTCGATAACTCTCAAAAAGGTTAAGAATCAAAGGTGCATTATAGGCCAATTTCTCTTCTCCATGTTGACTTTAAAATAGTCTAAAGAGCTTTTTCTCACGTTGGAGGTGATTCATCTTACTAGGTTTAACTTTAAAAAAACCCCTGTTCAAACCTATGAGTATCTGTCATATGTGCATGCACGTGCACACGTGCAGATTCACAATGACTTTTACCGAAGTAAGCTGGCATCAGTCCTAAAGAACAGGTTTAAACAAATGACCAAAAAATCCAGAATAGTTTATCAGAAATCACATGTATTAAAAAGATAGCAGCATCTACCAAACCTCATTCAAAATGGTGAAAGAGTTTATTACTTAAGAAATCAATGGACTTTGAAAGAAATAAGGAAACAGAACAGCAGGTTAGGTTCCTGCTCCAAAATCACCTTTTCTGTTTATATATTGTTGTATTTAATTCCAGAGAATTAAAATAAGGAAGCAGAGCAAGGACAACTGTACAGATCCAGTGGATTTTAATTTATTCAATATTCTACCTAAAAGATTATGATCCATCCACATTTTCACTGGACATAGACATATATTAGAAGGGGATACTGTCCTTGAGCATGTTTAAATACTTTAAAAAATATTCTACTATATGTTATGACCAACCTAGATAGCATATTGAAAAGCAGAGACATTACTTTGCCAAGAAAGGTCCATCTAGTCAAGGCTATGGTTTTTCCAGTGGTCATGTATGGATGTGAGAGTTGGACTGTGAAGAAGGCTGAGCACCGAAGAATTAATGCTTTTGAACTGTGGTGTTGGAGAAGACTCTTGAGAGTCCCTTGGACTGCAAGGAGATCCAACCAGTCCATCCTAAAGGATATCAGTCCTGGGTGTTCATTGGAAGGACTGATGCTGAAGCTGAAACTCTGATACTTTGGCCACCTCATGAGAAAAGTTGACTCGTTGGAAAAGACTCTGATGCTGGGAGGGATTGGGGGCAGGAGGAGAAGCAGACGACAGAGGATGAGATGGCTGGATGGCATCACTGACTCGATGGACGTGAGTCTGAGTGAACTCTGGGAGTTGGTGATGGACAGGGAGGCCTGGCGTGCTGTGATTCATGGGGTCACAGAGTCAGACACGACTGAGCGACTGAACTGAACTGACTATACGTAACAATTTTTGTGGATGAGGTCACATTCTGTCATGTATAATAATTACCCATGTACTTCCTTTTTGGCCCATACTGAATTATCCATTCCTTGGAAGATTCTATACTTTTTCTTTTTTATACATGTGGAGTATACAACACCCTTTCTTACGTAAAGTTGTAAATCAAAAAGAGTTTGATGACTTAAAATGAATTTCTACTTGATAAAATAATGACCCCAAGGCAACTAAATTTTAAAAGCTTCTTTAGTGTCTGAGACAAATTACAATGTCAGAAATAGAAGTAGAAGCTCCAAGATTCCTAGATTATTAGTTGTGTGGGTAGATATACTCATTGGAAAAACAAAATCCAAGTCTATCTAGCTACTTGTCCAACATTTGAGCTCTATAAAATAATCCTTTTTTTATTTCATTTTTAGATTCATCTATATACAGTCAACCCAGTAAAAGAATTGCTCTATAATAATGCTGGAATTGGCTGAAATTGGCTGGAATTGGCAACCACTGTTCAGGTTCTGACAGTAAAGTCTAATGTCAAAAGTTTCTATTTCTTCCGCAAGATTACAGTTCTCAGAATTATAATGGTTTTTAAGGGCCTCTTGATCAATCTCAGAAAAAAGTACTTTAAACAAATGAAAGCATTCCTTCAAGCACTGGCTATGTGTGTGTGCTTAGTCACTGGTTACCTTACCAGTATATATTAGGACTAAAGTAAATGTAGAAGTTATTATTTTTCCTTTTGCAATATTTTTTGCTTAAAATATATGCTTCCACTTACTATGAATACACAGACACAGAGATATTATCATTTAATAGAAACTGTGCATCATATCCCTGGGGGAGGACATTCTTGCCTGGAGAATCCCCATGGACAGAGGAGCCTGGTGGGCTACAGTCCATGGGGTTGCAAAGAGTTAGACACAACTGAGCAACTAACACTCTCACATTCACACTTTCACTGCATCATATATTACTAAAATCTTGCTGCAACTAATATTATAAACCATCAGATTTATTTGTGTCATGACAAAGTGAAGATTAATTTATCTTCTAGTTTCTTAATATTCTATATTTTATGGTTTTTCCTCATTCTTCATATGCACTTTTTTTATATTTCAGCGGAAGGAAAGCTGAAGATAAAATAGTGCAGAGAAAATTACATAAATTAATTTAATGTTTTTATTCAGGAGCTTATACCTTACTAATTTTTATACTTGCTATATTCTGAAGTAGGTGGGATTTGTCCTTATTTTTCGCCTTTTGAAACCTGCTTCTTGAACTGAGGTTCTCCAAATACCCAAGTGCTCAATGATTCTTATTATTCTGGGCTAGTCTTTCCCCACTTCCTGCTACATATGCTCAGACTCCCTTTGGTTAGCAACAACTACACCATTATCACGGTCTACTATTATGTTCTGGGTGATATGAGGTACATTTATCAAGGGCTCCACCACATACTCTTGCCTACTGAATAGCATTAATTTTAAATAAAACAGTTCTCAAGAGATCACAAAAGAGCCACTCCTTTTCCTGAGGCGTATACATGGACTCATTCCACTTTAAACGCTTTCGCCTATAGCACCTCTACTGCTAGAACACTAATGAAACCGTTTCTAAAACACTTTTCCAAAGTGCTCACTTGTCCAGCTGCTTCTATACAGACCCAAGTTCTCAACTGACTCAAATAACATATCCACACAAAGAACTGTGCCACACAGAGAAACTTAGATATTCAAGTCTAGGTAAAATGTACGGATTTATTTAGTCCTTCTTAGGACTCTTTCTCTCCTTGTCTCTCCCTCTATTTTTGCTAATCAATATTTTAGACGGTATGTAAGAAATGTTTACATCACAAACCAATGAGGAGATATTTGCGATAGATATTTTGACATACCTTAAGTGATGCTTTTGCCATCTAGAGTTAAGAAGAGACAGAACAGAAGGGTATATATTCATAACTGGTTAGTGTTTCCCTTTGGTAACTCTAGTGTGGCTTGGATATGATCCCAAACTCACAAGATTTGTAAACATCTTTCCACTTTGATTAATTATTTTAGTATTCTCTGAGGGAGATATCATAGTATAGACATGGAATCCAGTATCTCTCTTAGTCTGGACTCCCATTTGTATGATTTTTACATTTATTTCCAGCACAATTGGAAGCAACTGATTAATGTTCCTCTATTTTCAAAGAAAGTCAATTAGGTCTGTAATAATCAATGCAAAGAAAAAAAAATCAGGGAGGAAATACAGAAATATTCTGCATTACAACTATTTTCTGTAGTAGTTACAAGCAGGGACTCTCAACTCCAACCCACGAGCTGAAAGATGTGAACAAGTTTCTTAAGCTTTGTAGTTGTAAATGGTCATCATAATAGTGTCCTCTTCCTGAGGTTGCCATGAGAATGAAATAAAATTATGTTTATAAAATGTTAATTACTGTGCCAGCCCTTATAAATGCACAGTAAACATTACACCAGAGCACATAAACATTCCCGTACAAAGACTACTCTGGGTTTCAGAAGACAAGAAAGTTCCTTAGATTCTTGGGAACCAGTTCAACCACCCACATGTCATTAAATAAAGTTATGGTTGCAGATGGAAAACTGTATTTTCGCAAGTATGCTAATCAGCACCTGACAAATACCATGACAATTATAGGAAACATGTATTATAATTATGAACCAGTCTTAAGGAGACTTGTTTAGAATCTTTAGTGTAATCGAGTCTATGTATGTGCATGTGTACATGTGTGTGTGCCATGTGTGTGCAATGCCACCACTGATGAATTCAAGATGTAGTTTAAGTTTGTTGTGAAATATTAGATTATATTCTGGAACTCAAGGACGTCAAGGGCTATGACGCAGAAATAAAGCTGTGAACCAGAAAATCTCTCAGATCAGGAAATTGGAATGAATGGGAAGTTCACAGGAAAAACAGGAAGATTTAACATGGGGAATTATTTAATACGGGGAAAGTCAGCATTTATCCTGGAGGAAAGCAAAATAATTAGGAAGATCAGCTCTCTCTAATCAAGACAATTTATAGGAATACAAAGTGAAGTAACATTTAATTTCCTCAATATTCCAGACACTTGACATATGTTTTAGCTGCTATTTCTGAATGCCTGTGTGTGTGTACTAAGTCACTTCGGTCATGTCTGACTCTTTGCAACCCCATGGACTGTAGCCCACCAGGTTCCTCTGTCTATGGGATTCTCCAGGCAAGAATACTGGAGTGGGTTGCCATGCTCTCCTCCAGGGGATCTTCCCGACCCAGGGATTGAACCCGCATCTCTTGTGTCTCCTGCATTGGCAGGCAGGTTCTTTACCACTAGCACCAGGTATTGCTTAACTGATGGGAACCAGGCAGTGCAGAGGTAAAGGATCCACCTGCCAAGGCAGGAGATGCAAGAGACACGGGTCAGAAAAGGAAATGGTAACCCACTCCAGTATTCTTGCCTAGAGAATCCGATGGCTATAGTCCATGGGACTGCAAAAGAGTCAGGCAGGACTGAGCACATACACACATTATTCAACTTAAGCCTTACAGTAACTCTATCAGGTAGATATCATTGATTCAACTTTGCACAATGAGCAAAACCAAGGCTCAGAAAGTTTCCCAGCACCATATAAATAATTAAATGCAAAAACTGGATTTCAACCCAAGACTAGTTGGCTCTAGGAATAAAAGGTTAAAATCAGGTCTAAGCTTTCCTGGGAAAATGACTGGAGAATTGTGTTTTCCAAGAACTAGGGAGCTGAGACAACTGGTAAAGTCGTGCCGCTTTTGTTGGCTAAGTACGACTGCTCTTAGGCTAATGAGGAGGGGCTGTGTACTGACATGCAAGCCTTTATCCTCTGTTAGCAGAAGGACTGTCATTATTAGCGGGAAATCATGGATAGAGCTTCCTCATGTCAAGTGGCCCACATGAACCCTAGCTCTTACCCCATGTGCATAAGGTGCAAATGTGTGTATTCTGGGTGCTTCTGGGCCACTCAATGTCATAAAGATTCCAGCTTATCTCTTGCCTTGTATCCTTCTATACAGCTAAGTCAATGTAGTATTAGACTGAATTCCATCGCATCTGTGAGTAAAATTGCCAATTTGATCCCTTAAAACCACAGTGATACTGCAGGCTCCAATGACTGTTATATATTGTCACTAAAAGTCATATTCGGCTGAAAAACAGACTGCTTAGCAAAACTAATCCTAGATAAATGGCTTGTGATTAAAGTCAATCTATTTCTGGCATTAATATCAGAGATCATGAAGTTAACTAAAGCTGTTTCCCTCTTTTAAATGGATTTATAGGATCACAGACTTGTCCTGTGAAAAAATTATTTCACTGCCACTTTTAAACAGTTTTTTCTTTTATTATCCCTTTGTTGTTATTAAAAATTTCCTCTGGAATGAGGCTTTATCAGCTGTGCCAATGAAAGAGAGATTTACTAGCTGAAAAAGGGATCACCAAACCCTTGATGACAGGGCACAGAGACACTAATTAGGATCAAAGTGAGAGAGGAAGAGTATAAAGAACAAATAAATAAAAGGACAGAAAGCCAGGTACGACCTCCACACACAGGTTGTCTGGGACAAGCCTTTGGTGGAATCAGTGTGTGCGTGAGAGCGTCATTCTATCACAAATACGTCCATGAGTAATAAACAGAAGGGAGGGAGAGAGAGAGCGAGCTGTGCGGACAGCAGATAAGGTAAGTCCCTTAATCCTAAAAGAGAATGTTTTTGGTAGCCAGTCTTACGTGACAGCTAGTCTATTTCCATTTTATCTGGTGGACGAACCATTTCTCATTAACAACAGGACTGTTAGCAATAAGCAAGGCTCCAATAACTGAAGATTTGAACAGCAGGCTTAGTCACCTCTTGAGGAAGAAAATGCTAGAAATCTTTTTAAAACCCTGGTACAACAGATTCTGGGTTTTATCCTCTAAAAAGACTTATCTACAGAAGCCATTGTTCTATTGCAACTACTTTACCTTAGTTATATGACAGTCTCACCTGACGAGCTTTTAAAAATTTCTAATGTCAGGGCCCAACAAAAAAAATAATAACAAAATAAAAAAATTATAAAAAAATTAATCAATAAAATAAAAAATATAAGCTCTAATCCCAATGTTTTCATAAGTCTCCCCAGGTGATTTTACTGAGCAACCCCATTGGAAAGAATATCAACTTTGAGGAGAGGTAAAACTGAATTTGATTTTTGCACATCTTTCTATTGGCTGGGTGATCCTGGTCTTAGTAAAGCTCTCTAAGCCTCAGTTTTTCCATCTATAAAATAAAGATAAACTGCCCAAGAACTACTGCACAAAACAAATGTGAGGTTCCCAAAACATGGTTGTCTTACTGAAATTTTCGTTAGATTTTATCAAAAAGAACTTCGTATATTTTAATTTATATCACTAGTGATAAATAAGAAAATTATTTTTAGGAAAAACAGTACTTTGAGTTCAGGTAGAAACTTTCCAGCAATATTTTTTAAAATCTCACAAGAATAATACTGCAGAACAATTGATTATTTCTAAAAAGTAAAAATACTCGATTTCAACCAACTTATTAAATTTTAATAATACATAACCTCCCCAATCATTTAATAGCTGTTTCAGTTTTCTCATCTCTCAAGGAGATAGCATATGACCCACTAACTCCACAAGTTTGCCATAAGCAAATAAATATAAAAGTATACTATATTAGTTTTAAGTATAATCACAAGACTACACTTAAGTCTTGTGATTATATAATTCTTTACAATAATTAAATTTCATTTTTATGAGAATTATCCTGTTATAAAAATTAAATGGCATTCACCAAGACTCTAGTTCATTACTATTTTATCCAAATACCATTGTAACTAATATATTTACATTTTTATTTCATATTCCAGCTGTTCAATGGCCCATGTATTTTTATATAGAGATGTGATTTAATCAGAAAACCTATGTACCAACCTGACACCTATTTTTCTTAGCACTCAGCTTTTAGGTTTTCATATATTCATTTGAAAGTTCTATGATACCATCTATTTTTTTAATCAAACACAGCTAATTCCATTTTGAAGACTGTGAAATGAACAAAAATATCCCAACTATAAGGAACATATGCTTTACTTTCAAACATCATCACTGATTTTATTAAAACTGCATATAAATTTCAAAACTATTTATGCCATTTTATCATTTTCTATAATCATTTGAATATTTAAAATGTTTTTAATTAACTCTACATTGTCCCATGATAAATAATACAAATAATAATTACAAAAAAACTTTACTCATAATTGCTACTATCTCACTTATTAGATATGTCTTATTAAAATCAGTAACAAAGGAACAACAAATTTTGTTTCAAATATATTTCCTTAACAGACTAATGGATTCCTAGTGATGACATACCTGGGGACACCATCCACAAAATATCTACTGTATGTCATTCAGCACTGGAACACGGTGGACATATTTTCCAACTGTTTAAAGAATTTATAGATGGCCTGTCATTCAATATTATTTATTGTGACTGCATAGGCATAGGATGTTATGTTTCCCCCACTTAAATAAGGTGAAAGTCCTTCATTCATGTCCGACTCTTTGCGACCCCATGGGCTATACATCCACGGAACTCTCCAGGCCAGAATGCTGGATTGGGTAGCTGTTCCCTTCTCCAGGGTATCATCCCAACCCAGGGATCAAACCCAGATCTCTGGCATTGCAGGCAGATTCTTTACCAGCTGAGCCACCAGGGAAGCCCCTACTTAAATAAAAACTAGTTGTAAAAACCATCCTGGTAAAGTAATTAAAAAGAGATTCTTGGTAACATAGACAAGGATTATACTCAAACACTTCTGAACAAATTTGCTAAAGACACTCATCCAGGATGAAAACCTTAAATCACATGATTAGATTATATGTCATTATTTAAGTTCCACAACCTAGCAAGAAACTACATTACTTCAGTGTGTGTTCAGTCACTGAGTTGTGTCCGACTCTTCGCTACCCCATGGATTGTAGCACACCAGGCTCCTCATGAGATTTTTCAGGCAAGAATACTGGGTTGGGTTGCCATTTCCTTCTACAGAAGATCTTCCTGACCCAGGGATCGAACCTGGGTCTCTTGTGTTTCCTTCATTGGCAGGCGGAGTCTTTACCACTGAGCCACCTGGGAAGCCCACTGCTTAACAATGAATAATATTCCTTTTAACAAACTCCTAACAGAGATTAAAAATATATATAAATTGGCCGACTATTTTCCATAAGGTCAAAATTGTGATGAATTAAAAAAGAACATAAAAATGAGTAGAAAATACTTAAAGAGTAAATTCACGCCATGTACACACACTGCCTTTTTAATATTTTGCAAGTTGTCTAAATGGCTGAATTTGGGATGGTTGCATTCAATTATTTCTGTCATCCAAGCAATTGAAATGGATCAACAGAACAAGAATCACTTCAATTTATTAGTGATTCGTTCAAACTGTCCTGAAAATATTCGTTTGCTAGGTTATCTGAACTGAGAATAAAGGTAGATGATAGGATATCAAAAATAAACATGAGATTCATTCTCTCTTTCTCTTCCTCTCTCCCTCTCTCTCTGTCTCATATGCTTTGTTAGCATTTCAGGTTACTGGAAACTGTATAGTAACATAACCATTTTTAAAATTTCTGTTGCAATAAGCAATTTGAAAGTTCTTGATCAGGAAACAGATTACAACACTAATATCTTAATGTTAGTACATTTACCTCTATCACAATATTAATGCAGTATCTTTAGCCTCATTTATATGCTAATATTTATTTACTAATATTGGTAACCTTTTTACCCACATAGAAAGTTTTCATCTATTTATTTTGCTATGTATTACAAAGTACTGCCTCCCTGCCCCTCAAAGATCTTTCTTATATAGTAGCAATGATAAATTTGAGGATGCCTCCAGATACTCAGCTAAAGTAATCGTAACTCAAATGCATTAAATTATATTAAAGTGGCAATAGACAGTCAATGCTATTTTCTGTTCTAATCAATGCTAATCAAAGTATATATTTAAATAATTTAACACAATATTTCCCAAATTCCTTTACTAAAAGGTTGTGCTGAATATACATTAAGCAAATAAGATGCCAACACTAAATCTAATGTTGCCCATTCCTTTGCTAATACAATAATGCCATCTCTAATTTACTCATTTCAACTGCAATCTACTGAAGTTCAAAATTAAAGAAATATTTTCATTATTATTACTTAACGCCATTAAATGATATAATTCGGCTCTAATGATCAAATTTTAATGCTTCCTTTAAAAAGAAACCCTGGAAAAACTGGTCTCCTGTTGATATAATAGGCTTCCCTGGTGGCTCAGACAGTAAAGTGTCTGCCTGCAGTGCAGGAGACCTGGGTTCGATCCCTGGGTTGGGAAGATCCCCTGGAAAAGGAAATGGCACCCCACTCCAGTACTCTTGCCTGGAAAATTCCATAGACTGAGGAGCCTGGTGGGCTACAGTTCATGGGGTCGCAAAGAGTCAGACACGACTGAGCGACTTCACTTTCACTTTCTTTCATTCTGTTATCATATCTGTAAAAGCAGTTGATGATATTTTCTATTTTCCATAGCAAAATAGGTAGACTAAGAACTGTTATCCAAAAAACTTGAGATTTCCTATTAGATAATTACAATTTATAATATCTCTAAAACCACTCTGCCAGAGATAACAATATTAATCAGTAATACAAAAGAATATATATATTTTGTTGCTTTGCCATCAAAAAGGCAATGGCCATTTTAATTCAATATGTACTATTAAAATACTTTAATATATGGGGAAAAAGAACATTTTGTACTGCAGAGAGTTTGGTGGTAAAGTGTGTCATGTATTTACAATAATAACTTCTACTTGAAATGTTATACACATAAGAAACACCAGTATATTTCAACCTCATTACATTCTCTGAAAACCAAGGTATTTCACAATGGGTTCTAGAAAAAAAAAAACAGTCTAAATGATATGAAATGAGTGTGCCTGTCCATAAAAAGCTCGAGTTATTTACATTAAAAAGATCCATCTGAGTTGGTTTTCTCTTTCCACTTTAGCTTAGTGTAAATTACTTATTAGCATTCTTAATGGTATCAAAATGTGATGAACGGAACAAGGATAGAAACAAAAAAAAAGCACACTACTTGCTCAAACCACCTAAAAAGAAGTCTTAAGGACTTTCTTTTACAACAAAAGCTATATATCTTCTCTTGATTACTTTCTGAAGACTAATCAACTGCATGCAGGTCAACTGAAGTCTGAAACCATTCATTCAGGAAGAAAACTTTAAAAAAGAAGAGCTAATTCTTGGAAAGGTAGGCTCTAAAAGCAACTCAAGAGCGATGCACAGATTAGCCAGGCAGAAAATAGACTCTGTGTCACCATCCTCACCCTGGGAAAATGAAGTGGATTAAAACCAAACTAATTGGCTTGTTAATGTCATTTTGAGGTCATAAATATTTCTTGAAAGCCCTAGTGTTCATCAAATTTTACTCCTGTCATTCATTTTTCATTCTAAAGTCAGTCTGGTAAACCATGGATGATGTGAGCATCATCTTGCACATCCCAGATGGAAATGACTTACTATAGTCAAAAGTCATCTAGAACTGGCATATATTTTTATCCCTGATTTTTTTTTTTTTATTTCTTTAAGAAGAGCATCTTCACTTTGCTATTCACAAGGAAAAGCTGACAAAGCACTCTTTTAATGCATAAAGTATTGTGTGGATCTGCAAACAAACCAATTTGTTTGAAACTCAGGGAAGCAAACAATGCATATGAAACCCACAAAGCACTACTGTGTGTGTCTTATAGGGAAATCATAAGAGAAAATGAATCGAATGACTCACAATAGGATATGTTTGGAAGGAGATAAACCTTTTATATCTATGAGCATAAAGACGCATAAAGTATTAAATAATTTTACCTTAGTAGTACTTATTTTTGCATATGTTAACATTTAAACTACCAGAAACAGCTCCTGAAATTGGTTATGCTAATGCCTATTGCTACTCATTTTAAAAGGCAATTCCACTTAAAACCAAACCTCAGGCCTCAAAACAACAGTTAAGGTCAAACGAAGCATACCAAAGTCGATATACACAAGATATGAAAAGCTCCAAATTATATTTCAATGACTTGTTTAATTTGTAAATCAACCCAATCAACAAAGCATATGTTTAAAATTCTAAAGACATTTTTGGGTGGGTATTTCTTTAAACCAAATGTAACTTCAATCCCCCAATAATAAATATCTCCCCAAATGCAAAGCTGAATGTTTCATTAGCCTCCTAAGGGGCATATTAGATATGAAAAGAAAATTGCTTTGAAAAATAGCCGAAATCATCATGTATAAGCTAAAGGACCAATATGTGGTTAAATAAAAATATGAACTTCTCAAAGGTAATTACTATCAGATCAGATCAGATCAGTCGCTCAGTCGTGTCCAACTCTTTGCGACCCCATGAATCGCAGCACACCAGGCCTCCCTGTCCATCACCAACTCCCAGAGTTCACTCAGACTCACGTCCATTGAGTCAGCAATGCCATACAGGGCATGCAAGAAGTCTATGAGTCTGCCAGTGTGTTAGGGAAATACACAAATGTGCATTAAAAAATTATAGCTCAATGTATTTTCAACAGATGATATCAATGATAATTAAAAGAAAAAATTACCTAAATCATTGGGATTTTTATTTTCTAATTAGTTAATCGCAAAGACAGAATAGTATCTCTTACAATCTAAGACTTAAGTCTTTGAATGCACATTTGAGTATTTCCCTAACACACTGGCGGGAACTGATAGATACCTAAAAAACATTAAGATTTATACTTAATCTTTACCTTATTGAAATCCATAAAAAAACTTTAATAAACCATTTTAGGAAATGGAATGCTCTTTGACTCGGAAGGGAGTCCTAAACAGCAAAAGTTTTCAGATCCAAGAGTTCATTGGCAAAATGAAACTATAACCAGTGGTTTGATCTTTATTAATCAGCTTGTATTTCATACTGTGTTTGGTTGACTTCAAATTGTCAGGTTTGAGGTATTTTTTCCCTTTGTTTTTAAATTTATTTATTTTTAATTGGAGAGTAATTTCTTTACTGTGTTGAGGGTGTTCCTACAAGCCTATATGATGTGCATTTTGACACATACTTGCCACTTAGGAAAATGGAATTGGGCATATCAGGCTCTTTTATGCTATAAAATACATTATTTAACTGCCTTTTTCTGATTATAGGCATATCAATCTACTTTCCAATTATGATTTGGATGTCTATTCTGGATCCGCTTACTTCACTATTCAAAGGAGGACTTAGAGATCAAAAGCCATTTTATAACTCAAGGAAAAGATATATTTTAAACTTACTATTTTATGAAAGGAGAGGGCACACACAAGAATAACTTGAGCATATATATCAGATGAAAGAAATGACCATATGCAGATTTAACAAAACAAAACAAAAAAAACTACTAACAGGCTTATCCTTCAGGTTCACACACTATAGCTCTCATCCTCAGGAACTAGAGTTCATATTTTCATTATGTCTGCATCTCTACCTCACTGGAGTATGAAAAAATACATATATTGGTACTAGGAGTTAATAGTGAAGTAACCCTCCCCCATCTTGCAAGACAAGGAAATATGATTGATACAATTTCTCCCTTAGAGCTAAACAGAGACTGGAAGGACACTGACCATCTATCTATTGAAGCAATAAGAAGAGGTTAGAGGTATGTATTATCTAAAGGAGAGGAAACATTTCTAGTATACTTAATCTGATTCCCACTTCACAAACACATTTGCATTGCTATAATTTTCCCTTCCAAAGTCCATATACAGGGGTCAATTAGATATGATTATTCTGGTTCTCTTAAATATCTCATTTATAATATCTGAGCTTCCATTTTGATTATGTCATTTTTTTAAATCTTGTTTTGTTTAAAATTAACTCCCCCACCACTATGGGTCTGCCATGAATAAGACCCACCAATAATATAGGTCTGCTATGAATAAGATAAGGCAATCAGGTTTCTAGATCTGTAACACTAAGTAATAGATTCTGGTTGATGATAAATTCACCAGTGAAAGGCTATCCTCTGAGTTATTTTGGAACTTTTCCTGATGGGACCCATGATCACCACTCAAGGATCTCCTGATTTGGGATTGATTCAATATTCCCAAGATGGAAGAATTATATAACCCTACTCAAATATCATCTTGAATTATTAATATATCACAGATAATCAATCCCACTGATACAGCTTCTCCAACTTCTGGGTTTAGAGTGTGGTAAAGCCTCAGTAAAGAGAATATAGCTTGCAATTTCAAAGAAGTTGGCAGATTAAAAAGTGCCTCATAGGCTAGAAGAAAAGCAGAGGTCAGGAATTATTATCCCTCTAATCCACATGTTTGTAGATATGACTACACAGCACCAAACATAAGGATGGAATTTACGTCCAACCAGTCCATTCTGAAGGAGATCAGCCCTGGGATTTCTTTGGAAGGAATGATGCTGAAGCTGAAATTCCAGTACTTTGGCCACCTCATGTGAAGAGTTGACTCATTGGAAAAGACTCTGATGCTGGGAGGGATTGGGGGCAGGAGGAGAAGGGGACGACAGAGGATGAGATGGCTGGATGGCATCACTGACTCGATGGACGTGAGTCTGAGTGAACTCCGGGAGTTGGTGATGGGCAGGGAGGCCTGGCGTGCTGTGATTCATGGGTTCGCAAAGAGTCGGACATGACTGAGCAACTGATCTGATCTGAATATTATAAAAATATCAATACAGTAGTAGTAGTGTTAGTTGCTCAGTCATGTCCAAATCTTTGCAATCCCATGGACTGTAGCCTGCCAGGCTCCTCTGTCCATGGGATTCCAGAGAGGAATACTGAAGTGGACTGCCATTCCCTTTTCCAGAGGATCTTCCTGATCCAGGAATCAAACCTGGGTCTCCTGCATTGCAGGCAGATTCTTTACCATTTGAGCTACAGGGAAGACCCCATAAATACAGTGCTGCCCATCAACTAAAGAAGCAGAAAAAGAATAACTAGTCAATGGAGGACTTCCCCTACAGTAACCAATTACAACAGAATCAGCACCAGGAAAAGATTCCCTGATTTAAACAGTAAACCATGTTGCCTTTTATACAGTATATGAATGAAAGTGCCAAGAGTAGCTAACTAATTACAGCCAATTCATGTATCAAATCTCTTGGTAGAAAAAGCAAAACATGAACTTTTTAGAATTGTTTGGAGACAGTGTACTCTAAACATAGTATACTTCATCTGTGAAGCATACACATTCTAAAGGCTTGTGTCTTTTTCTAAACTTTTATATTTTAGTTTCAGATATTGGGATTTGAGAACTAATATCATATGTGATGATTCATAATACATTTCAGGAAGGCAGAACATTTTAAATACACCTGGAATACAGAAAAACACAATGCACAGTTTCTAGTTTGTGCTTAGTTTGTGAAAATGTGAGGTCTGAGCTGATAAACTTTAAACTGTGCTAAAAACAGTAGCAGTTTAGAAATGCACCAACCTTCAGGATCCAGTAGTTTCTCTATGCCTAATTGATATTTGGCAATGTTGAATGCATGTTCCAGTCGTTGTGTAGCTGACTGCTGGCGAACCACACTATTCCAATCAAACAGGTCTGGCCTGAAACACACACAAATATAAAGACAAATATAAACTGATTGAAAACATTTCATGAGATTCACTTCAATTCTGATTTTTGATTGACAGACAACCCATGCCCACATTCCTTAAGAGGTGAGTGTTACTCTTCAGTACTCTTCAATGACAGTTCTCATTCAAACCAGGCACAATTATAATAGAAGATCCAGAAGAAAACAAAGTAGAATTGATTCTATCTTATCCAAGCAACAAACATGTGTTCATCTCATCCAATCTCATGGATTTAAAGACCAGCCATTTGTTGGTATCTTCTAATTCTATAAGCCCTGCCCAGATCTCCTGCCTGAACTTCAGACTCTAGATCCATCTGTTTACCCAGTATTTCTACTGAGAGTCATGGCAAGACTCAAGTGTTCAAAAATGACCTTCTGATATTCATCCCCATCACACTACCCCACCTCATCTACTTGTCTTATAGTTCTCCCTTCTTCAACAATCAATAACAAGGTCAAACTTGTAGTGCTCAGTAGAGAAACTTGGGGTCAACTTTGATGACTCTTTCACCCTCACAGAACACTTAGTTGGAAATATATCCAGCATTTGGCCACTTCACACTATCCTCAATCCAACCCCTCCTCATAGCCTGCACAGATCACTCCATTAGCTTTCTAACTGCTTCCCTCTTCCCACCCTCACCCTTGTTAATCTATTCTCAGCAGAGTTGTTGCAGTGATCTGGTAAAATGTTTCATCATAACCTTCTCAAATCCCTCCTATCGAGGGAGTAAACTTCACTGATTTAAATGTGACCTATAAGACCCTACATGTTCTGGCTCCCCATTAACTCTCTGATTTTATTTCTTGCCTCCCCCCTCATGTTCCTCAGACAGGCTAGATCATTTCCTGCATATGCACTTGCTGTTCCCTATGCCTAGAATTCTATTCCCCTAGACATTGACATGGCTTACTCTTCCACTGCCTTTGGGTATTTACTCAAAAGTCATGTTGATGAGTTCTTCCCTGCCCTCCTTCCATCTAAAATTTCACGTTGATGAGTTCCTCCCCACCCTTCTTCCATCTAAAATTGCCTGGCCCCAAAACAAGCATACATGGAATCATTTCCTATTCCTCTTTCAGTTCGGTTCAGTCGCTCAGTCGTGTCTGACTCTTTGCGACTCCATGAATCACCAACTGTCCATCACCAACTCCTGGAGTTTAAGCAAACTCATGTACATCCATCGGTGATGTCATCCAGCCATCTCATCCTCTGGCATTCCCTTCTCCTCCTGCCCCCAATTCCTCCCAGCATCAGGGTCTTTACCAGTGGGTCAACTCTTCGTATGAGGTGGCCGAAGTACTGGAGTTTCAGCTTTAGCATCAGTCCTTCCAAAGAACACCCAGGACTGATCTCCTTTAGAATGGACTGGTTGGATCTCCTTGCAGTCCAAGGGACTCTCAAGAGTCTTCTCCAACACCACAGTTCAAAAGCATCAGTTCTTCGGTGCTCAGCTTTCTTCACAGTCCAACTCTCACATCCATAGGTGACCACTGGAAAAACCATAGCCTTGACTAGATGGACCTTTGTTGGCAAAGTAATGTCTCTGCTTTTGAATATGCTATCTAGGTTGGTCATAACTTTCCTTCCAAGGAGTAAGCGTCTTTTAATTTCATGGCTGCAGTCACCATCTGCAGTGATTTGGGAGCCCCAAAAAATAAAGTCTGACACTGTTTCCACTGTTTCCCCATCTATTTCCCATGAAATGATGGGACCGGATGCCATGATCTTCGTTTTCTGAATGTTGAGCTTTAAGCCAACTTTTTCACTCTCCTCTTTCACTTTCATCAAGAGGCTTTTTAGTTCCTCTTCACTTTCTGCCATAAGGGTGGTGTCATCTGCATATCTGAGGTTATTGATATTTCTCCCGGCAATCTTGATTCCAGCTTGTGCTTCTTCCAGCCCAGTGTTTCTCATGATGTACTCTGCATATAAGTTAAATAAACAGGGTGACAGTATACAGCCTTGACGGACTCCTTTTCCTATTTGGAACCAGTCTGTTGTTCCATGTCCAGTTCTAACTGTTGCTTCCTGACCTGCATACAAATTTCTCAAGAGGCAGATCAGGTGGTCTGGTATTCCCATCTCTTTCAGAATTTTCCACAGTTTATTGTAATCCACACAGTCAAAGGCTTTGGCATAGTCAATAAAGCAGAAATAGATGTTTTTCTGGAACTCTCTTGCTTTTTCCATGATCCAGCAGATGTTGACAATTTGATCTCTGGTTCCTCTGCCTTTTCTAAAACCAGCATGAACATCTGGAAGTTCATGGTTCACATATTGCTGAAGCCTGGCTTGGAGAATTTTAAGCATTACTTTACTAACGTGTGAGATGAGTGCAAAGTTCATGGTTCACATATTGCTGAAGCCTGGCTTAGAGAATTTTAAGCATTACTTTACTAACGTGTGAGATGAGTGCAACTGTGTGGTAGTTGGAGCATTCTTTGGCATTGCCTTTCTTTGGGATTGGAATGAAAACTGATCTTTTCCAGTCCTGTGGCCACTGCTGAGATTTCCAAATTTGCTGGCATATTGAGTGCAGCACTTTAACAGCATCATCTTTCAAGATTTGAAATAGCTCAACTGGAATTCCATCACCTCCACTAGCTTTGTTCGTAGTGATGCTTCCTAAGGCCCACTTGACTTCATATTCCAGGATGTCTGGCTCTAGGTGAGTGATCACACCATGGTGATTATCTGGGTCATGAAGATCTTTTTTGTACAATTCTGTGTATTCTTGCCACCTCTTCTTAATATCTTCTGCTTCTGTTAGGTCCCTACCATTTCTGTCCTGTGTTGAGCCCATCTTTGCATGAAATGTTCCCTTGGTATCTCTAATTTTCTTAAAGAGATCTCTAGTCTTTCCCATTCTATTGTTTTCCTCTATTTCTTTTCATTGATAGCTGAGGAAGGCTTTCTTATCTCTCTTTGCTATTCTTTGGAACTCTGCATTCAAATGGGTATATCTTTCCTTTTCTCCTTTGCTTTTCACTTCTCTTCTTTGCACAGCTATTTGTAAGGCTTCCTCAGACAGCCATTTTGCTTTTTTTTGCATTTCTTTTTCTTGGGGATGGTCTTGATTCCTGTCTCCTGTACAATGTCATGAACCTCCATCCATAGTTCATCAGGCATGCTGTCTATCAGATCTAGTCCCTTAAATCTATTTCTCAATCCACTGTATAGTCATAAGGGATCTGATTTACATCATACCTGAATGGTCTAGTGGTTTTCCCTACTTTCTTCAATTTAAGTCTGAATTTGGCAATAAGAAGTTCATGATCTGAGCTACAGTCAGCTCCCATTCTCATTTTTGCTGACTGTATAGAGCTTCTCCATCTTTCACTGCAAAGAATATAATCAATCTGATTTTGGTGTCGACCATCTGGTGATGTCCATGCGTAGAGTTTTTCTTGTGTTGCTGGAAGAGGGTGTTTGCTATGACCAGTGTGTTCTCTTGGCAGAACTCTATTAACCTTTGCCCTGCTTCATTCTGTACTCCAAGGCCAAATTTGCCTGTTACTCCAGGTGTTTCTTGACTTCCTACTTTTGCATTCCAGTTCCCTATAATGAAAAGGACATCTTTTTTGGGTGTTAGTTCTAGAAGATCTTGTAGGTCTTCATAGAACTGTTCGACTTCAGCTTCTTCGGCGTTACTGGTTGGGGCATAGACTTGAATTACCATAATATTGCATGGTTTGCCTTGAAAACGGACAGAGATCATTCTGTTGTTTTTGAGATTGCATTCATGTACTGCTTTTCAGACTCTTTTGTTGACTATGATGGCTACTCCATTTCTTCTAAAGGATTCCTGCCCACAGTAGTAGATATAATGGTCATCTGAGTTAAATTCACCCATGCCAGTCCATCTTAGTTCACTGATTTCTAGAATGTTGATGTTCACTCTTGCCATCTCCTATTTGAGCACTTCCAATTTGCCTTAATTCATGGACCTAACATTCCAGGTTCCTATGCAATATTGCTCTTTACAGCATCGAATCTTGCTTCTATCACCAGTCCCATTCACAATTGGGTGTTGTTTTTGCTTTGGCTCCATCCCTTCATTCTTTCTGAGCTATTTCTCTACTGATCTCCAGTTGCATATTGGGCATCTACTATTCCTATTAGTGGCTTTATATTTTTCTCCTTAGCACTCAACATATTGTACATTTATTTAATCTTATTTATCTATCTTCTGCACTTGAATGTACAATAATTTCTGCCAGATGTGTTCACTTCAAGAAATCCAGCCTGACACACAGGAGGGGCTCAATAAGTATTTACTGACTTCACCAGAGAATGGTTGAGAACATACTATATGATTATCATTTTCCTTGATGACAGAGCAATACCAAGTCATGTAAGAGGCAGTTCTTATCTATAATGATTTTAACTATATTGAGGAAAAAAAATGTGTACATCATGAATTAAATACATCTTAAGTGTGATAAATGCAGATAATAATATATAAGGTTTTCTAAAATCTGAAGGAAAAATATAAAGTTTTTTTCTGAGGCTTAAGGGAGTCTTAAGTGGTGGTTTGGGCTTAGACTTATGAAAAGTGCTTGAGAATAGAATTTTAAATTGTGTGGCTATTAGAGAATCAAAGCTCTTAGAGAAGGAAAGAACAGAAGGTGACAGTCACTCAAGCCCTCATGGGCCTGGCTCCATTGGGAGATTTACGGTATCAAGTGGTGGGAGATAGGGTTAGGAGTGGGGATTGGGGTGAGCCAATCCTTGCAAAAGGCCTTGGCTGGTAAGGAATTACAATTTATCCCAACAACATTGGAACCCAATTGTTAAGTGCTTCATCACCTTTCCTGGATCACAGATACCTTTGAGAATCTGATGAGTTCTATGAAACTTCTACCTAGACAAAATACCTATCCATATCTTTATTTTTTTTTTAATTTTTATTGTAGTATAGTTGGTTGACAATGTTGTTAGTTTCTGCTGTACAGCAAAGTGAATCAGCCACACATATACATGTACATCCCCCTTTTTTGATTTCCTTCCTATTTATGTCACTACAGAGCACTGAGTAGAGTTCCTTATGCTAAACAACAGCTTCCAACTAGCTGTCTATTTTATACATAGTGACTGTACATAGTGTATATATGTCAGTTTCATTCTCCCAAATCATGCCAACACCTCTTTGTTCCCCCTTGGTATCCACATGTTTGTTCTCTATGTCTCTGTCTCTATTTCTGCTTTGCAAAGAATATCATCTGTACCAATTTTTTCAAATTCCACATACATGCATTAATATATGGTATTTACTTTTCTCTTTCTGACTTACTTTATTTTGTGTGACAATCTCTAGATAGAATTACAAAGAATTTTAGGAATTTGGGGTCTGTCAATGGACTCCTGCTTAAGAATTCATGCTCCACAAAGAGGATGCTACAAGGAAAGGCTTAGCTGCTATTTTCTAAAAGCAGAATTCAAAATAAACATACAACTTTATTTCTCCTCTGATTCTCATTTCTTTTTCTCTACTTGCTCCTACCCTGCTTAATTCACCAGGCTTTTGTGCACTTCTTAGTAAATATAATCTCCTCTATATACTCCAGATCACTTAAAATGACCAACAACCTTTTAGAACCTAAAATGTGTATACACACATACACACACACACACACACACACACACACACGGAGCTGTCTCTAGTCGTGTGACTGTATGAAACAAAAATTAAGTCCTAGACTATTTGGAGAAAGTTTTAACTTCACTATGCAACCTCTGCCCCATCTTCATTTCTCCTTCTCTCAGCAAGAGAAGTGGAAAAGAATATAGGTGGGAGAGTGTGGGAAACTAGTTTCTCATCTATAGCACAGTTGCTGCTGCTGCTGCTAAGTCACTTCAGTCGTGTCCGATTCTGTGCTACCCCATAGACGGCAGCCCACCAGGCTTCCCCGTCCCTGGGATTCTCCAGGCAAGAACACTGGAGTGGGCCGCCATTTCCTTCTCCAATGCATGAAAGTGAAAAGTGAAAGTGAAGTTGCTCAGTCGTGTCTGACTCTCAGCGACCCCATGGACTGTAGCCCACCAGGCTCCTCCATCCATGGGATTTTCCAGGCAAGCAGTAAACACGGTTAAATGAATATGATTTAAAAAAAAAAAGATTGCTTCCACATTTAAGCCCATTTCCCTTCATCTTCTCCCCCTTCTCCCTAGCCAGTAACTCATCACCTGGATGAGGAGTTATCTGAGCCATGTAATCTATTTGAGCTTCAGTGTTTTCATTTCAAAAAGAAGGCAATGATGTACTGAATGGTCTTTGAGGTCTCCTATGGCATTAAAATCAATCTAATAAAATGTTTTATATTATTAAAATACACCATTTATTAACACTTTAAATAACTGTGATTTTTAAATGCATAAAGAATTGTAAAACTAACCAACTGAAGAGGAAAGCCACATACTCTCCTATGCTAACCTAGACTGTAATTCATAAATAAGAATGTGTGATCAAGGATCGCCAGTCTTCTGAGAAAACTGACATACTGAATGAGATAGCATAGCCTAGTAGAGTCCTCTATGAATCCATAATCTGGGCTCTACCACATATTAACTGTGAAAATATTTCAATCAAAAGTGGAACCAGAGGATACAAAATGGAGAATTCCACACACCTGCCTTAAGAAGAATGTAATGTTAGAATTGAAAGCCTAGTTTTCTATAAATGCCTATTTTACAGAAATCAAGCCTTATCTCCCAACCAATGAATATCCACTCAGAATCTCTTCCCTTCCTTAAGGCAATGAACTTACTGCCTGCACTCCAGCTGGACTGTTCCCTCTTTGCGATCCTTGCCCATACACACAGTCTGCCCCAAACTCCCAACAGACTTACCTGTATCTCACTATATCAAGTTTCCCAAATTGCAACTCCTCTGTTATTCCTGAATAAACTCAATTTCTGATCATTTGAGACTGCCTCCTTTTATCTTTCTATTTTGGGTGACACAGTCAAATGGTCTTAGATAAATCACATAACCTTTCTGTGCCTCAGTTTCCCAATTTGTGAAATGGGGACACCAATAGTATGTATGTCATGAGAAACAGATGGGCCATTGTCCATAGAACAGTGCCTACACAGTCATAATTTCTTCAAAACACTAACTTCTATTACTTTGTTTTAAGCTTAATTATATTTATAAAATAACAGGAAAACATTTTCAATTTATAGATTCAAGCCAAGAACACCTAAACTTATAGAAGAGGTATAAATTTACAATACTGTTGATGCAAGAATAATAATATAATAACAGAATAGAAGGTGGAAGAGAAGAAGAGGAAGTATGTATAAGGATGATAATTTACTCATCCTTCTTTTCAGGTGGTTAAGAGACCTTGTCTAAACTTGATGAAAACAGGTATACAACTGTCATTTAAAGTCACACAGGCAACAACTGTAAGAATAAAGTTATAACATAGTAATGAAATCAAGAAATAGATGTGGATGAGATGTAAGATGTGTGGGCTTCACATTAAGGAACAAATCCACCTACTTTCAGAAATGAATTAATCAAGAAATAAAATATTTATAATTATGAAAACCATCAGAGAGAATAAAAGAAGTTGCCAACAGTAACCACTAGCAAGTAGAGTGTGATGGAGTAGGACTGGGGTCAGGAAGATATATTTTCTTTCTGGCCTTCTCCTCCCTGTCTAATGTCTGACTGTTTTTAAATCATGTGCTATGTTACTTCTATGGGAATAAACTAAGAAATTAGAATGAAAATTTTATTGCAACTGTATACTTAGTGCAATTTATTTGCATATTTTGAGCGTGTCTTATGTCTTGTGAAAGTCGCTCAGTTGTGTCTATTTGTGACCCCATGGACTGTAGCCTGTCAGGATCCTCTGCTCTGTCCATGGAATTCTCCAGGCAAGAATACTGGAGTGGGTAGCTGTTTCCTTCTCCAGGGGCTCTTCCCAACATTTTGGGGGATCAAACCCAGGTCACCAGCATTGCAGGCAGATTCTTTACCATCTGAGCCACCAGGGAAGCCCAGGAATAATGGAGTGGGTAGCCTATCCCTTCTCCAGTGGATCTTCCCAACCCAGGAATCAAACCGGGGTCTCCTGCATTGCATATGGATTCTTTACCAGCTGAGCTAATTATCGTTTGGTTGTTTTTCCCACAAAGTAGAATCTGGCTTTCTTTTAACTGCACTGTAGTGAACTCTGTCTTTTAATTTAATACTTTTAATTCCTTACATATTAAGAGAAAATTTAGCCTTAAAGAAAAATAAAACCACTAGCAGCCTTATCTTTGGCAAGGCTCTTTGTCAATTCCTATGCTCTTTATCAAGTTCACGCCTTTGTTCTACATAATCTCTCAATTATTGAAATCAGGACACCTCATGACATTCCTGTGTTCCAATGACAATCATCCTGAAACAAAAAGTTCAACCATTTTCTTTCTCTTTAGATAAATAATACGAACATCTGTCAGAGACAAATTGAAGACAAAGATGATTCATGAAAGAGTATTAGCAACTTAGAGAAACCTCTTGAGAAGTAACCATGTTATGTATAAAAAAGGAGTTACTGATGATTCTTTCAATATGATAGAAGAATATATCAACAGAGATATTTGGAGAGGCAAAGAGTAGGTCAGGGACAGGGAGGGAAACCTAGATATGTTTACTGCATTACTTAGAACTATATTCAGAAATCATGAAATAAAATATTAACAAATGTAGGCTGTGAACATGCTGGCAGGACTGAAGTGGTCCACTTGAAAAGGAAATGTTAACAAGCCAACAAGGACCACATAACCTGATCCTCAATATTTCTGTTCATCTGCAAATATGTACATGAACAGCAAGATCAATATGTTCTGGCTCTTACCGTGAAGCATGTGGCTGCATAAATGAACACTGCCTTATAATGCAGAATTAACATCTCTATACCCTCTCATCTGGCTTTATTGAGGCTGTGGAATATTTTTCTTCGTGTCACACGTGGGGGAAAACAACATTTTAACATTGTTTAACATGCCGACTGAGAGTGAGCCTGCCTCCCTTCCAAAATCAGGTTGCTGAGTCATTCACCTGGAAACTCAGTCTGGATGGGGTTAATTAAACCCAGCTGGAGCAAGACACCTGACAAAGATGCTTATTTAGAGAGCGTTTGCTCCCAGATTAGTAAACCAGAAAGAAAATTTATATTCTGGGCATTTCTAGAAGCAAGACTGGCACAGGAAAATGGTAGAGTAGACCCGTCGAGAAGAGTAAGATCAAAGTGAGAAAAGATAAACTGCATTGAAAATCAGGGAAGATGCAGACCAGCGGCATTTCAAACACAGTTAATAAGGCAAGCATTTGACCCTGGGGATTGGGCTGGGTAAAAGAAAAGGGTAATAAGAAAACCAAAGCAGATGTTCCTTACAGATAATGTATTATACATAGAATGTATATGAATGCATTCATTATATATAATGCATGTATTTACCGTGTTGTTTTGCTTTTTCTTGAACTGTTATTAATTCACTTACTGATCTCCTTTATAAAGAAAAAGCAAACTACTATTTTGCTATCTTAGAAAATATAATATTGCGAATACAGTTAAGGACATTTGGTTCACTATGTCACACTGAGTTCCTCTTATGAAGACCAACAGAACAACTCTCTCTGATGCTTTACAGGAATTGCTTTGCTGTTACAAGTTGTTTCTTTTGTTATTCTGAGCCCTGAGTCACAGAATTAATTGTGGTCTGCTCTCTGCCTTGGTTGCTAAGATGCTCAGAACATTTTTTAACCCATATATAGATAGATATATATATATATATATATAATATCTACATACACACACATACACGCATGCAGGGCCTTATAGTTTTTGTATCTGACAGGAGAAATGTTTCTTTTTCACATTATTAATCTGATAATGGTAATTGATTGTACTACAGGTACTCACATAAGATCTGCAACTATTTGTAATGCTAGAGTTGACGCTCATATTTAACACGTTATTTGTACAGAAAGACCAAGTCTATTCTTGGCAAAGTTAGAATGTAAATTTGATTTTCTGGCAGTCTCAGTTTCAAAGGTGCTGATCCCCTCCCCCATATCATAATCACTATCTGATAGTTTTAATATTTCAGCAGCTAAGTGATATATCACTTAAAAAACAGGATATTATTCAGAGCATCCCAATGGATGGATAGATCAATATGGTCAACATAAAAATACATTGCATTGTGGAAAATGATCTGGAACCAGCCTGGACAAAAATACATCAGTCTCTAAATTAATACTTACAAAAAATTATTCAGTGTCTCGGAAATCTCCTTACCTATGACTGTGGATGAGCGCATTCAAAGCCAAACCGTCAGACCAGCTGGTGGTAAAGTTGATGACATTAACCTGTGGATAATTACGAGTTGATTGTCGGACCCAGCTCAGGAGTATCTTCTCACTGTTGGTTTGTTGCAATCCAGCCATGATATTTTTCATTACATTTTTGACCTATGTGCGGAAAGAAATTTTCATAAGAAAATGCATGAACAAAAAGCACACAAACTTAAACCTAACTAGTTCAGCAGTGGTGATGGACTTGCGCTGATCAGAAACCCTCCCATGATGAAGGCTTGGCCAGTTATGGGCACCCAGATTCACCCACTCCTAGAAGACAGGACAAAGGTCAGTTTTCTCCCTGCCTCGAGAATGCACAGGGAGCTAGTGCTCCTTGAACAAAAGAATCTTGAAAGATCATTCTCAACAAAGTGTCTGGCATGAACCAGAGCACCAACTGCAGACAAAAATGACTGGGGTCCAACAGGTTGGCCCTGGGTTGGTTTCTGCCTTATTTGCCCCTCTGCTGGAAGCATGAAATCCTTCCCACAAAAGGTGGGTAAGGGGTCCCTTTGTGCTTGTTTTGGGCAGGGAAGTGAAAGGGCTTCAGGTCATGAAACAGACATGGTAGAACACTCAAGATGCTCACAGGCGCAGAGAAGTTAGATGGTGCTAAGCCAAAGGATGCAGTCTTGTGTGCTGGGCTCAGGAACATCTGCTGCCCCCCCTCACCCCCCACCCCCCACCGCCGGGTGGTCAGGAGGCTTGCTCCATCAGCAACTGCCACTGCTCCTCTGAGAAGTCATAGCCTCCTTCCCAACACACAGTCCCCAGACCACCTCCAGAGTCATCATCAGAATTCTCTATTTCTGCCTTGTCGCCTGTGGTCATCTCTGCAGCGTCCCCTGGTTTGAGAAATTTGGCCATGGTGAAAAAGATGAGGTTGAAGTCAAGAGCAAACAGCATGAAGGCCAAGAAAACCCAACGCCGGGGCCGCTTAGGCAGCCCCATCCCTGTTATTTCCAAACAGGCGTGATGGAGATGGCGAAACAGATGCGGGCCGCTGTGATGTCTCTTAGGAAGTCCAACACGGGTCTGCACCAGCCCTGCCACTTGTTCATCAGCCTGGCAGCAGCGAGGAGAAAATCGAGGGCCGGCAGGGACCCCAAGCAAGAGGGTGGTGAGGAAGGCAGACGGAGGCTGCGGGAGAGAAGCGACTCTGCCACGAGCAGGCAGCCTCGGAGCGAGAAGAGAAGGGAAGGCTGCCGAAACGCCGGCAGTGGGCCAGCAGGTGCACGGGACCCCTGGGTCCTGGGAGGGGGTCGGAGGTCATGCGGTGGCGTTGGTTGGGCCCCTCCTACCCGGCTCCCTGAAAGGGAGCAGAAACCTTCTGCAGCAGAAACTGCAGAAGGAGGAAAAGACCAGATTCGGTTTTCTTTTTATGAATTGGTTTCTGTCCATTTGATTCTCTCCTTGGCTCTGTGCAGGTGCAAATGCCATTCGGCAGCTGATTGTATTTCCAACTGTCATTCTTCTAACTCAGCTGACACAGAAATCCATTTTCTAGGTTTCCAGGATGCAGTTGACACCTCATTATGGGGCAGACCGTCTACATATTCTGTTAAAGGAATAATTACCAGGCTACTTCTTTAATATAAGCCAGGCCCCTTATCACATACTTGAAGCATATAAGTAAATGTGATTTGTTTTACCACCAAGGGCTTCCCTTTCAGCAAGTGTAAGGTCCATAGACTACCAACATTTGATCAGATGATGAATATTTATTGTGTATTCTAAATATGACATTTGCTTCTTCATCCACGCAGAAGTTAACAAATTCCTTTGGGGAAAATACATATTTTAACATCTCCAGTGTTAGTCATCCTTTTATGAAAGATTCAAAGCAAATTTTAGGATAGACTATTAAATCGAACTTTAAAATACTTGAAAAGGATTTAAGATGATGTTTTGTAAACGTGGTAATGATGTGAAGATGTGAAATCTCTATATACATTTATCACCATCCCTTGATAGCTAAATCTATTATGTAGGGGTGGATTATCCAGTTTTCTTAATTCCTTCCTGACCTGCTTATTTAGCCAGTTACTTAGTGAATAAATAGGTCAAATAGTTATATAAGATATGTCATTTTCCTTATCATATTTTCAAGTTATAAAATACACAGCCTCCATGTACAGAGACCATTGGATGAATCCTGTGGTGAACCAGGGTCGGGATAGCATATACTGGCTCAGGGGTTGTGATGGATTCGCACTGATCAGGCATCCCTCCCATGATGAATGGGATTCATTTGTGAAATGCTTGGCCAGACTGCCCTCTATGCACATAATGTTAAAGGACGACAGAGTATTCAATCCAAAGCTCCTTTAGCATCATTATGTCACTAATTCAGCTTATCAGCCTCAGCCTCATTGCTGTTGCTTCTACCTGGGTGCAAATGTTGCTGAGAAAAAAGAATTATTAAGGGCAATGTGAGGTAACAGTTCTTATATTCCTACATAAAAGACAGTTCCCAAGAAATCTGTATTTGAAGTAGGAAACAGAACGGCTCTATCTTGAAAGCAGGACTCCATCTTGGGCTGGACTGTGGACTTTGAGCTATATGCCCAGTATCTATGGAAACCACATACCTACTGGAAAACCAGGCCCCCAGAAGGAAGAGCCCCAGGGCTCTCCATCGCCTAAAAGAATACCCTAAACCCTAATTATCTGTGTAACCGAATAGAATCATACATTCTATTATGCTTATTGGGGTATGACCACAAGCCTATTGATAATTGTCCACTGTTAACTACCTAGGCTTAAGGCTTATGAATCATGGGTTAACTTTGATTGTATCTTTCTTTTTTCTTTGTTCAGACTAGTTTCAGGGAATTTTGGGGAAGTGGGTTTGGACACATATGCTTAAGGTAAACCGGTTGGGCTCCTTGGTTAAGAGGAGATTCTGCCTTGGGCCCGCCAGTGTAATAAACTGCACTCCACTATCTGCATTGTCCTGAGTTTGTTTCCCGGAATGCGTGGCTACAACATATTAAGGATCAACCTCAGTCAGACAAGGTTTCCCTGGTGGTTCAGTGGGTAAAGAATCTGCCTGTAGTGCAGGAAACGTGGGTTCGATCCTTGGATTGGCAAGATCCCCTGAAGGAGGAAATGGCAACCCACTCCAGTATTCTTGCAGGCATAATCCCATGGACAGAGGAACCTGGAGGGCCCCAGTCCACACAGTCACAAAGTGTCAGATAGGACCAAGTGACTAAGCACACACACACAGTCAGTGAGACTGAGCTGCTCCTAAGGTGAGTTTTGAAGCAAAAAATAAAAAGTCCCCCACCCTCAGAGCTCATTGCCCCTTAGAGAGTTATAGTTTAAATAACTGTATATGTGTGTGTGGGCGGGGGGCGGGGTGTATACAGCATTTTTTTTTAATTTAAATTTATTTATTTTAATTGGAGACTATTTACTTTACAATATTGTATTGGTTCTGCCACACATCAACATGAATCCGCCATGGGCATACACGTGTTCCCCATCCTGAACTCCCCTCCCACCTCCCTCCCCGTACCATCCCTCCAGGTCATCCCAGTGCACCACCCCCAAGGATCCTGTATCAAACCTGGACTGGAAATTCGTTTCTTATATGATATTATACATGTTTCCATGACATTCCCCCAAATAATCCCACCCTCTCCCTCTCCCACAGAGTCCAAAAGACTGTTCTATACATCTGTGTCTCTTTTGCTGTCTCGCATACAGGGTTATCGTTACCATCTTTCTAAATTCCATATATATGCATTAGTATACTGTATTGGTGGAGAAGGCAATGGCACCCCACTCCAGTACTCTTGCCTGGAAAATCCCATGGATGGAGGAGCCTGGAAGGCTGCAGTCCATGGGGTCACTGAGGGTCAGACACGACTGAGCGACTTCACTTTCACTTTTCACTTTCATGCATTGGAGAAGGAAATGGCAACCCACTCCAGTGTATTTGCCTGGAGAATCCCAGGGATGGGGCATCCTGGTGGCCTGCCATCTATGGGGTCTCACAGAGTCGGACACGACTGAAGTGACTCAGCAGCAGCATACTGTATTGGTGTTTTTCTTTCTGGCTTACTTCACTCTGTATAATCGGCTCCAGTTTCATCCACCTCATTAGAACTGATTCAAATGTATTCTGTTTAATGGCTGAGTAATACTCCATTCTGTATATGTACCACAGCTTTCTTATCCATTCGTCTGCTGATGGGCATCTAGGTTGCTTCCATGTCCTGGCTATTATAAACAGTGCTGTGATGGACATTGGGGTACACATGTCTCTTTCAATTCTGGTTTCCTTGGTGTGTATGCCCAGCAGTGGGATTGCTGGGTCATAAGGCAGTTCTATTTCCAGATTTTTAAGGAATCTCCACACTGTTCTCCATAGCGGCTGTACTACTTTGCATTCCCACCAACAGTGTAAGAGGGCTTCCTTTTCTCCACACCCTCTCCAGCATTTATTGCTTGTAGACTTTTGGATCGAAGCCATTCTGACTGGCAGGAAATGTTACCTCATTGTGGTTTTGATTTGCATTTCTCTGATAATGAGTGATGTTGAGCACCTTTTCATGTGTTTGTTAGCCATCTGTATGTCTTCTTTGGAGAAATGTCTATTTAGTTCTTTGGCCCATTTTTTGATTGGGTTGTTTATTTTTCTGGAATTGAGCTGGAGGAGTTGCTTGTATATTTTTGAGATTAGTTCTTTGTCAGTTGCTGCATTTGCTATTATTTTCTCCCATTCTGAAGGCTGTCTTTCCACCTTGCTTAGAGTTTCCTTTGTTGTGCAGAAGCTTTTAATTTTAATTAGGTCCCATTTGTTTATTTTTGCTTTTATTTCCAATATTCTGGGAGGTGGGTCATAGAAGATCCTGCTGTGATTTATGTTGGAGAGTGTTTTGCCTATGTTCTCCTCTAAGAGTTTTATACTTTCTGGTCTTACATTTAGATCTTTAATCCATTTTGAGTTTATTTTTGTGTATGGTGTTAGAAAGTGTTCTAGTTTCATTCTTTTACAAGTGGTTGACCAGTTTTCCTGGCACTACTTGTTAAAGAGATTGTCTTTTCTCCATTGTATATTTTTGCCTCCTTTGTCAAAGATAAGGTGTCCATAGGTGTGTGGATTTATCTCTGGGCTTTCTGTTTTGTTCCATTGATCTATATTTCTGTCTTTGTGCCAGTACCATACTGTCTTGATGACTGTGGCTTTGTAGTAGAGCCTGAAGTCAGGCAGGTTGATTCCTCCAGTTCCATTCTTCTTTCTCAAGATAGCTTTGGCTATTCGAGGTTTTTTGTATTTCCATACAAATTGTGAAATTATTTGTTCTAGCTCTGTGAAAAATACCGTTGGTAGCTTGATAGGGATTGCATTGTATCTACAGATTGCTTTGGGTAGTATACTCATTTTCACTGTATTGATTCTTCTGATCCATGAACATGGTATATTTCTCCATCTATTAGCATCCTCTTTGATTTCTTTCATCACTGTTTTATAGTCTTCTATATATAGGTCTTTAGTTTCTTTAGGTAGATATATTCCTAAGTATTTTATTCTTTTTGTTGCAATAGTGAATGGAATTGTTTTCTTAATTTCTTTCTATTTTCTCATTATTAGTGTATAGGAATGCAAGGGATTTCTGTGTGTTGATTTTATATCCTGCAACTTTACTATATTCACTGATTAGCTCCAGTAGTTTTCTGGTGGAGTCTTTAGGGTTTTTTATGTAGAGGATCATGTTATCTGCAAACAGTGAGAGTTTTACTTCTTCTTTTCCAATTTAGATTTCTTTTTCTGCTCTGATTGCTGTGGCCAAAACTTCCAAAACTATGTTGAATAGTAGTGGTGAAAGTGGGCACCCTTGTCTTGTTCCTGACTTTAGGGGAAATGCTTTCAATTTTTCACCATTGAGGATAATGTTTGCTGTGGATTTGGCATATATAGCTTTTATTATGTTGAGGTATGTTTCTTCTATTCCTGCTTTCTCGAGGATTTTTATCATAAATGGATGTTGAATTTTGTCAAAGGCTTTCTCTGCATCTATTGAGATAATCATATGGCTTTTATTTTTCAATTTGTTAATGTGGTGTATTACATTGATTGATTTGCAGATATTGAAGAATCCTTGCATCCCTGGGATAAAGCCCACTTGGTCATGGTGTATGACCTTTTTAATGTGTTGTTGGATTCTGTTTGCTAGAATTTTGTTAAGGGATTTTGCATCTATGTTCATCAGTGATATTGGCCTGTAGTTTTCTTTTTTGTGGCTTCTTTGTCTGATTTTGATATTAGGGTGATGGTGGCCTCATAGAATCAGTTTGGAAGTTTACCTTCCTCTGCAATTTTCTGGAAGAGTTTGAGTAGGATAGGTGTTAGCTCCTCTCTAAATTTTTGATAGAATTCAGCTGTGAAGCCACCTGGACCTGGGCTTTTGTTTGGTGGAAGATTTCTGATTACAGTTTCAATTTCTGTGCTTGTGATGGGTCTGTTAAGATTTTCTATTTCTTCCTGGTCCAGTTTTGGAAAGTTGTACTTTCCTAAGAATTTGTCCATTTCTTCCAAGTTGTCCATTTTATTGGCATATAATTGCTGATAGTAGTCTCTTATGATCCTTTGTATTTCTGTGTTTTCTGTTGTGATCTCTCCATTTTCATTTCTAATTTTATTAATTTGATTTTTCTCCCTTTGTTTCTTGGTGAGTCTGGCTAATGGTTTGTCAATTTTATTTATCCTTTCAAAGAACCAGCTTTTGGCTTTGTTGATTTTTGCTGTGATCTCTTTTGTTTCTTTTGCATTCATTTCTGCCCTAATTTTTAAGATTTATTTGCTTCTACTAACCCTGGGGTTCTTCATTTCTTCCTTTTCTAGTTGCTTTAGGTGTAGAGTTAGGTTATTTATTTGGCTTTTTCTTGTTTCTTAAGGTATGCTTGTATTGCTATGAACTTTCCCGTTAGCACTGCTTTTACAGTATCCCACAGGTTTTGGATTGTTTTGTTTTCATTTTCACTCATTTCTATGCATATTTTGATTTCTTCTGTGATTTGTTGGTTATTCAGCAATGTGTTGTTCAGCCTCCATATGTTGCAATATTTAATAGTTTTTCTCCTGTAATTGAGATCTAATCTTACTGCATTGTGGTCAGAAAAGATGCTTGGAATGATTTCAATTTTTTTGAATTTACCAAGGCTAGATTTATGGCCCAGGATGTGATCTATCCTGGAGAAGGTTCCATGTGTGCTTGAGAAAAAGGTGAAATTCATTGTTTTGGGGTTAAATGTCCTATAGATATCAATTAGGTCTAGTTGGTCTATTGTATCATTTAAAGTTTGTGTTTCCTTGTTAATTTTCTGTTTAGTTGATCTATCCATAGGTGTGAATGGGGTATTAAAGTCTCCCACTATTATTGTGTTATTGTTAGTTTCCCCTTTCATACTTGATAGCATTTGTCTTACATATTGTGGTGCTCCTATGTTGGGTGCATATATATTTACAATTGTTATATCTTCTTTTTGGATTGATCCTTTGGTCATTATTTAGTGTCCTTCTTTGTCTCTTTTCACAGTCTTTGTTTTAAAGTCTATTTTATCCAATATGAGTATTGCTACTCCTGCTTTCTTTTGGTCTCTTTTTGCGTGGAATATCTTTTTTCAGCCCTTCACTTTCAGTCTGTATGTGTCCCCTGTTTTGAGGTGGGTCTCTTGTAGACAGAATATATAGGGGTCTTGTTTTTGTATCCATTCAGCCAGTCTTTGTCTTTTGGTTGGGGTAGTCAACCCATTTATGTTTAAGGTAATTATTGATAAGTATGAACCTGGCAGGCCCCAGTCCATGCGGTCACAAAGTGTCAGATAGGACTGAGCAACTAAGCACACACACACATAGTCAGTGAGACACTGAGCTGCTCCTAAGGTGAGTTTTGAAGCAAAAAATAAAAAGTCCCCCACCCTCAGAGCTCATTGCACCTTAGAGAAGTATTTATAGTTTAAAGAACTGTATGTGTGTGTGTTGGGGGTGGGGCGGGGTGTATACAGCTATTTTTAAAAGAAAAACAAAAGAAATGTTTTTGAGCACTCATTTAAAAAAATGACCAGGAGTTAATGGGGCAAAGAAGGTGGGATAGATGTGGAGATGTACTACCAGGATTCTCCTTTAAGGAAGGGGCTTGTTTCTCCAACTGTCATGAGCAGAAGTTACCCCTGAGTCCCTTCAGGAACTACTTGAGTTGCTGAGGCATGTCACCTAAGGTCACAACCCTCCTAGGGCAGCCTGCCTATCAACTGATAAAAGGAAAGTGTATAAAGACTCAACCATGTAAGCCTCACTAAGGACAACTCTGAAGGCTCATTCTAACTCCCAGCTCTCCACAGAGTTCAAGAAGGCTCTTGGATGTGTATCCATTAACATCCTGCCTGTAATCTCAGAGTCTGTGTCCCAGAATCCATCCTGTGACTAAAAGGAGTTACAGCAGAGGGGCATGACTAAAGAGAGGAAGGAGTAGTTTTCTCTTAAGACAAAGAATGGATGGTAGTGTGTGAAAGACCTGCAGAAGACCAGATTAAGGCCTGTTTTGCCCAGAAGGCACTAGGTAGGCAGGAGGTTACAGAAACGGCTTTCAGCAGCACAAAATCCATCTATCTCTTGTCCATATAAGATAATACAAACATTCCAGTGCGAAGGAGCCCTACAACTGGGTATTTCTTTGTAGGCAGCCAGCAAAGGTGGGGGCTGACCTGATACCGGCTCAATTTAGTGGCTCAACCTGATACTGAGCAAGAACCCTGTGGGACTCCTGGACATAAAAGCCTTCCTGTGTCCCCCATTTCTTAATTACAGGAAATAGGCTTCCTTCAGCCTCCAAGCAGAGACGGCAATGGCAACCCAATCCAGTACCCTTGCCTGGAAAATCCCATGGAAGGAGGAGCCTAGTAGGCTGCAGTCCATGGGGTCGCTAGGAGTCGGACACGACTGAGCGACTTCACTTTCACTTTTCACTTTCATGCATTGGAGAAGGAAATGGCAACCCACTCCAGTGTTCTTGCCTGGAGAATCCCAGGGACGGGGTAACCTGGTGGGCTGCTGTCTATAGGGTCACACAGAGTCGGACACGACTGAAGTGACTTAGCAGCAGCAGCCTCCAAGACTTTCCCTGAGTTCCAATCAGCAGGTTCAAACAGTTGCTAATTAGGGAAGTAGGGGGATATAGAGACAGGGAGGAGCAGTCAAGAAAACAATAGTGCAGCCTTGGGAGCAAGGTCCCAGTTTTCCCTCAAGGGATACATATAACAATAACTTTGAACTGTTTTGCAGAGACTGAAACCCCTACCAGGTGGAAGAAATTAACAGGTAATGATTGGAAATTGCCCACAAGCACGGTAGACCCCAGACTGGCTGTAACCAGGTTGATGATGCTGATTCCCACGTACCTTCCCTACAACCAACCAGAAGAAAATCCATGAGCTGATCACAACCTTTTCTTTGAACCTTTACTATAAAACTCCTCACTATGCACCATCCCCCTAGGTGTGGTCACACAGTTTTGATGGCATAATCCTCCTGTGGCCCCCTTTGCCTGGCAAAGCAATTAAGCTATTCTTTTCTACTTCAGCCAAAGCTCTGTCTCTGAGAATTAATTCTGTGTTGGGGTACAGGGGCTGGATTTGGCTTCATTAGCAGGATGTGTTTTTATCTCCAGCTGGTTCCCAGAACTGAGTTGAAACCCCCTCTCCACAAAAAAAGATGGTTTGTACTTTTAAAAGATGTAAGAAAGGGACACCTAACACATACTTTCTACTTTACAATTTTGCTCAAAGTTGCTTGCTCCTCAATACAGGCATTATTTTTCCGGCTAATGATTTCATTTAAGTAGAAATTGGAAATCCCGTGATACAGGAAATGGGATGGACATTCCAGAGTTTCTGCAAGTTCAGAGAGAAGGCCACCGTGGTATGAATAATAGCAAAGTATGTAACACTGGAACCAAAGATTAACATCTTTCCATCACTTCATGTCCTTCTTAACCTGATAGGCCTGAAAAATATATTAGGTTGTCCAGAATGTCCTTTAATCTTGACTGAGATTCAAGGGCTTCTTTGACTATTTAATAGGAAGGCAAATATGCACTCTTGGTGAAAATATCTTTTGTGATTCACTGGGTTATGATGAGGAGTACTGAGTGGGGGTAACTCTTAAACTGTTTTAGAAGTTTTAGGAGAACAGGACAGTGTGATAGAAGAGAGGGAAGGAGGTAGAGGCTGGGAAGAGTCTACATTCTTGCAATCAAATGGAAATGGTGATGCAAGGACATACAGGGAAAAAAGACTGTAAAAGAAGTCTCAGACCAGGAAGGACTGTAAAAGCATTCCTTCTCTACTTCTCATGTGAAAGTCCTTTCCCATGCTAATTAAAAAATAAAATAAAAATGAGCACCCTCACAAGCAAACAAAGAAAAGATCAGACAGGGTGGTTTTGAAACTATCCTGCAGTGAGTTGACATAAAATTGGAAAGGCTTTTGAGGAAATAAGAAAGGGTGAGATACTATGAGACACAGTTTGAGTGAGAGATACAATTAAAATAGACTTTGTGGGCTCTGAGCAAGCCTATGTCCTCCTGATGGCTTTGTCATGACCACCATTGGTGCAACTCAAAGTATTTTCTGCACTCTGGGGTCTCTCCATGAATGAAGGAGGAAACAGAACAGGCTCTATCTTGAAAGCAGGACTCCATCTTGGGCCGGACTGTGGACTTTGAGCTATATGCCCAGTGTCTATGGAAACTACATACCAACTGGAAAACCAGGCCCCCCCCCCCCGGAAGGAAGAGCCCCAGGGCTCTCTGAAGCCTAAAAGAATACCCTAATTATCTGTGTAATCGAATAGAATCATACATTCTATTATGCTTATTGGGGTATGACCACAGGCCTATTGATAATTGTCCACTGTTAACTACCTCGGCTTAAGGCATATGATTGCGGGTTAATTTTGATTGTCTCTTTCTTTTTCCTTTGTTCAGACTAGTTTCAGGGAACCTTACACACTTAGGGTATATAAGGTTTTCACAAAAACTGGTCGGGGTCCCACCGGTGTAATAAATTGCACTCCACTATCTGCATTGTCCTTCTGAGTGAGTTTGTTTCCTGGAATATGTGGCTACAACATGAATAATTTGTTATTGGGCTATAAGAACAACTGTTGATAGCCCATTAGAAACATCTGTAGAAATTTTATAGAGTCCTATTTATGTCTTTTGAGTTTGGTGATAAAAAAGAAGCTTGGGTTCTCTGTGTCTTTTTATTTCATTTTCATAATGCTGAAATTTCATTGTAATTTACATACAATGGGAAAGTGCGGGGTCGTGCGGGATGGTTCCTTCCTCAAGATAGTTTGAGAACTATTGAGCAACAGAAGGAAACCAGTTTGGTGGAGGGTCCTATGCTGCCTTGCTGGTTCTATTTGATACCATCGCTATATGAAAAAGGCCCCGAATTGGGAACCTTGGGCTCTTCTGAGCTACTCTCTGCTGTGAGCTGCTATACTTGTTCTCTCTCTCTCTCTCCATATTGTTATAAAATAGGACTAAGCCAGTTCAGAGTGTTGAGAATAAAAAGATATGCGAGTCAATTGGGAGAACAATATGGGTGCTGAGTTGAATAGGTATACCTCTGGTCTACATGCTGCCTGACTCTGAGCAGGACCAATCTACAATTCAAGATGAAAGTCAACCTTACTAAAGGAAGTAGTGGTACCTGCTACAATAGGAATGGGCCTCAAAGATTATATTCAGTGAAAGAAGCCAGATATAAAAGAATACATATTGTATGAGTGCATTGGGTATGAAATGTCCAAAAAGGCACACATACAGAGACAGAAAATAGATGAATGGTTCCTAGGGTTGGGGTGGGAAACAGGAGTGATGGTAACATGGACATGAGATTTATTTTCAGAATCGTGGAAATGCATCCAAATTAGATTGTTGTGATGAATGTACTATTCTGTAACTATTCTAAAATTTTTGACAGATTGGGTCAAAATAGTTTGAGAAGCACTGCGCAATACAACTACACCAACTTGGTACACTTTGAATTTTACACATAGAACAGGTACATTTATGATACATACTTTTGATCTCAAAAAAAAGCTGTTTTATAAAAAAAAAAAATCTCTACAACTAAAAAGAGCCAGCATCTCAATTATCCTCCATTTTTAAAATTATGAGTAGGAAATAAAGCATTATTGGCAAGATATGCCTCTCATGAAAATGCTACTCTGTACTGAGTGCTTTATGGAATTCTCTCATTTAATTCTGATAAGAAATATATATGGTCATTATTTTTTTTTATTTTTGAGAGTAAGGGAATTTTGGTCCAGAAATGGATGGCATTATATCCATGTCACTAAGATGGTAAATGGAGAAGTTAAAACTTAAGCTCATATCAGTCTGAATAAAGTATTACATAATCTTCACTAAACAAAATGACTTGTGATCTGTTTTGGTGACCCAACCTACAGGTGTGGGATGGGGAAGGAGGTGAGGGAGATAGATATACCTATGGCTGATTCATGTTAGTGTATGACAGAAACCATCACAATATTGTAAAGCAATTATCCTCCAATTAAAAATAAAATAAAATATTTTAAAAAAGAAGACCCTTGCTGAGGTGGTTCTGGAAAAACAACACAGTTTCCAAATCAAACTATGAAGTGAGTTTGTGTATATAACAGATATACAGATCACCATATCCCAGTAATCTCTTATTGGCATTAGTTTACATTGAGAATACACACGATTCACAAAGTCTTACTGATTTGATAGTGATTAACAGAAAAAATACTTCTTTTTTTTACAAAACCATGTAGATTTACTGTTAGGTGAGTTACAGAAAACACATATTTTTTAAATAGTTTTATTAACATATTGATGAGATTTTTTTTTGCCTCATTTGTACCCAGTAAAATAAAATTTAGAAAAATATTCCTGCAAATGTGCTAGAACCTGTTTTATAATCTGCTGATACTTCACAATGCAAATGACAATCATCCCAATTTAAAATGAAGCACTATGGAGATGGGCTTTCCATTGTTAGAGATACACATTTGTTTTGCAGGTCAAGAGCAAAAATTAAAGGAAGGATCAGCAATGTGTTACCTCCCCTTCCACTGTACTCCCCCTCCAAAAAAAAAAAAAAAAATTCATCAGGATTCTTACCTGCCAATGGAGTATTATATTCCAAATCAAGCCAAGAGTCAGTTTATGATTTCCATCTACTATGTCAGAGCTTCCGATATTCACTAAATCAACCTGTTAAAGATAAAGGGAAGCATTTGAAGGAAGCAGACAAAATGATTGTTTGAAAAGAAAACAAAATGCTAAGGTAATTGCATTTAGCTACTTCCAGAGCCTCAGCAGCATTATAGCTTTTGAAAAATAATCTAAAAATGAAACAAACTGCAATTTGTAACTGCACTTTCTGTAACAAACGAATGTCTCCAAATGTTTACAAAGAGAGAGGAAATGAATGTACTTTTAGTATATAAATACATTACTGCAGATTAGAGAGTCCAGTAAGAGTATCTCCAAATAAAATATATAACAAGGCTAATTCATAAAGGATGCCTGCCATTTAGAAGTGCTTCCTAGTACATAATTGAAACTCAAAAAAAGACATTTCATCAACCCTTTGATCTAGCTCAAGGGAGTGCTATTGTAATTAGGGGTGACTGCAATCGACTGAAATGTCCTTGCTTTAGAAATACATGTTGGTACTCTACTAAACAATGGGGTTAGGGCTTCCCAGGTGGCTCAGTGGTAAAGAACCTGCCTGCGAACACGGGAGACGCAGGACACCCGGTTAGATCCCTGGGTCAGGAAGATCCCCTGGAGGAGGAAATAGCAACTCACTTAATTATTCTTGCCTAGGAAATCTCATGGACAGAGGAACCTGGGGGCAGTGGGCTAGGGAGGGGTGGTACAGTCCATAGTGTCACAAAAATGTCAGACACATAACTTAGGGACTAAAAAACAACAATAAAAAATGGAGTTAATGGCCAGCTCTCTTTTCTCTATCTGAGAGTGGATTTGGGAATTAAAATCTGGCAGAGTTTTATTTTTTCAAGACAAATCCTATCTCCTGTCCTTCACACTCTTAACATTTTTAGGTGGAGTCAGGTTACACATAAACATCAGGAAAATGAGCCCATGAAAAGATATTCAGCATCACTAGCCATTCAGTTCAGTTCAGTTCAGTCACTCAGTCATGTCCGACTCTTTGCGACCCCATGAATCGCAGCACGCCAGGCCTCCCTGTCCATCACCAACTCCCAGATTTCACCCAAACCCATGTCCATCGAGTTGGTGATACCATCCAGCCATCTCATCCTCCGTCCGTCCACTTCTCCTCATGCCCCCAATCCTTCCCAGCATTAGCGTCTTTTCCAATGAGTCAACTCTTTGCGTGAGGTGGCCAAAGTATTGGAGTTTCAGCTTCAACACATTCAGTTCAGTTGAGTTCAGTCGCTCAGTCGTGTCTGACTCTTTGCGACCCCATGAATCACAGCATGCCAGGCCTCCCTGTCCATCACCAACTCCCAGAGTTCACTCAGACTCATGTCCATTGAGTCAGTGATGCCATCCAGCCATCTCATCCTCTGTCGTCCCCTTCTCCTCCTGCCCCCAATCCCTCCCAACATCAGAGTCTTTTCCAATGAGTCAACTCTGCATGAGGTGGCCAAAGTACTGGAGTTTCAGCTTTAGCATCATTCCTTCCAAAGAAATCCCAGGGCTGATCTCCTTCAGAATGGACTGGTTGGATCTCCTTGCAGTCCAAGGGACTCTCAAGAGTCTTCTCCAACACCACAGTTCAAAAGCATCAATTCTTCGGTGCTCAGCTTTCTTCACATATTAAGGAAATGTAAATTATAACCATAAAGACCTAGCACTACAGACTGATTATAGTGGCAAAAAAAATTTTTTTAATAGTGATAATATCAAATATTGATGAGGATATAGAGAAATTGGGTCACTCATGCGTTGCTGGCAGAAATGTAAATAGTACTGCTACTCTGGAAAACATTTTGACAGTTTCTTACAAAAGTGAACAAGTGCTTACCATACAATCCAGCAACTTGGCTTTTAGACATATATTAAAAGCAATGAAAGCTATGTTTAGACAAAACTCTGTATATAAGTGTTCATACTAGCTGTATTGGTAACAGTCAAAAACTGGGAACAATCCAGATGCCATTCAAGGGTGAATGGTTAAACATATTGGTACATCCATACCATGGACTACCACTCTGCAATGAAAAGGAACAGCTATTGATACAGTTGATACAGGCAGCAACTTAGGTAAATCTCATGGGTATCATGCTGAGTGAAAAAAAAAAAAAAAAGCCAGTAACAAAGGGTTACATGCAATATGATTTTATTTACATAGCAGCTTTGAAGAGACAAAATGATAGAAATGAAGAACAGAGTAGCAGTTGCCAGAGGTTAGGAACTGGGGTGGGATTGGAGGGGTGGGTGAATGTGTCTATAAAAGGGTAGCTCAAGGCATCCTTGTAGTGATGGATCTATTCTTCACTTGACTCTGATGATGGATATACAAATGTACACATGTGACAATGTTGTAAAGAACTAAAAAAAAATGTGCACATGCACACTGAGGAATATAAATACTATTGTGGATTGTATCAATGTTGATGTCCATGGTAATATTATAAATATGGTTAATGTACCACTGGGATAGAGCTGAGTTAAGGATGTACATATATTATAGCCTATAACTACATGTGAATTTATAATTATCTCAAAAAAAGGTTAACTGAAAAAAATGAGTATCTAGGGATACTTTAAAAATATATCACATTAAAGCAAATATGCAACTTCAGATTAAGGTCTACATAATGGAAGTGAAACTGTCAGAGCAAGCATTGAAAGTTGAGAATTCATTCAGGTTTCTTTCCTTACTTATTATCTTAGGCTCACTGATGCCTATAGTTACATTTTCTTTTGACTATCTTCAGGATTCTGTCATTTTGTCTTATCCTGAGGGCACAGACCTGAGAGTTTCCCATTTATCCTCCTCTAGGTAGCTTCACTAAATAGCCAAGATTAATTTTGGGTGAACCTTTCATTCTCTCAGGCTCTAAACCCTTACTGTTACACTTAGATCTGTCTTTCCCTCTTGTTTCTTCCAACAGTAACATGGATTCACTATTTCTCACTCGATGCTAAAATATATTGCTTATCATTCATCTTAATTTTCTATATGTTATTAACCATAACTTTTAAAACTATGGAGCTATGTGGACAAACAATAAAAAGGCTACTCTTCAGTTTCATCACCAAATTACTCCCATTTTCTCCCCACATGAAGTTATTTGGAGGTTCAATGGATAATCTAAAACTTAAATTTATGTTTATAAACCAACTACATACAAATTATTGGTGGACTGGCTTAAAACAAATAATTGTTACAGGAAAAAAAATATAGAATAATTTAAATAAAGATAAAAGACCTAAATACAAGTCTATAGTTTAATACCAAATATAATTTATAGTAGAGGGTATTATTGAGCTATGCTGAAAATTAGATGTGAAGATGATACCACATGAACACTATAGAAAAGTAAGCCTGAAAAAAATATAGAGAGCCAGCATATAGAGAGACATTTAAGTAAGGCTCTACTGAAGAGTGGCTGACCAGGCATCCTGAAAGCTGGCTAAGGCGAAAGACCTTGATTTTGTTGGATATAAAAAAGTCAAGGTGATACTGCCAGTACACAAGTTAACTTATTTCTACAATGGAGATGCTTCTCTTTGGACAGTTGAATTTTAGTAGTATCCCATGCAACATTTTCCTAATTCAGTGCTGAAGTAAATATCAATATTTCAAATTACTGAGCATTCATATAGATTTTTTCCCTATACATGCAAATAACAACTTGCCATGATACTTTCATTTTCATTATACAAAATAGATACAACAAGTTCCTAGAATTTCACTCTCAGGGGAGATTAATAACTCTTGAACAAGAAAGTACCATCATCTACATTTCATTTGGGGATTCCTCATGTGGCAGTAGAGGGGAGAAGCTTCTCCATGTGGAAAAGCTGCTATAAATTTATGAACTGATTTCTTGATTAATTCATTCAACAAATTCATATGTCAGGCACTGAATGTACTTAGAACATAAAAGGGAGATATATCCCTGCCTTCTAGGACTTAATTATAGTGGCAGTGAGAATCAGACCGTATATTGTTGAACATTCAATTGTTTAAATAAAGAACCTGCAATTTTTAGAAAATATATATACTTGAGGAATCAGTGCTGGTAATTTAGACTTGCCATAGGGCTCACTGTGGGGAGACTCAGAATGAGCAGCAGGCACTTAAGTAACAGCAGCCCATACCCACTCTCATTGAAGGTGTATTCTCTGTGTGAACAGGGAGATAATTCCTCCTTTTATTTATCCCCATAAAATCCCATTTAAGACCAAATCTGTATTATGTCAGGGACTGCGCTCAAGTCTGATGAAGAAGACTAAGATAGAACCACTAATGTCACAAAGCTTACAAGGTAACAGCAGTTTACATAGTAAAAGTTAATTAAAATTAGGCAGAATCCAAAAATACAACTTCTGGATATATATACAAAAGAACTAGAAATCAAAGATTAGAACAAATATTTATACACCAATGTTCACAACACATTATTCATAACAGCCAAAAGGTGGAAATGATCCAAATGTCTATTGACAGATGAATGGATAAACAAGACATGGTGTACATATACCAAGGAGTACACTTGATTGTTAAAAGGAAAGGAAATTCTGATATATGCTACAACATCCATGAACCTTGAAAACATTATGCTAAGTGAAATTAGCCAGTCATAAAATGAAAAAGAAAATAGTACATGATTCTACTTAAAAGAGATACCTAGAATAGTCAAATTTGTATAGAAAGGACATGGAATAGAGATTAGCAGGGTCTAAGGAGAAGGGACTAGGAAGATTTTTAATGGGTAAGAAGTTCAGTTTGGGATGATGAAAATGTTCTGGAGATGAATAGTGGTGATGGTTGCATACTGATGTGAATGTACTTAATGCCACTGAATTGTACACTTGCTGCTGCTGCTGCTAAGTTGCTTCAGTCGTGTCTGACTCTGTGTGACCCGTGGATGGCAGCCCACCAGGCTCCCCCGTCCCTGGGATTCTCCAGGCAAGAACACTGGAGTGGGTTGCCACTTCCTTCTCCAGTACATGAAAGGAAAAGAGAGAGTGAAGTCATTCAGTCGTGTCCGACTCTTCGTGACCCCATGGACTGCAGCCTACCAGGCTCCTCCAACCATAGGATTTTCCAGGCGAGAGTACTGGAGTGGGTTGCCATTGCCTTCTGAATTGTACACTTAAGAATGGTTAACATGGTAAGGTATATGTTACGTATATTTTGCCACAATAAAAATAACAAAAAAAGAAGCCATTGGAATACACACACACACAAGCCTCACTCAGAATCTAAAGGAACGTGCATCGTTGTGTTCCAGTAAAACTTATTTATAACCACTGGAAAAAAAATTAGGTAGGCAACTGTGTCTCATGGAGGCCCAGTAGAGAAAAAGAAATCATTGTGAGAGTCGCAAAGAGTCGGACACCACTGAGTGACTGATCTGATCTGATCTAATCTGAAGCAAAGGAAAGAGGAGATATTCAGTGTTGATGGAGTCTGTAAGGAAAGAATATAAAGATTGGACCAATGCTGTATAGCACAGGGAACTCTAGTTAAGGTACTGCAATGTCCTAAATGGAAGGACAATCCAAAGAGGGGGGATATATGAACAGCTGGTTCATTTTGTTGTGCCAGAGAAGCTAATACATTGTAAAGCAACTATACTTCAATAAAAATTACTTAAAGAAGAGCATGTGCCTAACGATATGGGGACAAGTGTAAAGGATATTACATGGTTGGGAATTAGAAGTATTATACTCAGGGACATTGAAGCATGTGTGAAGTTGTTAAAAAAAAAAAAAAACTGTTGCAGGATTATAAAGACTTAAAAAAAAATTAAAGGAATATAAGGAACAAGTTAGGGCACTATGAAGTAGGAAAATAATAATACCAGAGAAGTTGAACAGATCTTTGCTAATTCTTATGGGCACTGAGAAAAAAAAACAGTGAAGATGAATTATAAATGTTTCAAACTGGTACAAGGAAGCTTACATTTTTGGCAGGGACAACCAACCTTTTCCGGAGAAGGCAATGGCACCCCACTCCAGTACTCTTGCCTGGAAAATCCCATGGATGGAGGAGCCTGGTGGGTTGCAGTCCATGGGGTCGCTAAGAATCGGACATGACTGAGCAACTTCTCTTTCACTTTTCACTTGCATGCTTTGGAGAAGGAAATGGCAACCCACTCCAGTGTTCTTGCCTGGAGAATCCCAGGGACGGGGCAGCCTGGTGGGCTGCCGTCTATGGGGTCACACAGAGTCAGACACGACTGAAGTGACTTAGCAGCAGCAGCAGCAACCAACCTTTTCACAGTTCTCAGCTCTAAGAAATGTGCATCTTATAGTCATATACTGCATATTTAATTACAAGTGATGCAGTGATAATCATTTGGCATATTATTCAGGGTCTATTGAATATTGCTTTTACCAAACAATAATCCCTTTTATTTGTCCATTTTAATGGCTAGCCCATTTTGACTCTAAATTCTCATATGCTTGGTATTGTTAATAATGCCTCATTCTTACCATGTAGCTATAAGTGATATTTTTTTTTAATAAATCATGCTAGCTATTCTCAGATAACCATTACTGTCCTGCACAATCACTTCTCTCTTTTCTTCTACATATTTTTTCCTAACATATGCTCTGGAATCTTATCTTCCAAAGATCGTCAATCTAATTTCCTAATAACTATGAAAAGGGAAAATAAAAATTAAAATATGTTAATATCTATGTTAAGTGAATGATTATGTGTCTGTCTAGCCAGCAAAACAAAAACAAAAACAAAAAACATTTATATGACATATGCTAATAAATGGATTCAGTTTGTGTGTGTTTGTGTATGTGTATGTGTGTGTGTGTGTGTGTGTGCTGTGACAGGCACTAGATGTCAAGAAATTCAATTTGAGGTCATAAAGGAAACCCAAAGTTATGTTTCCCTGATTTGCAGAATAAAAGCATCTGATACCAAATGAATAGGTGTGAAAATTGATATTGTGTGTGAAAATTAAATAGCACATATTGAATTTTTGCAGGAACAATTCACCTCCACATGAAAATCATCTTTAGAAGAGTTCCTGCAAACAGGAACTTCTGTTTAAGCATAAGTCTGAAGACTTAACTCAGAAAGTAACATATTCTAGCTCAGAATTTTGTAGTATTATATGTGGATGATGTTTTACTCAAACATAATTCTGGAGAAGAGAAAATTGTCACCATTTGCTTTTTTTTTTTTTTTTTGGCTATGCCACATGGCATGAGGGATCTGTTCCCTGACCAGGGACCAACCTGAGCCCCTTGCAGCAGAAGCACAGGGTCCTAACCAATGAACCACCAGGGAATTCCCTCACCATTTGACTTGATGTAATGGAACCTTATTGTGACTCCAACAGAATATTTAAAATTGAACTCTTAGGAAAACATCCCTTGGGTCAGAATGAGCAGGGCTGTATAAAATAAAATAAAATAAATGAACATAGGCAACCTAAGGGATTGCCTCTTGGAATAGAGTGGGCGGTGTTATCAATTTTATAGGTGTGAGAACATAAATTAAAGGGGATTCCTATTCTGTTCCCACAATAGTACTTAGACTGAAATATCTGATTTTGTACAAAAAGGTATATTGAGTAATTTTGTGATTAACATATAAATATTTCCGAGAGTACTGTTACTTCCTGGTGTTATACCTCCTAAATGAGTTTACTAAACATGGAGCATGAGGAACAATTCTCTTCCATTGTTTATTCAAGAGAATAATGTTTATTTTATCCCAGGTTTTGTTTTATGCCCAATCCCTTCAAGGCTTGGATGCAATTTAGCATTGTAATATTTTCTACAAGCTAAATTTAGATATCCCATGGTGGTTATAACTACCGCAAAATTGCACTCATCTTACACGCTAGTAAAGTAATGCTCAAAATTCTCTAAGCCAGGCTTCAACAGTATGTGAACCATGAACTTCCAGATATTCAAGCTGGATTTAGAAAAGGCAGATGAACCAGAGATCAAATTGCCAATACGCAACAGATCATCAAAAATGCAAGAGAGTTCCAGAAAAAATATCTACTTTTGCTTTACTGACTATGCCAAAGACTTTGACTGTGTGGATCACAACAAACTGTGAAAAATTCTTAAAGAGATGGGAATACCAGACCACCTGATATGCCTCTTGAGAAATCTGTATGCAGTTCAGGAAGCAACAACTGAAACTGAACATGAAACAACAGACTGGTTCCAAATAGGGAAAGGCTGTATATTGTCACCCTGCTTATTTAACGTATATGCAGGGTACATCATGAGAAACACTGGGCTAGATGAAGCACAAGCTGGAATCAAGATTGCCAGGAGAAATATCAGTAATCTCACATATACAGATGACACCACCCTTATGGCAGAAAGAAAAGAAAAATTAAAGAGCCTCTTGATGAAAGTGAAAGAGGAGAGTGAAAAAGTTGGCTTATGCTTAATATTCAGAAAATGAAGGTCATGGCATCTGGTCCCATCACTTCATGGCAAATAGATGGGGAAACAGTGGAAACAGTGGAAACAGTGAGAGACTTTATTTTGGGGGGGGCTCCAAAATCACTGCAGATGGTGACTGCAGCCATGAAATTAATAGACGCTTGCTCCTTCGAAGAAAAGTTTTGACCAACCTAGACAGCATATTACAAAGCAGAGACATTACTTTGCCAACAAAACTGTCTAGTCAAAGCTATGGTTTTTTCAGTAGTCATGTATGGATGTGAGAGTTGGACTATGAAGAAAGCTGAGCATCGAAGAATTGGAGCTTTTGAACTGTGGTGTTGGAGAAGACTCTTGAGAGTCCCTTGGACTGCAAGGAGATCCAGCCAGTCCATCTTAAAGGAAATCAGTCCTGAATATTCACTGGAAGGACTGATGCTGAAGCTGAAATTCCAATACTTTGGCCACCTGATGCAAAGAACTGATTCATTTGTAAAGACCCTGATGCTGGGAAAGATTGAAGGCAGGAGGAGAAGGAGACAACAAAGGATGAGATGGTTGGATGGCATCACCAACTTGATGGACATGAGTTTGAGTAAACTCCTGGAGCTGGTGATGGACAGGGAGGCCTGGCATGCTGCAGTCCATGGGGTCGCAAAGAGTCGGACACGACTGAGCGACTGAACTGAACTGATGGTGGTTATATTGAAAGAATTTATATATATAATATTGATATATTTAAGATATAAGAATACTTATAAAAACCATAAGATTTAAAGTGAATCTGAAATGTGACATCTTAGTGAAAGGAGATTATTGACCTGGACATGTTTATATTATTTTTAATTAGCTTTACGGGAAGAATAGCAGAATGAGTTCAGCGAACACAAAGTGATTAATAGTGACTTTAGAATGAGGGACATTTGACATAAAAAAATAATTGAAATATCCATGTCAAAAAATGAAAACAGAACTTCCCAGCATAGAATGGAAGGTAAAAGACAAGAAAAAAAGATAAATGCAAGGGAGTGACCTTCCTGTGATATATCTAACAAAGTTCAAAGGAATACATCTCTTACAAATTTTTACATGCTTGAAATTTTGGTGGTAGCAGGGAGATGCTTTTCCAGTTGTAGTTTGTAAATAATTTAGGCATGTGCATTCCTAACATGGATGTGATAGAAAGTTATATCTCATTCAATAAAGGAACCATCATCTTTGCAATAAATGATATCTGCCACTTCTTGCTTTTTTAGACAACCACTGAGAAGGGCATTTCATAACTATAGGTACCGATGAAAATACATCATGTATCATTCTGCCAACTGATATTAGCTCAGGGCTAAGAAAACATAGGGAGAAGGCAATGGCACCCCACTCCAGTACTCTTGCCTGGAAAATCCCATGGATGGAGGAGCCTGGTAGGCTGCAGTCCATGGGGTCGCTAAGAGTCAGACACGACTGAGTGACTTCACTTTCACTTTCCACTTTCATGCATTGGAGAAGGAAATGGCAACCCACTCCAGTGTTCTTGCCTGGAGAATCCCATGGATGGAGAAGCCTGGTAGGCTGCAGTCCATGGGGTCGCACAGAGTTGGACACGACTGAAGTGACTTGGCAGCAGCAAGAAAACATATTTCAAAAGATATGGTTCTTCCAAATCACTCCAAGTTTCAAGATTTATCCTAAGGAGGAGTCACTTTTGTTCCTTAACATGCAAAATATAAGCTGAGCATTTATTTTCATTAGGCATGGGGTACAGCATAAGGTTAAGCAGTCTTTGTACTTATCAGTCTTGGTATGTGAGTTTAAATAACTGAGAAATGCTGCAAATTAAATCTTAGAAAATAACTTCACATAGAATGATAAGATTATGAAAGGAACCATAAAATATCATCTTGAAAAGTGTGAGTGGATTTCCTTGACCAGAATCTTAAACAACAATTATCATTTAGGGAAAAACCATGCATTGGGATTTATCATATAAACATCCTTCCTGATACTTAGACATCTTACAGGCACTTCTACCCTCTATATATTTGGTTCTTTCAGAGCCATACATTTCCTTCTCATAAACTGTTTATAACTGAAAGTTTCTTTCCAACACTCTAGACAAATAGGATTTGCTTTTAAAAATGTGTCAAGTGTCTTTTATAAAATATCTGCCATCATGTAGTCAAGCTGAAGAGACTTCTACATGTTCAAGAGAAATTCTTCAAGTATTTATATAATCCTTACAAATATAATGCATTAAAAAGATCAAAAATGCAGAAAAAGCAAAGGAGTTTCACTGCCCTGCAGCATGTACTTTGGTACTGTGTTTAAGCTTTATATACAATTTTAAGACTTATGGGCATAAATCATACCTACTTTTCCATTGAAAGATGCATGTATTGAATCTTTTATTATTAAATGATGAATAGTTCAATATATACAACATAAAGAGTGGGTTGCATTGGTGATTGTGGTCTTGGTTCTCACCTGGCAGGATTTTTTCTTCCCCATCATATCTCCACATTCCAAAGGTTGTTTTTTATTTTAAACAAATATAGAGATTTGCATTGGAAAATACCTTTCAAAACTACATTGTGACCTAGAATACATCATAAGACTTAGTTCTGTGAACTCACTGTAAAGATACTACTCCTAACTTCAAAGCCTAAGTTTTACATATTCTTGTTGTTGTTGTTTAGTCACTAAATCATGTCCAAATCTTTGTGACCTCATGGAATGTTTGTCCTCCATTATCTCCCAGCGTTTGCTCAAATTAATGCCCATTAAGTTGGTGTTGCTATCTAATCATCTCATCCTCTGCCACCCCACTTTTCCTTTTGCCTTCACTCTTTTCCATTAGTCATTCACTAAATATTTTTCACCATCCACCATATTGTTGTTATTATTCAGTCACGAAGTTGTGTCTAACTCTGATTCCATGGACTGTAACACACCAGGCTCCCCTGTCCTTCACTATCTCCTAGAGTTTGCTCAAATACATGTCCATTGAGTCAGTGATGCCATCGAAACATCTCCTCCTCTGTTGTCCCCTTCTCCTCCTGCCCTCAATCTTTCCCAGCATCAGGGTCTTTTCCAAAGAGTCAGCTCGTTGCATCAGGTGGCCAAAGTATTGGAGCTTTAGCTTCAGCATCAGTCCTTCTTTCCAATCCACCATATGCCACACATATTAAGTGTTGAGAACAAAGATAGACTAAAAAATGGGCTGTTTGATAAAACTCCTTAAAGACTAGTGAAATGAGTTAAAAATTTCTATTTTGGATGTGTTTATGATAATCATAAATCTCAAGGTAACTCTTAGCAGAACCGTGTTTTTGTATATACATTGCCTCTTTGACACAAGACTTCAAGAAGCTAATTTCTAAACTCTCATAATGTTAAGAAAACATAAACATTAAAGTAGATAAAGAAAATTTAAATGAATATAGCACAATAAAAATTTTAATGCAGGTAGTCTTTTTTTCTTTATGAGGTGGGCAGTGGGAGGGAGATTCAAAAGGGAGGAAACATACACACACCTATGGCTGGTTCACATTGGTGTATGGCAGAAACTAACAAAATATTGCAAAGCAATCATCCTTCAATTAAAAATAAATAAAATTAAAAAACTAAATCCTTCCTTACAGATTGCAAGTGTTTGCACGACAGAAGTAGAACTGCTCTACTTAAAAAATTTGTTGTTAATATTCTTCTACACACAAACACACACACACACAAAGGACTCAGTTGATAAAACACTCTGTTCAATAGATCCTTAATTAATGGCCATTTTAGTGAGAATTCTCAGCCCCAAAGTCTTAAGAGTTTTAGAGGAATGGCTCTCTAGGTGCAGGATTTCCAGCCCAAGACCAGTTCAGTGGGTGTGGCCATTTTATCAGGAGGCTCAGTTCAGTTCAGTTCAGTTCAGTTGCTCAGTCATGTCCGACTCTTTGCAACCCCATTGGCTGCAGCATGCCAGGCCTCCCTGTCCATCACCAACTCCTGGAGCTTGCTCAAACTCACGTCCATGGAGTAGGTGATGCCATCCAGCCATCTCATCCTCTGTCATCCCCTTCTCCTCCTGCCTTCAATCTTTCCCAGCATCAGGGTCTTTACAAATGAGTCAGATTTTCTCATCAGGCGGCCAAAGTATTGGAGTTTCAGCTTCAGCATCAGTCCTTCCAATGAATATTCAGGACTGATTTCCTTTAGGATGGACTGGTTGGATCTCCTTGCAGTCCAAGCAACTCTCAAGCATCTTCTCCAACACCACAGTTCAAAAGCACCAATTTTTCAGTGCTCAGCTTTCTTTATAGTCCAACTCTCACATCCATACATGACTACTGGAAAAACCATAGCTTTGACTAGATGGTCCTTTGTTGGCAAAGTAATGTCTCTGCTTTGTAATATGCTGTCTAGGTTGGTCAAAACTTTTCTTCCAAGGAGCAAGCGTCTTTTAATTTCATGGCTACAGTCACCATCTGCAGTGATTTTGGAGCCCCCCCAAAATAAAATCTCTTTCCACTCTTTCCCCGTCTATTTGCAATGAAGTGATGGGACCAGATGCCATCATCTTCATTTTCTGAATGTTGAGCTTTAAGCCAACTTTTTCACTCTCCTCTTTCACTTTCATCAAGAGGATCTTTAGTTCTTCTTTGCTTTCTGCCATTAGGGTGGTATCATCTGCATATCTTAGGTTATTGATATTTCTCCCAGCAATCTTGATTCCAGCTTGTGCTTCACCCATCCCAGCGTTTCTCATGATGTACTCTGCATATATGTTAAATAAGAAGAGTGACAATATACAGCCTTGACGTTCTCCTTTCCCTATTTGGAACCAGTCTGTTGTTCCATGTCCAGTTCTAATTGGTGCTTCCTATCCTGCATACAGATTTCTCAAGAGGCAGGTTAGGTGGTCTGGTCCCATCGCTTGAAGAATTTTCCACAGTTTATTGTGATCCACACAGTCAAAGGCTTTGGCATAGTCAACAAAGCAGATGTTGTTTTGTTTTTTTTTTTTTTTGAACTCTCTTGCTTTTTTGATGATCCAGTGGATGTTGGCAATTTGATCTCTGGTTCCTCTGCCTTTTCTAAATCCAGCTTGAATATCTGGAATTTCATGGTTCATGTACTGTTGAAGCCTCCTATGCCCACTAAACCCCCACTTGTTAATATGCCCTGCCCCTTGATGGCCATGGGGCCTTTGGGCCTGCCCTATGTGTAAAATAGAAATGTTTAGAGGTCTCAATGAGATAATATTGTTTTTGTTTTTCTTTTATTTAGAGTGTAATACAATGCAGGTAGTCTTACTGCATATAAGATACAGAGCTTAACTTTTGTGAAAGTAGCTATTAAAACTAAACTAAGGAAAATTCCCAGATGGAATATTATATAGGAGAGGACATCATTTGAGATGATGCCATGTATAAAACTGTCCTCAAAAATAATTTCATAACATAAAATAATAAAAAAGACATATATACTTTCAATATAATATTATTTAACTTGAATTTTTATACTTATTTATCTTATACCCGGCAATACAGAATGCCACTTTAATGATCCTATGTAGTCAGAGCTTTCTAGTTTTGAGCCATGTATACTGATTTCAAGAAAAAACAAACTGGCAATAGCAACAGCAAAAAATTTTAAGACCTATGGTAATATTCATTATAATGAGAAAAATGTTTAAATTTAATATAATTTATAGCCATAGTACTATTATCACAAATGATCTCCATGTGTACAAATCAAAGTAAATTATTGCCTAAATTTTAAGTTGAATATGTAAGGAATATACTATTTCCCTTGATGCAAGAAATGCATGAGGGTGGGGGAATGTAAACAATTGACCTTATGGAGTTATTTTCAGGGAACTAGACTCAAAGAGGGATAACT